>NW_024096625.1:4072500-5272500 GCF_016545835.1 Crotalus tigris | reverse complement strand
TGTACTGCAAAAAATAATGCACTATAATAAATCAACGTACTTTTAAAATTAGGAGCAAATATCAACATTTCAAACGTGTGGTTTCCGTTGCCTTTCTTTTGCTCCACCCCGCATATGATAATTTTACCCTTTTTTCCACCAGCAGCCGGAAGTGCGGCCTGGATATGATTCAATTGCTGTTGTCCCTATGCGCTGCGCAGTCAGGAGGTGCTGACTGAAATCTATGCTCAGGTAAGGGGTTGTTTGCTCTTTGTGTGTGGTACGCTGGCAGGATGTGCGAGATTCGATGGTAACTTATAGTTCACACTTGGATTTAGAGAACACATCTGGAGAAAGGGGAGAAAGAGATCGAGTGCCGGAAGGGCGGACGAGGTTTTGGTGACTGCCCGTCGCAAGCTTTGCCTGCACCGTGAAACCCATGGAGAAAAAAAAAATCTGATAGGCGATGAATAGATTTGTGTGAGTCGCTTGATGAAAAACAACTGTGTTTGTAAAGAACGATTCTGGGCGTGTATGTTGGCATGACGTACTGATACAGAAACGAGCTAGCCAACTTCTAACCTAGCATCTGGCGCGAACTTAATTCGTGCGTGTAGTTTTGGTTCAATGTACAATCCAATAAACTGGGACTAAATAGATCATGGTTAAGCTATGATAATCACGTGTGTGAATATACACAACTATAGTTTTTGTTTTCTTAAGTACCGTGGCGATTTTGCACGTTCTTTGTGCCTTATAAGGGTTGTTTTCTTGATAGCTTTCATGAAATAAGATATTAGTAATTCATTTCTTTGCTTCTTAAATCTTGTGCCTTCCTTCAATCAAGCTTCCCTCAACTTATCTATATTTCAGATTTTGAAATAAATATAGATTGTGAATAGAGATTTTTTTTTTGAAAGACCACTTCCTCCTGGTAGATTTAATTTTGCATGGTAACATTTAAAAAAGCATTAAGTACTAAAATTTAATTTGTTTGAAAATATGTAATTTTATGAAGTTGAATTTGTCATTTTTATTATCTCAATGGGACATGTGAACTTAGATGAACATAACCTGCTGGCAGGTCTTTAAATTCTTTCAATTTAATGGTGTTTACTACTTAAAATAATTTTCTATGTGATTACAAAAAGGAGAAATTGGTGTCTTTCTGTTGATACAGTTATACCAGTTGCAAAGGTATTTTCTATTTAATATTGTTAACATACAAAAAATATTAGACCAGTAATAAGTAATTTGCTAATATATAAAGGCTATTGTAAGATTAATAATGTATTTACATTTTGTGAGAGTCTCATAAAGAAAATAAAAGACCCAAAAATCACTTAAAGAGCTTTGTATAATTCTGAACTTTACCTACAACCCTAATTTTTTCTTGCTTATTTCTAGCTGAAGAAAACAAGAATTTTGAGAGAATTGTTTCTTATAAACTATACATTGGGGTTTGGGCAGTTTGGAATATGTGATTTTTGATATTTTGGCATCTTTAATATCGTTTTCCTGGTTATACTAACTAGAGGATCATAAAATATATATTTGAAGTGCCAATATGCTTTCTAAAGTTTCTTCTCAAGCCTACATTTATAACATAATAACCTGAACAAGTTTTCTTATTTTTTTAAAGTCTTTTTCCTCAGATGTTTCTCCCTCTCCTAAATGTTTATCATTTGACCAGCAAACTGTGCTACTCTTAATTCTGAAAAATAAGAACTGCGTTAGGCTGAGTAAATATAACGGATTAAATAATCCTTGAGTTTATTCAAAATGATATTGAGCTGAGCATGGATGCAAATATTATCTTGGAATATTGGTTAGTTGAGGACAGCTCCAACTAAAGCAACAGAATTATAAAATGGTAGGTGTTCCTAATTTATTATCTTGAAAACTACTTATTTTATGTTAATTCATATTAACAGAGTAATCTGCAATGGAAAACTGTCAGATAAAGCACTGTTTAACTGTACTTCCTACATAAATAGTTCTGTTTTTTTCTAATGGGGCTTATTCTAAAAAGTGGATGTAGCTTCTGTTTCCTCTTACTGTTAACCAAGCTTCCTGGGGTTTTAGAGTCTGAAATACAAAACCTTTAGGGAAGTCACAGATTTCTCACTTGCAGATGGTTTACAGGTAGTCCTTGTTTAATAACTCTGACTGGGACTGGAATTTACATCCCTAAGCAAAACAGTTGTTAGGTGAAACATCATGAAATTATACTACTTAGCAAGAACAATTTCAATACTCCTGATAGCAATTATTAGGTGAGGACTTCATGTTACTCCTGTCATTCCATGCTGACCTCTACTTCAACTTTCCCCAGCCACCACTTCCCCTCCCCACCTCTGCCCTTTTGGCTACCCTGCCCTCTGTTGCATAACCTGCCACCCCCAGCTGACCTTTGCCATCTTCCTCCTGCTATTGATGAGGTGCACCTGGCTGAGGCAGCTGCTGGTTCTTGTGAGACATTGTGAAAGACAGCAACTGCCTTGGTTAGGCATACCTCTTCAGCAGCAGGGAGAAAAAGATGGCAAAGTCAATTGAAGCAGCCTGTTAGGTGATGGTGGCAGAATACAGGTGGCCAAAAGGACAGAGGGGAGGGGTAAACAGGCAAGTGGAAAAGATTGCACACTGTAGTCATAAAGGCGGGTGGACTGCCACGCATACAAATTTAGATCATGTGACCACAAGAGCGTTGCAAACGCTTTATTTTCAGCAGCCAGTCATTACTGTCATTTATTGAACACAAATGGTTGCTGAATGAATGGTTGTTAAGTGAAGACTAACATTTGCCTATCTATTCAGAAAGCGGGGAAAAACGACAGTCCTTGATAGCAAGCTTTCAATTTAAAAGACACCACAGAGCAGGGGTGTCAAACTACTGGCCCACAGACTGGATGCATCATAGCAAAACTGCGCTCACCTCATTGCCAGCAATGGAAAAAAAGTCACGACACGTTGCGACGTGTCATGGGATGTTGCAAGTTTGACACCCCTGTCATAGAGAATGAAAAAAAACCGTAATAAATTTAAACATGATTTCTTAGGATTTCATACCGTAACTTATCAGCTGGGTATAATTTAAAGAGAAAAAAAAGGGTGATGGTTTATCTGCAGGGCTGATGAAATGGCTTGTTTTTCACTGCTGATGCTTTTTCTGATATAGTTAGTATTTAATCACTATTTTTGTAGCAATCTTTTTAGATAATAATGGCCTTGTTTTCATAGTGCAGGTGTAAAACTGAAGTAGAGACATTAAAACTTACACGAAGGCACCAATAGTTCATAGCTGAATGGATATTTGTACCATGGATTTCCAATTCATGATTATATTGTTATCATATACAAGTATAGTTTGGAAAATTACCAGATTTTTGTTCTTAAATTGCCTGTATTCTCAGTAGTCATTTTACAGGGATTCAATCATAATGCTCTAAATTATATAACACATTCCAAATTAATACTGTAGTTTATAAAAAAATAAACAATTTTGACACAAGTTTTTTGATAAAAAATTTCAGGAAACAAATGGAAAAATTAGACAAAATAGTCTCCCCCGAAGACCAAGCATGCTGTGGAGATGTTTTGCAAAACAACTTACCATGAAGATACTGTGACTTCACACTTACTACCTTCTACTGATATATTTAGCCTGCTCAGAAATGGTTTTTGCATTTTCTAGAAAAAATGTGTCCCAGAAATTGAGTTTATTGTTGCTAGTTTTTGGTTTTATCTGGGGCATAATGTTACTGCGCTACACCTTTCAGCATCCAAGGCAACAAAGCAGTGCTGAATTGCGTGAACAAATTCTTGACTTAAGTAAAAGATATGTTAGAGCCCTAGCAGAAGAAAACAAGAATGTAATAAATGGTGATAATGGAGTTGCAATGGCGGGATATGGTAAGCCTACATAATCTCTGTAAATTCATCCTCAGTTTAGTTTTTCAAAATATATAAAGCAATATTATTTTAAAAGCATAAGAAGTTTAATATTTATAAAGTAGAATTAATGTTTGCTACATTTTCAATGTTCCACTGAAGCTGAAAATACTGTATAATATTCATTTCTAAGAAATATTAGACTGCTCTTAATATTAAAGAGTTAATATACTGGCATTGGGTATGGTATGTCTAGAAACATTTTACTTTGAATAATATAGGTTTTTGTCTAATACTAGAAATATAAAATTTCCAGAACTTTTGAAACAATAAAGGATTTGGGAAAAATTCAAATGTGATTTTTTTTTACTGTTTACATATAAAGAATGAGTTTCACTGTATTATTATGAAAATTTACAGAAGTATATTAAGTAAGTAAATCGTTTATTTAGACAACTCTAAATTTATACAGTTTAGTGTTTTTGTTACAAATGAAAGCTTAGAATGTGCTCTAAAGAATATAGCATTTAATCTGTTTAAGAAAAGCAAAGAAAAAAATTAAAATGGAAAAATAGTACATAAACCATATATTTAAAAAGTTTGCATATACTATATTTTTTCCATATATTAAACAGATACAGAAAAAGTTATAACCAGGAACACAATGAGAAAATAATTATTTTGTCACATGAGATTTTCTCTGCATAATATCATTTTCTGAATATATATTTTTTTCCTCTAGCGGATCTGAAAAGAACAATTGCAGTTCTTCTAGATGATATCTTGCAACGCTTGGTCAAACTGGAAAACAAGGTTGATTATATGGTTGTAAATGGCTCAACAACAAATACTACAAATGGGAACTTAATGCCATCAGCTACAAGCAAACGAGTAAATGCAGCAAACAATATAAGATAATAGTCAAAATATTTTGCATTGCTGGAACTGCTTTAGATTTAATTCTTCTTCAGGAGAGAAGCAAACAATTGGCTAATCCAGTTGCAGCAGAAAAAAAAATGAATATATAGAGACCCAATTTCTTTATTTAAAAACCTTTGTGTTAAGAAAGTTGTTTCATAAAGCAACATTGTATTGTAACTTTTAAAAAGGTGTATTGGTAATAAACTAATGTAGGAAGATAAGTAGGTAACACACACACACACACACTATATCAAAGATCAAACTACCCAGAAAATTCCTTCAAAAGAAAAAGAGGACTAATATAATAGGAAGAAAAAAAATGAAGAAATTGATGGAATGAATTGCAAACTATACATATAGCAACAGATCAACCAGCAGAAATTTTCTATATGAAACCCAGATCTTAAGAGCAATGAGAAATCAAATAATATTTCTAAGGAGTGATCTCTTAGCAAAAGAAAACATTTTCTTCTGAGGTTGCCATTTGACAGGAACAAGGATTTTTGCTCTCTGCCTCATGGAGATGCTGCTCTTACAAACTGAGCGGCTGCCTAGCCTTTTGGCAGCCTCCCGCTCACGAATGGTACAAAGTTGGGATCCCACAACCCTAACACGAGCTCTAAATTGGGGGCACTTCTTTCGGCAACTTCATAGCTGTCTTCAGGCTCAGCCAACTCTCCGGGAAGTTTTGAAGAAACAGCTGAAAAAAAGAGGTTTAATCAGGTTAAGTCACTTGAAGCGCTGCCCAGAGCTTCTGGGTTTGGCACTGCTGGAAAATCCGGCATTGCCTTCTACTACCCGCCATAGCCTTTTCTGCAGCTTCTTGATCCCAGCCACTAGTGGAGTGGAGCCCTTCATCAGTCTACTGGCAAGACGCAGAGCTGCCTCTCAACTTCTTGGTCTTTTGGAACCTCCTGTAAAAGGAATAGCTGGTGTTGAACAATGGGAAGGGCTGCCAGTGAGAGTCCAGGCTCAGCTGCTGCTTTCACAGCTACAAGGTGACAGAGATGGTGATGGGAACCAAGGTCGATCTTCCTCAGCCTTGTTGGACTGTTTGCCTTGCGGTTCCATGCTGTACAGAGTTGTGGCTGCAGCATTGATGGAGCCTGGTTGGGAAGTGGAGGCCAAGGTGTTGCTCCTCCCTTGGTTGCTGTTTGGAGACCCAACTCGTCTCTTGTCCTTCTGCCACTTTTTGTCTCCCCGGTGTTTGGCTTCACTTTGTGCCCATTATTCTGAATTACTTGCTTCCTATTTGACTTTCCTCTCAGCCTGGGGAAACTGCCTCAGTTATGACCCTCTGCATGGGAAATGGCAAACTAGTGGTTTAAAAGAAGATGAAATACCTTGGCAGGAGATGCAGGAACGTGTCCGTGCCCTTTACCAGGAGCCAGAGCCTCTAGGCAGTGCAATCCAGACTTGGCTAAGACAGCTAAAGGCCCAGGATGGGAACTTTGAAGTCCGAGGTCTGAGCATTTGGACTGACCTTTTGCTGGATATGGAGATGCCTCATTTTGAAAGTAAATTTAACTCATGTTAACTAAAGAGGTTGAGTAAAAAAAAGTGTAGGTATTATACAGATCAAGTGTAGAATTCTATGATAATTATAGAAAAGGTATAGGTTTAATATCTAAATAAATATAAATGTGGGGAAATTAGCTTGATCTTATGAACTGGTTTATTAATCCATAGTGAAGAAAGAATACCTTTAAAGTGAGTGCTGTTAAGTATAGATAGGTTAAATATTTTAAAATTAGTAGGCATATTTTTGTTCCAATTGAAGTGTGTTCCATCTTAAAGATGGTGGTCCAAAGAGTGAATTCTTTTTGCACTGTGAAATAGTTGAGAAAGAATGTTTTAAAAATAGTTTCACTTGAGAAAATTTAAAGTAGCAATGTGCCAAAGTGTAATCTTGCTACAGAACTAGAGCAGTTGATTAAAAAAATAGTAATGTATATAACTATTCCAGAAACATTTAATACATGTATTTAGTAACATGATATAACCTGTGATGGAGTCAGATTAATTGGATATTGAATACTATTAGCTTCTTATTCATTGCTTTCCTATTTAATATATTTTACACTCTATGATACATAGGGCATACTGTATCTTAAGTTACTCGTGAAACAGAAACAAGAGGAATGGGTTGAACTTTGAAGATGGGAAGTGAAGCATTTTGATGTTTACTGAAAATTTATGCTAAAGGGGTACAGACTATTCTGCAGATAGTTCTTGTGCAGTAATAACAGTTTATAACCAGGATCTTTTCAAGTGAACTTGAAAGTAAATGGGAACAGAGGTCAGCATTGCCTTATATTCATGTTAGCCTTATAGTGGAGAATTGTGGTAAAGGTGCTCTACTACAGTCTAAATTCTGCATCAAAAATTATAAAATGAAGTACCAGTTTGGATTTTGCACCTATATACAATGATTTGTAAAAGGATTGTTCTACTATTTTTGTTTAGATACACTATGTGGTTTAAAAAATATTTAGAAAAAGAACAAGATTGGAGTTCTAGATGTAGAATTTCAAATGATTTTCTCTTCACACAACTGTAGCATCTGGAAAGGTTAAATAAAATATATGTCCATGCTATGAGTCCCTATTGATCTATTCAATTACTTTTTCAAATGTTTCAATTAGGTTTTTTAGCGTAATCCTGTAAAGCAGTGTTTCCCAAACTTGACAATTTTAAGGCATGGGGACTTCAACTCCCAGAATTCCACAGCCAGCGTTGCTGGCTGTGGAATTCTGGGAGTTGAAATCCCCATGCCTTAAAATTGTCAAGTTTGGGAAACACTGCTGTAAAGCAACATATTTCCAATTGTTAGTATTACTTTAATATCTATCTGGTAAATAAAACAGGAAAGCAAGTTTGGTTTAGTGATTTAGACACACACCCAAACAACACACACACACACACACACACACACACACACACACACACACACGCTCGCTCACTCACTCACTCACTCACTCACTCACTCTAAAATTCAAGGCAGGGAATATACCAAATTCTCCTGCTTCTTACTATGTATACTTTCCATATAATGATGTGAGGTGGATTGGACTGGGCTGAGAGAGGGACTGGTCTAAGCTTGCATGGCTAAGGCAAAACTTAGAACTCAGTCTTCTGGTTTGTAGGTCAGTGTTTTGTATTGTTTTTTAGCCTTGGTAACTTAAAGACGTAGACTTCAACCATAGAATTTTTCAGAGTGTAAGCTTTCTGGGGAATTCTGGGAGTTGAAGTCCACACATCTTAAAACTGCCCACGGTGTGAAATGCTGCCTTATCTACTGCATCAAACTGGCTCGGTTTATATAATATATAGGTAGTGAATCG
The DNA here is from genome assembly GCF_016545835.1 of Crotalus tigris. Taxonomy (NCBI): domain Eukaryota; kingdom Metazoa; phylum Chordata; class Lepidosauria; order Squamata; family Viperidae; genus Crotalus; species Crotalus tigris. The sequence continues at coordinate 5,264,365 of NW_024096625.1, read as the reverse complement.
CCATTCCGGTGTTGAGTTCACATGATGCACTGAAGCATTAACTACCCTGGCTAGACAGGCAAAGTTTGTGGCTCTCGCAACTCTGCAAAATCAATTTCAGGAGGGAGGGCGGCCTAGCTAGTATTTCTTTACTAGCTGCCCTTATCGCAAAATGATTAAAACTGAAATTTTGTCGCTGAAATGATTCACGTAGCGACTGAAGAGCGGCAGTTTCAACAAAATTATTCAAAACCAAGGCGGACGCTGAAAACGTTCTGAAACCGCTGCCGCCAAAGCAACGGCGAATCCTCCCGAGTGACATCGCGGCGCAGCAGCTCCTGACAGGAACCGCCTCCCTCTCCGGCGAGGCCATAGCTCCGTGCCGAGTGCCTCCAGGTCTTCCTGGAGGCTTTTCCCAAAATAATGGAGCAGCTGACATTTCAACCAGGGGCTGCCGCCGCCATAGACGACTACTTGGAATACAAGAGGTAAGGAAGCCAATTGAAAGGTCGCTTCTTATCCACCGAGGAGGGACCGGGAAAGCCGTTGCTAAGGCGCTCAGTACGGAAGAGGCTTCTGCAGTCCTCGAGAATGATAAGCGCATGTCTCAAAAGACCCACGTTTATTTAGATCACGTTTGAAGACCCACGCTGTAGTCTGGTGGCGGTTCAGATTTCTGTACGCCAGATCTCGTAGCCTGGCTATTCTGTAAACTCCACGGCAAACTTCATTTACTGACCTGAACCAGGAACAAATTTTAGGGATTGGATAAAATGGAATTGACGGATTTATTGTATGCGGTTCCACCCAACCTAATTGATTCAGAAAACCATGGGACAGCTCCTTGGACCTAGCGGTCTTGGGCCATATAAAGAAATGGGCATGTATGGAAAACATTTCTTCCCTTTCTAAAGATGCTGCTCTTTAGCAGCCAAGATTTAGAGAAAGATCTAGACTTAAGCCCCATTTTCCAATAGGGAATTTCCATTCTACTCTAGCGTTTTGGCTTCAGCATTTTGGCTATGTTACTGCAAAACAGTAATCTAAACTGTGGTTCAGTGAATAAACTAATTTTTGTCTATAACAGTGCATTATATACACGCTATTATGAATTGGGTTTGCACAAGCGTTGGAGCCACTTAGTAGCTAATTACATCACAACCTAATATATGAAATCATATGGTGCTTAACTGGAACACTTCTGATTCATTTTCTGCTCCAATCAGACCCCAAAGAACTGTTACCTATCCTAAGTCAAGCTGCTTGATCTAAACCAGTTGCTAGCTGAGGAATTCTGGGAATTGAAGTCCACAAGTCTTAAAGTTGCCAAGGTTGAGAACCCCTGATCTAAACCAGTGGTTCTCAACCTTTTTAATGCCGCAACCCCCACCCGGTCGTAAGTCGAGGACTGCTCAACTGGTCGTAAGTCGAGGACTACTCAGCTGGTGTAGCACCATTTGCAGAATGGGACTTTTGGCAGGCTCAGCAGGGCAGAGACAGCCTGGACAATTCCTATTGGCTTTTGAAAGCCAATAGAATTAGACTCTATTCAAGAGAGTTTATTCTATTGGCTTTCAAAAGCCAATAGAATAAAAGGGAGTAGCACAGCTAAGGAAAAGGGGAAAAAAATGGCAGACACAAAACACTCCCTCTCAGGCTTTAAGGTGTACTAGAGTGAGTGGGTAAATTGGGAGCAGAAAAGGAGTGAATGATTCTAGTGCCAATTTAACTACTCATCACAATCAATTTGATGAAGGCCTCTTCAGCTGCTTTCCATATGCTTTAACATATTGTGTTTTTTTTCTTAGTTAACTTCTTTGAATTGAATTATATCATTTATCCAGTGTTCCAATTGGTATCCAACTGAGGTTGTTATCCAGCATTGATTTGCTTGTGATGCTCTTCACTAGGATGCTATCCAAAGTAGTTTGGTAATTTCCTTGTGGCTGCTACAAACATGTATATAGATATATTTTTTCGCCGTCATACACAATTCATCTTTATTAGCAAACACTACTCTCCCAAGAACAATCTGATAAGGAGAGTGATATTCCAATAAAAATAACTGCTTATTTAGCTGGGATAATTATACATTTTTGGCTGTTTGCAGAGTTCAGTCTGACTCTGGATTAATAATTTACCACATATTTGGTGCCTCAACCTGATGATTAAAAAGAAAATTATTGTGGTCATTTTTATAGAACATCTAAAAAGATGGTTTCATTTTGATAAGGAAAATATTTCAATTAGTTAATCTACATAATGCCCAGCAGCAATCATAATGATAAATTGCTGAAAAGGCTAAGAATTTTGGAAGGAGGTGCATCTACAGTATTCCCAATGTTCTGAATCCATGCTGGAGCTCTTCTCACATTATGCATGAACATTTAAACATGAATTCAAAGTGGGTTCTGCTGTACATTATGTATTTAGAATGTTATCATCTGATTCCTTTTTAGTATGTGCTTTGATTCATTGACTAGATATACACTCCATGCTAAAGCCATAGAAGCTATATATTAAGATTGGGGATATGAAATATGAAAGGTGATATTGGTTGATGTTGTTAATACTTGTGCTTATTTGTAATATATTTTAATTTTATTTTGTACATTAGGTGCATCATGCTTTTATTTTTGTCTCTTTGACTGAATTTTATTGATTTGTTTTTTATATTTTGCAATTATACACATTGACACTGAATTTTGGAAAGCAACTCAAGTAGAATGATTGCACTATTTCAATGCTACTACTCTAGATTTCTTGTCTGAGTTTGCAGAACATGCCAAGCTAAAATATATAATTGTGGCCTTTGTGTTATGAGAATCCAGCCAATGTAGTTAATTTATGATTCATTGTACGCATGTTTGTCTGAATTAATGTTATAAACAATTGGTTAGAATTTTATGTGAATACAACTATGGCTTATAGCTGAATCATTCACTGTTGCTGCATACCATGTACTTCCCCACTTCCCAGACAGCCATTCCAGTAATTACTATTTCTTAGCTTTTATTGTACGGTTAGGAAGTAAGAAAATAATATGCCTGACTTCAAGGGAAGAAATATCTGACTGAATACATGGAGCTGATGATCATTGCACAGTGAAAAGCTGTGTAGATTGACTTTTCCTCTCCAGACAAGGAAAGGACTTGTGAACACCCATATGTACTCCTGACAGGTGCTCTTCAACACAAGATAACATTCTCTGGCAGGTTTAGAGCTCTGAGAGACCCGAATGGGACCTTTAGGCTCCCACCCTTGACCACGCCTCCTTCACCTCTCGCCCCTTGCCTCTGCCCATTTACCGCCAGTGTTCCTCCTCGGCTGGCCCTCCCCTGCCCATTCTCCCTGGCCAATGGGCCCCTTGCTCTCCACCCCATGTCCTTCAGCCTGGCTCTTTTGCTGAGGCACTCTTTGTCCTGGGCCTTTGGCTGCATGGAACAGATAGTGGTCAGCCAATTGTGTGGGTGGCAGGCAGAAGCCATGGTGTTGGCAGGGGGACAGCGTGGGATGGTAGATCACAGGGGCTGTATTGTGGGTGCACAGGCAGGACCAGCACAGCTTCAGCAATTGCGGGGGGAGTGCAGGCAAATGGCAGGGCCAACACAGCTTTAGTGATTGCAGGGGGGGATGCAGGTGAATGGCAGGGCCAATACAGCTTCAGTGGTTGTGGGGGGAACAGGTGGGTTGCGCAGATAAATGACGCTGGCATGGCTTCTGCTATTGCAGGGGAGGGGGCATGGTGTGGGGCAGCAGGCCAACTCCCTATTGTGTGTCAGGCCAGAATGCCAGTCTCCTGTGCTCCCCCCGTAATTGGAGAAGCTGCGCTGGCCCTGCCATTTCCCTGCCCACCCACCCTTCCTCCCCCAGATTTGGAGAAGTGCCAGTGCTGTTTGCCTGCTGCCCCACAACACAGCCCCTGTGATCGCCCATCACCTGCTGCCGCCCTGCAGCACTGTGACCTCTGCCTGCCACCCACCTGATTGGCTGCATGGAACAGATAGTGTTCCATGCAGCCAATCAGGCAGCTATCTGTCCCATGTAGCCAAAGGCCTGGGACAAAGAATTCCTTGGCAAGGAGCCCATTGGCCAGAGAGAATGGGCAGGGGAGGGCCAGCAAGGAGGAACACTGACGGTAAATGGGTGGAGGCAGGAGGTGGGAGACAGAAGAGGCGTGGCCAAGGGTCGGAACCTTATAGTCCTAGACCCCTGAGAGACTAGGAAATAGCTATCTTGCTAATACTGTGACTTTGAAAGGACACTAAGTTTGCATACTCCTTTTTCCAACCACTTTTGGAAATTGCTCATCAAGTGCTTTTCAGCTATTAGGAACTTTTGGATTGACAAGTTTTTATAGCACCTGGTCAGTTTTCTTCAATCCTTAGTGAAAAGAAGTTTTAACTAAAAAATTGAAGAACTTTTTTTTTGGGAAAAAAAAAAACCAGAAAAAGCAAAATTAAAACTTTGATTATAGAAAGTTACGAATTGACTAAGGCTGCAGATAATTTGGAATTATAAAATATTCTTCCCATGGGAAAATGCTTTTGTTTTGAAATATAATAAAATAAGATTTTAAAAATGGCATACTAGAGGGAACTAAAAATTACATTAAAGGAGAATAACATTTGACTCAATTTAGAATTACAGAATGAAGCAAAATATTTTAATATTGAAAATATTGAAGGACATTTTTGAAGTTAATTTTAAAAGTGTTTGCCTCTCTAGAGAGAATGTGTCTAAAAGATGTTATTGAAGAGAAACAAGTTTTCTAATTGATAAGTTTGAGACTGAAAATGCATTTCTATGCAAATGACATCAAAAAAGATGTTACATTGGACATACTCTATAAAAATACTTGCTGATGTCTTAATAATTAAAATTATTAAACAATTAAATAATTAAAATCAAGAGTAACTGGATAATTTTCCTATATTGGATTTGCAAAAGGGTTGTTCAAATTTTGAAAAAAAATTGTGAGAAGAAGCAAAAAATGAAAAGAATTCAAGTTCAGCAACATTATTTAAAAAAACTAAAGATTAAGGTTGTTTGAAATAAAAGCAAAGAATGTAAAATTGATTAATCTGATCAAGCTTAAAATAGATATGCTGTTATCCCTTGTAGTCCTTAATGGAATTTTGCTGACATCAGGCTTAAGAATATGAATAATATAAGAAACAATATATGAATCTGTATGTATATGTGTTAGAGAATTTTAATTTCTCTGTTGGTAAAAATAAATCAGAAGCTCTCACAGTTGACTGCATTTAGCTGATTCAAATAACCTCTTTATATTCATATCAAAATATTTACAATACCATACATTCTTCTTTACAGCAACATAGCAAATGAAGACTTCTTACAGAGAGATACAGAGACAGACCTCAGACTGAATAAAAAAAATCCAGCTCTTAACTCAATATCTTTTTGCACAGACTCAGTAGCACTTTACTCACATTGGCTGACTGAGTTACCACATGACTCTTCCTGCTCATGAATATTCCAACAATATATTTCATGTTTCCTAACTGTCCATTTCCCGCAGAGATGGGATGGGATGTGGGAAAGAAGAGATCAGTTGTTCATTTGCATTTTAAGAAAAAGTGATATGTTACTAACATTGTTTATGCTTGCAATGAAAGGGGGAAGTTTCCAAACGAAAGCTTGGCAGCTTTTAGTAAAGTATATTTTTATATTTATACTCTCCTGGTGTTCGTATTTTATTTGTACCACAGACATGCCCAGGAGTCGTATTTTTATGCAAATTTTCCAGCATATATATATATATATATATATATATATATATATATATATATATATATATATTTGTATGTAGGTCTTTGGTTGTTCGGGTTTTCTCCTGTGTAAAATTGGAAGTGTCTTGGCGACGTTTCGACGAAGTCCCATTCGTCATCTTCAGGCTGGTGTTTTCAGCTTCGTGCTTCTAGGAGCACGAATATATATATTGGTAAAAATGCGACTCCCGGGCATAATTATAAATACAAGAATAAAACACGATCACCGGGAGGGTTGAAGTAAGAATACTTTACTAAAAATATACTTATACTAAAAAGTTGCCAAGCTTTCACTGGGGGAACTCCCCAGCATCGTCAGGGCTAAAAGGCCATTGCAATAAAGGTGGTTTAAGTAGGTTCAAGTAACGTTTGCGCATGGCTCCTAGACTGTGTTACTGGCCCTGATTGGCCAGCTGATAACCAAGATGTGTCTATAACGTTATGTTCTTTTCTTCGGATGCCCTTCCCTATCCCTCCACTACTGGTCTTTGGAGGCGGGGATGCAAGGTCACTAACGCCTCCAAAGACCAGTAGTGGAGGGATAGGGATTATAATATATATATATATTATAATCTTATTTTTTATTTTCTCAAGTTAAAAGAAACAAAAAATATTTGATAAAAGAAAAAGGAATGAAACAAGTAAAAGAGAAAGAAAAAGGAAAATAAAAAATAATTTCTGACTTTCATACAAATATAAGTAAAAAATTCATCCTATCTTTGTCATTTTATGATAATTATGCAAATCATTAAAATTCATTTGAGAACACTATTGATAAGTTAATCAAGTATATTAAGCAACCACAGGCAATTATATTTAGGATAATAATAGTTTTTAGATATTCACTCTTCTTTCTTTCAGACTTAGAATTTCCAGATATTCATATTTTCTCTCTCATTCACTCATGATATGACGTCCCTGTGTTCTATGTGCATATTATTAAAAGAGTTGTTGGTTATAATTTTAATTAAATATGTAATGTAAAGTATTACAGAAATCAACACTTTTGCAGAATTGTAGGAGAAGATGATGGTGGGAAACTGTTTACTCCGGAAGAATATGAACAATATAAGAAACAAGTATTACCAATTCGGTTGCAAAATAGATTGTATGTGAGCTGGAGATCTCCAACTGGCATTGACTGTAAACTCGTGGGTCCAGAAACACTCTGCTTTTGTTCCCACAGGTGAGGCATTCTATATCTGTGCCAATGGATGATGCACTGAAATTTATCTTAGGTTAAAAAACGCTGTTGATTAGAGAACTTGTGTCTTAATAGTAATATATATTGCATATATTTAATATACTAAAGCAGCGGTTCTCAACCTATGGGTCGCGACCCCATTTGGGGTCGATCGACCATTTTTTGGGGGTCGCCAAAGGCGGCGATCCGCCATTTTCTCCCCTCCGGGGGCGCCGCCGCGCATGCGAGCCACGCATGGGGGCAGCACCGCACATGCACGCCGTGCATGGGGGCGCCGCGCGTGCACACCGCGCATGGGGGCGCCGTGCCGTGCATGCGCATAGTGTTTGTGTGATGGGGGTCGCCGTCACACAAACGTTGAGAACCGCTGTACTAAAGGAAGACTAATACTCCCACAAATTATTTTTATCTTTAAAACAGAAGAGTGGTTTTGCATTTGTTGAAAATGCAAAAAATGGAGGCAGATTTCTTTTTCTGCCTCATCGTATTATGGGAAGTAAAAAAATAATTATTATTGGGCTTTGCCTTATCTTTTTCTGAATGGTAATGGCCCAATAACTGTACTCTGCTGGTCTGTACTATCAGACTCCGTAACAATTCTTTTGTGCACAGAATATTGTACATATTACTCTGCTATTGGTTGGATTCACAAATATAAATCAAGAGAAAGTAAAAGTTTAACAGCTCATATTCCTTTTATTAAGTTAGAAACATTTTGTCCTGGAAATGTGCCAATCTGTTCATTCTTCACTTCTAATATATAATTAAATATATTAAACACAGTATGTGTCTACACATACATATACTCACACATGTCTGAGTTTTTCAACAGGGCAAAATTTATGACCTTGGTCTTTTTTTCTATGTTATTTACTGTTAAGTCAAATAAATGTAAGGTTTTTGACTATCCATTTTGGATTATGTTCAGTTCAGGACAAGGTTCATTCCAAATAATTCTGCTGGGAAGGATTCATTCAGAGGTTCTTACTTTGGAAGCCTCAATATTTCTTGGAATTACAAATAGAAAATTGAGCAATCCTAGGAATCAATTAGAACAGGGGTCTCCAATAATGGGCCATGGCCTGTTTGGAACCAGACTGCGAAAGCAGCAGGCGAGAGCATGAACGCACAGCTCCACTTGCACAAACAGTAGGCACCTGTGCCCGCTCATGTGGAATCATCCCCTCTTCCGCCCACCAGTCAGCAAAGGTTAGGGACTGGAAAGGTTGGGGACTGCTGAGTTAAAGATTGGTGCATATTTTCTCCAAATCTGGGATAAAAGTTGAGATTCTGAAGATTCTGCCAAATTGTACTGGCCTCGCACTTTTTATAAAATAATTGAATTTCTTTGAATAAAAGGATTCCTAAATATTCTAATAATAGTAACTAAACAGTATATTTGCATTTTATTTTTTTCCCTAGATATAAACAACACAAAACAGATTTTGAAGTGATTCCAAAAGAACGTCCTATTTCTGTACCTTGTAGAGTGAGCCGGTGCCCATGCAAATCTTATCATTTTGTTCCTCTTATTGGCACTCAGCCCATCCGCTGTAGATGTAAGCACTTTGCAGATCAACATAGTCCAGCAACTGGGTTTCTATGCAATATGTGTAAGTGTACATGGATTAAATGAGTAATTCATATTTAAGAGTTAACTACTATCCACAGATACCTTTCTTTAAATATTATCTCAGTATCATAACAATGTACCATTGCTTTGGAAATAACTAATACATTTCAAATTCTGCATCAGGAAACTAATTCAAGATTCAGCATAAATATTTCTTCAGCCAGCTTTGGCTTGCCTGATTAGATCTAGTCATGAAAAACTGCTGCAAATTCCATTCTTTTGGGAGGTTCAGGGAGTTGAGGTAAGGAGTTGGGGCTGCTTTTCTGTTGCAGCCCCAATATTGTGGAATAATCTCCCTGGGAAGATTTGGCCAGTTTTTCTTTGTTGGTTTCCATAAACTTGGGAAGACTGAGTTTTCTGGAAAGTCTCTGATTGAGTTGTCACCATCTTTTATTCTCTATTTTTTGTCTTATTTTTCATTAAAATTGGATTTGTTTTATATTATATTTTTATGTGAGCTGCCAAGTATAAATTTTGATTGAAGTGGCAAGCAAAAAGGCTAAATAAATAAATACTTTAAATCTGGTTACCTTGCATAATAATACACAATATTCAAATATGTGCTGCTTTCAGATATGAGATTCTCAGTGTAGTCTTTTTCAGGAATACACAATAAGACTGTTTCTATTATCAGACAACTCCTTGCAAAATTAGAGCCCACCTTCAAATTATTATCTAAGCAAAGAATAGTAATATTTATGAATCCAAATGTAGAAATAATTATCTTGTAATTATTACTTTTTTCCTCATGTAATATGAATATTAAAAGGTTTCAGTTGTAGCGATTGTTTGTTTCACCAAGGCTACAGCAAGCAAAATTGACATTGAGTGGAAATCCTTCAAACAAATTCTGACTTTTTCAAAATATGTTTTGCATTAGGTTCCAAATGTGCAGGGTTTCACAGTTGCTTTACTTGTGGATGTGGCCAACCAGCATATTCTCATGAAACAATAGTGGAAACAAAAGAGGAACGTTTAGCCCAAGGAAAGCCAGTTGGGCAAGATGTCCCTTATGCTGCAATGGGGGGACTAACAGGTTTTAGTTCCTTAGCAGAAGGCTACATGAGACTTGATGATAGTGGAATAGGTAAGGATGAAATTAATGATTTTTTTAAAAAAAATGTATGCCCAATTGTCTCTGTATTTCTCAGCCAACTTATCCTAGGAAGTTTCGGGGAAGACTAGCATTGGCGTGCTATATGTTTTACTTAGAAATCCTGGAAGAAACTGGGGTGGAGTGGAGGTGTGGAATATGCATTGAACAAATAACATGACCTAAAAAGAAATAAATACTAGTTTAATAATATAATTGTAATAATTTAATTGCATGTCTAACAAAATCAGTACTGTTTCAAGTAATTATGTCTGATTATGAAATCTATTTTAGTACCATAAAGTTTAGTACAAATATGCTTGCACTTTTTTAAATAAATGAGGATTGTTGTATTTTGACTTATGCAGTTACCTTGAAGATCACCTGAAATTCTAATAGATTTAAAATTCTTCTTTCTGATTAATTTGAAGTTATAATTCTGTGTTCATGGGCTCAATTTAGCTTGTTGCCTCCTTCAGCTTTATAAATCTGTGAACACTGATTTTGAATCACCATGCTGGCTTTTAATACTTGTCTAGGCTTAATTTCCACGTAGAAATGCTTGACTTTCAAACCCTTTATAATCTGTGTTTAATGCAAATAATCTTTCACAATAGAACATGATCGTTGATTAGGCTGGTTTATTTATCTTCTGTATATTAAGGAGTGTCATTTACAGTTGGCAACAGGCCTTTACTGGAATATACCTCTGTGGTGTTCTGCTATTCCTATGAAGATCAGTCATATCTTTTTTCTCTCTGAAAACTTATACATATTTTAAAAAATATAAAGTAGAGAAGCTTTCAGACTTACATTTTAAAATTGCTGTCTTAAATAGCTATCCTGAAAGTAATACAATATTATATATTATAATATGCTTGTTTTTTTAAATTAAATAATTAAATGTATTTTAAGTAAACTTTTGAGCTATAAAATAATAAAACCATGTTTTAATGGATTTTGGCTGAAAGCAAAGGACAAGGTCATTTTTGAAATCAATTCAGGTATCTAGGTGAGAGTACAGAAGACACAAAATAGAAAATAAGCAACAATAGGTTTTCCTTTTCCTCATGTTGGTTGTTTCCCCCACGCAAGCACTTATTTGTTTACATTTCATGTTTAAGTTCTGGATGAGGGAAGGGTAGGACAAGGAGGATGATACTATCATATCATTAATTGGGTAATCCAGTTAGTTAAATTTACTGTGTTGAAACAGCAGTTTAGGACAGAGAGAGGAAAGATTAAGCATTCTGGTAGGATATGCCAGCCTGGGAAATCAGCAGCAATTCCTTTTCACCATCATGGCTTTTGTTCTGACTTCTTATCTAACTTTATACCCTCATCTGAATAATCTCTTTTTTCATTCGGCAATATATACTGTATAAGGAAGCTATCCTAACTATCCTGAGTTTTCTTCTTTTTCTGTCTTTGGATTTGTTGGACTCTCCTGCTGGAATGGCTCTCTAAACAGAGCTTTATCTGTAACTTATCAGTACATTTCAGGTAAGTCCTGACACAGAAAAAACTATTATCCTTTTCATACTTCATCCCTTTTACAGATATGGAAGAAAGCTATCTTAAAATACATTTTAATTGTTGCTTCTGTCAATATATTTATGATTGTTCTTTAATAGCAGCTTAATCACCAGTTTTATTAAAATCAGTTTCATAGTTATTTGCAAATGAGTAGCAGTGCTCATTTTGCAACAAAACTGGAATCTTGTGGTACTTTAAAGGTTAAGAAATGTATTCGTGAAGTGTTCTATATATTTTTAAAATGTATTACATCATATCTACCTACCTACCTATCTGCTATTCACCTTTCTAACAGTGGCTGTTTTCAAGCTTTTCTTGTTGACAATTTAACCAATGACAGAACATTTAGATAAATACATGCAATATGAATTATTTTTAATTCTGATGTGACCTATAGAAAATAAATCAACCCTTTTGATGAGTGTTGATTCATCTTGATTATGCTATTTTATCCATCCTATTATCTTATTCATTTGTTCATTTTATACTACACCATCATAATTCTAACATAAATGCTATTCAGTCTCATTGGTGATTTTAATCGAACAAATATTTAACCTAGACCTCACTCATTGGCTGTAGTGCTTTAATTTTAATTTGTTAATGCTTGTTTACTTTACTTTTAAGGAGCACCTTCTGTTCAATTCTTAGAAGCTCCTGTAACCAACATGGATAATCCATTTTTAAAAGCATATCAAGGTCCATCCAGTTCCATGCAGGCCTACTCCCAGTTAACAGATGGTAATGATTTTAAAATATTTTTATAGTTGATTAAACAGATTTTAGATGAATTTTAAAATCTAATAAAACTACTGTCTTTAAGGAAATACAAGTACAACAATGCAAGCTTCCAGTTTAAGGAGATCTGAAGAAGATGATATGGCTTATTTTGAAAGACAGTATCAGGCACGGGTAAATCCATAGCATACATTATTTAAAGCATTTTAAAATAATTTGTTCAAATGGCACCTAGCACACATAATAATATGTTGATAATTTTAAATAGTATGTTGGGGAACTGTAGTGATATCTGAAAATCTGGAAATATCAGGACTATTGTGACATGCAAAAATGAAGAGTGTTTATGTAATTTATATTGAAGTCCAGTGGCTTTTCCCCATCTATTTCTGTTGCTATAGTTATATTTTATCATATCTTAAATCTGTACGTTTTCTGTTTCTGCTTATTTGTAATTAAATAAATTGAAAATAAGTACCACTTAAGTAATACCATCTATTTTGAAAAGGTGCTTTGGAATTTAGTGTATTATAATATCTGTTTATGTCTTATTAAATCAATGATATATGTTTGCAGGATTATGCAGCTATTGCACAGAGACTTACCCTGTAGTCCCACAGTCCTGGAAACAGACAAAGGTGTTTTATTGAATTGTTGATCTACTGATTCATTCTTCCATGCATTCCAAAGCACTTCTTTATTAAATCCAAAGCATAGCACAATAAGCAACTATAAGCAATAGAAAAATGGAGGAAGGCCATAGTTACTTTTTTAATATTTCTATTTTGCAGAAACAAAGAAGATAAAATATAGTTTTGGAAATACATATTTTTACTTTTATGTTTAATCAACTGATCAAACTCTTCAGCTGCTTAAAATGTTTCCAGCATGGATTTAGTAATGGGAAATGTGCAGGTTCAAAAGCAATAAAGGTTTTAGAGGCCTATTCAATAATGTGATTGCACAAAGAATATTTATATTGGCTAAATGTTGTATAAATCTTACTATAACAGGTTTACGTTTTATGCATGATAATCATATCAACTAATTCATGTCTCTACCTCCATCTTAGATCACAGCTTATGAGATTTCCAACAATGGCATAACTCATACATTTCAATTTGTGGGTTTGTGTCAATTCATATGGATGCTTGGATGTAGATGCAACCTAGCATCCTGCAAAGGAAATTTCTAGGATAAGAAAATGTGGCAATAATGGGATTAGCTGCAAGTTGTTTTCTGTAGTTTGCACAAAATAAGCAGAGCTTATGTTTCAAGTAATTTTATACATTTTTTTTTCTTTACAGTTGAAACAAGAAAAGGCAAGAGATCAGAAAGGCAAACATCCAATGCCAACAAAGACTCAACATAATCAATAATACATTTGTGTTTCACTGCAATTTATCAGCATCTCTGTCTCTATTTGTCTGTCTATCTTCAATGACTAGATACAATATGTTTATTTTTCTATGCCAATTTTGTTATATATAAAATGAGAGTATACTTCTTTTCAGGCATTGAAGCAAAATCATGCTATCCATCTAATTCTGGAAACTTGAAAATCAGCAATGGAAAAACTTCAGGTTTCATGGCAGAAACTATTATATGAACATTGAGAACTACTTTAGAACATTTTATTGTTAATAAAGATTTGAATTGTATGAAAAGAGTGGTTTTGTTTTCTGTATTTCAAGATTTGAAAATATTGATAATAAATAAAAAAATAATTATTATAAATAGCAATTGAGCCCAAAATTTCTGTTGCTAAGTGAGACAGTTTTTAAGTGAATTTTGCCCCATTTTACGACCTTTCTTGCCATAGTTGTTAATGAAGCACTGCAGTTGTTTAGTTAATAACAAAGTTGTTAAGTGAATCTGATTTCCTCATTTATTTTGCTTGTCAAAAGATTACAAAAGTAATCACATGATTCTGGGACACTGCCACTGTCATAAAAATGAATCAGTTGCTAAGTGACTATATTTGAACACATGACCATGGAGATGCTGCAATGATTGTAAGTGTGAAAAATGGTCATAAGTCACTTTTTTCAATGCCATTATAACTTCTGTCACTAAAGGAACTTTTGTAAATCGAGAACTGCCTGAACAATTGATTTATCTAAATATAATGCAATAAAAGTGTGGTTGACATATTAGTAGATGGTTTTGATTGGACAACATACATCTCATGTTTTTTTAAATAGGATATCCCTTATTATACCAGCCTTATAGATGATAGCTAAAAATGGATCTTAATCTCTAATAACAGTACTTTACTTGTCTTATGGACTTAGAATTTCAAGAGTCAGAATATTTCTCAGCATTTGTTAATGAGGACTCTGTTGCTAGATGGGAGTTCTTAAAATTATAACAATTTCTATTTTTTCTCTTAACAATCTTTTTGAAATGGTGAAACAAGAAAATGTAAAAGAATTGGTAATGCATATTTCATTAACTAGCCTTTTTAGACTATCCCATAAGCTTATTCAGAGAGCAGAAACTGATAGTGTGAATAGCAGATGGCATTAATAAATGTAAATAGCTCTGTTCTTTGCCCTCTTAAAGTGAGAAATGCACATTCAGTATTTGAGTAAAACAGTTGAAGTGTTTGGAGATTGATTTATGACAGGCAAAGATATCTGAAGGTTGAATTATGGCAACGCAACGATGTTTTGTTGGAATGTACCAACTCTACCTCCTCCCCAAAATCTGTTGCAATATGTTGATGAAGTGAAGTGTTTCAAGGAATTTCCTGTTGAACAGTGCTATATGTGAATATGACAAACAATAGGAGGGGTTTTTTTGGCATAACTATTAGTCCTCTTTCACCAGATGATAAAAATTGCTTGCTTTACCTTTCAATTGGCTAATTTGCAAAAAAAGATATCTTTACCCTCACTGTGGAGTTCTTAAAACAATTCTGCCCAGCAGATTTAGGCTTCTTGTCTGCTATATTGAAACCAGGTAGAAATGAAGCTGATAAAAGTCACTGTCCAGGTTTTGGCAATTACACTTAGTAGTGAATACTCTAACACTGAAAGTTTTTAAGAAGAGATTGGAGAACCAGTTATCTGAAATGGTAAGGTTTCCTGCCTGAGCAGTGGATTGGACTAGACCTCCAAGATCCCTTCCAACTCTGTTATACTGTATTCTGTACTGGTCAGGTTTCGTTTCTAGATGACCTATACCACAACACCTGATCAGTAGACTCTCCTGCTTCTTTACCACATTTACTTTCTTTTTTTGAGTCTTTTGAGATATGTATTCCATTCCCATAAGCAGATAAAATTCAGGAGTTACAGAATTATACTGCAGGACCTTAGAAATCATGTTGTATAATTCACTACCGTAGTTGGTTGCTTGTAATGAACATTTTAGCGGTCTATTTGGAAAAACCATATATCTAATTTTTGCTGTCACATGAGTAAACAAAAGAAAATGTCAATCCAAGATGGCCTAATTGGCAAAAGAATCCGTATTAGTTGGAAACATGCAAAAGAGGCCTTCATCGTGTAGTGGATAGACCAGAGGTAGGCAACCTTGGCTCTTTTATGACTCGTGGACTTCAACTCCCAGAATTCCTGAGCAGCTATATGATGGCTCAGGAATTCTGGGACTTGAAGTCCACAAGTCATAAAAGAGCCACTGTTGCCTACCCCTGGGATAGACAATGGTTAAAATGATGATCTGGCAGTTTAAACTATTTCCAACTGGCTTAGTTTTGATCGCACCAATGCTGCATTAAGGTGATTGTTTGCATTTTGATTCTGAAAGCTTGCAAGCTAGCTTTGCTACTTCTGCCTGATTAAAAAGTAGCCAGAAACCCAAGTGAAAAAGGATCACTGGACTCTGTTTATGTAAGGCTAATTTAAAAAGAAAAAAAGACTTTTCCAAAAATCACTGACAAAGTATACACAATACTTCATGAATACGGGGAAAAAGAGGCAGTTTTACCCAGGAAGATTTTGTCTAAGGGTGATGGGGCAATTGTTACCTAAGATCAGGGGTCTTCAAACTTGGCCCTTTGATGACTTGTGGACTTCAACTCCCAGGATTCCTCAGCCAGGTACGCTGGCTAAGGAATCCTGGGAGTTGAAGTCCACAAGTCATCAAAGAGCCAAGTTTGAAGACCACTGCCTAAGATGAAACATACAGTGTTCTGCAGCAACCATGGTGAGGGAACATGCTCATCATAGCACACAGTAGCCAAATGGGGTGAATGGATTTTCCCCAAAAAACCGAAAGGCACAGAACGCTCTGAGTCAAAGGCCAAAGAGCCATTCTCACATCTGCCCAATCAGATCTGAGAACTACTCTTTGGCCGTTAAATTCCCGCGCAGTCTTAGATTGGTTTAATACCACACGTGATTGTGTTAAGGGCGCAATTTTGGTTGCGTGCTGCGAGTACCTCCTTCTCCCGTTAGGGTGAGTGTTCGATCGTTTTTGTATTACTTTTGAAATCCTAATTGGCCCAATTATTAAAACAGGCGGTTGGCTATGATTTTGTGATAGAGTGAGCGCAGGGGAAAGAAACAAAAAAGAATCCAAAAAGCATCTCCCACTCACTTGCAAAGTGGTGATTTAATTCTAAAAAAGCTGAAACCTTAAGAGCTTCCTCGGAATCGCCCCTTTGCCAAAAAAAAAAAAAAAAAAAAAAAAAAAGCGCGAAGAGTCCGGCTGTCTGAATCACCTAGTCTTGCTGGATGGAGAGTGGAGTCTATTAACGTGTTGCTAGATTGCATCACGCATTAAAAACGAAAACGTGGTCAGTTGGCTAGTAAGTCGGGAGCTTCAGCTGTGTAAGAGTTTGTGATTTACTAAGTGCTGCAAAACCAGCCAGTTAGGCTAACTTCGTTCAAGCAACTGTGGGTAAGTAGGTGGCTTACTAAGAGTCCTCGAGATATTTGTATTAGTGCCAAATTCCAAGAGGTTCATCCTGTAAGATATCTGCAGCACAACCTCGGAATAGCTGTCGTTTTAATAATTTAATGTTAATTATATTAAGATAGGCAATTGGGGCGATAGAGATATAATACTAAGTGACTTTACAAATGAGGTAAAACTGAAGTGGAATTGCAATTACCCTTATCCAGAGTTCTGGAATAAACATTACTATATTTGTTCTTGCAACATTCAACCAAATTTGTATTTTGTTTAGATTAGTGAATTAGAAAGCTAGGGAGAATGTGGTTTATGTGAATCTTGTGTCCATAAAAAATAAGATGGTAATTATTTGGATAGTTACTTTTAAATTGAAGTAGGTTGGGATAGTCTTTAAGGCAGGATGGCTAAAAGTAGTTCTGATCCACTGATGAATTTGTAGATGAATTGTAATATAGTGGTTGAAATCTTGAATTAGAGCAGGGAGATCTTCAGCTTCAGCCACAGAAGCATACTAATACAGATAGTCCTAGATGTACAATCATAATTGAGCCCAAAATTTCTGTTGCTAAGTGAGACAGTTATTGAGTTTTTCCCCATTTGACGACCTTTCTTGCCACAACTGTAAAGTGAATCCCTGCAGTTGTTAAGTTGGTAACATGGTTAAGCTAATCTCTTTCTGCCCAATTTACCTCACAGGGTTGCAGTTGGGAAAATAGGAAAAATACTGTGGCAAACAATACCTTCAGCTCCTGAATGAAAAGCAGGATATAAATCTAATAAATCAATCACTTTATAGCGTTGTAACGATGACAATAATCCACTAACTCATACCTTTAATGTTAAATTTTAACTATTCTTGTCTCTTAAACTTTATATATAATTTTTGTTTTAATATTTTGTTTGTATACTTCCCAAAGTCCTTCTGTGAAGGCTATGGGTGGTTTCTAAATTGTGGCAATTAAGTAGGAGTGATCTTTTTTTTATTAAAAGTTTTACAAATTTAATACAATATAAACCCCTCCCACCCCTTCCCCCCTCCCCCACTTCCCAGAGCTGATTACAGGGTAACAAATAAACAAACATAATCTAACTAACATTAACCAACTATACTATCAATCAAAACCCTAACACACTTTAACTCCTTTTCAAAACAAGTGTTAACAAATTATAAACTAAAATAATGATATAATTACAACTATTAATAATTATCTAAAAGTAGGAGTGATCTTGGGTGTGGAGAATTGTGATAACATTGAAGCAGGTGAGATGGGAATCAGCATTTCCCAGGCTGATAAAATTATGTCAACAGATTTCAGCTGATTTTCATAGCTTTACAAAACTAGCAACTGAGGCTGTCCTCTTTTCAGACAGGGATATTCTTGGGATTAGAAACTGTTTCAGTGCACCTGCCACTACTACTAATTAAATATATACAGGCTAAATTTAGGAAGCTGCCTTTTACTCAGAACATTAGCTTATATAACCTGCTATGACAGTGTTTCTTAACCTTGGCCATCTCAATGTTAAGATTAGTGGACTTCAACTCCCAAATTTTCCAGCCAACATATTGCCTGGGGAATTCTGGGAGATGAAGTCCACTCATCTTTGTTGATATTGTTGAGAAAAATTGCTCTGAAGTTTAGGGATCTATAGGACCTTCTGGGCTGTAGCTTTTTTCCAGACTCATGATTCTTCCTTAGAGATGCAGTTTTAACTGCTTATCTTGGTAATCTTACAAATCTTGTAAAATTATTGTTTTCTTTTTTATAGTTGTATAGTTTAATCTCAGATCAGAGTCTCTGATCATTTTCTTTGGTGTTTGTAGCTGGATCTGAGGGACAGAATAGTATAGGTCCCTTTAATTAACTTTGGTTTGATTGAAGTAAAATCACTTTACTTTTTAAGCAACGTAAGAGTGAGAAGACATAAGACATAAGCAACATAAGAGTGAGAAGACCTATCTCTATAGCCTGTGCACTGCATCACCTAGGGGCCGTTCTCCTTGCAGATATTTACTCTTCCTTACATTTATATCTCATTTCTGCCCCCCAGAAGCTCAAGTTCCTCCATGGAGCTCTGATAGAATCTGCCCTTCAATCTAATCTGGTAGTGTTGCACATTTTGGGTTCCTTGAACAATGCCTATTGGAATGCTGGGATGCTCTTTGTAGCAGCACATTCCCTTGAAATAAGATTTGCTTTGAGATCCTGATAATCCTCACTCTGTTGTTTAAAAAACCTGGGAAGACCTGGGCACTTCAGCTAATCTTTGCTAAGGGAGAACAAGACTTTTTGCTTCTCTTCCATTTGATCCCTTGTTCTTGCAATTTTAAATCTTTTTTTTCTTCCTTTTAATTGGTTTTATTGTAATGTTTTTGTTGTGATTGTTATGAGCTACCCAGAGTCATTGAGCTCATAGCTCACAAGGCATACAAGTTAAATAAATAAATGAAGTTTGATGGGTAAATATTTTCTTCTGATTTCTTCTCATGTATGAGATAGCAGTTGGCTATCTATTATTATTGAATAAATATTCAAGGCTGTAACTGAACAGAAAGTTGGTTTTTTCTGCTTTTAAGCCAACATATTAAGCAGAGTTCCATTTATACAGCATATCAAACTTTTTACTTTAACTTTGCTTTGACTTTTGTGGAGTAGAGCAAACTCAGTCTGCTTGCTTAATTTATGGCTCTGTGCTTTGCTAGCTCGGAAAATCAGTTTATTCAGTATTCAGATTAAATTTATGCAAGAACACAGTCACCAAATCATAAAACAGATAACTATATTTTAGCTGAATGTGTTGTGTGGTTAATTTGTAGCTTAAGAGGTCATTTGAACCCAGAGAGTTGGGTTAATTAAGAGAATTATGATTGTGTAAACTATGAGAAGTGTATTATACAAACATAACTTCCCTTAGTATTGGAATTGATTAAAAGGATTGAAAAAACTTTGTCAAGGTTATAGCGCTTTTCCATAAAATCTAAGGTGTGGCTGCAGTTGAAATAATAGTGTTTTAAGTATTTTAAGTATTCTAGGTGAATCGGGAAGGAGTTGTGTGGAGAAATTTGTGTAGGAGTGACGAATAAAAGGCAGGGACATCTGACAAAACAGTGGTGCTCTAATTACAAAAACAAAAGTTTTTAATCAGATAGCACTGTTTTAAAACTTAAAAAGAAAGTGATAGTTGCATCCATAAGAGAAACCCTTTTGGTATTACTGCTACATGCTAGAGAAATGGCTTATGATATATCATATTAAACTATGAATTATTTATTCAGGACTTTTTGAATGAGACAAAAGAGGCTGAATTTGCCATTGTATGAATAAATAAATGGTTTCATATGATTTACTAAGCCTTAATTAAACTAGCCTCATGGTGTTCAGATATTCTTTGACTTACAACTGTTTATTTAGCGACCATTTAAAGTTACAAAACGTGACTTATACTTACGACCATCATAGCATCCCCACTGTCACATGATCAAAATCCAGGCACTTGGCAACTGACATGTATTTACAATAACTGCAGTGTCCCTAGATCATGTGATTGTCATTTCTGACTTTCCCAGCTGGTTTCCAATGAGGAAAGAAAATGTAGAAAGCCAGATTCACTTAACAACGTATGATTCACTTAACAATCATTGTATTAGTATGATATCTGAACCTTATAGATTTTGAGAAGGGGCAACATATTTTATCCTAAGAAAGTGGCAGGTAGATGATCCCTTGTTTCCTGTGTTTTTTTTTCTTCCATTGAAAAGGTATATGTAATATAGGTGGTCCTCAAGTTACGAGTGTAAAGGAGCCTGCCCATTCCACTCGTAAATCGAAAACTTGTAGAGCAGGGGTGTCAAACTCAATTTCATTGAGGGCTGCATCAGCATTGCGGTTGCCCTCGGGGGGGCCGGGTGGGTGTGGCTAGCTCTACATCTGTTCACGTCAAGTGTGCCATGGGGGCCTGGGCAGGAGTGGGACAGATCTGAGGATCTCTGGCAAAAGGGGGTGGGGGTGAGACCAGGGCAAGTGCCAAGGCATGATCCACTGGAGGAGCCCCACTGTTCTTCTCAGGCCATGCGGGGGAGGGGCTGGATGGTGGTGCGGGTTGCCCAGAATCCTGGATAGCAGAGCTCAAATGCCCAGCCTGGTCCTCGAGCACCCGTGGCACAAAGCCCAGCCCCACTTCCCCAAGGGGATGCCCAGCTGCACTTAACTCCTCCTCAAGGTTGCTGCTGCTGTGCTTGCTCTCCTTAACCAGGTTGATCATGATGGGTACGAGGGCAAAGTCAGAGGGAGACCCATTTCCTCTCCATGGGAGGAGACCTGGCTTTGTATCCAAATCTTTCTTAGCAATAGGATGGGAGATCCCCCAGGATAGGCCAGAAGGAGGGGGCAAAGGGATGGTGAAAGTGCAGCAGGGCAGGACTAAGGCAGGACTTCCCTCAAACCCTCCCTCTCCTTCTTTCCTTCTTTCCTTCCTAAGTACAGAGTGGTGAGAAAATATTTGAGATGAGGGAGGGAGAAAAACAGGCAAGAAATGCAGCTGAAGAGGTGTCACCCTTCATGAAGAATGAAGAAATGCACCATCGCCTGGAAGTGGCCAGCACGTGGCCCTCACCTACTTCACATATCTGGCTTGGTAGGCTCTGGGGGAAGGGATGCCTTGAGCAACGTGAGAGTCGATGTTATCTGCACAATGCTGCTCAGCCCCCAGCCTGCCCGCTTTCGGCAGGCAGCAAGGCGCGCTCCTCACAGTGCAGAGAGGCTGAGCCTGGTGGTGCAAATCTGAAAAGAAGCGCAACGCTGCCCAGCCCCCAGCCTGCCTGGTCTCGGCAGGCAGTGGGGTGCTCTCCTCACAGCCCCGAGAGGCTGAGCCGGGGCGGCGCGAATCCAAAAACAAGCATGAGGCTGCCCCCCCCCAGCCTGCCTGGTTTCGGCAGGCAGCAGGGCACTCTCCTCACAACATCGAGAGGCTGAACTGGGCGGCACAAATCCAAAAAGAAGCACGATGCTGCCCAGTCTGTCTGGTTTTGGCAGACAGCAGGGCGCTCTCCTCACAGCGCCGAGAGCTTGAGCTGGGCGGTGCGAAGCTCACCAGCTTTGCACCTTGCTGCCTGCTGAAACTGGGCAAGCTGGGAGCTAGGCAACATTGCACTTCTCATCAGATTCGCGCGACCTGGCTCAACTCTTGGCGCTGTGAGGAGAGCGCCCTGCTGCCTGCCGAAACTGGGCAGGCTGGGAGCTGGGCAGCCTCACACTTCTTTTTGGATTCGCGCCACCAAGCTTTGTGAGGAAAGGGCCCTGCCTGCCAAAACCCCTCCCCCGGAGCCCATCAAGCCAGATATGTGAAGTAGGCGAGGGCCATTTGCTGGCCACTTCCAGGCAATAGTGCATTTCTTCATTCCTCACAAAGAGTGACACCTCCCCAGCATGCACCCGGGGGGGGGGGTGTCGATGTGGCAGGGTCTGGCTCCTTGCTGTCTCTAAAAGGCCTTGTGGAGCTAAGACTAAATGCATTTCAGCATAGATGGCCACCACAAAATTGGCTTCCGGCTGGCCAGGGCCATGGCAGCAGGGGCCGTTTCCTTACTGTTTCCAGGATGGCTTCGCAGGCCACATGAAACCACTTTGCGGGACGCATCTGGACCCTGTGCCTTGTGTTTGACATGTCTGTCATAGAGTGAATCTCGTTCCTTTAGTGAAATCATTCTCTTCCTTGTTAAAACTCATGCAGCTCGTTAAGTAAACATGAAATATCTCAGGGTGGGGAAGGCCATAAGGGGCCTAGTGATGGAACATGCCCCCAAGATCTCCCTGACCCACTAAGAAACCTCATGCTTCCTCCTCCCTTCCTGCTGCACGAGAGTCCCTTACTTTGCAAAATCTGTCTCCTTTCTGCTGTGGTTTCTTTCCTTTGAGGGAGAGGAGAAAAGCTTGCAAATGCTTTTCGTGCTGACAATGGAAGCTCCTGGGTGCCGCAATATCGCACGAGTTCAAACACCCATTCTCCAGCATGATAGATGTAGCATCCACCGATGGGTTATCAAAGCCTTCCTGCTCAGTTTAGACTAAAACCAAACTTTAGCCACGCCTCCCTTGGGTGGTCCTTTCCCAGTTTTGTCTTAGTCTCAGCTCAGTAGGACACAACTTTGGTAGCTCCTCAGATAGCTTAATTTAAATAGTTAGAATTTTTCATTTAGTTTTAGTGTTTAGTTAATTACTGTAGATAGTGATTGTAAAAGGACAGGATTTCAGACAGTTTGGGAGCGTTGGTCCCAGGGAGCCTGCCTGACCTCGAGGATCGTTAGGAGCTCCGCCGTGGAACAGCGGCTTCAGCTCCTATCAACTGTTTGGCACAACGATGGGAGTTCCCCAAGCGTCCAGGAGCGATTTCTCCGTGAATGCTCTGGAAGATCGGGCCGAACGGCCGAGTTGTCTTCTTCTTGCCCTGTGGCCACGAGGCTCCAGCGACGATCGGACTGCAGTTTGCCTGCGCAGCAGAAACGCAAGTGCTTGGTTGCCTTATAAATTAAGGGGGTGAGAAGAGGATAATTTAAGCTCCCTTGGGCTCCCTGAACAGGCAAAAAAAGGGACTTGTGGAGACTTAATTGAGATTGGTCTCACAGGAGTCGCCATTTTAGGCGGCAAGGAGACTCGCGGCCGCCATTTTGAATACGGTGCTGGGTGTGATCGCCATCTTGGAGAGGCCTTCATTCAGGCTGATATCAGGCCGATTACTTATAGTAGCCTACTGTGTTGGGCACAGAGCAGCAGGATTGCTCTCAATAAGGTCGACGCATACAAGCAAGCAGCGCACCTGGGTCTTATTGTGTGAGAGCAATCTTGCTGCTGTGCCTCTGCTTTCCTCCACTCAGATTGAGTTGAGAAACCCAAGCTCCTGCTGCCACTTGAGTAAGGAGGAGAAGAGCGGTGGGGTTTGTGCTAGCCAGCCGGCCAGGCAAGGACTAGGTCAGGCAGAGTGGGTGGCTGGCTGGCTGGGGAGGGGGATCATGGCCACTCAGGTGGTTTCTGCCACTGCCAGCTTGGATGCAGCTACAAGGGACCTGGCCCCGCAATGCCTCCCCATTCATTTGAAGGTTTTGTTCCTGCCCTCAAACTAAGTCTGGTACACGCAAGCAAACGGCTCATCTTGGCCACTAACAGTATTGGTTCCTGTGCCCGGTCCACTCTGATTCCACACTTTGCCCTATAGGTGTGCAAATGAAGCAAACACTTCTGCCCCCCCCCCCGAGAATGGAAGCTTCCAGGGCCATGATCTCTTTTGCAAAGAATGGGTGTTTGAAATCGTATGATATTACGGCACCCAGGAGCTTCCATTGTCAGCAGGAAAAGCATTTGCAAGCTTTTCTCCTCTCCCTCAAAGGAAAGAAACCACAGCAGAGAGGAGACAGATTTTGCAAGGTAAGGGACTCCAGTATGGCAGGAAGGGAGGGGGAAGCAGTTGTGAGGAGTAGGGAAGAGAATAGGGTGAATACTGTATTGCAGAGCCTCTGCGGTCACTCGTAAGGGCAAATGACTGCCGTGGTGCTGTGATAGTTGTAATTTCGGGAATTGCTCATAAGCACTAGGGGGCTCTGATCACGTAACTTTGAACGAGCATTAAGTGAAGGGTCGTAATTTGGGGGTTACCTGTAGTGAAACTGCTTAAGTTATTAATAAATAAGAGGCTATTATTCTAACCACTGATTGCTTCCATATTTTAGGTTCTGTCATCATGGAGGAGGACTCAACATATAATAAAGGTACATATATGAAGAGGATATAGTTTTATTTCTTTAACAGTAAAATTATGATTTGACTATTTTTTCTCCCACAGTCGAAATTGCAGTTGGCTGTCACGTAGAAGATGCTGTAACCTTTTGGGCACAGGTAAGATCAGAATTATGGGGTGATACGAATAGCACTGTTGATTAAAGTGAAATTAAAATAATTCATGCTTGGAGTTTATCTAAAAATCAAAATTCTTGATGCTTAAATTTGATAAAATCAAGCTTTTTAAAGATAAATTCATAAAATTCTACACATAGAATGTTTTATGTTTGAATCACTTTAGTATTTGTCATTGATTATGTGGTATAAAAATCTTGAATGCGTATATTGATTTGGATTTCAATGTGTGTTGTTTAGAACATTAATAAATCTCAGGAAATTTTAAAGATTAGCTCTGGTCTAGCTGAAATCTGTCCTCAAGCCATCCCAGTTTTTGGCAATCCTGATTTTAATAAGGTAGGTTATGCCCATATTTTCTTATTTATATAAGCATAAGATAATATCTTGCAGGGATCACTTGAATTTGTATATTTTAACATGTACACCAAGGATTTTTATTTGAAGTAAATTGATGAGCTTTTGAACAATATATTCCTGTCTTCCCCTCTGCTTTTAAAAGTACATGCACAGAAAATATTGACTAGGTTTGCATTTCATGCTAAATGATAACATAATTTTTCTTAATGACCCAGCCCAGTTTGTTAATTGTGGCTTGTTCTACAAAACATGTGATCTGGCTTTTTATTTGCCTCAAAATATTGAATTGAAATGCTGTTTTCTCTTATATTTGAGCTGCTTATGATAGAAAAGTTGAATAAATATTTTAAATAAATACAATACAGTATTTTAATACAATAATTCATTTTAATGCTGGTGGGAAAAAAAAGAACAGCTTGCAAACAGTTGACAAACTATGGATGTGTGGCTATCAAAAAGAAAACTGTATTTCTAGTTTCTGTAGAAATATTAAAACAATATGTACAAGTAGTCTTCAGTTACCGACTGCATCAAGTAGCAATTGTTTGAAGTTAAGAGTTCACTAAAATAATAAAATAAATAACTGATCAGTCATGTTTCTGATCATCACATGATCATTGTTTGCATGTTTTACAAATGGCTTACAACAAAAAGTTGTTAGAGAAGGCAGAAGTAAAATTGGTCATGTGATTTTTATTTAGCAACTGCAGTGCTTTTCTTAACCATAAGACTTGTGGTCATGTGATTTTCTGCTTAGCAACTTAGCAACCAAGTTGCTAGTCCCGGTTGTAGTTGCTAAGCGAGGACTACCTGTATTAAAGATTTGTGGCTTAGTTTAGTAGCATCTTAAGATTGGGAAATTTGCTTGACTCTCATGAAATCATAAATAGAAGGATGGTATGGAAACAACATATCTTTGTCTGCTCATAGCAGTGTGTTTGCTCTTAACTGTTTTATGATTAAACATGCGGATAATGGATCCTGGATATTGGCCTAACAGAAGAATTACTATTTTCTGTTGCTGTGGATTATTGTGCATAAAACCTTTCACATAGAATTCTTTGTATGAAATTGATTTTTTAAAAAAAAAACTTTTCCAAAAGGAGCAAAGGTAATTTTTACAGTGTTACCTGTAACTTCTAGATTTCCCCCCAATATTTGAGAATTATTATTTTTTTCTCCATAGTTATAAGGGAGAAACAAAATTTTTCATCCCAGATTTCTTTTTTCTTTTTCTTGGAAATTCAGATCTCTAGTATAACTTTTATGAATGTTTTGTCAAGTGGTAATAGGATGAAATTTTGGTTACAAAAATCATAAACCCAGACAACCTGTGTGCACGTCAAACTACTTCTGAGAATATCAGAATAAGATATTAAGCATGAAAAAGTATAAAACTATGGGATATATCTTTGGTAAATTGCTGGTAATCTTGATTTCTTTCCTGTTTATATTTATTGGGATATCATGATGACTTTCTAAACAAGATCTAAAAAAATGCATGGAAAGTTATAAATTGTCCTAAATCTGTTTTAATCCTCAGATATATGGAGGTTGCTTTTCTGAAGATAAATGCTGGTACAGATGTAAAGTACTCAAAATTATCAGTGATGAAAAAGTGAGGATGATATTTTGATTAATAGCTGCTTAGCTTGATTTTTAAATATAATTTTGGAAATACAAAAATGGATTGACAAGAAAAATGAAGTTTTGCAAAATACAGCAGGTTTAAGTTTGTATCTTAGTTAATACACTATTCAAATTATTCTGCTGCTGTATTTTAAAAACTGATAAGTTATATTTAATTATGGGAAATTCAGTGGTTCTCATCACTTCATTGTATAATTGGGAGAACTATTGACTTCTGATTTTAATGTCTAGGTCTTAACGGAGAAACTGTTTTTGTACAACTAAACTTGGACCAACTTTTTCATCCTATTTTGTTACATTTGCATACTTGCAAATAAGCCCACCAAAATCTATGGGCTTTACTTTTTACTGACTATTGTACACATTTGTATTGATGCCCTGAAAATCTTAAGTGCTATGGCAGACATGTCAAAGTTGTGATGTCATGTGACGTCGCGAAACGTATTGAGATTGTTCTGCCATTGCCGGCAAGGGGTGGGCGCGGGTTCCACATGACGCATCCGACTTGTGGGCTGGCAGTTTGACACCCCTGTGCTATGGGGACAGTTATTGAGATTTTCTATCAGAGCAAGGAGTAGGTGTAGGAGATTTTCAAATAAAAGGCAGGTGTTTAATGGTCAAACAATTCAAATAGTGTACAGCTCTGATTGAGTGAAGGGCTCAGCCATTAACTTTCTGTAAGAGAAAGTTTATGGAAGTGTCTCTAGAGAACAGGCTTTGATTAGTTAGATTATAGTTTCTATTGTCTTTATTTTGTTCTATTGCAGTGGTTCTCAACCTGTGGGTCGCGACTCTTTTCACAGGGGTCGCCTAAGACCATCGGAAAAAACATATTTCCGATGGTCTTAGGAACCGAGGCACCGCTCCGCATCCGTCTCCGCACGGCCTCCTCCACCATTTGCAGAGAGAGAGAGAGAGGCACTTTCGTTTCCCTTCTCTCTCTCTCTCTCTCTCTCTCTCTCTCTCTCTCTCTCTCTCTCTCTCTCTCTCTCTCAGGCGGACTTACCTCCTGCAGGGCTCCTGATTGGCCCTGCTCCCAGGTGCCCCGGCCCCTGGGAGAAGCGCGGCCAGGGCCTCGTGGCCTTGGAGCTGCTCGGGGAAATCCCGGGATCCCTGTTGGGAGCGGCCCACTGGAGGCTCCGCTGAGCAGGTCAGCCCTCCTGCAAGCCGCGGCCCAAAGGAGACCAGCCGCTGCAATCCCTAACCAGCCTGACCATTGGACCTGCTGGCCAGGAAGGCGCACCGGAGTCCAGGCTGCCGGGAAGGAAGGAGATTCAGCAAAGGTAGGAGAGGAGAGCTGTCACCTGGTGCCCAGCGCTGGCGGCGGCTTCCTTGCCATCCTCTTCCTCCTCCCCTTCTTCCTCCTACTGCCCCCAAGGCGTCTTGGGCGGGCTCCAGGGGTGCCTGGGGGAAGCAGCCAGGCTGGACGAGGGGGCACCAGCCCCCACCGCGGCTCCATCGGATGGGCGGAGGGCAAGGCCTGGCAGTGCGGGGGCGGCGGCAGCGGTTTTCTCGCCCTTCTCCTCTCCTTCCTCCTGCTGCCCCCAAAGTGGCTTGGGCGGGAGCTGGGTGGATGAGGGGTGCCTGGGGGGAGCAGCGGGCTGGCGGAGCGGCTGGTGGGCCGTGCAGCACCAGCCCCTACTGCGGCTCCATTGATGGATGGAGGACCAGGCCGGGCAGCATGGGGGCGGTGGGGACGGTGGCAGCGGTGGCCGCTGCTGCATCAACAGGGGTGCCCGCTGCCGCCGCTGCTGGCTGAGCTGAGCTGCAGCGCTGAGCTGGTCTCCATGCCTCCTGGTTGCCTGGCTGTGCTCCGCCCCGGCTGCCCTCTGCACCATGCGGGAATCTCCCCCGCACTGCCCAGCCCGCCTCCATCGCTGTTGAAGGCTGCCTTGACCCTTTGGCGCCCAGCGCGGCCGTGGGGCTGCTGGGCAGGAGTGGCTCCTTCCTGGCTTACCGGGCTCCGGGCCTCGGAAGCGGCCATGGGGCAGGGAAAAGGGTGAGGCGGTGGCGATGCCCGCATGTGAGTCAGAGGCCAGCTGGCCAGGTCGGCAATGGGGCCCCGAAATCAAAGGAGAAAACTCATTTTGGAGCTGTAAGAAAGGATTTCTGTCCCCCACCCCGATCGCTGCCACAAGCAGCGCCAGGGTTTGGAAAGGTGCTGCTCTGGGACCCTTGGCTACGGGGGCAGGCCGGCGGCAGCTCTGCTCAGATATGGGGGACCAAAAATAAAACCCGGCTGGAAGGGAAGAGAAATCCTTCGAGCGGACACCGCTTTGGATAAGGCTTCGCGGCTCGGAGCGTTTTGTTTGGAAACGTTGGCACCAGTTTTAATCCGGGCGCTTGTGCTTTCTTACCCCTGTGCGCGCGCATTTGCGTTTTCCCCAGTGGTAGCCAAAAAGGGAGGGGAAGGGGCAACGGGAAGCGTCCTTTGATACATCATTTAAACTCCCACCTCCCCAATCAGGCTTATTTGGAAATTGGTCCGACGGACCTGGCTTCCTCAATCAGCCACCGGGGATTAAAATATCTTTCCCCGTCGAGCATTATAAAGCACCTTTTCCTTCCTTCCTTCCTTCCTTCCTTCCTTCCTTCCTTCCTTCCTTCCTTCCTTCCTTCCTTCCATCCATCCATCCATCCATCCATCTCCTTCCCTTCCCCTTCAATCTCTCCTTCCTTCCTTCCTTCCTTCCTTCCTTCCTTCCTTCCTTCCTTCCTTCCTTCCTTCCTTCCTTCCTTCCTTCCTTCTTCAATCTCCTTCCTTCTCTATCTCCTTTCTTTCCCCTTCAACCTTCTTTCCTTCCTTCCTTCCTTCCTTCCTTCCTTCCTTCCTTCCTTCCTTCCTTCCTTCCTTCCTTCCTTTCCATCCATCCATCTCCTTCCCTTCCCCTTCAATCTTCTCCTCCTTCCTTCCTTCCTTCCTTCCTTCCTTCCTTCCTTCCTTCCTTCCTTCCTTCCTTCCTTCCTTCCCCCTTCAATCTCCTTCCTTCTCCATCTCTTCCTTTCCCCTTCAATCTTTCTTCCTTCCTTCCTTCCCTTCAATCTCTCCTTCCTTCTTCCTTCAATCTCCTTCCTTCTTCCTTTTCTTCCCCCTTCAATCTCCTTCCTTCTCCATCTCCTTCCTTTCCCCTTCCTTCCTTCCATTCCATCTTCCCCTTCAATCTTCCTTTCTTCCTTCCATCTCCATCTCCATCCCTTCCTTCAATCTCTTTCTCCTTCCTTCCTTCCTTCCTTCCTTCCTTCCTTCCTTCCTTCCTTCCTTCCTTCCTTCCTTCCTTTCCCCTTCAATCTCCTTCCTTCTCCATCTCCTTCCTTTCCTCTTCAATCTTCCTTCCTTCCATCTCCATCCTTTCCCCTTCAATCTCTTTCTTCTTCCTTCCT
The DNA here is from genome assembly GCF_016545835.1 of Crotalus tigris. Lineage (NCBI taxonomy): Eukaryota > Metazoa > Chordata > Lepidosauria > Squamata > Viperidae > Crotalus > Crotalus tigris. The sequence continues at coordinate 5,234,208 of NW_024096625.1, read as the reverse complement.
TCCTTTCCCCTTCAATCTCCTTCCTTTTCCATCTCCTTCCTTTCCCCTTCAATCTTCCTTCCTTCCCCTTCCCTCCCTCCCAAATTTTTGAGCAAGGAAGAGTAAGCTTCTCCAGCGAGCATTGCTATATTGTTTTTGTGACTAATCATTATGCTTTAATTATGCTCAGTTCATAACAATGAAAATACACCCTGCATATCAAATATTTACATTTACATAACAGTAGCAAAATTACAGTTATGAAGTAGCAACAAAAATAATTTTATGGTGGGGGGGTCACCACAACATGAGGAACTGTGTTAAAGGGTCGTGGCATTAGGAAGGTTGAGAACCACTGTTCTATTGGTTGTTTTTTTCTGTAAATACATATTCAGTAATTAGATTTTATTTCCATTTAGGTGCATGTTTACTTTTATTATAAATTAAAGTGATATTTCTTTATCCAGATTATTTGCCCATTGAAAATTGATTCCTAATACATCGTGTTGTTTATAATGCTAAGCTCCCTGATTTTTACATAATATCCCTATGAAGAAAATCAGAAAGGCTTCACTACCTTACTACTTCAAAAGACAGATTTTATTTTTATCATTGTTATTTTGCTGTTACAGTGCCAGGTATTATACATTGACTATGGGAACTCTGAGGTCCTCAGAAGATCAGAAATAGTTGGGATCACAGAAAACTTGCAGTTTCCTGGTGTGGCAAAAAAGTATAAATTGTGGGGATTACAGTTATCAGCTAATATAGATTTAAATCAATTTGATCGGGTAAGCCAGATGTTTCATGTGATTATGTTTGTGTGTGTGAATTTCAAATGTAAGCTCTATGGTAATTGTGGCAAGGGTGTATAGAAAAATACTTATACATAAAATTGCAAAGAAAAGTAACAACATTCTTCTCTTGGTAGCATTCTTGTTATTTTCTTTGTGAACTATTTATTCTTCATCTCTATTTTACTGATTGTGAAAAAACTAGTTTAATATGACACAAACATGCCTTCTGTAGCATCTTATTGACTTCATGAAGAGACACTGAACAAGGAAATGAGCTTTTGTTTTCTTCCTGAACCTTTCCCATTTTAATTTCATTTATACAGAGGCAAAATGGTGAAAAGCAGTCTGGGTCATTCTTATTTCCCCAAGGGTTATATAAAAGTGGGTTTCACTTATAGATAGTTTTGAATTGCTGGCCAGGACATCATAAATGGAGCATTGCCCTTGATTGCAACAGTCAGTATCCTCAAAGATCCTCATATTATAAGAAACTGAGAATAAATGCTCAGATGAAAGGGATAGAAAAACAAAAAGAAGGCACAATCAGTAACAAACAGATATGTTTTGTTCTGATCAGAAGTCATGATTACTCCATTTTATACACCTTTTTACCCATAGAAGAATTACCAGTTAAAGGCTCAAAGATGAACAGGCAAGGAGATACCTTAAATATTTAGATTAATCACCCAGCTAAAGGCATTCAATTTCTGTTTTATGTTTAATGACGAGAACTGTAAAAAGCAATATTTTGCAGAAAAGTGGATATACTTTCTAGGTTTTGATTAAATGTATATAGTACTAAATTAGATTGAGTGGCTCTGAATGATAGATATCAAGGTGATGCAAGTACTGGAAGCAATTTGTATATTTGTTTAATTTGTTTTTGACAAAATAATGTAACTTTTGATAAGAGCCAATTGGCAAAGCCTGTGTAGGATCACAGAGCCTTTGTGTGTATATGTGTGCGTGCGCGCACACACACACAAACAGAGAGGGAGAATATACATCAGTGCACTTCATCAGTTCTGAGATTCTTTAATTGTAAGACCATATTTCAACTTCCTCTGTAATACTTCCTAAATTTTATTTTGCAGGGGAGGATATTTCTGAATAGTTTGATATTTGAAAAAGAGATAAAGATAACACATAAAGCCATGCATCGGGATGGCACCATTATTGCCCAGGCAGAATGTGGTTTACTGGATGTTGGAGAAGAAATGGCTAAGAAAGGCTTTGCTGAACTTCGCAAATCTTCCATAAAAAATAAATTCTTTGAGACAAAAGTGGATTTCTTTGTGCATAAGAATGCCAAAATATCAACTCCAAGATGGGCAATGAACTCTGTAGCAAGCAGTAGAATGACAGGAAGTCATGGTGATATGTTTCTGAGTGAAAAAAATGAAAATTCTATAGATCATTCTTCTTCGATTCAGTAAGTTATAGTGGGAAAGGGTTTTCTGTGATAATAGTTTGATAACAGTGAAGGGCAAGGGTACATAATGATTTCTTAGAATAACGGTATGCAACCTGAGCCCATGGGTACAATATACTGCATCCAGTTTTTAATTTTTTACTTGCTATAATGGAAAAACTATTATTCATATTTTAATTACATTAACATAAATGGGTAATTTATCTGAATTTTAAGTTTGATCCTCATTTCATTAAAGGTTGCTGTCTTGGTCCCTCCGGCATTTTGGAGCATATTCTCCAGCAGAATGCTGAAAGACCAAGGGTAGTCCGGCTTTGGTTAATTTAACCTGAATTTCTCTTTAGAAGAAAATGAGAAAAGCTAAACAATTTTTAAATAATAATTTTTATTATTGTTTTATTGATATAAAATATAAATAAAAATAAAGACAATAGGAAAGAGGTAAGGGGAAAGGTAAAGGGGAATAGAATGAGGAAGGGGGTCAAATCTATGCCTTCCAACTTTTTTTGGTGCAGTAAGTTAGATAAAATTAATCTCAGCTTTTTACTTATATAAAGATAGTGCTAGCCATTTCTATAACAACTATCTATTTAACCATCAAAATCCAAAATTAAAACTTCATTGTTATCTCTTTTGAGCAGAAACTCCAAAAAGTGGTTTCCAAATGAAAACAAAACTAGTTAACATTTTCCCTAATTAAAATAATTGTAATAAAGTTCCAATTTTTTCTCCAATAGACATAAAAGAATATTTTTTGGTTTCTATTATTTATTTATTTTTATTTTTTTTCTCATTTTACAATTGAGTATTTTAAAAAGCAACATGATAATTGGGTAAATCAATAGTTCAATAGCATATATAAATCTTTAGTATAAACCTCATGTTACAACATCAGGTATTTCCTCTCTTTTTTCCTTAATATCTACTATCTCATATTAAGTAATACAGTTCTTATAACTAATAAAAATATCTTTGTTACAATTATCAATAGTGTTTAGCTTATACATATCTTAATTGCGTTCGCATTTGATCCTTATATACAATCAATGTCCTGTTATTGCTTTCCTCCTCCCAAGCTTTAATTTCCCATCAATATTCAAATTAACATTTGTTATTTATGATTTACAAGTGTTTTATATTTAGGTGACCAAAGTTTCCCTTATCTCAACTTCCTCCTTTCCCCTTTTTCATAACAAAGTCTAATATTCTAAATATACATCTTATCTATTTGATTATAGTCTTGTTCTGTTTTCTAAAAGTTATCTATTTTCTCCCATGTTAAACCATCTAATTAATAATACCGTATCCCCTCTAATAAGTCAAAACCATTATAAGTATTATCTGGGTTAACCAATAATTCAGTAATATACATAAGTATCTCATATTGGGCAAACAAAATTCTTATTTTCAACTAAGTAAAAACATTCTTGTTACATTTGTCAATATTTTTAGCCTATACATAAACTTTAATTTCCCATCAATATTCAAAGAAAAACACAAACAAAAACACACTGTTATTTATGATTTCCAAATATTTTCTGTTAGGTGATCAAAATTTCTCTTATCTCAACTTCTCCCTTTCCCCCTTTTCATACCAAAGACTAATAGTCTCGTTACACATCTTAGCCATTCAATTATAATGTTACTTTATTTTCTAAAAGTTGTCTATTTTTCACCATATTCAACCCTCTAATTAGTAATATAATATCCCCTCTAATAAATCAAAGCCATTATTTTCTTCAGCCTTACTCTGGCTTTCTTCCTTTGCCAGCTAACATTCCATGTCAGTGCCTTTGAATCATCAAATAGTTCTCCCTCTATTATTATATATATTATTTGGAATAAGAAAGACCATTTGATTGAAGTTTTTTTTGGAAGAACGAACCCATTTGTATTCATTAAATCAGGGCTTTTCAACCTTTTCACCCATTGTACCACTTTTAGGATATGGCAACATCCGAGTACCACCAGCAAGGTGTGAAAAACTTTATGACCAAAAAAAAGTGAATCAGTTGCCAAGCATTTGAATGTAAATCACAAGACTCTGGAGATGCTGCAACATTCCAGCTGATCGGCGCTTCTTCTGGGCTCAGCAGAAGTGCCAGGATCAGTGCTACTTTCCAGCTGATTGGTGCTTTTTCAGGGCTCAGTAGAAGTGCCAGGATCAGGGTCGAGCTCCAGCTGGAGACTGGCACTGATCCTGGCGCTTCCACTGGGCCCTGACAGCCAGGCAGCTGCAGCCATCTGTCACTGAGGCTTGTGCGGTGCTGCCACCGGTTCAGCTCATTCCCTTTCCCCTCTACCACTTTTCTAGGATGGTTGTGTACCACCTGCCAGGTGCCAATGTACCATAGGTGATACCCGTACCATTGGTTGAAAAGGCCTGCATTAAATCACCTCTGTGTTACTCCAATTTCCCACAAATGTCCTGATAGATTTATCTTCCATTCAGTCTGTTCTTCTTCCTTTTCCTCAAATTTCTTCTGATTTTTGTAAAAAGTCTTTTCCAGTTTCAATGTTGTCACTCCCTTTTCTGTTTTTTCCGTTGGCTGCGTCTGTTGATCAACTGTGTCCTCTGTCTCTTGGTGTTTAATTGTTCCAATTTTTCTGTCATTTCCTGCATTGTTAGTTCTTTGGTTGTAGTCAAGATCTGGGTTTGTATATTTAAGCTGGCATCTTGTTCTTTTATGTTGCTTATTTCATCACAAGCTGAAAGGATGGTTTCACATATTGATTTCAACATGGAAAGGATTTTTTCCTGGTCTTCATCCATATTCTCTTAATAGTATGTTAAGTTGCAGACTTTAGAATCAAATGATAAACATAGTTTTTGTCTTTTGCTAGGTTGTTAAGTTGCAGACTTTAGAATCAAATGATAAATATAGTTTTTGTCTTTTGTAGCTGGGTATGGGACATCTATTTCATGTGTTATAGGTGGTATTTATAGTAGAAGTTGTTTATCAAGTAAAAGTTTATAGTCCATCATCTTATATCTTCATATTATTGTCAATAAAACAGGGATGTGCCACAGATTTCTAGGAATTGAACTTGAAGCTTAATTACCATCCAAGTGTTAATGTGTGATGTGAACTTTTTGAACCCATTGGGAATAATGCACATAATAAGCTTTTGTGCTAGCTTAGCAGTGGAGTGGAATATACTGGAAAAAGATATTGTTACTTTCTTAGGAAGCAGAGCCATAAAAGTTGCTTTTGTTTTACTCAGGTTTGTTACATCGAAGATAAATTAATTAGCTATTAAGATGTACTTGATAGACTTTGGACACAATTCCTTAAAACACCTCTAAAATTCCTTTGATAAATCTTCCTTGTGTGTTCCAAGAATAATAGAATGGTAATTTGTGATTTTTAGAAGGATATCAGATATTAGCTTGGAAAAGATCAGAGAGGATCAGAAGTTGATTGAGGAGACTGAGAAACTAAAAGAAGAAATGGTGACTTTCCAAAAAGAAAACCAAATTCTTTCCCATCAATGTGAAATACAGGAATCAACAATACATAAACTGACGTGTGATTTGGAGGTAGGATAAATAGAATGTTGTTATATCCATAATTATGTAATTGTCAGTCTTATAATAATGAAATGATGTAGAAAACATGCTTCCTTTCTCCTTAGTGGAAAATGAAGGTGGATGCTTGATGATCTAAGTCAGTTTTTCTCAGCCTTGATCACAATCAGCCACAATCACAATCAGGTTAAGAAATAGGGACTTCAGAAATTCACATCCAACGCTCTTAAAGTGGCCCAGATTCAGAAATACTGACCTTGATGTTTTTTCTTTAATATGTTTAACTTCTGTCAGTGGATTCTGTGGGCCTGACCAAATGTAATTAATGATGAAGGTGCCTGAGACAATAGAGATCCAGCTAAAATGAGCAATTCTTTAGAGTAGCATTTGTTAACCTGGTACTCTTTAGCTCAAGGATAGCTAGTCCACAATCACTTTTGCTAACCAAGCCCTTCTGGCCATGATTGGTAAAAATCACAAAGCTTATCGTAGTCTTAAACTCAAACTCTGAAACTCATCTTCCATGTTAGGAAAATGTTGCCTTGCCTGCTTGTCCAAATGTGTAACATAGCTTCTTTCAATTTGCTTTATCATGCTTACCTTTGCCTTCCTTAGTAATAATAAATGTGGCCCTTGACTGCTGAAAAGCTGCTTACTCTCTTGTTATATTGGTTCATCCTACTATTTCCAGTTAAAATATTTATGCCAACACTGTTTTCCTTTGTGATTTTAATTGCCTAAAGCAAAAATCTGTGTGCCTGTATGAAAGATCTACTTAGTCCTGTGCAGTTCTTCAGTGAAAGATTGATAGCCTGAAAGAAGTAGGGCTAATGCTTTCATTGGTATCAATGCAGAACGAGAAGAAAGCTTACAAGGAAAGCCTTGATTGTATGGAAAATAGGCTGCTCACTTATGTAGGAACTACAGTGAGAAAATTGGCTACCAGGTTTGAAACATTGAAAGAAACAAGGTATGCATGTTTCCAGACTATATCTGTAAAGGATAATTTATAGCTGATGTAAGTGATAATAATCCTGGATTTGTTTTTCAAACATTGGTTTACTCTTAAGATACCTATGATTTGTTTAAACATAGTTTATGAAATAGGCATAGCAAACTAAGTTGGGGATTATTGAGAGAAATAATTTGAGATATTGCAGTCAACAAAAACTTACTTCTAGTTTCTTGCAAAAATACTCATTGCAGACAATGAGTTTACTTAACAATAGCAGCTTTTGCTTTACAACAGCTGCATTCTCTTAATAATTGCAAAAAAGGTTATAAAACTTAGTTGGTCAAATGAGTGCTTCATGTTATGACCACCATAACATATGACAGAAATTTCAGGCTCCATTACAGTCATAAGTTGAGGACAATATGTTTTGGGCCCAGTTAATTGAGTAGAATGGTAGCTTACTTTTCAGTAATGGCTAGAGGCCTTAGTAGGAATGTGCAAAATTTGACAGTTCAAGAACAGATTGTCTCAAAGAACAGTGAACATTTAAACCTTGATTTTTTAAAGATAAATTCACTGAATGGGAAGTTGTTTAAAGTGTCTTGGACATAGTAGTTCCATAAAAGGGTTTTCTAATCTCTTTGCAGAAAAACTTGGTTTTTCACACAAAGTCAAATAGCATGATTTACTTAACATAAATAAAAATATAACTATATATAGTATTTAAGCCAATGGTTTTGATTATATAAAGGTGGATCATAGTACCAACTTCAACAAATGTAGAAAGGTCTCTGTTTTGGCTGCCATCTTGATTTCTTTGACTCCCCCCCACTTCCCTCAATACCCTTTGTTATTTGGCATAGTGAAAAATTTGAGCAGATGTGAAGAAAAGGATAGTGTGTCAGGAGGAACAGAAAGTAGCTGGAAAGAAAGCAAGACAGCAAGGCAAAAGGAAGAGTTGGAATAAAAGATGCAAGTAGGGAGGTATAAGAAACAGAATAGAAGTTAGCAGCTTGGCAGTTGGTAAAAAAATAGGAAGGAGGGTAGGAGGTTGGGGTGAGGGAAAGGAAATGAAGGGGAATATGGCAACAGGCAACCTGATGGGAAGGTGCAGGAAGGAGGAAAGGGAACAAGAGGGTTCAAAGACTGAACATGGTCTGGGCTACAGTTTATGCTTTCCTGATAAATAGTATTGATTTATCTTTGAATACAGTTACTTAAGCATATTATTTCATTATGTGCCTGATGATAATATTCCTACATGAAAGGTTTAATCTGTTGTTCCTCTTATGTATTCTTTTATTGTATGTCAGATAGAATCAGTTATACTTGGGATATCAAGGACATATTTTATTGAGTAAAAATAGCTGTAAGAGATACATAGCAATGAACCTTAATTATATAATGGATCTTAATTATGTAGTATTATAAATGTTCATTTTTAAATATTATTCAGGCAAAATCATGCAAGTGCTCATTTTGGAGAAGATCTTTTAGAAGCTGCAAATATAGTTACCAAAGAGAAAATTCTGGCCCTTCAGTCCATGGAAAAGCTGGAAAAGATATGGACAGATTATAACATCTCCCAGCAAGAAATACGTCTTTGTAAACATGTGGTAGGTGATATATTATTTTATGGCAAATCATAAGCTTCAATGATCTCTCTTAAATTTTGTTGATATACTGTAGCTGCTTATGCTTGTTAGCAAAAGAATTGTCAAGGATTTAAAATGTGACCATATTTTGCTAATATATGATGTATCCATATTAATTAATTGATTTGATTTTTATCCTACTTTATTACTTTATAAGTAACTCAAGATGGGGAACATCTATAATATTCCTATTTTTACACAACAGTCCTGTGAGGTGAGTTGCCTGGGAGAGTGTGATTGGCTCAAAGTTACCCAGCTGGCTTTCAAGCCTAAGGCAGGACTAGAATTCATAAGTCCTCTGGTTTCTAGGCCTTAACCATTAGACCACGTTAGAACTATCACAGGTTATAGATTTTGTGAAGAGGAGAAAGAAACTTGCAAGTAATTACCAGCAAATTCTTGCAGCTTTTCTCTTCCCTCTACTGATCAGCAACGGGATAGTTGAATATTTGAGAATTTGTTAGACTGCAATAACGTGTGTATGTGTGTATGAATGAGCGAGAGAAAGAGAATGAACTTCTTAAAAAATTTACAGCTTGCTAGTCAAATGAAAAATTTCCTGTTGCTAGTCCTACCCACGAGAATAATCTTCCCAGATATAGCTACTAGTAAATTAAACTCAATTTCTAATAATTACATCCAGGAAGATTATTATATTGGGTAGGGCCAGTGACAGGAAATTTTGAGTGAAAATTAAATTTAAGGCTTCTGTATCTTTTTTATCATTCATATTATTGATCTTGTTAACTTTATATGATTGTTATGCTTATTGCATGCCCATTACTTACAAATTATTCTATTACTAAATTGTAAATGTTTGCAAGAGAGAGAGAGTAAATTCACTTTCCCTGGGTATTCTCTTTATCTCTGTCTCCCCTCCTCCCCCAAAGGACTCAGCATCTGGATTGAAAAGCTACGTAAATTCATGTAGAAACAGACATAAGATTTTGGTCTTAAAAGGTCCTATAAAATAGCTTGGGAAGAGCCCAGTAATTGATGGTGAAATATTTGACATAACTTTAACAAATACAGCTTTTTAAAATAATAATAATAATAATTTATTTTAAAATAAATAAAAGGTAGGTAAAGAAATTAATGTATATACTTTCTTCATTGGTTATCATATGTCAGCAAATAAAGAAAAAGGACATACTGCTTGAGAACTGCTGTAAACAACAGTAAAACTTTGAGAATTCCCGAAGAGATGTTCTTTCTCTTGTTGCTCACTTGTCTAACTGCAAGCATTGAGAATTTGGCTGCTTTTGCTTTCATCTGCAGATTGATCTGTACTGGCTTGTATTATAAATGTGTACATGATACAACATTGTAATGTCATTGCTGTATTAGATTGTAGAAAAACCTGAAGGTAAATCAGGATGCACTGTAGACACTTCTTGTGCTTAAGTTCATTTTGACATATGATCGACTACTAACTGCCTTAATTTGAGGTTGCCCTATAGCGTTATCCTATATAGAAGGTCCTTGACTTAGAACCATTCATGATTTAGTGATTGTTCAAAGTTACAACAGCACTGAATATAGCGACAGTCCTCATACTTACATCTATCACAGCATCCCCTAAGTTACAGGATCAAAATTTGGATTCTTGGTAAATGGCATGTATTTATGATGGGGTTGCATTGTTTTTGGATCATGTGATTGCCATTTGTGATCTTTCCAGATGGGTTCTAATAAGCAAAGTCAATGGGAGAAGCCAGGTTTGGTTAGTGACTGCATGATTCACTTAACAACTGCAGTGGTTTATTTAACAATTGTGGCAGGAAAGGTCATAAACTTGGCAACAACTCCTCTTCTTAGCAACAGAAATGTTGTTTCCAATTGTGGTTGTAAGTTGATGAGTACCTGTATCTCTACTGAAGAAGACCTCAGTTGTGTGTTCTCTTCTACACAGGATGAAGTACAAAGCTTAATTCTCCAGAGGAATGAATTGCAGCATAAATTGCCCAAGGCTCTAGAAGAATTCATTGTGGAAGTGAATGATCTGCCTCTTTCTGAGCGCTTAGAAACGTTGAAGGTTGGATCCAGCGTGGCATGTGCAGTTATTTTATTTTATGTTTATAAGATGTTCTCCAGATCAGATTACAATTTAGTATTATAAGTGATATAAACAGTAAATTAAGAAAGTCACAGGATCATTCTGACATTTCTTTTTGCAGACATTAATATTTAAATTAACTTCTGAGATATTCCTAGAACTCCCTGATGCTGTTGTTTCTAATCTGGAATATTGACAAAATTTCCATTGTGTTCTACCATTTATCAGTCTATGCAATCTGAGCAGGTCATGCTATTCAAAATAGTATTTAGAAATGGCACAGTAATAAGTGTATGTGTGAACATAGCAACCTGCTGTTCCCATTTGGGATATGCCGTGTAATGCAAAGAAAACAAATGAGTAATAATCGATAAAGGAAATTAAAGCCAAGAAAAAAGAGAAAGAAAAGGATCTCTAAATAAATGTACTGTTAAACTTCTCACTGTTCTTTTTTTATATCAGTTCTTTTTTTAAAAAAAGATAAAACTAACACAAACTAATATTTAGAAAAAAAGAAAGGAAAAGACAATGCCAAAAGTGCAGGAAAGAAAATATAAAGAAGTAGATTCTTATTTTCTTTACAGCATTTATAAGTATATTTATCTTACTCTATGGTTTACCACATGATTTACATTTTTTCGATAATGTAATCAAAAACATATAAATTCACTTTTTCTGTTTCACATAGAAAGTCTATACATGGCTTCTAGTCAACATTAAAACATAGATAATGTTTTTCTCTGATCAAAGCTGCCAATTTGGCCATCTCATCAAGTTTCTATCATCGTCACCATCCATTCTTCCATTATGAGTAATGTTTGTTTTTGAGCATATAATAGTCTCACTGTTGTTATCATATAAAAACAAAATTCAGTTATTTTTTTTCTGCCTATCAGTGAGCCCCAAATGAAAACCTCTGGTTTCAGTTGTATATTAATCTTTAAAATCTTCTGAATTTGTATATGTAATTGAATCACAAACATTGCTTTTTGCACATCAGTGAAGCATTATGAAATGTCCCCTCGTTTACATTCCTAACATAAGTTTGAAGTGCTTTACACATTATAGACAATTCTGCTGACATATACCATTGATAACATTATTTAATTAACAAATCTCTTAACATTTTAACATAATGTAAACTTCAATCTTTTCAATCATATTCTCCCACTGTTTTCTTTGTATCTTATAAGCAAAGATTGTAACTCATTTTATCATACATTCTTTTACTTGCTCTTCTGTTTCAAATTTCAGCAGAAATATATACACCTTAGCAATAATATGTTTCTCAATTGTACACAATACTGTTTCAAAATCAATCTTACAGTGCTCAGACCCAGAAGTTATTAAATCTTAGAATGGTATATAAAAAAACCATTGACAAGTATATCCTCTTATCACCAAATCTGTTCCTGATTTTTTATATTTTCATTGAGAAAAAATCATATATCACATTAGTTAGCCATTTGAGCTTACTTATCATTTCTTTTCTACAAAGTGATTCTTACGCTGAGATCCACAAAGATATTTTCAAGTATAATCTAGTTTATATCTCTTCCATATTCTCAATATGGCTGTAATGTGTTTTTTTAAACTATACCCAATTTATTGTACACTGTACCCAGAGTCCCTCTTTGAGTGAGATGGGCAGTTCAGAAATATGAAAAATATATCGATAAATAAATAAAATATGATAACTTAAGTTCCAAAAATCCATTAAAAGCATTGGATCCTAGGCAGTTGGGTTTTTATATCTCTCTGTAAGAGTTGGCTTTATTTTGGAAAAAGAATACCCAAGATATAAAAGTAAAACATAGAAACATGCAAGTTTCTATGTGAATTGTCCTATACCTCCCTTTGTTTCTGTTACTATTTGTAGTATATAGTGTTCTCTAAACATTTCTGTATACAATATTTTACTACTATTATCTGCTATATAATACTTCTACTAACATTACTATTGATGCTGTACTATTATTAGTATGATGATGATGTTATCCATTCAGTCATGTTCAACAGTGTATTGTTACACATACTGTCTTTTAATCCTCTCCTTCCCCGGATTTCTTTTATTATTATGTTCTTCTTTATTAATAGGCAGCAGGTAAAGCACTAGCACTTTCCCAATATTAAGCTTGGCTTGGCTGCGCCTCTTCTTTTTCCTCCATCATTTCTGCCTCTGTGAAAAAAAAATGTTTTTTTTATTGAGCAGGTTTTCTGGCAGTAGCCACTGCTGTTTCCTTTGTTCTCTCTTCTCCTTCTCCATCTGTTTCAGAGGGGGCTCAAATAGGAAAGAAAGGCAACACAGATACATGCAGTTTTCTCTATTCTTCTACAGTGGTACATCTAAAAAAATGATTTTTACAATATTCAATAAAATATTGGCTTTATCCTAGTATAAATATACAAACCACCCAAGTTTCAAACCATGTGTTTTTAGCTCCAAAGCTTTTCTACCAACATCCATTCTTTCATCCAACTAAATAGCAAGCTGCAAAATACAATTTAAATAGGGTAATCCCAAGCCCTCTTTTTTTATATCTTGTAAAACCTTATATTCAATTCTTATTTATTATACTAATACCCATATATCTACTTTCAATCTTAAAACCCATTTTATTCATCATTTTTTTACATCATCATCATCATCATCATCATCGAGTTGGAAGAGACCTTGAAGGCCTTCTAGACTAACCCCCTGCTCAGGCAGGAAACCCTATACCATTTCAGACAAATGGCTGTCCAGTCTCTTTTAAAAAACTTCCAGTGTTGGAACATTCACAATTTCTAAAGGTAGGTTGTTCTGCTGATTAATTGTTCTAACTGTCAGGAAATTTCTCCTTAGTTCTAGGTTGCTTCTCTCTTTGATTAGTTTCCATCCATTGCTTCTTGACTTGCATTCAGGTGCTTTGGAGAATAACCTGACTCCCTCTTCTTTGTGGTAACTCATGAAATATTGGAACATTGCTATCGTGTCACCCCTAGTCATTCTCTTCACTTAACCATACATACCCAATTCCAACAACCGTTTATATGTTTTAATCTCCAGTCCCCTAATAATCTTTGTTGCTCTTCTCTTTACTCTGTCTGGAGTCTCAACATCTTTTTTACACTGTGGTGACCAAAACTGGATGCAGTATTCCAAGTGTGGCTTTACCAAGACATTATAAAGTTGTATTAACATTTCACGTAATCTTGAATCTATCCCTCTGTTAATGCAGCCTAGCACTGTGTTGGCTTTTTTGGCAGCTGCAGCATACTCTGGCTCATGTTTAAGTGATTGTCCATTAGGACTCCGAGATCCCTCTCACAGTTACTACTATCTAGCAAGATGCCACTTATACTATATCTGTGCATTTGGTTTTTCTTGCTTAAATGTAGAACCTTTTTTCACGATTGAATTTCATTTTGGTAGATAGTGCCCAGTGTTCAAGTCTGTCCAGATCCTTCTGTATCTTAAGCCTGTCTTCTGGAGTGTTGGCTATTCCTGCCAGCTTGATGTCGTGTGCAAATTTAATGAGTTCATTGATGAAGATGTTGAAGAGCACTGGGCCCAGAACAGAGCTCTGGGGCACCCCACTCCACATTTCCCTCCATATAGATGCCGTTCCATTGATGACCACATGCTGAGTACAGCTGGTCAGCCAGCTACGAATCCATCTGGTGGTGATGTTGTCTAAATAATCCACATTTTTCTATCTTATCAAGTAGTAGGTTGTGTCTACTTTATCAAATGCCTTACTGAAGTCAAGTAAATTATGTCCACAGCATTCCTCTGGTCTACCTTTTATTTGTGTTAATGTCTTTGTTAATCTTGAAACCTGCTAATGCACCAAATTCTTTTATTTTTCCCACTAATACCTTTTAAAGGATCTTCCAAAAACAGCACGGTCATCTGCCATAGCTCTAAACCTATAAGTCTCTTTTTAAATTTTTATTCCTTCATCCCATCTTACATCTCTATTCAAAATGTCAAGAACACAAAAAGAAGACAGCTCTGTCGTGTTCCTTTTTCACATGGTTTTGTTAAATCTCCATTAACAATAATTTGTTCTTTCTGTGAGCTATAAATCGATTATAGCCGTTTTATAACATTCTTCCCAGAATTCATATCTTCCAAATTGCAAATAGAAAAATTCATTTCAAATTTTCAAAGGGTTTCTCTGCATCTAAACCAGGGGCAGGCAACCTTGGCTCTTTTATGACTTGTGGACTTCAACTCCCAGAATTCCTGAGCCAGCCTGTCTCTGCCCTGCTGAGCCCGCCAAAAGTCCCATTCTGCAAACGGTGCTGCACCAGTTGAGTAGTCCTCAACTTACGACTGGTTGACTAGTCCTCGACTTACGACCAGTTGGTGGTCACGGCATTAAAAAGGTTGAGAACCACTGCTCTAAAAGAAGGTGATTTGTTTTTATGAACCAAACTTTCAAATTTCAGCAGTGAAGTTCTTTGAGATCCAAATCACACTCTATTCTTGTAAAGGCTCCTTATCTTTTTGAAAAGCATGTATATATTCTCTAGAATTACCATTTTTCTGTTTCCACGCATCCAGTAAGCTTACATTGTCCATCAAACTAAAAAAAAAGTTTTGGTAATTTATCTTGAGTAAGAAATTTTCTAATGTTGTATATAGTTGTTGGAAAAAACCCATTCCATTCCAGTACCCAATTTTAATCTCTTCTTGAGTTACAAAAGTTATAAAAGTAGGGACATGAATTCTCAATACTATAGTCTTAGCCCCATGTAAGTAAACATTCTGTCTCAATAAATCTATCATGTTCAGTAATCAATAGGCTTTCTGGTTTTAGTTGAGGATTAATATGTATAGAACAACTCCATTTCTTTTTTTTTATTCCTGCTGAGAGAAATTTTTCATCCAAATTTTTATAAATCAAATATTTTATATTTTTCTTTATATAATTCTCTTGTAGACAAATATATTTTGTTTTAATTTTTTAAGTACTGAAAAATATCTATTAAGCATATGCTCCATTTATATTTTATGATAGACATTTATAATCATAGTTAAGCTAAAAATTTAGAAAAGTCAATATTTGTAGAGCTTAATTCAGAATCATCTTTTCCTTCTGTGTCTGTTGTATCCTCTTTTTTTGAGGATCTCATTCAGCTCCAACTGATCCTAATGTTGTAGTCTTTTCTTTCCCGCCAGTTTATTATTCTTTTATACATTTGTTCTGCATTTTGAGTTTTGCTCATTTTCTCAATATGACCAAGCTACCTCAGTATACTTCTTTCTATTTTATTCCACAGATCATCTATAAATATATTTTGTAACAATTTAAACTCCCTAACAGGCTTGAAGCTTTTAAAAAAGTTTTGCTTCAAACTTAGTACTGCATATGTACTAAGTTAGTACAGGTTAACCTGTCACCACAAGATGGCAGTCTTCAAGCTTTTTCAAATGTGTCATTAGCAATGTGTCATTACTGTCAAACCTTTTCACTGGGCATTTACAAATTTTTAAAAAAGGATTTTTTTAATCAGAGTCAAATTGCTGTTTGCCTTTAATTTTTGAAATAGGTCTCTAATATTATATCCAGACTATTGAATATTTAATGCTTGTGAATGCCATTCAAAATCACAGTTGTCTTCATTTTTATTCTTTCTTGGAATGGCCTTGCAAAAGATGTATTTAAAATAATTTCATATTCAGTTATTTTTCTTGCCAATGCTTTAGAAAGTATGACTTTCTTGCTTTAAATATTTTTGAATAGTAATATATGCCTTTAATTGCTTTTCTGCTATAAATTAAAAATAATAATATTTGAAAGATTGAACATTTTCTCAGAATTGAGAAAGAAGAATAAGAAAATGATATACTGCTTCTTGGAATGGATTAATTATTCTGCAGTCCAACAGAGTCAAGTTTCCATACTCTTGTGAAAAATGAATGTGAGAATTAAATGCTTCAATCTAGATAATAGTGCAATTCTAGCATGCAGCAGTCATTTTAATATATGCATATTAATGATTTTTCAGGAATCTGTAGCGAAGTAAAAATGAAAATATTTGTGTGGCACATCTATATTCAGAAGGAATAACATTTACAGATCTCACACATGTTTCTGTTTGATGTTTAGTAACTGGCAAAGAAGTTTAGGAAAAACTTCTTCAGAAGTCTTCAAGAAATGCAGATGTTGAAATTCATTCTCTATAATGACCTTTAATAGTTCTGGTTCTATAATAGTGATATTTAAAAATAATGAATTGCTCTAATTTTGTTTCATTTGTTGTGGAATTGTCTTGTGAGTTCTCCAATTAATGATTTCTAGCAACTTCTCAATTCACTTGCTATTTTCCCTTTATAATATGGAATATTCTTTTTGTGAATAGTCAAATAGTGCAAATTTACTCTCTCTCCCTCCCTCCCTCCCTCCCCCCCTCTCTCTCTTTCTATCTATCTATCTATCTATCTATCTATCTATCTATCTATCTATCTATCTATCTATATGTTTTCTGAGGTTTTCGCGGGTATTTGTATGTAGGTCTTTGGTTGTTCGGGTTTTCTCCCGCGTAAAATTGGAAGTGTCTTGGCGACGTTTCGACGAAGTCCCATTCGCCATCTTCAGGCTGGTGTTTTCAGCTTCGTGCTTTGAGCAGCAATGTGTGGTCTTAGCTGTTTCTTCCTTTTAACTGACAGTGGGGGTATGAACTGATTGGGTGGGAGCTTGGCTGTGTTCTGATTGGGTGGAGGTGTGTTCTGAATGGTTAGGGGCTTGGCTGTGCATTCTGCACAAACAGAAAAATATCCACCATCCTTAGAAACCCCAAAGATAAAATCGAATTAGAAAATCAAGGAGTATACGAAATCCCATGCACCACTTGTCCCACCACATACATCGGACAAACCAACAGAAGAATAAGTGCACGCATTGAAGAACATAAGAACTCAATCAAAAAAGAGGAACCAACATCTTCCCTGGTCCAACACCTTAAAGCTACAGGACATGAAATTGACTTTAAAAATACAAGAACCATTGCCAAAAGTGAACATTTTAATAACAGAATAATCAGAGAAGCCATCGAGATAGAAAAACGCCCACACAGCATGAACAAGCGAGATGATACCTCCCGCCTACCAGCCATTTGGAAACCCTCCCTTATTGACAAACGACTCCCTAACACAAAAAATGATACCAGACCCACACTCACAAAAACCACACAGGATGTCACCACCACACATCCACGCAAAAAACAAACCCAAAGCCACACCGATGATGAGGCACGACCACAAACCAGAAGCCAGACCACAGCTGCATCATTAGCCAGTTTAAACCCCTCCAATCCATACATGAAGCAAACTGACACCCTCCATGAAGAGGAGACACAACCACGAACGAGAAGCCAAAAAATAGCAAGGCAGCCCAAAATCTTAAACCCCTCTGCAACTCAGACTAACCTGAGCACAACCAAACAGAACACTCCCCCAGCCAATCAGAGCACAGCCAAGCCCCTAACCATTCAGACCACACCTCCACCCAATCAGAACACAGCCAAGCTCCCACCCAATCAGTTCATACCCCCACTGGCAGTTAAAAGGAAGAAACAGCTAAGACCACATATTGCTCCTCGAAGCACGAAGCTGAAAACACCAGCCTGAAGATGACGAATGGGACTTCGTCGAAACGTCGCCAAGACACTTTCAATTTTATGCGGGAGAAAACCCGAACAACCAGAGACATACATACATACATATATATAAATGATTAGGAGTCGGGTGGAGCTGGGGTTGGGGTTAGGGTTAGGATTTTTTAAAATAACATTCTTAATATTTAGCAAACAGCATGTTTGGGTTCATGTATTTAAAAAACAATAATATTTATCATAAACAATATGTTAATTAATCACTCAATAATCTTCTTACTAGTATATATTTAATGTTGCATATCACATTCCTTTTTCCAGCACGATGACTGAAGAATCCACCAATGGGTTATTTCAGTCCTCCTGCCCAATCAAACCAAGTTGTCAAGTTGTCACGCCTCATTATCTGGGACCTCCCAGTTTTCATCTTGGTCTTTCGCCCATGAAGACGTGATATCTTGACTCTCTGTTGTTTGGAGCAGGTCAGACTAGATTTTACAGATTCATTGGTGGATTCTTAAGATTAGGAGAATTAGTAGAAATTATTTTCCTTTCTGGAACTTCTGATTTAGTTTTCCCTCCTCTCCAGGACTGGGGGGGGGGCGGCTCTTTCCCTTTTCCCAATCCAGTAGTTGCTGAATTATTGCAAGATTTCTTTCTAAAAGAAGTGGGGAGAGTTGCCCTTCACGCAGGTTATAGGGGGATTGCTTGTTCACCTTCCCAGTGAGCGCGCGTGTTGTCTTTCGTCTGGTGGTTGCCATTTTGAAGGCTTGTGGCTTCTCCTATGACCGGGCTTGGTCAGGGATCCTTATAACGGCCGCCATTTTGGATCTGCGGAACATCCTTTTGACGAAAGATTTGATTTACTGAAACAACTCTGAGAGGCTTGCTAGAGCAAGCGAAGGGGGGGAATCTCTTTTTGCTGACTTCTGATTGTTTGTGACTGCTGCTGAAGAGGAGGGAGCCTCGCAGTGCAGCGGTGAGCGATTTCCAACTCAGTTCCCTGAATAGGTAGAAAGCCTCGAATTTAGCCCCATTGGATTTTAGCGACTTGGACTGTATTGGAGGCTCGACTTAGTCTCCTCTTCCCGTTCCTCCCCCCTTCTTCCTCAAGGAACCTAGAACGTCCGCCATTTTGGGGACATATTTCCTCTGGGCAACGCCCTTTTCACACTCAGGCTAGGACGCCATTTTGTGTGAGTAATAAAAAAAGACTTGTTTAGCATAGTTCACAGAACTTTCATACATTGACATCATTTGTATTAATTTCATTTTGAGTCTTAGTGTTTCAGAAACTACCTCCCTATTGAAGACAGCTATTATCACAAGAGTGTGGATTCAGCAGCAGTACCGGTCCTTCAAGCCTGATCCCCATATTGCCTGTCTGCCCCTCTGCATCTAGTGGCTGCTTCACGATCCTGACCATTGTCACTATTGTGGGACACGTGTGATTTCACCACCAACCGTCGCGGAGTGACGGGAGCTTCTGCGCCAAGCTTGAGTTCAGGTTAGCCAGTGGGCCGACTCACGACAATCCACGTGAAGTCAGTCCCCCTTCACGGGGGTCTCTGACGTCCCTTGCAGACCAAGTCAGTCCCAAAGTCACCTTTGGGTTGCATCTTGTTGGAAATGGTAGAAAACACTGAGCCACATCCTTTGGACATGGACATCACCCCCGTCCAAGCTGAGCCGGCACGAGAGGCACCTTCAGGTAAGGCCAAATCCAAATCTAAGCATGGCAGGAGGGCTGGACCGGCAAGCGACAGGCAGGCCGACCATACACCCAGAACCCTGGAGAAGCAATTCTCCTGGGCATAGCACTTCTGCTGAAAGAGGTCTTGAACTTTCGAGCCCCACACCACCTGACACGGGAGCGCCTCAACCATCCACTTCGAGAGCTTGGTCGCCTGAGAATGTGCATCAGCAGGTCCCGACACAGACCTTTGGTCAGGTAGGACCACCTCTGTTCGGGAAGGACCTTAATTTGCCCGGCCCGCCGGCAGCACCCATCACTGCTATCACACCACCTGCTGCGGGGTTAAGGCCTCCGCTAGAGCAGTCTTTCTCCAGCCAGCTCCGAGAGTGGCTATCACAGGCTGTGTTCCAAGCCATGGCGTCAGCGGGTCACCAGCAGGCGTCTCCCATTCCGGGGCCTTCTTCTGCACCAACAACCGCCACACGTCCTTCACTGGATCGGTCAGGTATGGTCTCCCCATCCCACTCTCCTGATTCCGACTCTAATGTTTCAGATTATGAGGGAGGTAAGGATGGTTGGTCGGATTGCGAGGAACCCACTTATGAATCTCAGCCTATGTCAGAGCTGTTCAATGCTTCGCTTTTCCCTGCCTTGCTGTGCAGAGCCTGTGAAGTGAGTAAGCTTTCCTCCCACCAGGTCCCAACCCCTCAACCTTCCTCTGATCAGGAAATTAATCCACTGTTTGCTGAACCAGTAGACAAACACCTCCAAATTCCCTGTCCCCCGTTATTCCTCAAAAATATTCAGGGACAGTGGGAGTCACCTGCTGCTCAGCCGACTCAAGGTGCAACTGAGCGCAAAATAGTAGACATGACAAAGACTTTAGCAGGCCTCTTAGAGGTTCCAAAGGTAGATGAATCTCTGGCCCCACTATTTTCGACTGCCAGTCTCCTGGCAGATGTATCGGACGCCCTTAGGGCAGAAGATAAAAAATCCAAAATGGCCTTGCGCAAGGCACATTTAGCATCTGCCTGGGCAACTAAGGCAGCAACGGCCATTTCCTTCTTTGCAAGGATCTCTATTACCTGGCTCATCAGTTACAGGACAGAAGTCCGCTGAAGAAACCAGAATCCATTAGGATTTGACCAAATTATTAGCCACATCCGAGTATATGACGGATGTCTCCCTGTATTCGGCCAAACATTCAGCCCGAGCAATGACTTCCAGCGTAGTCGCTAGGAGGCTGCTGTGGCTAAAAACTGGAGAGCCAAAAGCAAACATAAGTGGCGCGTGGCCACAGACCCCTTCACGGGTGGTAGATTATTTGGGGAGGCCCTAACGCCATTTCTAATTGAGAACAAACAGAAACAAAAGGTCATTTCTCATATAGCAAGGAGAACTACCAGACGATTCCTCCCTTACAATCGCCGACAGTCATTTCGGACTGGGGCCGCAACAGAGTCTGCGCAACCATACCGGCCACCAGCTCCTAAGCCTGAGCGCATATTTGATAAGGCAGATTACAGGGACAGAACCAGGTACCAGCCACAAACTAAACATTCCTTTCGTGGCAGAGGGGGTCACCCCTTCCGTCACAGAAAATGACTCAGAGGCAACCCCTCCCATTGGCGGCAGACTCACTCTTCATGCGCCAGTGGGAAAACACGACCACGTGATTTAGTCTTTCAGAGAAGGCCTGTCCCTGGAGTTCAAATCCATGCCCTTAGATCACTTCGTGTCTTGCCCAGCCATGAGAAACCCTGTAAAAAGAAGGCTCATGGAAGACGCTATCCAACACCTTCTCACCATCAAGGCAATGGAGGAGGTTCCCCCGACCCAGGCGGGGCTGGGGGATTAGTCCATCCTGTTTGTAGTCCCAAAATCCTCTGGGGGATGGAGGGCAATTCTCGATCTCAAGGGACTGAATCTCCACCTTCAATACAAGAGATTATATTCCATTTTAATCAGCATCAGGCAGAGAGATCTATTGACCTCAATAGATCTAAAGGAGGCATACCTACACATTCCTATCCTCCCGGATCATCGCAGGTACCTGCGATTCTGTTACCTCAACCGACAATTTCAATACAGAGCCCTTCCGTTTGGCCTCTCCTCAGCCCCTAGGGTCTTTATCAAAATCCTGGTAGTGTTGGCAGCTCACTTAAGGCTAGTTCCAGTACGGGTCCAGTGTTATCTGGACGACATCCTGATCCAGTCCCTGTCAGTCTCAGCCACCCAGTGCATTTGGCTCTCACCATAGAGACCCTGCAGAACCACGGCTTCCTGATAAATTTCAAAAAGAGCCAGATGACTCCCTCTACCCGCCTGCTTCATCTGGGAGCAGTGATAGAAATGGACTTGTGCCTCATGTACTTGTCAGAGGAGAGGCGCGGGAGCATCAGAGACCTGGCATGCAGGGTGTCATTGGCTACGTTTTCTCAACTCCTGGGCAAGCTAATATCATGCATAGCAATAGTGCCGTGGGCCCGGCTACATGACAGGGACCTGCAATGGTTCCTGCTTCCGTATCAGAGACAGCATACCAGTACATCCAATCGGTTGGTCAGGGTTCCTCATCAGGTACGTCTCTCACTCGGCTGGTGGACTTCATCGGCTATTCACAAGGGGACCCTGTTCAAGGAGCCTAGTCGACTTCAGGTGACCACAGACGCGAGCTCTTTGGTTGGGGGGGGCTCATCTCCAATCCCAGATAGCTCAGGGTCGGTGATCACAAACAGACCTCAAACACAGTATAAACTGGTTAGAGCTCAAGGCAATACATCTAGCTCTCCAAAAATTCCACACTGTAGTCAGGGGCCAGCATGTACTGGTCCAAACAGACAACATGGCTGAAAAAGCTCACGTGAATCGGCAAGGGGGTATCCGGGTCCAAATCCCTCATGACGGAGGCTCGAGCATTGAACTCATAGGCAGAGAAACACCTGCTCTCCATCAGGGCCGAGCATATCTCGGGAGAGGCAAATAGACAAGCACACTTTCTCAGCAGGTCAATAGTGGATCATTCGGAGTAGATGTTACATCCAGATATCTTCAGGGAGATATCGGACAGATTTGGTTGTCCGATCGTGGACCTGTTCGCCTCCCTGGGGAACGCTCAGCTGCCCAGATTCTTTTCTCGGTTCCCCTCCCGGGGAACAGAGGGGACGGATGTGCTGCGCAGCAGGTGGCCACAAGGTCTGTTGTATGCCTTTCCCCCATTGCCTCTGCTTCCTGCAGTAATCAGGAAGATCCTGGAGGAACAGGCGGAAATGGTCTTCATCGCTCCTTACTGGCCCAGGAGACCTTGGTTCGCGGACCTGGTGAGTCTTTCATTCTCCAGCATGTAGAGGAATGTAGACTCCACGAATGGGTTGATTTAGTCTTCTAGCCCAATCAGACCAAACAATCAAAGTTGCCACGCCTCTGCAGGGTCTGACCATGCCCCAGTTTCGTTTGTTCTCAGCCCTGAAGAGACGTGAGAATTTGGCTCCTAATTTAGATTCAGAAAGGTAGTTATTGCCATTTGTGGATTCTCTATCCTTTTTTCCTTCTTTGGGGGGGGGGATTGGTTCAGCTGAGCTCAGTGCTGCACCATTTCTTCTCTCTTAATCAATTCCCTTCTCCGTGAGTTTTTCAGAGGCAGACAGCTGATCATAGATTGCTGCCTCCTCATTACAATCCACCTCCCCCACCCCCTCCCAGGATCTTGGCTGTGAATGCGAAGCTTTAAACTACTAATTTTCGGCTGAAAACTGAAATCACCTTCCTGGGTTCATGACCAATTAAAACAACCTGTGGGCACCATTTTGAGCCTCTAGAAGGCTCGATCCTCACACTACTCAAGTACTTCCTTGTTACTGTTGATTGTCAGCTGTAAATTACCCAAAAAAACAGCAGGTGAACTGTTTGACTAAAAGAGCTTATTACCAGATTACTTGCAGGAACCAGATTACTTGCAGGAGAGGATCTTTTCTCTCAGCTTGTTTTATCTCTCATTAGATCATCCCGGCTGCCATTTTGGGCTCCGCCCGATGGCACACATTAATTTGACTGCTTTGTCCTAATTACAGCCTTTTCAGTCACAAAGTAACTTACTTATTTGGTGATTCTCCCTAAGTGGGGGGGGGAATAGGAGTTCTAATTACATTCCTTTAGATCTTCATTACCTCGTGCGTCAGCTGCTTAATAGGCACCATCTCAGGTTACCTAGTGGACATAGGGAAAATACCTTGAGTCTCTCACTCCATTTTATCTGGTAATATTCCAGACTGTGTGACTTACCAGTACCTTTTAAATATCCAGTGCCAACAGATTGGACGGCTGCTTGCCTTGCCTGTTTTCCGCTGTCTGCATAGTGGTCGGCACTTATTATCACTAAGTGAGACACGAGGGTCAAAAAAATAAAATAAAATAAAAAATAAATAAAAATCAATTAAAATAAAACAGAATTAAAATAAACAAGATATATATCTATATTCATATATAGACTTATCTTTAATTGATATTTGATACCTTTTCGGCCAAATTGTCTCTATTACAGTAGGCCTGAAAAATTGAACGGGGAGGAGAGCCCCTGAGCGTAGCGCGGCTTATATCGCGTAGTGACTCGTGCTTAACGGCGGGCCGGACCTCACAGACCCTCGTGCAGGCCTGCACCACCCAGGTGGGCCGTGGCCTTCCTTTCTCCTGCAGATCAAGGACCGATCCAGGGATCTCCTGGTGAACACCTGTTGTTTATTTCCTATTGTTTATTTCAATATGGCGGATAACACCGTTTCACAGGCTTCCACCTTCAGTGAAAATATAAAAAGCAAGCCATCCAGTCTGGATACACCTGCAAAAGCCAAGGCCAAGGTCAAACGTACCTCTAAGGCTGATGACAAGCAAGCAGATAGCAGACATAGGGCGCTGGACGACAGTTCTCCAAATCCCAACGGCAGACAGGAGAGACGCAGCTTATCCCCTCACCTCCTCTTGCATCCACATCAGGGGAGCATCGACCTTCCCCTTTTACACGGGCTTGGTCTCCTGAGCAGACCCTGGACCAGGGTTCTTTGCTGGGATATGAACGGGACCATCTGTCCCTCTTTGACCGAGAATTGAGATTACAGGTCCAAGATTCATTCCAGCTGCTAAGCCAGGACCTTCCTCAGTGTCTTGTGGGTCTCGGGGAGGTTACTACAGTTGTCCCTCCCCCAGTCCCGTCAGCATCTTTCATGCCGACGGTGGCAGGTCTTCGGGGCCCCGAACATCCTTCATTTACTGTCCAGCTCCAAGCCATGATCTCACAGGCGGTGGCTCAGGCAATGGCGGCTTCAGGGAGGGCCATTCTGGTCCAAGGACCGTCAAACCCCCCTACGCCCACGGAAACTATGCATCCCAGGGAGTATGTGATCTCAGATCACGATTCTCCACCTCAATCTGAAGGGAGTGAGATATCAGATTTTTCCGCTCAGATTCTGGAAGAAGACATGTGGTCAGATGGGGAAGACATTCAGGCGGAGGCCACTCCTATGGTAGGGGTGTTTAATCCAAATTCCTTCTATTCTCTTTTACAAAAGGCCTATGTCACCGGAAAAATTGAACCCGTGAAACCACAGACGACCGATCAGGACTCTGGACAGAGTTCTGACCCACTGTTTCTGGAACCGGTCAAGAAGAACCTACAGATACCTTGCCCCCCCCATGTTTCTCAAATCCATTCAGGATCAGTGGGGATCTCCTGGAAGTTTCTCTGCTCTTGGGGGATTAGATTGTAAGCTCTTAGATATGGTCCCTTCCCTCAACGATGTACTCGAAGTTCCGAGTGTAGACGAGGCTCTCGCCCCCATACTGTCAGACACCAAAATCCCAGGAGATATGTCGGAGGCCCTTAAGGCTGAGGACAAGAAGCCTGAGATTTCCCTCAAAAGGACCCATCAGGCATCGGCTTGGGCTATAAGAGCCTCAACATCTAACTCCTTTTTCGTCAGAATTGCATTAATCTGGCTCAGGGAATTACAGGCCAGATTATCCCCAGACGAAGTAAGGGTTCACCAGGATGTCACTAAACTAAGGGCCGCACTGGAATACATGGGGGATGTGTCTCTGCAGTCGGCCAAATATTTGGCTCGGGCCATAGCTTCCAACGTGGCCACACGCTGGTTGTTCTGGCTAAAAAATTGGAAGGCCAATACCAGGCACAAATGGAGAGTAGCTGCAGCACCATATCAAAAGGGTCGCCTTTTTGGAGAGGCTCTCACTCCTTACCGGACTGAAAACAAAAAAAAGTTGAAAGTACTAGCTCATGTTGTTAAAAAAACGGGCAGACGTTTTTCTCCATACAACCGGCGTCCGTCGTTCAAGCCTGGCTCAGACCGAACTACATGGAGCGGGTATCGGCCCTTTCAAGCAGGGCCGGACCGCTCATTGGACCGGTCCGGCTACAGAGACAAGCCAAAGCCACAATTCCAGGCTAAGCGGCCCTTTCGCGGCAGAGGAGCTCGTCCTTTCCGAAAGTCAAAGTGACTTTAGGCGGATTCCTCCCATTGGCGGAAGACTGGCACTATATTTCCACAAATGGGAAAGTACCACCACGGACAATTGGGTTCTAACCACTATCAGAGACGGACTGTCTCTGGAGTTCCTCACACTTCGCCCTCGGCGCTTCATCTCCTGCCCCCTATCCAGAAATCCCGTGAAACAAGGTCTCATGGAGGAGGCCATTTGTCATCTGTTAAGCATAGAGGCAATCGAGCGGGTACCCCCAGATCAATGGGGACTGGGTTTCTACTCCATCCTGTTCGTGGTACCAAAACCCTCAGGAGGATCGAGGGCGATCCTAGACCTCAAGGCTCTAAATTGGTACCTAATTTACCAAAAATTCAAGATGCAAACTCTTCATTCTATTCTGGGCAGTATTCGGCCGGGGGATTTTCTTACATCCATAGATCTGACAGAAGCTTACCTGCACGTTCCCATACATCCAAATCACAGGCGTTTCCTCAGATTCAGGTATTCCAACCATCACTATCAGTATAGGGCCCTGCCATTCGGCCTATCGTCAGCTCCAAGGGTTTTCACCAAAATCCTGGCGGTTCTCGCCTCACAGCTCAGGTTGGCACCAGTCCGTGTTCAGTGCTACTTGGACGATATCCTAATCCAGTCGTCCTCGGCACTGAACGCCCATTCAGACGTGGCACTGACGATCAAGACACTCCAGGATCATGGATTTATGATCAACTTCCCAAAGAGCCATCGGATCCCAGCAAACCGTTTGCTCCACCTAGGCGCAATAATAGACACCAGCCAGTGCCGAGTTTTCCTGTCTCAGGAGTGTCAGCTCAGCATACGTACGATGGTCACCAGGGTGTGCAAGGAGAAACGTGTAACCCTGCTCCTACTGTCACAGCTGTTAGGGAAACTGATCTCATGTATTGCCATAGTGCCTTGGGCCAGGCTTCATACAAGACAACTGTAGTGGTTTCTACTCCCTTACCAGAAACAGGGTGTAGCATGTTTTCCACAGAGGGTGCGAGTCCCACCACAGACGCTCACGTCCCTCATCTGGTGGTTGTCCCTAGCACTGTCCAAAGGATCCCTGTTCAGAGAACCAACTCGGGTAACCTTGACCATAGACGCCAGTCTGTTTGGATGGGGGGCACATCTGCAATCCCAATTTGCCCAGGGACGGTGGTCTCAACGGGATCTCAAGAAAAATATCAATTTGTTAGAGCTCAGAGCCATACACCTAGCACTTCGCCATTTCCACAAGAAGTTGGCGGGCCGCCACATGCTAATTCTGACAGACAACGTGGCGGCAAAGGCCCATGTCAACAGGCAGGGCAGCACTCGATCGCGGATTCTAATGTCCAAGGCCCAGTGTCTGGGGTCATGGGCGGAACAGAATCTTTTGTCCCTAAAGGCGGAACACATTTCAGGGGTGGAAAACGACCAGGCAGATTTTCTGAGTCAATCTACGATAGATCATTCAGAGTGGCATCTACATCCCCGTCTCTTTCGGGAGATAACTCACGGTTTCGGTCGGCCCAAAGTCGACCTGTTTGCATCCCCGAAGAACAGCCAGCTTCCCTGGTTTCTATCTCGGTACCCATCCCAGGGTTCGGAAGGAGCAGACGCCCTCCGCAGCCCTTGGCCGGCGGGCCTTCTATATGTATTTCCACCCCTTCCCTTGATCACGGCCGTCATCAGGAAGCTGTTACAGGAACGGGCGGAGCTAATCCTTGTGGCCCCGTATTGGCCGAGACGTCCATGGTTCGCGGATCTCGTGAACCTCGCCGTAGGCCCCCCTTGGCAAATCCCTCCAGAGAGGATAATTCTAATGCAGGGGGCCATATGCTATCCGGACCCACAGTGGCTACAACTAGCCGTCTGGCATCTGAGCGCCAGTTCCTGATGTGTGGATCTTACTCTTCAAGGGTGATAGCTATGACCCAAGCTTCCAGACGGCCGGCAACGAACCGAATCTATGATACCACTTGGAAGAACTTCTGTGACTGGTGTACCTGTAAGGGTTTGTCTATCTCTTCTGTCACTATTCCAGTGATTCTTGAATACCTCATGGATGGAGTGGATAAGGGCTTAGCGCCCAACACCTTGCGTAGACAGGTGGCCGCTCTTTCCACGGTGTTCACCTGTGACAATGTGACTCCATTGTCCTGTCATCCCAGGGTCCGATCCTTTATGAAAGGAGTCTCCAACACCAGACTTCCGGTAGTACACAGGTATCGATCTTGGGAACTACCTCGTGTTCTGCAGGCACTCACTAGGTCTCCCTTTGAACCTGTAAGGTCTTGTCCTCTTCACATTTTGTCCCACAAGGTGGCTTTCCTAGTAGCCATCACGTCGGCGAGACGCGTGTCAGAGCTGGCTGCTCTTTCAGTTAGGGAAGACCTGTGTACCTTCTATCAGGACAGAGTGGTGCTGAGATTAGATCATTCATTCATTCCCAAGGTGAATACATTGTTTCACCGTGCTCAGGACATTGTACTACCAAACTTTTGTCCCAATCCTTCTCACACACTAGAAAAGCAGTGGCATTACCTAGATGTACGTAGGGCATTACGTCATTACATTAAGAGGACAGCTTCCTTTCTCAAATCGGAGGCTTTGTTTGTCTCTTTCCACTCAACTTCCAAGGTTTCCTTTTCTACTATAGCCAGGTGGATCAAGGCCTGTATCGCTCAATCTTACCAGGCTTCCTCTTTACCTGTCCCAAGCTTCCTGACAGCGCACTCTACTTGTAGCGCTTCTACATCGGCGGCGTGGCAGACTCAGGCGTCCATAGAGGACATCTGTAAGGCAGCTACGTGGTCGTCCCTTTCACCATTCATTCACCACTACAAACTTGACAAGTTTGCTTCCGCGGAGGCCGCTTTTGGCCGTCGGGTTTTACAACAAGTGGTCTACTTCAGCAACGACACTTAACCAACCTGCTTCCCACCCGTGGGATCATAGGGGCTTTGGTATGTCCCATTCGTGGAGTCTACATTCCTCTACATGCTGGAGAAGGGGTGTTGTCTTACCTGAACGCCTTTTCTCAGCATGAGGAATGTAGACTCCACCCCCTCCCTGATCATTACTAGCAGTTAGGTTAATGTCAGCAGTTCGGAGCGATCACGTCACACAATCATTCGCTTCACCCTTTCGAAACTGGGGCATGGTCAGACCCTGCAGAGGCGTGGCAACTTTGATTGTTTGGTCTGATTGGGCTAGAAGACTAAATCAACCCATTCGTGGAGTCTACATTCCTAATTCTGAGAAAAGGTGTTCAGGTAAGACAATGCCCCTTCTCAGTTCCGTGGAGGATTCCCGACAACCATATACGGTTGACACAGGGAGATCTCCAACATCCAGACCCCCAATGGCTTCAATTGACCGCCTGGCACTTGAACGCCGCACCCTGATTAAGGAGTCTTATTTGGCGGAGGTGACCGCTATGATCCAGGCGGCCAGGAGACCGGCAACGAACCGCATTTATGATCATATGTGGAAAACTTTTTGTCAATGGTGCGACAAGAATCACGTAAGTCTATCACAGGTGAATATTCCCAGGGTACTGTAATATTTAATGGAGGGCGTCAACAAAGGACTGGCACCCAACACCATACGCAGACAGTTAGCTGCATTTTCCTTGGTATTCTTATGGGATTCTTCAGGGTCTTTATCAAGGCATTCTGCTATCCGGGCCTTGCTCAAGGGAGTCACGAATAGTAGACCGCCTGTGATTCATAGGTATTACTTCGAGTTCTTCAGGCACTAACCTCATCTCCCTTTGAACTACTCAAAACATGCTCATTGCGACACTTGTCACTCAAGGTCTCCTTCCTAATTGCTATTACCTCGGCTAGGCGCATTTCAGAATTAGCTGCCTTGTCGGTTAGGGAGGATCTGTGCATGTTTCATGGGGACAGGATGGTTCTCAGGGTAGACCCTTCATTCATCCCAAAGGTTAATACGGTTTTCCATAGAGCACAGGAGGTCATCCTTCCAAATTTCTGCCCTCACCTGTCACATGAATTGGAACGGCGTTGGCACACTCTGGATGTAAGGAGAGCCTTACGACATTATATCAAGCGCACGGCACCTTTCCGAAAGTCTGAAGCCTTGTAGACATTACCGTTTAGACAAATTTGTGTCGGCTGAGGCCACTTTTGGTAGGTGTATTTTACAACAAGTAGTCACACCATCTGGGGGTCTGGCCCCAACTGACTCCCACCCTTAGGGACTCCGGATGCTTTGGTACGTCCCATTGGTGGATTCTTCAGTCATCATGCTGGAGAAGGAGAGTTGGCTTACCTGAACGCCTGTTCTCAGCATGATGATGAAGAATCTACGCCCTATTAGGTGTCAGTCAGGTCCGGGTAGGATACTTGTTATGTTAGTTTCTTTTAATACCTGCTTGATAGTCATCACGTCAAACTGTTGTCATTGGCTACGTCATTGATGAAAACTGGGAGGTCCCAGATAATGAGGAGGCGTGACAACTTGACAACTTGGTCTGATTGGGCAGGAGGACTGAAATAACCCATTGGTGAATTCTTCATCATCATGCTGAGAACAGGCGTTCAGGTAAGCCAAAGTTCCTTCTCTCTAACTCGTTTTTCTAATCATTGATAAAAATTATCCCATGTTCTAAAATACATTGAATCTTCTTTCTCTTTTATCTTTAAAGTCAATCTATCAATTTTTGCACGCTCTAAAATTTTCTTAATTAGTTCTTCAGTTGGTAAGTTTTCATTTTTCCAATATTGGGCAAATACAATTCTTGCTGCAGATTAGTACATGTAAAATTAAATATATGCAGTCTTTCTCATAATTTGCTCCTATTATTCCTAACAAAAATAATTCTGGCTTGAAATCTATTTGTTTTTTAGTTATTTTCTCCAACCATAAGGGTATTTTTGACCAACATCTTTTAGCTTTAGAGCATGTCCGCCAGATATGGTAATAGGTACTGGCTTTTGTTTGCATTTCCAACACTTGTTTGAAGTATTTTTAAACATTTTTGCTAATCTCACTAGTGTTAAATGTCATCTGTAAAACATTTTATATAAGTTTTCTTTATATGCCACTGCTTTCATTAATTTAGCATTTCTTTTCCATAAACTTTGCCAGTTTTCTAATTCTATATTATGTCCAAATTTTTTTGCCTAAGTTATCATTGTTTCTTTTACTTTTTCCTCTTCCATCTTTAAGCTTAACAAATATTTATAACGTTTCTTAATCAGTTTTTCGTCTGTTTTTAGCAGTATCTGATTGAATTCTGTCTGTTTTTTATAGAATCTCATTGTTTTAGCACCTTTTTCATATCTTGTTTGGATTTGCAAATATGGCCAATATTTACAAGAACAAGGTATTGATCTATCATATTTGCAAATATGGCCAATATTTGCAAATATGATAGATCAATACCTTGTTCTTGTAAATCTCGTCTGTCTTTCAATTTCCCTTCATTGCCAAAATATCTTTATAGGTCACAACTTTGTCATAATTAATAAAATTTGGGTAAGCAAATGCTTTCATTGTTGAAAGCCATCCAGGTATCTTGATATAAATTTTTGCTTTTATTTTTTCCATTCTAAAAGAAGTACATTTCTTATAAAGTGGTTTTGAAAGTATCTATGAATTTAATTCTACCCATAGCATAGAAAGGCATGCCAACCAAGTTGTAGGTCATTCCCCTCTAAGTATAATCGTCTTTTATCTCTGAGCATTATCCACTCTTTAAGCCATGTTAATATAGTTGCTTGGTAGTATAACGTCCAGTTCGGCAGTCCAAATCCTCCACTTTGCTTCTTGTAACATTTCCAGTCTGATTCTAGCTTTTTTTCCTTGCCAGATAAATTTCAGTATTGCTATTTTTATTTCATCAAAAAAGGTTTTTCACAGTCTTACAGGCATCATTTGGAATAGAAAAAGTATTTTCAGTAAGATATTCATTTCATTGTTGCTATTCTCCCCAGCATTGAAAGTTGTACATTTTTCCATTTTTCCAAATCCAATTTTATTTGTTTTTAGCAATCTTATACAATTGTCTTATTTTATTGTTGCACATCTTGCTGTTAAATAAATTCCCAAATATTTAACTTTTTTAACTATTTCAAGATTTATTTATTTTTTTGCTAGTTTGTTTTTTTTGTTTTTCTGTTAGATTAGTTAGCACTTTAGTCTTTTCTCTGTTTATTTTCAACCTGGCCACTTCTCCAAATTCTTCTATTTTCTCCGTAAGTTTAGTGCTTGTTTCAAGTGGTTCTTCCAATATAAAAACCAAGTTATCTGCAAATGCTTGTAGTTTATATTTTTCATCTTTTATCTCCAATTTTTTAATTTCTATATCTAGTCTGATGTTTCTATTCAATACTTCCAGTGTTAGTATAAATAATAATGAAGATAGTGGCTATCCCTGTCTTGTGCCTTTTTTAATGTCAAAGTTTTCTGCAAAGTCTCCATTTACAATTATTTTGGCTGTTTGTTTATGATAAATTGCTTTAATTACATTTATAAAAATTCTCTCCAAAGTCCATTTCCTCTTGTCAACGCTGCTAACACGGGATGTTCTTGCTTTGACAATAGATGAAAATGCAGCCATTTTCTCTATGCTTTTAGAATTAGTTGGTGCTGGGAGGGGGGATTGGGATGAGAGTTCAGTTAGTCATAATAATAATAACTCTGCCATGGAAATCCAAGGACAAACTGGGTCCAAAGCTGATAATGTTTTGGAGGGCTGGAGAGCTGGGAAGAAAGCCCGCGCTTCAAACTAATTGGGGAATGTGCTTTATGACTGTTTATTGGGGTGGGAATTGTACTTTGTTACTTTATATCCGGGGGCAGAAATTTAGTTTTTGAGTTCAACTATGTAGTGCCGATACTTTGTTTCCCGAATAAAAGATTATTTAAGGAAAACAATGCCTCGAAGTTCTTTTGAAGGGTTTCATCTATCAGAACCATGACACCTCTAGTTGCTGAAACATAAATTGCCAGTTTACATTGTTGAACACTTTCTGTGCATCGAGAAATATTAAATCCATCTGTTTCCCTGGATGAATTTCATAGTACTCAAAAACATCTAGAATCATTCTTAAATTATTTTTTATCTGCCTTTTAGGTAGACAGCCATTTTGATCTGTATGTATAAATTTGGTCAGAAATTTCTTTAGTCTTTCTACTATTATTGAGGCAAAAATTTTATAATCTAAAATTGGTCTATAATTTTTTATTTGTGTTAGATCAGAGTCTTCTTTGGGTATCAGGGTAATATTGGCTTCGGTCCATGTATTTGGTATTTTAGCCTCCAAAAGTATTTCATTGCACAGTTCTTTCAATATTGGGCTTAGTATATCTTGTAATGATTTATAAAGCTCTGCAGATAATCCATCTGGACCCGGAGTCTTATCATTTTTTTTTGCCTTTTTATAGCCTCTGTAATCTCCACCAGTGATATTTTTCCATTTAATATATTTTGAATATTCTCTGAAATTTTTGGTAAGTCTGCTTTTTTAAAATACTGCTGTATTTTTTCTTTTGAAATTTCCTTTGCGTTGTAAAGTATCTCATAATAGTCTTTAATTATTTTTTTAATTGTATCATTTTGAAACTGTAATTCACCTTTTGAGTCTTGCAACTTGTTTATCAATTTTTTCTCTTTTTCTTTTTTCAGTCTATATGCTAACTATCTCCCCGATCTGTTGGCATTTTCTTTTTTTTTTAATTTTTTAAATTATTTTACACCATACACCCAAACAAACTTAAAATACATAAACATAAATCTTTTCTTTTAACAGAACAGTACTATACATTTTAAGCATTCTTTACATCTTATTTACATTTTATGTACATCAATAATTATGTCTTTTCCTTTCTCTGTTCTAGCCAATTATAACATTTATTCCAAATTTCATAAAATTCTGTTGCCTCCTTGTCTTTTAATTTTAACGTAAGTTTGTTCATTTCTGCGCATTCCAAGATTTTGTACATAATCATATCATTTGTGAGAATATTTTCACTCTTCCAACATTGAGCATATGCTATACAAGCTGCAGTCAATATGTGTATAATGATGTGTTGGAGTTGTTTTTCCATCTTTAAATTTATTATGCCCAAAAGAAATAATTCTGGTTTAAAGTCCATTTGTATCTCAGTTATCTCCTGTATCCAATCTCTTATTCGTTCCCAATAATTTTTTGCTTTGGGGCACAGCCACCACATGTGATAGAATGTTCCTTTTCTGATTTTACATTTCTAACACTTCAGGTCTATGTTTTTATACATTTTAGCCAATCTCGCCAGTGTTAAATGCCATCTGTAAATCATTTTATATTGATTCTCTCTGTATGCAGTTGATAGCTTCAATTTGCAATTTATGTTCCATAATCTTTCCCATTCTTCTAAATTTATATTTCGCCCCACATTTCGTGCCCACGCTATCATTGGCCCCTTCACTATTTCTTCCTCTAACTCTATCTCTAATAAGTATTTATAAATTTTTGATAATAATTTTCCTTCCTTACTTACTAGAATTTTATCAAGTTGGTGTGGGGTCTGACTAATTCCATGTTCTTGCCTATTCCTATTATATCTAGATTGAATTTGTAAATATGGCCACCAATCTATGGGTATTCTTTGTTCCTCCAATTCTTCTGTTGACTTGAGATTTCCTCGGTTATCCAGTAATTCTTTATACCTAATCATCTTTTTTTTCTCTAATGTATTGGGATGAATCACTGCCTCCATGGTGAGAACCAATTTGGAATTTTCCCCTAGTGTCTTTTTTTATTTTTTTCCATATCCCGATCAATGCTCCTTTTATCTGATATTGCTGGAAATATGTTGATGTTTTCTTCTGTTTCCCCCATAGAAGTGCATTCCAACCTGCCTGTAGATCATGTCCTTGTATCATTAGTATCCTTTCATTATCCAAGTTTATCCAGTCTTTAATCCATAATAATCCTGCCGCATAATAATAGATTTCCCATTTAGGGAGTCCAAGACTACCTCTACTCTTACTGTCTTGTAATGTTTTGGTATTTATCCTAGCTTTTTTGCCCGCCCAAATAAATTTATTTATTATTTTATCCAATTCTTTAAAAAAAGTTTTCTCTAATTTTATTGGAATTGTTTGAAATAAATACAATAATCTTGGTAGAATATTCATTTTAGTCAATGCGATTCTGCCTAATAATGATAATTGGAGATTCCCTCAATCTCAAGATCTTGTTTCATTTTTAATATCAATTTTGTATAATTGTCTTCTTTTATTGAGGAACACCTTGAGGTTATCCAAATTCCTAAATATTTAATCTTTTTCGCTACTTGTAATCCCAAATTCTCTTCCAACTTCCTTTTTTGTTTATCGGTTAAAATTTTTGCTAATGTTTTAGTCTTTTCTCTATTAATTTTTAATCCTGCCACTATTCCAAATTTTTTTATTTCACCCATAAGAATATTTCCTCTCTCTATAGGTTCCTCAATAAAGAAAACCAGGTCATCAGCAAATGCCTGTAACTTATATTCCTCTGCTTTGACCTGTACCCCTTTTATTTCTTTATTTGCTCTAATTTGAACTAATAATACTTCAAGCGTCAAAATAAAAAGTAAAGGTGAAATTGGGCATCCCTGTCTTACCCCTTTGTTTATTTCAAAACTTTTTGTATTCTCTCCATTGACTATCACACTAGCTCTCTGTGTTCTATATATTGCCTTTATTATGTTACTAAATTTCTCACCAAATTTCATATCCTCAATCTGTTGGAACATAAATTGCCAATTGAGGCTATCAAATGCTTTCTGCGCATCTAAAAAAATCGAAGCTGCCTGTTTTCCTAAATGTATTTCGTAATACTCTAGGACATTTAACACTGTTCTAATATTGTTTCTGATTTGTCTTTGGGATAAAAAACCATTTTGGTCTGGATGTATTATATTTTGTAAAATTAACTTTAATCTTTCAGCCATTATATTAGTAAAAATTTTGTAATCCGTATTTAGCAGTGAGATTGGCCTGTAGTTTTTAATCTCCCTTCCGGGGGAGCTATATAAAACCTTCCACGAAGATTTTGAAAAGATATTACTAGAGGTGTATAATGATGTGTTGAAGAAATCTAATCTACCAGCCTCCTGGATAGATGCCATCATAACTCTTATCCCAAAATAAGGCACAGACCCCGATTTGTTGGCATTTTCAAAAAAGTTCTGTTTAGCCCTTTTAATCTGTTGGGCCATTATTTCCATCTCAGCTAGGTTTAATTTAATTTATTATCTCCATTTGCTTCTTAAGTATTTTCTTTTGTGGGTCTATTTGTAATTCTGATTCTAATTTTCTGAATTCTTCCTTCAACTTTAACTGTTGTTGTTTCTTTTCTTTGTTCTTTTTAGCTATATAAGTTGTAGCCAACCCTCTGAAATATGCTTTAGCTGTGTCTCACACATTTTGAAGTGATGTCTCTTCTTTCTTGTTTATTTTGAAAAAAAAAAGTCCATTTCCTTTGTCGCTAGTTGTATGAATTCTTTTTCTTTCAATATAGATGTGTTCAAGGACCATCTTAATTTTTTCTTGGCTCTTCTCCAAGTCATCTTTATTGGATTATGATCTGCCAAGATATTAGTTTCTATCTCAATTTCTTGTATCATTGTGCTAAGTTCCGAGGATGTCCAAATCATATCAATTCTAAACCATGGTTTATATCTATATGAATAAAATGTATATCGTAGTTTCTTTGGATTTTTCTCTCTCCATATATCTTGGATACAGAGTTCTGCCATTTTAAAAAACATTTTAGGTAATATATTTCTTCCTTTCTTCCATTATTCAGTGCTTTTATAGTCCAAAGTTCCATCTGTTATTGCATTGAAGTCTCCCATTATACAAAGATTTTGATAGTCCAATTCTAATATTTTTTTATATAATTTTTGGTAAAATTATTTTTGTTTATCATTTGGTGCATATATTGCTACCATCAGTATCTGTTTTTGATCCATCATTATTTCCACCATTAATATTCTTCCCTCTTCATTTGCATAAATTTGTTTAGGGTTCATCGTTTCTTTAATGTATAGAGTTATTCCTCTTCTGATGTGCTAATATAAAGTGAAGTTTACCAATTTTCGGTTGTTCTAACAATTTATAGTATTGTCTCTTAATATGTGTTTCTTGGAGGGAAATTATATCCATTTTTAATTTTTGTAGTTGTGTAAAAACTTTTTTTCTTTTTGAGGGAGAATTTAGTCAATTTATATTCATTGACATCTCTTATGGATCTTTTAAGAAATCTAATGTGTACTTCTCTGAGGATTTTATTTCTTCTAATGTAGCTTGAGTTGACTCTATAGATCTGATCTAATTCTCCTTCCATTTCCTGTTTCCCAATTCCTAATGCGTTTGCCAATAATTCCAGTATCAGGTTTAGAAGGTCCTCTTCCTTATCTTCCATTATATTTTGAAATCTTAAAAAGTATGAGGCCTTTTCCATTTCTATGACAACTATTGAGTCTTCTGGTTCTCCATTTATTTGCATCAATTTCTGGTTTTCATCTTTTAAGTCTTCTAATTTCTGGTCAACCTCAGTTCATTTATCGTCTATTTTTTTAATTCTTTGTTGGGTTTTTTTGTAATCATCTGTGAAATTTTTAGATTGAGAGTCCATGTTATTAATTTTTTGGTTCATTTTATCAAGATCACTTTTCATCTCATGGTTTCTCGTAGCTGCCATGTGAGTAGCAATTGCCTCTTGGATTGCTTGTAGTGTCGCTTGTGTTTCTTTTTGGAAGTTATTAGCCTCTTCTTGTTGGAGCATTGTATCAATTGATCTCTGATAAACTGGAGTTTAAGCAAAGGAGGGAGCAGAAGTTACTTTTTTTTCCAGCTTTAGATAGATTTGGGACGCTCATCTTTATCTTTTAATCATACTTTATAATCCAACAGGTAAATCAGAATTTGTAATCCAATAGGCTCCTAACAAATAGGAGAGGTAAATAGTAAAAATAATAAATAATAAAAAAGAACAAAAGGGAAAAAAGGAAATTAATTAATTAATTAATTAATTCAAAGTGTTCTGATGATAGAAGTTTCTTGTTATTCACTCTGTCTCAAAACAGCTTGGAAAATTCCAGGTCAAGCTGTATTTGTAATCCAGGGAAGTCAGATGACTTCAAAACAACTTTTATTTGTAATTGTAATCCATCCTGTAAAAAAGGCCAGATATTCACACTTTTTTAAACAGCAAAGTGGGGCTATCGGGATCTTGGGGGGAACTTTGTTCCAGAAGGTAGATGCAGCTATGCAGAAAATACAGTTCTGGGGATTGAGAAATGACATGGTTTAATTGAAGGAATCCAGAGCATGTCAAACCTGCAAAATCAAATCAGATGGGTAAATGTTGTAGACAGCATCTTGGCGGCACCTTTCTTTTCATGCACTTCAGGGACTTTCCTATATTTTCTCTTATTTCCCACTACTACATTCTTCCTACAGATAATTATATCTATTTCTGCTTTTCATTATTTTCAAATAGTATATAGTAGCCATTCACATCCATGACAGCCTGGTGCATGTTGTGCTATAGTGTTAGTGTTGGAGTCATTGGGTTATCTGGCCTGTTAGGCTGAGTCACCAGCTGCAGTAGGCCAAGGTATGCGGAAGTCAGAAGAGAAAATAGATTGGCGTAAACAAGTTTGTGCCGTGCGGTGCAAGGGAATGTTGTTTTGGTGTTTGTTAGTGCCGTGTGCAACAGCTGTATAGTAGCGTGTGCAAAACAAAGTTAGCACGTGTAATATGCTAATATGCTGTGTCATAACAAATGTGGTTGGTGTAAGGTGGTCACCAGGTGCCTATAAACCCGCCTTCTGATAACACAATAAAAGGGATGCTTCGTCTTTGTTCGAGGCTCCCATCCCGAGGAAACCACGTGTACGTGTCTGTTCTTCAACACCCATGGGAGACCGCTGGGCGCGTGAAAACCCGCAAATGGTGACCCCGACGTGATTCAAGTTTCTGAGCACGTCTCTGGGTACTGCAACTCAGGGCCGGTCGTCAGCTAGACGAAGCACCCTCCCAAAACTGCAACTCAGGGCCAGTCGTCAGCTAGACGCACCCTCCCAAAACTGCAACTCAGGGCCGGTCGTCAGGATAGACGAAGCACCCTCCCAAAATATTACATCTCTTGGTATCCTCTTACTTACTCAGCGGAAGAGCTCACTGCAACTCAGGGCCGGTCGTCAGAGCTAGACGAAGCACCCTCCCAAAACCGTGAGTATGGGGACAGAATTCTCTAAGCCTCAGGTTGCGCACCTCCCAGAACTTAGGGAATTGACCAAGTCATCAATAATTAAATTAGGAAAAACAATGGGAAAGATTTGCTGCTTCCCACTAAAAGGGATTTGATCCTCCTCTTAAAATATGTATATCTAAATTGCCTTGCATAGCCCGAAGGAGGATCCCTAAAAATGTCTGTGTGGGTTAAATTAGGAAAACTGTGACTGTTAACTGTTTCAAATCCAAAGGAAAAAGGATTTTAA
Source organism: Crotalus tigris (assembly GCF_016545835.1). Taxonomy (NCBI): domain Eukaryota; kingdom Metazoa; phylum Chordata; class Lepidosauria; order Squamata; family Viperidae; genus Crotalus; species Crotalus tigris. The sequence continues at coordinate 5,194,494 of NW_024096625.1, read as the reverse complement.
AGTCTGCTAGAAATTCTGCTTAAAATAAGCCACAAAAAGGAAAAACCTCACTCTGTTTGTCTGGCCAACAAACAGAGTGAAGAAAAAGAATTGTGTTTGTTTGTTTGTATTCCTCCTTCTCTCTGTGTGTCTATCTACAAGAGCCTTTCGAAACTCAAGTCTGCTTGTGTGGGGAAATAACTTTTTAAAGTTACTTTTCGTATCCTATCACTTATTGGTGATGCTACTATGAAACTTTTCTGCAACAAATAAGCATTTTCTAATCTCTAAAATGATGTGGTCTATTTTAGAATAAATGTTCTCCTACCCTTGGCAAGTTGCACACCTTAAAATATTAGGCTTTTAAAATTATTTGGAGTTTTCAGCATTTTCAAACTGCCTGCAAACTACCCCCCTTCCAATTCTTTTCCTGCTCTTTGTTCTCCAAACCTTTTGTCTGCCTCTCCTGGTAGAGTCTGTCCAGAAAGGGGGGGGAGACCTTGTTCTTGTATCTTTCAGCCCTGAAACCCTCTCCCAAGCCTTTGGAAGCACAACACACAGACCCAGATGCTGCCTCCATCCATTTGAGCCATGGGATTGAGTTTGAATCCAGCCATCCACTAAAAAGCCACCATGCATCTTCCCAAGTCCTACCATTTCCCCAGCTGCCTGTGAGAGCTGCAGAAGGAAGGTGGTGCCATGTGAAGCCTCAGAAGAGAAAATTAAGACTGTGGGGGGAGGGTGGAAACTCATTGTAAACTTTTCTTTCTTGCCCCATTTGTATTGTAACAAGCCAGTTGAATGTATTAATGGAGAGATGGGAATATGTGGCAGAACAAATACTGAACATCTTGGACTTCTATCTGGTGGGAGGGAAAACTTTTCCAGAATGTTTGTATTGCCTGTTTTGTAGAAATAGCTGCATATGCACACACACACACCATTCACACCATTCAGAGTCTATCCCCTCCACCTACCTTTAGTAAAGTTCCCCCCAGGCTGATTTTTGCTCTATTGCACCAAAGCTTTGTGGGACCAACTTCCAACAGATTCCAAGGGGGAGGGAACTAGGCCCCCTCAGGTGATTTGCAATTCATATGCCCTGACTAAGGAAGCAACAGGGAAAATCCCAAACTTCAGCCCTGAATATTTTGCACTGTTGAGCTCAGATTTGAATTCCTAGAACTCATTATGTGCAATTTAAAGAAAATTTAATAGACTGGCATATTGGACATTACAAACCTGGATGCACTGAATTAAGAGCTAAGGCAGGAAACAACCCTTGAAATTGGGCAGCCAGTGGTCATGTACTAAGGAAAACCATGGCTGTGAAGAATTTTGGGAGGTATGCAAACCTGACTGGAAGCTAAAGGTGACATCCAACATTTGAAAATGATTGGCACAGAATATTGGATACTATAAATTTCTTTTCCATCTAACAAAATTGGGAGCCACTAAAGGGATCTTTTTCTGCTGCCTCCATTAATGTCTTCTTTTTCTTTTTTTGCTTAACAGTTCAAAAGCTTGCCTACCAAGTCTCCCTGACCAGATCAATTTTAATGTCATATATTTACACACTTAAGGCACAAAGTGGGGATATTGATGGAAGTTAGCCCCCCCAGAAGGAAATATTAAAAAGGGCAGAAAAATATATTTTTCCTCAAAAGGACTTTTTAAAAACCAAACCTGGCCCCAAATCTATCTCTCTGCCCCAAACAAGAGCTAGGCCCATACAGATGCAAATGTAACACCATCAGAAAGTTGGAGCCAGAGCAATCAAGAAAACAAAAGAGAAGATCTGCATACCCCACCCAAACTCTAGGAGTCAGCCCCATCACCTTGGAAGCAGGATATGATAATGCAATTTCCTGAAGAACCATCTTTCTGCAATAAACTGTAATCCTCAGGAACTGTCACCCACCAACAGGTCAATTTAGTAACTACACCTAACACTGCAGTTCAGTTACCCTTGCTAACCAAACCAGCCTTCACTTTGCCAAGCGACACTGAGGATGACTTCCTATAAAGCGCAACCTCCTTATTTTTTAAATAAAACAGAAAAGTAGGAGATGTTGGAGTCATTGGGTTATCTGGCCTGTTAGGCTGAGTCACCAGCTGCAGTAGGCCAAGGTATGCGGAAGTCAGAAGAGAAAATAGATTGGCGTAAACAAGTTTGTGCCGTGCGGTGCAAGGGAATGTTGTTTTGGTGTTTGTTAGTGCCGTGTGCAACAGCTGTATAGTAGCGTGTGCAAAACAAAGTTAGCACGTGTAATATGCTAATATGCTGTGTCATAACAAATGTGGTTGGTGTAAGGTGGTCACCAGGTGCCTATAAACCCGCCTTCTGATAACACAATAAAAGGGATGCTTCGTCTTTGTTCGAGGCTCCCATCCCGAGGAAACCACGTGTACGTGTCTGTTCTTCAACACCCATGGGAGACCGCTGGGCGCGTGAAAACCCGCATGTTAGAACTGGCAAGCTTTAAAATATGAAATCAGCCTTAGGACCTACAGTCTTTTGACATTTTCCATCTACAAGCATGAAGCAACTAGATGAGTTATTTCAAATTTAAATAGTCCTCAATTTACAACCATTTGTTCAGCAACCATTCAAGATTGTGATGTCATAGAAAGAAGGCATTTTAGAACGATGCTCAAAGTTATGGCTGTTGTAGTGCCTTCATGGTTACATGATGAAAATTGGGAACTTGGCAGCCTACCTGCACTTAGGATTGCAACACTGCAGCTCACCCCATCTACTATCTCCCCCCTCCCCCATCTTTGCCATTTTGATTCCCTGCTGACCTTTGCAACCACCTTGTTCCCAGTGTTGATGAGGTTTGCCTGGCCTGGCTGCTGGCTTTGCATACTGGAGAAGAAAAGGCTTAAAGGAATTCAAGCGTGTTAAAACATCCCTTTGCACTGGGGAAAAGAAGAAAAAAGTCTAAAGGAGCCTTTTCTGCAGTGAGCTGGACAGAACTGGGGCTGCTCTTGCCTTTTTTTCCTTTTTCACAAAGCAAAACCAACCAAAAGGGGCATTTTGCACTCCTATTTCATTAAGTTGCTTTGTGTGTGTTTTTTCTTTTTTACTGTATTAAGGCCTGCCAAGGCCGGGCATGCCTTTTGAATAGCAGGAGCAAGAAGGCAGTGTTGAAGGTCAACTGTGGTAGTTGAGGGCAGAGTGGCAGCAGTCTCAGAATGTAGGTTTGTGAGGGTGACTGGGACCGAGCTAGGGCAGCTGCAGCTTCCCAGGGTGTGGCAAACTGTCGAAGCTATGTGGTTCTGTGACTGCTTGCTATCTCACAAGGCAGGGTGCAGAGATGTCATGGGGATAGCTGGTTGGGGAGAGTTGGAAACAATCCCCTTACCTTACTGAAATTTGGGACCGAGAGGGATGAAGACCAGAATAGCTTGGATTAGTAAGGGTTCTTGGTAATAACTAGCGAAATTTAGGTTGTAGTCACTAAGTGATGTGGTCATGTGATCTTTTGTTTTACTGCCAAATTGCTTAGTAACTGAAACAGACCAGTTGTGACTGTAAATTGAGGATTACCTATATAAAAATATTTTTTATGCATATTTGGAATTCTCTCTGATGTATAGATAAGCAATAATTCCTCCTCTTCCTGATATATATAGGTTAGAAATGAAAAATATTTAGCCCATAAACCAAAAATTGCTTACAATTTGCTGTTTCAGGTTTTGCTTCCATATAATTACTAGAGGAATCAGCATAAAGCCAGAGGAGCTTCTTTTGTTTTATAATGTGTAATTATGTTCCTTTGTTGCTTTTATCTTATTTTTTTCTTTATCTATTTTGATATTCAGAAGTTGCAAGGATCTTTGGAGGTTGCATATGGACAGGCTGATGAAGCAGAGGGTTCAGAAGAAGTATTTGAAGAATTCTTTGAATGGAAGAATGCTAGGTTGGAGAAATTCAGTTGGGTTAGGAATGCTACAGATACTTCTTTACAAAATCTTGTATTAAGTTTCAGCAACATAATTCAGGTAAAAAAGATATAGACATATATATATATATATATAAGCTTTGTGTTCAAATTATAATTTGCAGCTAATCTATGTTTATATTGAAGGTCTGTTATGGAGGTTGTGGTCTAATTCTTTCTAGATTTTTTGCATCAGATAAATTTGCAACTTTTCAGCACTGCAGCTAATGGTCACCTGGAGAGAAAGGAATCTCATTAAAAGGCAGCAAAATGTAGAAAAGCACTCTACTTTTTTTTTTTTTTTTTGCTATGTGTACTGCAGTTGAATACAAACAAGAAGTTAATTGTTGCTTTTGCAAAAAATATATTGAGAGATCCAAAATGGAACACTTCATTATATAAAATAACCATTAATATTTGATCAGAGAATTGTGGGTCCAAAATAATTTTTCCAGGAGAAAATTAGTACCATGATTACATTTAAAATGACAGCTGGGCTGCATTCATGTCTTGCTGGGGAATAATATGATTGACAATATGAAAAGGAATCACACTGATTCTTAAATTGTTAAAATGAATGAACACCATTTCATGGGATTTGGTCTAGAAGAAATTGAGGTGTTTTAGCTCCCATTCCATTGGCTTGGAAATATGATGCAAACATACTGCATATCCAAATATACCAAGGAGAAAGCACGATCCAGTTTTCAGAGGCAAATTGTGTTTCCTTGAGCATCTTGCCAGTTGAGCTATAGCTTATTCTTTCAAGTACCAGATAACAAAACAACTGATTACTGTTCCCCTCTTGTCATTAGAAGCGAATAAGTGTGGAACAACTATAACATAGCACTTCTGTAAATTTTTCTGGTGCATGAAATCTGGTGTTGAAAGGGGCTTTTCCTTGGTTATAAAAAAAGTTTAAAAAAAGAACTTAAGGTGATGCAGAGAGATGGATTTAATCAACTGGAACTTCTTCAACTTGAGTGTTGACAAGCTGCGTTGGAGTGTGATGGCTTTATGTACAAGTTAGTATTGACAGTAATTTTTGGAGGACTTGGCTATTTCTTCTTTCGCTTTCTTGGTTAAAAAGATAGAGGTTGCTTAAGGCTGAATGGAGCCAATTCTAACATTGCAGTTTTCTCATTCGCTATTATCTTTTTGAGTATTACTTTGCAGACTTGATTAATACTTCTTTGTTTGTGTCTCTTTTTTTTCCTGTCAAGTTTTTTGATACAGGCTCAACTGTATTAATGAAATCTGAGGATGTAGGTGTCAATGTAGATGAAGTTCTTAAGAATGTCGAGCTTGATATTTCACAAGAATTTGACATGTTTTTAACAGTAAGCTATATTTCTATATTTTTCCTTTCACATAACAATCTCTTTTTTTTTTTTTTCAAAAATGCAGCTGGACTGTTTTTTCTTTTTTCAGACAAGAAACTTCATCAGTTGTGATGGGGGGTGGGGAGAGGGATGGAGGATAGGTACTGACAATTGAGACTGGGTGATGAGGGATGGAAGGATAGGTTCTGACTGAACGGTGGTGGGGCGGATGGAAAGATACTAATTAAGGATAATATTTGTAGCTCAGGATTGACATGATAGATCCTTGGTGCTCTGTGAACTTGCTTGTTTTCTTGTAGATGTTTCTTTACCTAAACCAGGTAACATCATAAGTCCTAGCTCTGATGACATTACCTAGTTTGGATAATGAATTGTCTGCAAAAAAAACAAGCAAGCTCAGTGAGAAACAAGGATGGAAGGATGGGGGGGGGGAATCAGGGAGGAGAAATACAATCCTTCCCCTCCATCTAGTCATAACTATCCTTCCATCCCAATTATTGTCAAGGTTGTGGCTGCTCCTCATCTTGATTCCCAAAATTATTCTCATAGTGCATTACCATAGGAGTCTGCCACATCAGTTACTTCTTCCCAATCATGGAATTAATATTGTATATCATGAGGCACCATATAGGAGTTTTGAAGTGATTTAGTTTTGAAGAGTACATAGTTATTGGTAACTCTTTAAAGAAGCTGTATCTTCTTCTGGATTCACATGGCTATCCTCTACAGCTGCAGCACAATCTCAGAAAAATACATCGAATTTAAGAAGGTGCTGACAACTCTACATTCCAAAGCATCCTCAAATCCAGATCTCCGCATAGCTGGAATAGCAGATGTGCTAAATATTGATAATACATTTTAATGTAATAAGATTTTTGTAACACAATAGAAGAGAATTTTGAAAATAATTTCATTACCTTTGTGTGCATTAAGTACTTGGTTAAACCCCAGGTCTTTTTATGCAAAGCAAGCTGCTGTTAGTTTCTTGAAAAAGGTTCCAACTTGCTTCTCCATTTTTCTTCAAACTTGGAGAAAAGGGCAAAGGATTTCTCACATTCAGTTCTCTGTATTTAAAAATATGTGCACTTCCTCTTTTAGAAAAGCTTTGCTTCCAAGACATCATCTACTAAACATTAAAATACAAATTGATTCAGTAGTAAGAATATATCACAATGTTTGTAATAAAATATTAAAGCCATAAAGCTAACCATAGCAGAAGAAACATAGCATAGCATACAGGTAGTCCTTGCTTAACGACTATTTCTCTAGTGGCTGAAGTTCCAACAGTGCTGAATCAATAGTATTTACAACTGGTCCCCGAAATTAGAGACATTGCAAGTATGGATGTAAATTGTGTGGAGGATTATATTTCTGTTGTGTTACTCTAAATGGGAGAATCTTATTTATATTTGTGAGAATTTGCTTTATGAATGGTGTACTTTCTATTTTATTCAAACAAAAATTGATAACCCATCATATTTTTCCATTTAGAATGCACTTCATATTTTTAAAATCAACAAGTTTTGCAATGTTATTATAGATATTTATTGTTACTCTATAATTCCTTCTAGGAGCTAGATGAAAAAGACAAAAAAGTCATCTTAAACATGTATAATGTGGTTATGCGGAAGATCCTTCAAGAACAAGATCTTATAAATGCAGTGAATCAAAAATATCTTGAAAGTTGTGAGGTCAGTTGTTTAGCTGCTTCTTTGTCATATCCTATAATGTAGAAAGTCATTAACAGCTTTTTAAAAGTTACTTATGCATTATGAGTAATTTCAGTAGGAAAAAATAACGTTTAACGAGTCATATAAATATAACAGTGCAACCTAGCCTTTATGTTCACTTTTATCACTTAAAATGTGATCTGAAAATATTAACACTTATATTGTAATGCAATTTGTGTATAAGGAGTAATATTCCTCAAAGTATAGGAGCTTTTTCCATTTTGAAGAAATCTTCTCATTAATAGTGTGTTTTCTTTTTCAGTTCAAAAACCAGATTGTGGAATGGCTGGATATGACTCCTAATATTGATGATTTGTTACTGATAAAGAAGAGAATGAAAGACGTAAAGGCACAGCTGAGATGGAAATTAGTAGAAAAAAACAACTTGGAAGAAGTATGGCAGTGATATTTTAATGTTTTAAGATTATTATTTCTTATTTTCCATAAGAAATGGTGGATGATGACATAGAAAATGTTGCTTTCTAGCTCTGGAGAAATGTTGTTAGGGACATAATTTATTCATATAAATCCAAATGAAAGCCGAAAGGGATTTATTTTAGAACAAAATTGGAAAGAAACAAAAATGGCAGATTTCTAAACAATTTATTTTGCACTTAGTGTTTCACATTGCTAATCTCCTCATTCTTGATTATTGCATTTTAAGAAAGTACATACTTTTTACATGTATTATTGATTATGCAGTTAAAAACAACAGATACTCCATTTGTCTTGCAGCAGGTTATCATAACTCCGAAATGGATACATTAAACAGTATGAGATTGAAAAGCTGTAAAATGTTGATTGTATAGTTAATGTAGAATTGGGATGAAAGAGTTATGAGGATACACAGGAATTAAGAAACATGAAGGGAGATACTGAATAACAAAAAGCACTCAAAACTATATAAATACCCATGGAGAAACAGGGCTAAAGTGAAGTACCGCCCTCTAGGGCTAATCCAAAGGTCTGTTTCATTCAACATCTAATTTCATATAATGACTAAAAAATCAATCAGTGCCACATGACAGCAACAAAAAGTACAGTAGTTCTCAGCCCCACCTCTAGTCTTGAAAATTTAAAATACCCATATCCTCTGTTAATATGTCTGATAGAATTAATATAATCATTCCCAGTATTTTGGTTTTCAGATCCTTACTTGTATATGGTGTCTTTGTGGCTGAAAGTGTTTTGCAAACTGTGTTTAACAACAGCTGCCATCACCTACAGCCATGTTGGCTGATACTGCTGGCAGTTATAAAAGCTGGGATACAACTAATTGAGAAAATTCCAGATTGAAAATTTAGCAGAATAAGTAGATCCCACAGATTTAGAAACTGCAAGCTTAGAATTATTCCTGGTTTACAACATTCTGACCTCTAGAGAGATCACTTAAAAGAAAAAAGGCTCATGTCAGTTCTAAAAACATAAGCATTTTGTGTCTCATAGACATAGAACCATAGGGCTGGAAGGGACTTTGGAAATCTTATCCAATACCCTGACCAAGGCAGGAGATCTTATACTATCTGGGGCAAATGGATGTCATCTTTTCTTGAAAACCTCCAGCGATGAAGCATCCACAATTCCGGGAGGCAAGCTGTTCCATTGATTAATTGTTCTCATTGTCAGGAAATTTCTTTGGCTTGGATCTCTCTTTAAAAGTTTCCACCCATTATCCTGCTCTCAGGTGCTTTGGGAAATAACTCAAGCCTTCTCTTGATTGCCCCTCAAATACTGGAAGACAGCTATCATGTCATCCCTAATCTTTCTCTTTATTAGGCTAGATGTATCTACTTCTCTTAACCATTCATCATATAATTTAGCTTCCAGATCCCTTATAATCTTTGTTACTCTTCTCTACATTCTTTCTAGGATATCAGCATCTTTTTTGTATAGTGATAACCAGAAGTTGACACAGTATTCCAAGTGTGGCCTCACTATTGCAGTATAGAATGATGGCATCGTGTCTTGTGATTGTGATGATGCGGCTCTGTTGATGGAGCCTACGGTTACATTGGCTTTTTGGCAACTGCAGCTTACCAAAGCTCCTTTCATTGGATAGTGGCTGGTAGTAATATAAATGGGAGGTACTATGGAGGCCATTTAGTTCAACCCTAATACCATCTAGATAAATGGCTGCAGAGCCTTTGTTGAAAAACTTGGTGAGGGAGCATTTGTCTGAAATGGTATAGGGTTTCCTGCCTGAGCAGGGGGTTGGACTAGCTGACCTCCAAAGTCCCTTCCAAATTTATTATTATCTATAACCTCGGGATAAGGTTGTTCTACTGTTTAATAGCTGTTATTCAAAAAGCATTGAAAGCACTATGGAGCAGTATATAAGTGCTATTGCTAATGTTATAGTTAGGAAATTTCTCCTGATGAGAGTTTGGATCCTCTAGTGGGTTCTCAGGAGCTGAGGAGAATAAATCTGTAGATTTCTTGACCTCCAAATCTACAGTTCCCAAGTGTGTGCCTTGCATGCTGCAGTATATTTTAAATTTTGACTTAACTATTTAATAAAGGGGACTATTAAATATTTATTGTGGCCTAATGGCACTGTGATTGTTATTGTCCTAGTGTCCTTAGAGACTCAAAAATTATTGAGTCTCTAAGAAAACTAAACCAAGAAAGTTTGGGGATCTCTGTTCTAAGTCCTTTACCATCTTCATTGCTCTTCTCTGTGCACTTTCCAGTTCTAAGCTGTCCTCCTTAAATTGTGGTGAGTCAAACTGGAAAAATATTCCAGGTGGAGTTGACCAGTGCGGCATATAATAGAACTGCTTTGTTTTGATGAATGAAAATGTTTCTTAATCCTTCTTAATAGGTTTATGAGAGAGATCTCATATTAATTGTTATTTGGCCATGAAACTGAATCTGTGTTTCTTCTGACAATCACCTTTTGTCTCAAGAGTACCTTCAGTATGTAAACAAGAAAAAAAAACCTGAAAGAAATTGGTATTAACTTGATCAGGCACATTTGATATAGTGACTAGAATTTAATGTAATTTCAGATACAAGAGGGAATGGGAAGGTGAAGAGAAAGTAAATAGTATATTCAATTTATGATGGGTATATTCCCTGGTGAAAATAAGATTTTAATCTTTTGAAGTAGTAATTTTTAAATTTCTGTAGTCTGATAATTACAGCAAGGATGAAATGGTGAAAATAAAAGAAGAAATCAGTTCTCTACAGGATAATGTATTTCAGGAAATATATAAGGAACAAGAAGAATATGTAAGTATTCAGTTATATTAGGATGTATGAAAAACTCATTTTCTGATCCTGAAGTTCATTTTAGTTAATATATGGTATAATGCCTATGAAATTAAGACAGATGTCAGTCCCTTCATCTCAAGCAAAATTGTGGCCTTCTGTGTCATATAACCCAAAGACTAGTAGAGCCAAATTATACATATTTTTCATATTTATAAATAGATATAAATAAAACAGAAAAAACTGAACTTTTGTTCATGTTCCTCCTAAATATATGTCCAGAGGGAAAAGTTGAATATCTCGGTCAATATTTTAATTTATTTACATAAAGAATTTATGTGGATGTCTATCTCATCCTAGTGACTCTGGGCACTAGGAATACAAAAAACACAAAATAGAAATAGAAGAAAATAAATAATTTTTTCAATTTTAATGGATATATTATCTGGTGCAAATAATATTTTAATCTTTTGAAGTAATTTTTAAATGTATGCAATACTATCTGATGAGTACAGAATAGCAAAAATAAATACAATGCTACTGAGTCTGCAAACACGGTTCAGATAAAATACACCTCAAAACATACATATTGGCCTCAGCTAATATCCTGATCACAATGCCTGGGAGAAGAATCAAGTCTTCAGACTTTCCAAGAGTTACTGTGTCAGGGCCAACTGAATCTCAGCGGGAGGCTGTTCCATTGTACAGATTAGAGAATTGCTCTCTGGTTTACCCCAAGAATCTTTGGCATTTTAAAAGTGTCCTATTATATGGAACTGTAAATGGCAATAGATGGAAAGTAGATATATTTTAAAGAAGTTGACTAAGGATCAGAACTCATGACCGTTTTTCTCTAAAAAACTGCCTTATTTGGGGAACAAAGCTAGTACAGGGTACTACCACCTATATACAGGGATATTTTTCCTCCTTTGTTTTTGAGAATCAGTTTATTACTAGATTTAGTGTCAGTTACCATCACGAAGAAGCTAACGGTTCCCTATCTTGTTATAAACTCAAATAAAATGGGGTTTCCACCTGGTTTTGTTCTTAAAATTACAGACAAGAATGGTTGATTGTGCAATTATCTATGCTTTGAATTCTCATCACATGCTTAGTTAAAATAGCTATAAACAAGTAGAGATGCTGCTCTACCAAAGAATGAAGACACAAGTGGAGCTATGATGATGCCATTTGTTTGGGACAAAAGAGTTGCTACAGAACCAGAAAGTTAAATCTTCTGCATTGAAGGTCCATGAATATTTTACCTGCTGATTGCAGAGTCATCGTTGTGATACTACAGAAAAAACATGCTTCCAACATACTGCTGGATGTTGTTTTAATATTGTAATTGTTACTGAAGACTTTTTTTTTTCTAATATAGGAAAAGCTTAATCATCTAGTTCAAAAACGTTTCCCTGAGCTGCCACTCCTTCATCCTGAAGTAGGAATTTTGAAGTATATGGTAAAGTTTGTGTTTCCTTTACAAAGCTAAGATTGATTCAAGTAACTTTGACAAAAGGTCTATGATGCAAAACTGAGAATAAGCTGTTTTAATACATATTCTCCAGAACTCAGGAGGTTTGACTGTCAGTTTAGAACGTGATCTCTTAAATGCTGAGCCAATGAAGGAACTGAGCATAAAACATCCTGTGATGTGTTCCACAATTCAAGGACAAAAGGTTCTCCTGAAGGTATGGTTTCTGAATGGTTAGCTTGTCGTCTTCCCCCCCCCCCCAAAAAAAAAATTACTGCTAAAAAAAGACAAGCCTTTAGGTAGGTTTAGGAAATATTAAAATAGCCGGGCTTATTTTGGAGCTGGTAACTACATTTATATAGTGGATATAAAAAGTCTATAAACTGAGATGTAAAAAAATCAGACCAAGATAAATCACTTCAGAATTTTTTCCATCTTTAATATAACATATAATAAGCTGTATAGTTCAATTGAAAAATAAATCTTTTGTGGAAAAGGTAATAATAAAAAACATGGTTGCATAAGTGTGCATGTCCTTAAAGTAATACTTTACTGAACTACCTTTTGATTTTATGATAGTATTCAATCTTTTGGGCTAGGAGCTTATCACATGGCACCTCTTACTCTGGGAATCTTTGCCCACTTTTCCTTGGAAAAGCATTCCAAACCTATCAGATTGCAAGGGCATCTCCTGTGCACAGTCCTCTTCAACTGACTTCACAGATTTTTCATTGGATTTCAGTATGGACTCTGGCTGGGCTATTCCAAAACTTGGATCTTTTTCCAGTGAAGTTATTCTTTTGTTGATTTGGGTCATTGTTGTGTTGAAAGTTGAAATTCCTCTTTGTCTTTAGCATTTTAGCAGCAGCCTGAAAATTTTGTGCCAGAATTGATTGATATTTAGAACTATTCTTAAGTCCCTTTAAGTCCCTTTGCCTTGACTAAAGACCCAGTTCCAACTGAAGAAAAGCTGCCCCAAAGCATAGTACTGCCACCACTATGGACTGTGGATATGGTGTATTTTTGGTGACATGCAGTGTTATTTTTGCATCAAACATATTGTTTGAATTACGGTGAAAAAAATTAGCCTTGGTCTTAGCAGACCATAACACATTTTTCCACATGCTTTTTCAGACTTGTGTATGGGAGATTGTTGCCACATGTAATACACAATCAGTACTTGCTAGAAATCCCTGCAACTTCTTTAATGTTACTGTAGGCCTCATGGCAGCTTCACAGATCAGTTTTCTTCTTGTTTTTTCCCATCAATTTTAGAGGGAAATCCATTTCTTGGAAATTGATGATGCCATTTTTTCCCATTTGTTGATGATTATCTTCCCTGTGTTCCATAGTATAGCCTAATGGATGCCTTCCAACAATGAGATCCTATTGATGTCTTATAAGCTCTTTGCAGACTATGGCTTTTGCTTTAAGAGACAACTGAGTAAATGTCAGAAAATTCCCACTAGAACAATTAAACTTTATATGGGCTTGATCAGAGCCACTTTAATTAATGACAGGTATGTATTGACTACTTTTTAACATCGGTTTGAATGTGATTACAGCCACATCCCTAGGGTATGCGTACTTATGCAGCCAAATTATTCTAGTTTTGCATTAGTGTTTTTCCCCCTAAAAGATTTCAATTTGTTTTTTATTTGTATTGTACAGCTTATATGTTATGTTGAAGGTGAAAAAATTCTGAAGTGATTTAACTCCTGAGTTTTACATCTCAAAAACATGGCATTTAAATGGATGTGTAGACTTTTTTTATCCACTGTAGTTCAAGTTCATTTTCTTGGGTAGCTAAACTGAACTATCTGGTTTTGCCTTTTGAATATGGAGAAATCAGCAATTTAAATCCACTTTTCAGAGAGCATGCTGGCTGAGATTTCTGACAACCATCCCATTTTAAAAAGCTAATTACTACGGCAACTTGAAATAATGGTAAAGCTTATTTCTAGTTCTAGCTCTGCCCGTTTTAGCAGTCACCATTCCTGTGTATTGACTTGGCAGGTCTTGAGGATCATCTGAAAGTTGACACACATCCTAATCTTGATAAAAAGCAGCTTAGGATAGAGAAGATGATATATGTCTTTGGATAACTACCTAGAAATTACGCATGTGTTTATTTAGATTATAGACTACAGTTGTTGCCAAATGTAATTCCTCTCCTATTCTTATCTGTCCTTCTAGTTGTCATTGTTCTGAAAGTAAGAAACACAGTATTATTAGAATACAGTTATTTTCATTTGGAAATTGTGGGCTATAGTGTGTACTTTATTATTCAAAAGCAATAAAGATTCCATTGATTAATTCAGAAAATAGAAACATTTTTCGGCAGAAATGGTTCCCTTTTTCATATTCTGGGAAATAGTTTAATAATCTCACAGAACAGTTTTTTACTTACCCGAATTTACCTTTTCAGGGATATATTGTGGATATGAATATTGAAACTCAAATAATAGAAAGAGCAGCAAAGTATCACAAAGTTTGGAAAGAATTAAGGGAGGAATCTTGTTTAATGCAACCAATGTTCCTGTTTTTATGCAAGGCAAGTTGTACATTGAAGTGTATTTTTTTCCCTATTTTACTTCTGCGTAAAAAGTTCAAAGATCTCATAAAGAAATCCTTTCCCTGCTTTAAGATAAGACTCTTTAAATTTATATAAATGATATAAAGACACAAATAGGAAAGTGTTTCATTGGCATGATATTTGATGTTTTCTGTTCCTGCACATAAAACTTTTGTTTTTATTTGTTAAGTCTGATCCTATGGTATATCTAATGATTCCATACTATGCTGGAGCAAACCTGGGGACATTGCAGATGACAGCACCTTTAACCCCACAAGTAAGTAATCACCTTCTTGAATTTCTAAACCAACCTTTTACCCTTGCATTCCTTAGTTTGTTAGGTCCACTAGCTGGGGAATTCTGGGAATTGCCATTCTAAAATATCTAGACATTAAATTTGGAAAAAGCTGTTCTAATCAGCGAATGCAGGTTTTTTTAACAGATTATATTATCTATATCTTCCATAGCTAAATTTAATCAAAGTAGCTCATAGTTGACATTAAAACTGTGTATTTATAGTTGGAAAGCTTAAGAAGCATGCAAATAGTTTTTATGGGTTTTCTATAGATACCTGGGATGTATTTTTTTGCTTGTATCATTTTTGTTTAAAAATACTGCCTTTAACAAATTAAATTTAATATCGAACATCATCAATCTCTTTGCGTAAATGAATACATTGGTAACTTCAAAAATATACTTCAGATGTTCCTATACTATATTGATTGATATAGTATACCAGGGCTTTTCAACTGGTGGTAGGCATACTACTGGTGATACGTTGGCACCTGGCAGGTGGTATGCATACGACGGGTTGAAAAGCACTGAAAAAAAAGTGTAAAAAAAGTGTAAAAGTGGATGAGGTGAAGCGGCGGCAGCGCCGCACAGGTCTGGGAGAATCAGCTGGAGCTGCGCGAGGTGTTGTCTGGGTCCTACTGAGAGCCCAGGATTGGCACATGCAGCTACAGCTGATTGGCAGCAGGTATAGGATCTTTTGCCTCCTATCCTTTGCCATACCTCCTCCTCCTTGAGCCTTCCGCTTCCACCCATTTGCCTCCAGCATTTCTCCTTGGAGCAGCACGTGATTGCTAATAGGTGATTGCAGGAGCTTTGGGGGGAATGCGACTTCTGCGGTTGAAGTGGGGGCATGGGGGGCATGTTGGAGTGCTAGTTGGCTATCCCCCCAAAGATTTCCTAACCTTAAAACAGCTCTTGGGTGGCAACAGTTACCCAGCACAGGGGGGCTCAGGAGAAAGAGATGCCAGAAATGCTAACTCCCAAGACTGAAGGGCTCAGAGGCAGCTACAAGCAGGGGAGACAGAGAGGTGGGGGGGGGGGCAAAGAAAGGAAATCAAACCTGATTGACAGGGAGCGTAGTAACCCTGCTCCTACTCTGCAGAGGGCAGGTCCCCATCATCCCCAGTGCAGCATCGTTGCAGAAAAAAGAGGGGCTCTGGTGAGGGGCAGGATTACGTTTTTCAGTGCCAACTTCAAACAGCCACTAAGCAAACTGTTGTAAGTCGAGGACTACCTGTATTTTATCACTTTTTTTTCATTTTTTTTGGTCATCAAGTTTTTGACACCTTGGTAGGTGACTGGTGGTACTCGAATATTGCCATATCCTAAAAGTAGTACAATCGGTGAAAAGCCCTGTAGTATACTATACTGATTAATTGGCTGTTGAATATGGAATATTCAGAGAGTTTTCTCCATTATTCCTCTTGATCTTTGAATGTATGTATGTGAGTATTGTGGATGTATTCAGTGTCACACTTTGTTTTTAATGTTCTTTACAAGATGCCTTTTTTTTTCCGTGACTGATTATTGAATTTGCTGGCTGGCTTGCTCTTTACTCCTAGCCCAATGCTTATCCCAAACAGCATTTTTTCCTCTTTCAAGAAATAACCATCAAGAAGTAAATGCAAGCTTCCATCATCCCCATCTACTTTCCCCCCAAAGGCTGATTTGTGCCTATGTAGGATATCCTAGCCCTACTGAAGCAGTCTGGCCAAGAAAAAGGAAGAGGTTGCAGTCACTCCCTTCTGACCTCCTTAGTAGCTGAGCAATGTGATTTTTTTTTTAATGTACTGTACACCTATTAGTTAATTGTAGGAGGCAAAAGCAATATTGATTTCAGATTCTCATATTGTAGAACCCATATTTAATGTATATTTTTGCTGTAAAATTGATCCTAGTTAGCACTTTGCCCCATTTTGCTTTCCAGAGAATAAAAAGATGTTAGAAATGTTATACTTAGAACTCCCATCTTATCCCTTGTCTAGCCATTAGCAGAGGGGGTAATCTCCTTCCCCAGAAGAATGATGGAGGAATGAAAAAAAGGATTCTGTTCTATGGCCTCCAACATAGTTTAAACAATTATTAATTTTTAAAATAATTGTTGACAAAATGTTTTTCACCTTTGAAATCCGAATTAATTGTCCTATGCTACTGAATGAAGCCTAGGAAAATTAATGCTTTATAGGAAACTATAAATTCAGTTTGATAGAAGTTTTGAAAGTAGTTTTTTCATTGGATGTGTAATAAGCATTTTTTGAAATCCTTCCGGGAATATTTTGGCACTGATCTCATAGGATCTTTCTTTTATCACTTTAGGAAACATTAAAAGTAATGAAAGGAGTGGCACGTGGTCTGTGTGCACTACACAAAGCTGATATAATTCATGGATCATTGCATAAAAATAATGTGTTTGCATTGAACAGAGAACAGGGAATTGTTGGAGATTTTGATTTCACCAAATCTGAGGTAAAATAATATTTTCATTATAAATAAATAGGAATTGCACAGTAAATTAATAGCCAAATACTACCACTTTTTGGATGTGTAAAATCCAAGGAATTTGAAGAATTACTCAGTTTAGTATTTTGATCCTGGCATGTTGTTTTTATTTATTAGCAAAATATAACAGAGAAGAATAAATTCTTCAGTGGCAGTATGATAGGGCCTTCCAGAAAAGTAACAAGATGGGGGCCAATTTTATCTTTAGGGTAATTATATTCCGTAAGGAGGGAACCATCACAGAGAAAGCCCTATTTCTTAGTCTCAGCAGATGTATTTCCGTAATGGATGGGATAAGCAACATAAATTGCCTTCTTGCCCTGGAGAGCTGGGTGGATGTAAATGTGGAGAAGAAATCTTTCAAATAAACTGGCCCCCAGCCATGTAGGGCTTTAAAGGTGATAACCAGCATTTTAAGTTGCACCTGGAAGCAAATTGACAATCAGTCCAATTTTCCCAAAATAGCTGACACATGCAAATCTAGTCTTTTGCAAAAGTTTGTAAGCTGTTAGAGTTTGAACCAACTGAAGCTTCATATTCTTCAAGAGAAGCCCCATATAGAGCTCATTACAAAGTCCAAATGAGGTGACCAGGATAGAGGTGACTGTGAGAAGGACGGATTGGTTCAGGAATAAGCATTACTAGCATATAATCCACAATTGTACAAAGACCCTTATAATCTTGATTATCACCTGCACCTCAAGCTGGAGTTGCAAGTCCAGGACAATCCCCAGATTACATACCCATTCTGCTTGGGGCAATGCAACCTCATCCATAACCAAAGATAGTAATTCACCAAGAACTAAGGAGACCTGAACCGAAACTCTCTTGATCTTAGTAGGGTCCAATTTTAGTCTGTCCTTCCCATCCAGATCTTTGGGCACTGAAAGAGAGTGGTTGTGGCATCGCTGAACTCACTATGGGCAGAGATACATAGTTGAACATCATCAGCATATTAATGATATCATACTCCATGGTGATAGATGATCTTCCCTTCATATAGATACTAAAGAAGCGGAAACAGCACATATCCTTGCGGGAATCGGGCCAAGGGTCGGGATTCTTGCTCCCAGCGAACACTGATGAAAAATGTAGAAAGGAAATAAAGCAAGATATCACAGTCTCCTCCTCCCCCCCCCCAAAAAAAACCCCCTCGGAGCTATTCCAAAAGGTTATTATGGTCAGTGGTATCGAAAACTGCTGAAAGGTCAACTTGAGAAAGGATAGATGTACTATTCCTGTCCTGCTCCCCCTAGAGAGTGCGACCAATACTGTTTCCATCCCATATGCAGACCAGAATCCCAGGAAAAGTTCAGATAATATGCTTCAGCAAAGATCCTCTGGAGCTGCAGCACGACTGTCTTCTCAACAACCTTTCCCAAAAGGAGAGGCTGGAGACAGGATGAAAATTGTCCATCAGGGTGGGATCTAGTAATGACTTCTTAAGAAGGGGGTGAACCACAACAGCTTTAAAGAACTGGGGTAGGACCATTTTCCAAGGAAACATTCACCACCTCTAGTACTCACCCATGTGTCACCTCCTGGAAGTCTTCTATCAGCTGTGGGGAGACAGATCTAATAGGTGGCCAAGCTCACATTTCCTAGAATCCTGTCCACTTTCTAAGGAATTACAGGGTCAAACTATTTCCCAATAATGAGGCAAGAACCTTCCGAGGGCATCTCCATTGGACTGATGTCCATGCCTACATGGACAATTGTGGACACATCCAAGTGACTTTATCTGTCAGAAAATCAGCAAATTTCTCAGTGTACCCTTGCAAGTAGTTCTCCAAGTCCTCATTTATGAGGACTCATGTCATCTTAAAAAGGACCGCTGGGCGATTATCTGCAGATGCAATTTGTGCGAAATATTTTTGCTTCATTGAATGAATTGCCAAAGGTAGACTTTAATAGCAGTTCTTACCTATGTTCAATTGAATTTGTTCTTCATTTCTACTAGTGGTGCTCTAGTCTAGATGTCTTAATCTCTTTCATTTATCTTAGTTCTTCTGTGTACTAAGAAGAATGCTGAGATCCACAGGTCGAGAGGCTGCTTGGGTGTAGCTGTCTAAAACCTCAGTCATTCTCTTATTCCAAGAAGTGACAAGTATGCAGCAGATTCTCAGTTATAGCACCCTCTCCTTTTGAACCAGTCAGCTTTATTGGTTGCATGGGAGAGACCAATTTAGTAGATCTTGCCTCCTTGTGAATGAGTGCAGCCTGGAAATACGCATAGCCACAAAATTATTATCTGACCATTACGGGGCACCAATTCCAGGTCATAAGGGCATCGCTCCAAGAAGAATACCAAATTGGGTGTGTGATCTCTGTTTCTTGGAAGGCCTAAATTCCCACACTACCCCTGACCCCACTCCCAAGGAAGGCAGATTGAAGTCCCCCAGGGGGACTTAACCTAGGGAACTCCACCACTAACTCTGTAATAAAGTCTAGGAGCTCAAGTAGGGAAACTGTTATGTAGTAGGGAAGCTGGTATAATAGCAGCAATCTCAACTGGTTCCTAGAAACCATTGTAAGAAAAAAAGTCTCCCACCCAAGCATTTGTGGAGACTTTGCAGCCAGAGTGTCTTGGATAACAACAACCATGCCAGCTCTCCTTATTGCAGGCTGACCTGGCATTTAAAAGCAATAGCTTAAGACCTGCTTTGCTGTTCATCTGCTGACCAGCTAAAGAGGCTGAGTTTAAGTCTCCTGCAATTGTATCTCCCATACCTGACGCCACCGAAATATAATATCTGAATAGCATCAATAGCAGTAGACCTCATATCCCAGACAATGGGCTCAATATGGCTGGAGATAAGAGTCAAAGCCTCTATATAACCTCTGGATTGTTTTACTTTCAGAGCAAGCGTGCTTTGTCAGATTTTATGACTTTGAATGGCTTGAGCTTAATTTCCCCTGAACTAAGAAATGGTCAGCCACCTTCTCCAGCTTCGGATATGTATGTTTTTGGTTGTCTGCTTTACTGGGTATGTAAATCTTTGGTCACAGGCATTGCTGTATCGCAATATGATGCATCTCACTTCTGTTTTGATAACTTTGTGTTTGTCTAAGGATTTATATGGTGCTTCTTAGAGCAGGGCTTTTCAACCTGTGGTATATTAGCAAGTGACAGGTGGTACACGGCCCTGCCAAGTGTAGTGGAGGAGGGAACGAGCCAGCGCAGGGCAGGACTTACTGTGAGAGTCCTCTGGAGCTGCAGGGCTGCTGGGGTGAGGCAAAGGCCCCAGGCTCACTTCTGGCTCACCTGGATGGGAAAGGAGGAGGAGGGGGTTGGAGACAGGCTATAAAAGGAGGCAGTTTGGTTGGGAGAGGGAGAGGGGGGAAAAAAGCAGCCTTGGGAGGGGGTGGAAATCAAGCAAGTCGGCCATGAGCCAATCTACACCTTGTGGCAGCCATCCGTGCTGGCAGCAACAAACAGGCAAGAAACGCAGCGGGGGAGTGGTCGCCCTCCATAAGGAATGAAGAAAAGCAGCATCTGCTGGAGGTGAGGCAGGGAGGGAGATCGAGAGTGGAAGGATTCTTATGTGCTTTTGTGACTTTGGAGTTCTGGGATTTGTGCAATGTGGGCTTTGTGTTCTTAAGGAGTGTTTGGCAATTTCTATTTGGCTGATGGCTGATGTCTGGTGTTAGCTTCTGTTGCTCTGCTATTGTTAGCTGTAAATTTTGCTGCAAGGGATTTTGAAATATTTTTCTCCTGAATGGATTTTTCCTGTAGCATTCCTTTACTTATGAATGGAGCATTTGGGGAGGCTGCCTTAGCCGGCAGCCAGTACTTACTACATTTGTTTTTTTTCTTTCTTAAGTGCTGGCTGCTGGCTCCTTAACTTTCTTTCTAGCCAGTAGCTAATTCTTAAAGGGGAATGTACTCTTTTAACCTAGTTCTCTCAGCACTTGTCTTTTCTATCTCTGGAGGCTTTTCCTTGTTTGATGAATATATGAAAGAGGGAAAATATGGGAAGGTGTTTTCAAATTCTTCCTTTAGAAGGAGATGGGAATGAGAAAGAGGGAGGCAAGGAAGGAGGGAGGGAAGTCCCGCCTTAGCACTTGGCCACTAGCAGCCCTGCCATTGACTTTGCTTGTCAAAAGGTTGCAAAAGGGGATCACATGACCCTGGGACACTGACCATCATAAATATGAATCAGTTGCCAAGCATCCAAATATAAATCATATGACCCTGGGCATGCTGCAATGGTCATAAGTGTGAAAAATGGTTATAAGTCATTTCAGTGCAATTGCAACTTTGAACAGGGTTTTTTTGGGGTCATCAAGTTTTTGACACCTTGCTAGGTGGTACTCGAATATTGCCATATCCTAAAAGTGATACAATCGGTGAAAAGCCCTGTCTTAGAGAAGATATTAAAAAAATAATGGTAGTCAATGTAATAGAATGAATATTTGAAAATTAAAGTATTATAGTTTTCATAATTATTAAATCAAGTTGTGTTTACTGCACTTTTTTGTTATACTGTTGGTAATCTTACCAGTTGAGCCAGGAATGTTCATTTTAGGCCAGCTTGATTTCTAAATGGAATTAGTGCATGCCAAAGAAGCCTAACATAGGAAAAAGAAAAAAAAAAGTGGATAGGAGAACAGAACCAGACAAAGAGTATACAGGAAATTCAGTGCTGAGTGAATGCAGATTGGGGGGGGGGGGAGAGAGAAAAAGTTTGGGCAGTGCAATGTTTAGTTTATTGATCTTTGGGAATAATTTTGTAATCTTTTAAATGTGCAGCTATTTATTGGAAAGCAAGAATTGAAAACAAATGAAGATGGAACTCCTGAAATTGATGGCTTAGATATGGTATGTTTTTTTCCAACTGAAATATTTCAGATTATATGCAGAATTGGCTGTTTTTTAATGCATGTTAAATAAAAAAAATTAAGACATGTAAGAGTATAGTGACATAAAGTGACAACTATTTATACAAAACCTTTCAAAACATTTTCATATTGCTGATCTCCAGGACAATGAAAAGATCGGTATAAAGTATGAAGAACAGAGGGCCACGTATTGTTCAAGTATTGCTAACTAATTTGATTATTTCACATAATTGCAAGGATTGGTTCTGGAAGAATGAAATATAACCAAAATGAATAGAAAACTGGAGCAATCACTGGAAAAAGATTACACTCTCACTAATCACATAACATTCAATGCTGTTCAGAATGTGAATAATTTTCTTATTTTTTTAATATCACAAGAACTTGGATGATCCAGGGTTACGGTATCATGGTTTATTCTGCTTTTAAAAGGATTAGATAAACTCATAGATTAAGGTCATCAATATTCATAGAGCAGTGATGGCGAACCTTTTAGAGACCCAGTGCCCAAGCTGCAACCCAAAACCCACTTATTTATCACCGGGTGCCAGGTGGGCATTGCTGCAGTGGTCATGGCAGACTAGGTGGCAGGGCCAGGGTGGCGCAGTCCAGTCCTTCGCCATCTCTGGGCATGGCACGTGTGCCCACAGAGAGGGCTCTGAGTGCTGCCTCTGGCACGCGTACCATAGGTTCGCCACCATTGTCATAGAGATTGTAAATGTATCAGACTTTGTATGCCTCTCCTTTGGAAATTGGTATAAATCTGGGTAAACCTATTTTGCAAGATTGGTACATTTTATTTGATAAAATCAAATTTATTAAAAGAAATATTTTTAAAAAATCAAATATAAAAGTTTATTTAAATTTAAATAACAAAATATAAATATTCAATGCTAAGAAAAAATATAACTTATGAAGTTACCCTGTTCATGTGGAAACAAAAACTGGGTTGCCTAGCTAAAGAACAATTTAAAAGTGTAAGACATAGTTCCAATTAGATTATAAAATAGAGACAGTACCATCTTGCTAAGAAATTATATTATCTGAATTACATGCAAAATCAGACTTCCTGACTCCTCCCCGTTGCTAATGAGAGGATTGGAGTTTCTTTTGATAACAAGGAGAAGCTGCTAAATAAGAGGTGGATTGTAACACCTCAGGTGAAGTAGAAGCAGGGGAATATCTGTTTCAGAGGTTATTTATATAATATAATTATCCCTCCTGCAGATAATTTTCAGCCTGAGGTGAATGAATGTCTGCAGTCTGCCTGACATATGGAGTTCACTGTACTGGGAACACAAGTTGTTTCTACAATAAGCCCCATGTTTTATTGGTATGGGGCATATCATTGGGGTTCAGTCTCAAATTCAGTGCTTGATATCTCTGTGATGCCCCTTCTCCCACAAAAAATCTAAATTAAATACACCAGTGCTTTCAATAATATTTTCCCCATTTGCATTTCAATTTTGTTTCTAGCTGTTAATTTATAACAGACTTCTTATGGCAGCAGGCTAGAAAACAGGAGACTGTGAGTTCTAAGGTTGACTCAGCCTTCCATCCTTCCGGGGTAGGTAAAATGAGGACCCAGATTGTTGGGGGCAATGTAAAATATATATATATACATTGCTTACTGGTGTACACTGCTTAGAGAGTGCTTGCACTTAAAGCGGTATATAAGTCTCATAAATAAATAAATAAATAAATAATCATGAATTAGCCTGAAAGCCATCTGGATGACCTTGGCTGGTCACTCTTAGCCCAACTCACCTCACAGGGTGGTTGTTATGGGGAAAATAGGAGGAGGAAGGTATTTTGGAATGTTTACCGCTTTGAGTTGTTTATATAAATAGGGTTATTGAATGAATGAATAAATATTAGTCCCAATTATTAGGACTAATAGATTTTTTTGTAACTCTTGGCTAATATAAGCCCTACCCCAAAAATAAATCCTAGTTTTGGGGCGAGGTACAAACCTAAAAATTAAGCTGGCGTAGGGGAGATGAAGCTGTTCGCCAGCACCTGTTTACCTTACCAGTAGGACTGTCACAGCCAAGCCTCTCAAGTCCTGACACTTGTAAAGCCCCGTGGCTCATCACGCCAGTGCTACCGCTTGTGGCAGGAAGTTACACAGAGCTGTCCATTTCCGCTGCTTGCGGCAGGACACGTGGCACTTTGGGCCATCTCTGTTGCTCGTGACAGGATGCCGCATGGTGCTTAAGGCTGTTTCCACTGCTCATAGTATGACACTGCGTGGCTCTTTGGGCCATTTCCGCTGCTTGCGACAAGAAGCCGTGCGGTGCTTTGGGCTGTTTCCGCTGCTCACGTCAGGATACTATGTGGCTCTTTGGGCCATTTTGGCTGCTCGTGGCAAGAAGCCGCATGGCACTTCGGGCCATTTCTACTGCTTGCAGCAGGACACTGCATGGTTCTTTGGGCTGTTTCCGCTGCTCGCGGCAAGAAACCGCATGGCGTTTGAGCTGTTTCCACTGCTTGTGGCAAGATGTTACGTGGCTCTTTGAGCTGTTTCCACTGCTCGCGGCAGGATGCTGCATGGCCTCCTGCCACGAGTGATGGCAATGGCCCAAAGAGCCATGCGGCTTCTTGCTGCAAGTGGCAGCAATGGCATGAAGCACCATGTGACCTCCTGCCATGAGTAGCAGCAATGGCCCAATGTGCCACATGGCATCTGGCCACAAGTGGCAGCAAACAGCCACTGAAGAAGTCAAGCAGCGGTGCTATAGTGTCAGGGTGTGGGAGGCCTGGCTGTAGTGGTCCTAAAGTAAAACATCCCCCCAAATTAAGACCTAGTTCCTCTTTTGGAGGCAGAAAAAATATAAGACTGTCTTATTTTCGGGGAAACATGGTAATATGCAGAAAAGAAATAGTCAAAGCATTATCTCCAATAGTTTTTTCCTACTAATTTTTAATATTCTGACCTTTTCTTTGAAGGTACAGATAGTCCTTGAGATAAGACTGTAATGGAGCCTGCCCATTACCGTTGCGTGTCACAATGGCTGTTAAGCAAAATGGTTTCACTTAACAACCCCACGTCCTGCTTTCCTTGATGCAATTGTTAAACAACCATGAGGGTGCACAGGGTGCCTCAGGGTAGGGGAGATCCTGGGAGGCCTACAACAAGCCCAGGTTTACTTCCCCCTGGTCTCTCAAGGCTATTCCCACCCTCTGAGGCATATCATGCTCTGCTTCACATCCCTCAGTGTCCCTGCAGTCCTTCAGCTTCCTTCCCATCCAGTGAAAAGGGAGATCAAATCATCTGGAGCTTACAAATCTCCAAAGCCTTCTCACCCAGCAAGCAAGGGGACATTAGGCCATACTCAGTTCACAAACTCCAGGAAGTAAGGGGAGATCCCACCCAAGGACTTACAGGACTCTGCTTGCAGTTCAACCTTTTTGTGTTTTGCAGGTTCTAACAGAGGCATCCAACCCAATATAGGATCAGTTTCTTACAGATCCATTATTTTGGCAATTTCATGCTATTTTGTAACAGGTTCTATTCTCACAATTCTGTAGAGGTTTTTTTTTTTTTTTTTTTTTAAGGAGGCACAATTTTTAAAGAGGTTCCATTTGTTCATGGAGTTTACAGAGCCTCCTTAAAAAGGGATTCCTCTGCAGGTGTGTAACACCTGCTTTATTTGTATGTTTTTGACTCCTGGTTCACTTGCAAGATATTTTAACCATAATTTAGACATAATTTAGTGTCACTATATATGATATCCAGGCATGTTGAGGTTTGTCCTCTCTGGATTCAATGCTCTTAGCTGTTGGTTGTACATATAAAAGTCTCCCTATTAGTGCTATTTTCTTTTTTTATTGTTCTGCATTTCTATTTTATAATACTTTTTTTCCCAGTGAATTTGCAGTTTACAACAATAATATATTAAAGTTATATCCCACCTGATTCTCTATAACTCTGGGTGGCTAATAACAATCAAGTAAAGAAATTACAGTAAAATCAATAAAACATAAAGATTAAATATGGCAAAATAACAGATCAGAAGGAAGCCTCTCACTCTCTTTCCTTCACTTGAGTGAAGAGTTTTTGTTTTCCTAAAATAGATAACCTTTATTGTCATTTTTTACTGCGGGCACACTGGCATACATTAAAAGTGAAATCTGTTGCCTGTTATCAAAAGTGTACACATACATAACAAACATGTAAACATGCTATATGTGACATGTATATACCTACACCCTTACACATAAATAACATATAAATATTAATTACTGTCCATTTTGAATACATAATGGAAAGAGGAAACGTGAGAGTTCACAAGGTTGATGCTATATGGAACAAGACTGTGACTGAATCTGGCTGTTCTGCTTTGGATACCACGAAGCCTCTTCCCAGAAGGTAAAAAGGAAAACAGGTTGTGAAGAGGAAGTGTAGTGTCCCAGACAATCCTGTGGACCCTGCTCAAGCAACGCTTATATGCTATGTCCTGTATAGAAGGGAGTGAACTGCCAATAATCTTTTCTGCCATCCTCACTACTCTCTGCACCACCTTCCTGTCTGAGGCAGTGATGCTTCCAAACCAGACTGTAATGCGATATGAAAGGATGCTCTTGATCATTTCTCTATAGAAATTAGTAAGGACAGGAGAAGGAAGATGTACTTTTTCATGTGACGCAGAAAATGCAGGTGCTGCTGTGCCCACTTCACAAGTGTCTTGCTGTTGAGCAACCACACCGGCCTACTCATTAGCTGCATTCCCAGAAATTTGACGGTGCTAACTGCTCCACAGGCGAATCATTAATACATAGAAGAGCATGCCTATGCCTGTCTTTTATGAAATCAACAATGATCTCTTTAGTTTTTCCAACAGTTAAAACTAGACTGTTTTTCTTATACCAGTTCACCAAATCCTCTACCTCCTTTGGTAAGCACCCTCATTGTCACCTTGAATAAGGCCCACACTGTTGTATCGTCTGCATACTTCATAATATGGTTGGTGGCAAGCCTTGTACAGCATTCATGGGTCAACAGAGTAAACAGTGGACTTAGGATGCAGTCCTAGGGAAAAACCTGTGCTCAAGAAAATGATGTTAGAAATATTAGTCCCATGCACATACTGGGGCTTGTCAATAAGAAAATCAAGAATCCAGTTGCACAAAGGAGTACCACGTTTTCCCGAAAATAAGACCCGGTCTTATTTTCTTCTGGGCTCTGAAATAAGCACTAGGGCTTATTTTCAGGGGAGATCTTACATTACCAGTAGGTGGCCAGTGCGCAGGGGGATGGGGATGGCGTGGTCTGCACATGGAGTGGAGACATAGCATGGTGGTGATGGGCCAGCCTTTGAGCATGGTGGTGGAACAACTGTAGTATGGTAAAGGTACTGTATGGCAGAGTTCAGGCAGGTGGACATGCATGCCTTTCCTGTGCCGGGCGGGGTGGTGGCAGAAGGGTGCCGAGGCAGGGATGGCCAGGCTGATCCTCCGGGTGGAGGGGGGACTTTGCCCCAAAGATGGAATAGCTCTTTCTTTTTGAACTCATCTTGTCAGGAGTCAAAATATTCCCTTTGAATCTGCCATTAAATTAAATCATTAAACCGGGGGGGGGGTCAAACTTGATTTCATTGAGGGTTAGTGTTGGGGTAAGGCATTGCAGTTGCCTCCCCTGGGGAAGGAGTGAGGGTTAGGGTTGGGGGATGAGGGTTAGGATTGTATCGGAGTTGGAAAGCAGGGCCGTGTGGGTCAGAGGTGGGATCTGCCAAGCCTCATGTAGTAGTATTGGGCATGACATGCGATGTGTCATGCCGTGAGTGGCTGAAACCAGCCAAAGAACCAGTGGGGCAGCGTGAGAGGGTGCAGCAGGGTACCAGTAAGCAGGGCACGTGGGTCAGATTCCCCCCTCTGCCACCGGGTGTGTCTCGTCACAGCAGTCCTGGAAGCTCCCCCTCCTCACCTCGTGTTTGGCAGCAACCAGACAGAATCAGCGGGTGGCCGGTTGCACAGGATCTTAAGCTGGGCTTACTTTCGGGGTAAGTCTTACTTTTGAGGTATTAAAGCCTAAAAGGCCCAGTTTATCTATTAGGTGTAGGTGCTGAGGAATGATTGTATTAAATGCTGAATTGAAATTGACAAAAGTGCTCCAAGCTCAGATGGAAAACAAAAGAAATACAGTGGATACATTAGGGGAGTCTGCATGATGAGTTCAAAATTTGGAAGATAGTGGAGGTGACATCATCAAAGGTTTACCGTATGTGAACATGATGCCATGGCCACCATCTTGCAGATTTTGCCTCTCACCTGCAGTAGAGCAAGCAATTTGTTTTTTTATTTCAGAGATACATAATAAAATGTTAATTACTCTTTCTGCAAAACAAATATTCCCATTTATTGATTTTGAATAATTGCACTTTGATTGAGTGATGTTTCATGCTGACTTTTTCTTTCAAGGATGATAAAGTTAAATCTCTGCTTTCACAACTCCTTTGCTATGATAATCGGATGACTGCAGAACAGGTGTTGAATGCCGACTGCTTCTTGTCGCCTGACCTGATTTCAGTTCCACTGGAAAGTGAAGTGACTGAATATGACCATGGAGAACAGAGTCCAGAAGATGTGTCTGATGAAAGCCTGGATGACAAGAGTGAACCTTCATCAGATAAAGATCCAGATGCGTATATGAGTGATCAGAATGCCAGTTCACAATAAATAAGGTCAGAGTAACCTATACATCCCAAGATAGCCTTTTTCAGGAGAAGATACAAATACATCTTGAAAAATTGTATATACATATGTTTTGGTATTATTTTTTAAAAAACAAGTGGTACATAATATCTAGGGATATCAGTGTTTGACCTGAGTTATAGCTTTAGTTTTGTGAATGTTAAAATTTTCTTTATCTGCTGTCAAGTATTTTTCCCACTTGTCTTCCAGAAGTGAAAAACAACAGAATATGGGATTGAAGCTTCACATGTTACCTTAGAGCAGGCATGTCAAACTTGCAACGGGCCAGTTTTGCCATTGCCAGTAATGGGGTGGGCTTGGCTTCCATGTGACGCGTCTGGCCCATGGGCCAGCAGTTTGACATCCCTGCCTTAGAGTATTCTATAATTACATTATTTAAATTAACCAGAGCTAGTTAAGTTAACTAAGATCGGAGTATCCATAAATTAATATCTGGTATTGTTTTGGACATAATGTTGCTGAATTATTTGTAATTCTATTTCTTCTGTTCAGTTGCATGTCTATTTTTGCAATAACAGTATTACACTTATCTGAATAAAGTTTTGAAGCAAATATGTTGTGGTATTTGAATAAATTGTGATTTATAAATTAGAAGAAATTAGGTAGAGAAGATCGAAATTTATATAAGTAAGTATTCATTTATAAGAGGTGAATCTTTTGCAGTGTCAGGCTGCAACTCACCACTAGATGGAGGTCTTGGCTGTTAAGCAGCAGAGCTGAATTGGCATATTTATGAACATATGGTAAAATGCTGCTTTTGATTCAGGTTAACTGGTTGCATATATTGCTGTTTACAATTTATTATTTTGTGAAAAGGGAAAGGCTGTTTAAATATGTAAATAGATAAATCTTTTGTTTGGTTGAGGCTGTAGGATTGTATCTCGTTCAATTTTTGCTGAATTTTCAATTTTTAAAGAAGTGAATATAAATAGAATTTTGTTTTAGTCATACTATCCCATAAAATCTCATAACTATAAAAAAGGCATCTTGGTTATTCCATTTTTAAAAAATAAATATAATCTAGTTTAGAGTGAGAATAAGACACTTTATACAAAAACAAATTGCAAGACACTTACAATTTTTTTCTATGAACTAGAAAAAACTAGTTAATAACTTTAGAGTTTGCAGATTACAATTAAATCTCATAGAATGAATTGGATATCAGATAAACTATGGTATACTATAATGCCTAGTCAAATATTGCACCTCTTTGGTATCATAACCTGCATAGGGTGGCTTTACTTCTTGCTTTGTAAACATGAAACAATCTGCTTCTGCAATGGGACTAATCCACTTGGATTTCATTTTGTAATATGGCAAAACTGAGTTAATGATTAAATATTTGCTGCAGAAATAGAAAAAAAATCAGTCATGTTATTTTTCCTGTCACTGCAAAACTTTGAGAAAGATGTACTGAATACTGATTAGCATTAGAACACTCAATTCTTTTTCAGTGTACAAGTTTTTTCCAAGTCTCTGAATAACTTATTTCTATCTATAGACAGTGCATTAGAAGTACAGCAATCATGTGCTGCAAATTACATTTTTGGAATGTATTTGGGATAGGGAAAATGAATTTCTATAAAAGTATTTTTTGCATAAAAAGTTATTATTCGAATCCCTCTGCTCAGAAGTTTGCTAGAGGGCATTTGGATGATCCAGAAGAGGATTGGGAGAATGTCCTATGGTCAGATGAAACCAAAGTAGAACTGTTTGGTAGAAACACAACTCGTCGTGTTTGGAGGAGAGAGAATGCTAAGTTGCATCCAAAGAACACCATACCTACTGAGAAGCATGGGGGTGGCAACATCATGCTTTGGGGCTGTTTCTCTGCAAAGGGACCAGGACGGTACAGGAAAGAATGAATGGGGCCATGTATCGTGAGATTTTGAGTGCAAACCTCCTTCCATCAGCAAGGGCATTGAAGATGAAATGTGGCTGGGTCTTTCAGCATGACAATGATCCCAAACACACCGCCCTGGCAACGAAGGAGTGGCTTCGTAAGAAGCATTTCAAGGTCCTGGAGTGGCCTAGCCAGTCTCCAGATCTCAACCCCATAGAAAACCTTTGGACGGAGTTGAAAGTCTGTGTTGCCCAGTGACAGCCCCAAAACATCACTGCTCTAGAGGAGATCTGCATGGAGGAATGGGCCAACATACCAGCAACAGTGTGTGCCAATCTTGGGAAGACTTACAGAAAACATTTGACCTGTCATTGCCAACAAAGGATATATAACAAAGTATTGAGATGAACTTTTGATATTGACCACATACTTATTTTCCACCATAATTTGCAAATAAATTCTTTCCAAATCAGACAATGTGATTGGATTTGTTTTCTCATTTTGTCTCTCATAGTTGACGTCTACCTATGATGACAATTACAGGCCTCTCTCATCTTTTTAAGTGGGAGAACTTGCACAATTGGTGGCTGACTACTTTTTTTGCCCCACTGTAAATGTTTGCTTTGATGTTGGAAGCTTTGACATGATTATCTGGTGATATTTTCAGATATTCAGGTGGCAGCACTGAACACGAATTGTTATGGCAGATAATGTCTTGGGTTTTTCTATTGTTTATCAAAGATCTTCATCCAGATTTGCAGAGATAATAAAGCAATACAGTACATATTTTGGATTTATTGTAAATAAAACTAATTGGCATTTTACCAGTTGGTAATAAGATTATGTTTATAAATATGTAAAATAACATTTTTTTGTTCAAACTATTAGATCTATGATGAAGATTCCCATTATTATTTTGATTTTCCAGTAGATAAGAAATAAGAGTTCAGATTCTATAATACAGATTAATAATGGCCTCAAGATTGATGAACTGGGAACTATTTTATTTAGATATTTTTTTATTAGTTTAATTCATTTATGACATAAAATGTGAAAATACAAATGCAAATAGTAGAGGACAACAGTAGAAAAAGGGAAAACAAAAAAGGTGTGAAGAAAGGGAGAAGAAACAAAAGGCATCGACTTCTGACTCTCTCTGCTGCAGTAAAATCAAATCTCAACTTTCTACATTTCTATGGTAGTATGAACTAGCCATTTCTGTATCTGCTAATCAGTCTAATCGGTAAAACCCACAATTATAATATTTTTTCCTTTTCAAGCACAAGTCCAGAAGAGGTTTCCAAGTAAAAACAAAAGTACTTAATGTTATTTTCTTTTATGAGCATCACATGATACCCAAAATTCCTTGCCCACTGAATTATACAATATTTTACATGTTCATTTTCCAAATTCAATTTTAATAACATTTTATAGACTTTGGCAATTATATGATCATCACTACCACATAGTCGGATTTCAAATTCATTTTTAACAAACTCAAAACCATGACGTAAAACTTGAGGATGGAGTCTCCAGAATTGAAAGATAGATAGATAGATAGATAGATAGATAGATAGATAGATAGATAGATAGATAGATATTATAAAATTTTATTTTTAACCAACAAGACAAAACAAAACAAAACAGCACACATACACACAATATATATACTCCTCCTTTTTTTACAGCAATTACGTAACAGTAATCTAATATTTACATTTCCCCCTTCTTTAAATATTTGTCCTTACAGCCCCATTATTTTTTATTTACATTTTTCTTCCTTCATGTTCTATTTCTTACTAAGAATAATTCATATTATTATTATTATACATTATTGTACACATATTTTCACTTTTGACCTTTCCATATTCTCTATTATTTCTAGTCTCCAACCAGACATACACCTTGTTCCATACTGTATAATACTCTGTGCCTTCCTTTTATCTCTTTTGTTAATTTGTCCATCTCAGCACAGTCCAGGATTTTTCTTATTACTTCTTCCTCTGATGGTATATTCTCATTTTTCCAGCACTGTGCATATGCTATTCTTGCCGCTGTTATTATATGTAAAATTAAGTACCATATTTCTTTACTATATTTTCTATTTAAAATACCCAACAAAAAGATCTCTGGTTTCCAGTCTACAGGTTGGTCTATTATTTCTTGGATCCATTTTCTTATTGTAGACCA
Source organism: Crotalus tigris (assembly GCF_016545835.1). Lineage (NCBI taxonomy): Eukaryota > Metazoa > Chordata > Lepidosauria > Squamata > Viperidae > Crotalus > Crotalus tigris. The sequence goes on along the minus strand of NW_024096625.1, from coordinate 5,161,854 downwards.
GTATTTTTTTGCAACTGGGCATGTCCACCATAGATGATAATATGTTCCATATACTTTTTTACATTTCCAACATGTTGGTGAATTATTCTGGAACATCTTGGCAAGCTTTGCAGGTGGAAGATGCCATTGAAAGATATTTTCAACACACTGACAAATTCTATGAAATGGTCACATGCCAATAACCATATAAAAAAAGGCATCGAATTTAAATAATTGGTTGTATTTTTTAAACTTATGTAATGTATTAAAACAGTAGTACTGAATATTACCATTATGGGCCCGTCTGTGTTTCTGAACCTTAGCAATTTTAAGATCTAGCCACCATTGGTTCTAAGCCTAGTAGGAATTCTGAGCAATCAATATTGAAGGCATTTAGACACATATGTCATTAGGTATGTAATTACAATCTCTCTCTGGAAATCAATTCTCTGGTATAAATCTTCAGTAAAGATGGAGGGAAAACCCTTTCTTTGGAAACATGAGCAGAAAATGTATAATTATTATTCATCAGTTAATTATTAACATGGATCACCAAAACCAACTGAATTACAATTTTAATTAAAACATTTGTTACATTTGTTTTGTTTAGTCCAGATGCTTTGACAGCTTCCAAATCCCTCTGAATCCATGAGACACACAAGTTAGACTTATTAAATACTGCCAACAATAAATGAATAAACCTGGATAATATGCAAGAAATGTGGAACAGAATTGGAGTATGTATGACAAAACCTAGACTGTTTGAATCTCAGCATTAAAAATGTTTCTTATATAAAAATAATTTAACAAGAAAAACCTTTAAAATCATTGGGTAGTTTAAAGTAGTTAATGTCCTTATTTTGGACATCCCAGATAAGACAACAGCTCTACAGTACCTGATAAAGTTCGGCAAAGACCCTCCTGGCCACAGTTTCCACTGCTGCTTTAGTAGCAGCTGTGAATCCAAGAAGACTCAAGTCATGGACCTGCTCCTTCAGGAAAGAAGCAACCCCATCCACTTGCTACTGGGACATTAGCTGGGGCAAGTAATTACAAATCCCCTATTCAGGTTTTGGCAAAGGTAATATACCAGAGTAACCAAAGCTGTCAGTCTCTTGCCAGGCCTGAAACCTGATTGGTAAAGGTTCACGTAACTTGTTTCCCCTAGGGCATTCTGTAATTGACCCCAAGCTATTTGTTTCGACTTTTGTCAAAAGGGGAAGATTGGAGACTGGATCCAAGGAAGATCTTTTGATGAATAGATGCAAAGAGAAGGACTGCTGACATTGTTCCATCCAACAAATCATTCACTACTTTCCAGTTTAGGGAGGTACTTATCTAAAGGAGCAAGGAAAAGCAAGGCTCTATCCTGCAGATATCCAAGGTCATCCCAGACAGTATCCATCCTAGTGTTGGGATTCAGCCAGTTTGCACCAATTTGGCAGAACCAGTAGCTAATTTTTTGTTGCCCAGGCCCAGAATGGACTTCCGGAAGTGGCATCCACGCAGAGAACAGGTTGTTCACATATTTGAATCCCACCATTGATCCGTCCATTTTCTTAGATTTTACAAACATCCCAAGTAGCATAGCAAATCACAATATCCTATCCAAATGAAATCCAGGCTTAGTCCAAGTGAATTTACCAGTAAAATATGCTAATTGATCCAACTCTACTAAGTTCTAATCCAGCTCTACTAAGCAGAAGTGACCTACCCAGAAGGAGTCACCAATATTGACTCCAAATTCCTCATATCCTATTACATTCTTGCCTCCTACAAAGCTCCAGCCCATGCTAGGGAGACTGATGGATGTTTTTCCTACTAGCTGGTGAATTTTAGTAGGAAAAAATAAAGTTCCACAACTACAGTAAAACCATAAAAATAATGCTCTCAACTCTGGTCTTAGAGCAGGTCTTATAACTGGATAAGAAGGTTAGAAACAAAAATCCTTATAGTAGCTTAAACTCAAATAAGATTTTTTAAATTAATATCTGCGCAGTTCTGTCATTGATGTGCACCATTATCCCTAAACTGCTATAAATAGCAAATGAATGCAGTTTAGGAAAGGTGTTAGGAATATAATTTAAGAAAACCAGAATGGGACAAGTTTCCATGACCAACTCACTGCGGAACAACTTGCCTTGGCCAACTTGCCATGGGACAACTCACCACAGGACAATTCAATAAATGCAAAAGTTAAATTAATTTCAATGGAACCAGAGCTGCTAATAATAAAGTCAATCCAGAAAGTTACAATTAATTTTGATGAAAATGTGGTCACCAATAATAAAAGTAACTGAATGTAATGTTTAATACAGTGTTGAAGTTGCGCAGTGGTGAGTTGGCTGTGGTGAGTTGTCCCTTGGCAAGTTGATTGTGGTAAGTTGACTGCGGTGAGTTGGGCATGGCAAGTTATCCTAGATCCAGAAAGCGTTCGTGGCCACAGGATTGGAAAAGGTCAGTTTACATTCCAATTCCAAAGAAAGGCAATGCCAAAGAATGTTCAAACTATTGCACCATTGGACTAATTTCACATGCAAGTAAAGTTATGCTTAAAATCCTACAAGCTACATTCCAGCAGTATGTGGATTGAGGACTTCCAGAAGTCCAGGCAGGATTTTGAAGAGGCAAAGGAACTAGAGATCAAATTGCCAACATATGCTGGATCATGGAGAAAGCTAGGGAGTTCCAGAAAAAAATCTACTGCTTCATTGACTATGCTAAAGTCTTTGATTGTGTGGATCACAACAAATTGTGGCAAGTTGCTAAAGAGATGGGAGTACCAGACCATCTTATTTGTCTCTTGAGAAATCTATATGCGGGTCAAGAAGCAACAGTGAGAACTGGACATGGAATCACTGATTGGTTCAAAATTGGGAAAGGAGTCCGGCAAGGCTGTATACTGTCACCCTGCCTATTTAACTTATATGCAGAGCACATCGAGAGAAAGGCAGGGCTAGATGAAACAAAAGTTGGAATTAAGATTGCCGGGAGAAATATCAACAACCTAAGATATGCAGATGATACCACTCTAATGACAGAAAGTAAAGAGCCTCTTGATGCGGGTGAAGAAGGAGAGTGCAAGATTGAAACTCAATATTAAGAAAACCAAAATCACAGCATCCGGTCCTCTCAATTCCTGGCAAATAGATGGGGAAGAAATGGGGGTAGTGACAGATTTTATTTTCCTGGGCTCCAAGATCACTTCAGATGGGGACTGCAGCCAAGAAATTAAAAGACGCTTGCTCCTGGGGAGGAAAGCTATGGCAAATCTAGACAGCATACTAAAAAGCAGAGACATCACCCTACCAACAAAAGTACGTATAGCCAAGGGCATGGTTTTCCCAATTGCAACGTATGGCTGTGAAAGCTGGACCATAAGGAAGGCTGAGCACCAAAGAATTGAGGCCTTTGAACCATAGTGCTGAAGAAGACTCCTGCGAGTCACCTGGACTGCAAGGCATTCAAACCGGTCAGTCCTAGAGGAGATCAACCCTGACTGCTCTTTAGAAGGCCAGATTCTGAAGTTGAAACTCAAATACTTTGGCCACCTAATGAGAAGGAAAGACTCACTGGAGAAGAGCCTAATGCTGGGAAAGATTGAGGGCAATAGAAGAAGGGGACAACAGAGAATGAGGTGGCTGGATGGAGTCACTGAAGCAATAGGCGTGAGCTTAAATGGACTCCAGAAGATGGTAGAGGACAGGAAGGCCTGGAGGAACGTTGTCCATGGGGTCGCAATGAGTCAGACATGACTTCGTGACTAACAACAACAATAACTAGGGATTGGCATGATTATCAGCTGTTTTTCCTCTTTTAAAAGGAATAAATCCTTTCCTTAAATTTAATGATCAGAGCTAAATAGGTAACTGAATATATTTTAATAAGGAGCCAGCTTTATTTGAATTTTATGTTTCAACATTTTCATAATTTGGAATTTGGTTTTAGAAAGAGGGAACTACATTTTAATTTTTCTCTTAAAGTTAGTTTTCTGCCTATTTAGTGCAGCATTGTCAGTGTCAGTGCTGGGGAATTCTGGGAGTTTAAGTCTACATATCTTAAAAGTTGCAAATTTGAAAAACACGTGAAATACATTCTAGGAATGAAACACATAAAAGATGTAAATGAAATAATTTAGTGCAAAATAGGCTATATAAATATATAATTATATCACATTATACATAAGATGCATGTGTAGTATAATATAGAAATTGATTGAGTCATACATTTTACCACCTGCAATATTATTTTTATTTCATTGTTGCTAACTATGTTTGTGTGTTATCAAATGGAGAGGTAAGAACAGTAGGTAAATCATCAGTGGGACCAAACTTACATTTCTGAATATTCCAAAGTATAAACAGAAGAGATAGCATATGATTTCCATATCTTATTTGCATTATAGTATATCCAAAGAGAATAATGAGATTCAGGAAATCTAAATTTTCATATTTAGAGTTGTTTTTAATTGCAAATACTGGTTCAGTATGAAAAAAAATACTGTTGGTATTAACTGAAATTAAACGAAACTCTTCATTTTTATGCCTCCTTTCTAATTTTTAATTCTTCTCAAAGTCTGATCAGTTGCTTTATATTTTTGTAAATAAATGAATGAAGGCCAGATGCAAATTACAAAATTTAGATGATGGATTTCTTAACCATAATATATGTACTTGAGTGTCTATAAAATGAACTACTCTTTGTTTCAAATGCTTCAAAAGGTTTGGCCTTGAATCAGCTCTGGACAAGCAGTACAGCAACAGGAGTTTTGATGCTCTGAATTCAGTCCGCCAGCTGAAACATTGGCTTTGTCTGGTCTAAAAATCAAGTCAACTTTGAATGTATCAATCTCTAGTAGATTTAAGAAGTTAAACTATTTCATTCTCAGTTAAGCCAACATCTATGCTAATACAAATCTGTTATATAAGATGAATTTTTCAAGAGGATTATTTAGAGGTACAGGCAGGTATTTAATAAGCAGTAGGAACAGCCTAATCACAAAAGGCAAGTGATTTTTGCATCAGTAGAATTTCCAATGGATATTTAGAAATATATAGGCTTGCTGTAATTATTCACTATAGGTAACTGAATTCCGATGATGTTGAATTCAAGATGGGAGCGGTCCATTTACTTAAATTCTACTGATGGAGGAAGCATGACATAGAAAATAAAACTCTTAAGAGATTACATATATACTATATGGTTATGAGTGGGTATGTATATTTTATATATAATTTATTTTTATTATATACACATTTTATTATAAATATAGTTATTATACATATAGTTATTATACATATTATATAACAATGTAAACATGTTTTTGTTTATTTACTATCAAGCGAATAACTATACTAGAAAAATAGTACTTCCAACCATAAGAAAAGTTTTTTATTTTTAAAACCTTATTAGAGATACTGGTTATTTCAGATTATTCACCAGTAGCCAGTAAATATCCTGATAAAACTTCATAACAAAACAATGTTTAATAATAATTTCATTAAACTTGTATGCCATCTGACCTCTTTGGTATAGCTCACAACAATCTAGTAAAGACACTGGAATAAAATCAATAAAATATAGGTAAAATAATAATGCCACAAAGGTAAAAGATGGCAAGAAAGATGAAGCATAGGATTTCATTGCTTTGCTGCAGGTCTGTGTGAAGAGTCAGATCTTTGTGGTTCTTGTAATACAATGTGAGAATAAGTTTGAAAGATGGGGGAGGGGAAAGATATTGCCTAACAAAAGATTATAGAGCTGTGGTGGCATAGTGGTTAGAACTTATTTATTTATTTATTTATTTATTTATGAGACTTATATACCGCTTTAAGTGCAAGCACTCTCTAAGCGGTCTACACCAGTAAGCAATATATATATATATATATATTTACATTGCCCCCAACAATCTGGGTCCTCATTTTACCTACCCCGGAAGGATGGAAGGCTGAGCCGGTGAGATTTGAACCGCTGACCTGCTGAACACAGTCAGCTAAAGTGGCCTGCTGACTGATGACTCATTAGTTCTGTTGACTCAGCCTTTCATCCTTCTGGGGTCAGTAAAATGAGGACTCAGATTGTTGGGGGCAAGAGGCTGACACTAAACTGCTTAGAGAGGGCAATAAAGCATGGTGAAGTAATATATAAGTTTAAGTCAGCGGTTCTCAACCTATCGGTCGCGACCCCATTTGGGGTAGATCGACCATTTCTCGGGGGTCGCCAAACAAGGCGATCCGCCATTTTTCCCCCTCGGGGCGCCGCTGCGCATGCGCGCCATGCATGGGGGCGCCCCCATGCGTGCGGCACCGCGCATGCACGGCACGTTTGTGTGACGGGGGTTGCCGTCACACAAACGTTGAGAACCACTGGTTTAAGTGCTATTGCTATATAGTAGAAGGAGGAGCCCATAAGTGAATAATAGGTAGAAAAAAGAAACTTAGAAAGTGTTATGTCCTGAGCCTGTGCAAGCAGGCTCGGGGCATTGCAAACGGTCCCGGGCAGGTGCAAGTTGCCCGGGACCAGACAGGCTGTCGCCAGTACTTGTGCGCATGCGCAAGTGCTGGCGCGCCAAAAGTTGCAGATTGACCCAGGGATGGCCTATATAAGAGGTCAGGAGTTTGGGGCGTTGCCGGTGTCTTCTAACTGTAAAGCTGAACTAAGAATAAAGAGTTCCTGAGAACTACAACTGCTTCTCGTGTCTTGCCATTTCGCGAAGGACGCAACACTGGCGACGAAGGTGGGATTGCCTTACATCGAAGAAGAAAAGGTGTAAGCTTACCCGAGTGAGTCCTGAGCGGCAGAAACGGCGTTGACTCGGCAGCTACCCGCCAATCCAGCGTGCATTCGGGGGTAGGCTGGCTGATAGACCCTTCCTTCTACAAAAATGGCAAAGATTGGAAGGCTTTCGGAATTTGACGTCTCACATCCAGAGAGGTGGGAGTCCTACGTAGCCAGGGTGGAAAACTACCTCAAGGTGAACCAAGTAAGGGAAGATAGTTTAAAGTCTGCCACCCTGCTGTGCGTTTGCGGTCAAGACGCATTCGAAATCGCTGAGAACCTTGCAGCACCTGTTCCTCTAGATTCTGTCAGCTACGCAGATCTAAAAAAGCTACTGAAGGAGCACTTCCAGCCCAAGATGTCCGTCATTGCGTGGCGCCACACCTTCGGGCAGAGAGATCAACGACCTGGAGAATCAGCCAAGGAGTACATCGCCTCATTGAGGAAGGCCGCCAAACATTGCGAGTTCAAGGACCTCGAAGAACGATTGAGGGACAGATTTGTATGCGGACTAAGGCATAGAGAGTTACAACAGAGACTTTTTGCCAAGGAGGACTTGTCTTTCCAAGATGCCTTGGGAGAGGTCACCGCAGAAGAAGCAGCGGGCGGCGCCATCAAGAACATGCGGCCAATCAGAAACAGTCCAGATGCTGCATCCGTGCACCAGGAAGAAGTCCAAAGAAACTCTGAGGAGGATCCTGATGAGGAAGTGGACCGTCTCCAACCCAAAAAGGAAGGGAAACAAAAAGGAAGCTCTTCAGCTCTCCCCAAGTGCATCGGCTGTGGAGGTTGCCACAAGAGAACCGACTGCAAGTTCCGCTCCGCTATCAGCAGGGCGTGCGGAAAACAAGGACACATTGCAGCTGTGTGCCTGGGCCGTCAGAAGGTACAACCTCAGGAAGAATTGCGCCTGAAAGGTACCAGGGGTCCCAGCCAGAATAGGGTGGGGTTTTGCGCTTCGCGAAGAAGCATCTATAGGACAGGCACACACAAGCCCATTAAGAAAAAGCTGTCACTTAAGGTAAAGCTACAAGGGGTTCCATTAACTATGGAACTGGACACGGGGTCTGCACTTTCAATCATTTCTATGCATACATTTAGGAAGATTTGTTCCGGCAGCGGAATCCAGGCCAAGTTGAGGCCTTCTGACATTGTGCTAACAGACTTTCAAAACTCCAGAGTGTGTGTTAAGGGGGAGGCCACCCTTAACGTGCAATATAAGGATTTTGAGGGTCCACTAGACCTATTAGTAGTAGGGGGTGAACGAACGAGTCTCATAGGACTCGATTGGTTTGAGGCCTTGGGGATACACATCACAGGGCTCAACAGCCTACAAACACTCGACCTACAGGAAGTCTGCAAAGAATTTGCAGATGTTTTCAGCCCCCAGCTGGGCACATTCAAAGGACCCCCTGTGTCATTAAAGCTAGACCCCACTGTCACTCCCATTAGGATTAAAGCAAGAAGGGTCCCTTTTGCTTTAAAGAGTAAAATTGACACTGAGTTGGATAAACTGATCCAACAAGGAATTCTAGAACCTGTTGACTCCAGTCCTGGGAGACCCCCATTGTCACGCCTCTCAAGGCAAATGGGGACATTCGCATCTGTGCTGATTACAAATGCACTCTGAATAAGGCATTGCAGCAACATGCCTATCCTGTTCCTGTGGTCAGTCATATTCTGGCCTCCCTCAAGGGGGGGCGTGTTTTTGCAAAGCTTGACCTAGCTCAAGCAAATCAACAGCTGCCTGTTGATGATGCTGCTGCTATAGCTCAGACCATTGTGACCCACAGAGGGGCTTTCAAGGTAAAGAGGCTACAATTTGGAGTAAATGTCACTCCTAGGATTTTCCAAAGCGTAATGGAAAACACACTACGGGGTATACCAGGGGTTTGCCCCTACTTTGATGATGTCTTAATTGCAGGAGACTCCACACACAATTTAGCTGAAAGGCTGAGGGCTGTCCTGTCAAGGTTCAGGAAAATAGGCCTCAAACTTAAAAAGGACAAATGCAAAATTGGGGTGCCTTCTACTGATTTCCTGGGGTTCAAAATTAATGCTGCTGGGATTCACCCTGCTGAATCCAAACTAAAAGCTATTATGCATGCCCCTAGGCCAAAGTCTAAGGCCGAACTACTGGCCTTTCTGGCCCTTCTGAATTTCTACAATTCCTTTCTTCCACACAAGGCTAGTGTAGCTGAGCCTCTTCAGAGGCTATTAGATAAACAGGCAGTGTGGCAGTGGTCACAAACACATGAGGCAAGTTTCAATGAGGTCAAGGCCTTATTTACTTCTAACAGTGTACTTGCACATTTCAATGAATCCCTTCCTGTGTGCATCGCTTGTGATGCTTCCCCTTATGGCAGTGGTTCTCAACCTTTCTAATGCCGCGACCCCATAATACAGTTCCCCATGTTGTGGTGACCCCCAACCACTTATACATCACCGGGTGCCAGGGGCGTGATCAAAGTAAAGGGGGGAAAAATGGCGGATAGCCTTGTTTGGCGACCCCCGTGAAATGGTCGTTCGACCCCAAATGGGGTCCCGACCCACAGGTTGAGAACCACTGCCTTATGGGGTAGGAGCTGTACTGAGCCACCTCAGGTCTGATGGAACTCAGGTTCCTGTTGCATATTACTCCAGAATATTGTCTTCTGCTGAGCGTAATTATGCTCAAATAGACAGGGAGGCCTTAGCTGTTGTTGCTGGGATTAAAAAATTCCATGATTTTTTATATGGTAGGCATTTCACGGTCTTCACTGACCATAAGCCTTTGCTGGGACTGTTTACCACACGTAAGCAAACCCCCCAAAATCATCTCCCCCAGGATGCTCAGGGGGTCTATCTTTTTGTCTGCATATGATTTTTCCCTACTTCACAAGCCTGGGAAGGAAATGGACCATGCTGATGGCCTCAGTAGATTACCCCTGCCGGTAATAGAAGCTGACCCCACGCCAGCCATCAATCTTCTTTCTATCCAAGCCTTGCCCAAGTCCGCTCTGAACGCCAGGGATGTAGCTGCTGAATCAGGCACAGATCACGCACTTTCACGTGTCCTTTCTTGGGTTTGTCTGGATGGCCTGAGCACTGTCCTGGTCCTGAGTTTCAGAGTTTCTGGTCTAAAAGGAACGAGTTGTCCACCTCTCAGGGTTGTCTGCTTTGGGGAAGCAGAGTTGTCATTCCCACCTCAATGAGGACTAGGGTCTTAGGTTCCCTCCACGAGGGTCATCCTGGCATTGTACGAATGAAGGCTCTTGCGCGCAGCCATTTGTGGTGGCCGGGCCTAGACAAAGACATTGAAGCTAAGGTGCACGCATGCCACCTTTGTCAACGCTCGTGCCCTGACATGCCCCAAGCTACTGTACATAGATGGGAGGAAACACAGTCTCCATGGTCTAGGGTGCACATTGACTACGCTGGGCCCTTTCAGGGTCAATTCTTCTTGTTCCTCGTTGACAGCCATTCAAAATGGCTTGAGGTTGTACCTGTCTCATCCACCACCACTGCAAAGACCATTCAGGTACTGAGGGGGATTTTTGCTGCACACGGGCTCCCAGATGTCATTGTGTCTGACAACGGCCCACAATTCACTTCCTCCGAATTTCAAGCTTTCTTGCAGGCTAACCTGATTCGTCATGCCACCTCTGCACCTTCCACCCGTCCACCAACGGTATGGCTGAACGCATGGTTCGCATCACCAAGGACGCTTTGAAGAAACTGACCTACGGAGACTGGCATCGCAGGTTGGCTGACTTCCTCCTTTCTTATCGCACCAAACCATCCACTTCTACAGGGAGAAGCCCAGCTGAACTTCGTTGGGGGCGCAAACTGACTACCAAGCTTGACCGGTTGCATCCGGACAGACTGCCTCCTTCTGTCTCTCACCCCAGGGCCCCTAGGCAACTACTTGTGGGCGCCCCGGTTTGGACTCGTAATTACGGGCCTGGTCATACATGGTTCCCCGCTTCTATATCCAGGGTCACAGGTCCTCTGTCTTACGAGGTGTCCCTGGACAACGGTCGTGTCCTGCGTCGGCACATTGACCAACTTCGCCCTAGACGGGACCTTCCCGCTGAGACTCCTGGGTCTTTTCCAGGGGGGAGGGGGAACCCTTTGGGCAAAGGGAGGGGCATGGAATGATGCCCATTATCAATGGGGAAGCTACAAACAGCCCATCTCAAGATTCCGCGAGTGCTCCAAACAGGAATTCAAGGAGCCCAACTAGATACCAGGCAGCAACGCCTACTCCAGCCCGGGAGTCACCCCGGGGGCATAATCACTACTCACCCGCATCACTCAGTACTCCAGTCAGGGAGAATACCCGGGAGCATCCCAACAATCCATACCCTGCAAGAGAGCTGGCATACACTCCTTCTAGTTGGCCCAACACTACCCCTGTCCCCAGAAGGGGGCAAACACATAGTGAGGTGGTCGAGGAACCAAATCCCGACTACAACACCTCTGACTTCACTCAGGGGACAACTGAGTTTTGGGACAGTACTGAAAACCACACAAGCCCGGACACTGAACGGGATTCAGGGGACAGACAGCCTCCTGACAGGTCTTGGACGGACCTAGGAGGTTCTACAGGAATGCCCGACAGTGATAGCCGCTTAGAAGGGCCAGAGAGCCTACAGCTAGGCGGGACAACCAGGTTATACAGAGAAAGAAGCCCTGGCCTGACAAGCCCGGTGGGCAAGCAAGCAGGCCAGGCAGTGGAGCACAGCCCTTGGGAACCACCAAGGCAAAATAGGGACAGGCATGCATCACCCCTCAGTCAAAGGGTACTTGGCAAGTACCCAGAACTTAGGGGGTCACAGAGAGCAAGGAAATCTAAGTATTTGGAGGATTTTGTAACTCTTTTGGCAAAACAGAGCTAGTAGAAAAGTAGAGCACTGAGGCTGATGGAAAACGGGGAATACCTGGTATTGGGGAGCATGGCACTACACTAAAGAAATGAGTTATGTGTTATTATGGTATGGGGAATAGTTTTAGCCCGGGGGGAAGGGGTGTTATGTCCTGAGCCTGTGCAAGCAGGCTCGGGGCATTGCAAACGGTCCCGGGCAGGTGCAAGTTGCCCAGCACCAGAAGGCTGTCGCCAGTACTTGTGCGCATGCGCAAGTGCTGGCACGCCAAAAGTTGCAGATTGACCCGGGGATGGCCTATATAAGAGGCCAGGAGTTTTGGGCGTTGCCGGTGTCTTCTAACTGTAAAGCTGAACTAAGAATAAAGAGTTCCTGAGAACTACAACTGCTTCTCGTGTCTTGCCGTTTCGCGAAGGACGCAACAGAAAGGATCTGCCCTAACTAATCAGATGGTAACAAGAGACAGTACATTTGCACTTTCAGTGCAGGATTCTTGCAGCCTTATAGTAGGGTAGATATAATTCATCACGTTTCATACTCAGTCTGCTTTACAGACTGACAATTCCTCTAAATAACAGTGGGGGGGGGCATCTGGATCCTGAGGAAACCTCATTCCAGAGGGCATCTGCTGCTATAGAGAAGGAATGCTTCTAAGGTCTTGAGAGATGACATTGTTTAATTGAAGGAACCCTGCAGGATAGAATTGGCCAGGAAGATATTATGGGAGACAAACAAGTAACTATAAATATTCCTTCCTGAGCATTCATATGCTCCTTAACATAAGAATCACAGTAGCAGTGGCTTGCCCAATGTATTTAAAGTTTAGGTTTTTATGATTACAGGAAAGCACATCATTTGCTTCTTGGTTTAGAAAATTTATAAACTCTTCAGTTTTCAAAGAGTATACATGTAGAAAGAATAAGGCATAGCCAATCAATAAAAATACATTAAAACCTAAGAAAAGTCTGGTTGCACCTTTTCTGATTTACTCATTTTATTAAGAGGCATAACTTTCATGAGCTGCAGCCACTACACCAGATCTCTTATGAAAACTTAGGCTTTTAAATAAAATGCATTAGTTAGAAAAGGTCCATGCAGACTCCTGATTTTGGCCACTATAACTAACATATCTCTCCTATAATATCCATATCTAGTGTCGGTGAATCACACCAATCAGCTCCCAAAGTCCTTCTCAACCAACTATGTTTTACCAAAAGCTGAAATAAAGGTCTTGAGAGAGAGAGAGAGAGAGAGAGAGAGAGAGATAGATTAACATAAATAAAACTTTATTTTGACAAATAAAAAAATAATGAAAAGTGTGACATTGACATTGACATACAATAATTTTTAAGGTTTTTTTTAATATATACAAGAAGTCATACAGTAGTCATACAATAGTCTTTAAGAAGGGATTTTTTTAAATATATGCAAGAAATATCCATGGTTACTGTTACTTCTGAAGAAAAGACCAGTGCCCTAGGGAATCATAAGAATCTTCGGACATAAATAATTTGGCTTTTTTTTTTTTAAGCAATCTAATAGAAATCTGTGAATGAGGACTTCTAATGGTTGAATTTATTCTCAAGGCTCTCCATTTTTCAGTTATACCATTGCTAGGATTGGATATAGAATATTTCAGAAATCCTGGGGTGATGTGTTGTGTAATTGGTGAGCTTAGTCTCCCCTCTGAAATCAGAAGGGCAATTAAATCTTTCTTACAAAATAAGCTGCTTTCCTGATTTTAGCAGACTTAATTGGTTAAAAGTTATATTAGAGAAATGAAAGGACTAGGATGTTATTATTCACATTGCCTCCATGATCATGTCTATGACCATAAATATAAAAGTCAGTACATGTATATCTTGACACAATACATATTTATTTATTTCAGTCAATTTAAATGGTTGTTTATCTTGAAACAACACCAGGCTGGCTCATAGAAGGTTAAAATGCAATAGGAATGTAGATATAAGTTATAGGTATGTACTAGGTTAAGCCAAAATTGTTCTCATACTCTAGGTAATTATGGTAACGTTTGATTTTCATTATGATCTCTGTGCATTACATAGATGTTTCTAATTTAGGTAATCTAGTCAGGTTGGCTTGGATAATGAAAAAAGACTTGTTCATTTTTGGTCCATTGTTGGGTGTTTAAGTCAAAAGTAATATTTTTTCTGCCTAAACAGGCCAAGAATCAGGGAAGCTGGGAATGTATCTGACAGGGAACAGGCCTTGCATACACATTTAAAAGAAGTGCTTGCAAGATCATACTCTGATGCCTTCAAATAGCCAGCTTGTCTGGGCAGAGTGGGAGTGGGGGATGTGAATTTATATTTTAGCACTTAGGCACCTCATGAAAAATTGCTTTGATAATGTTAGCCAGTTTGGGCAATAAAACATCTGCAAGAAACAACCAAGTTCAGAGAGTACCAAGGACCCCTCAAAATTTATCTTCATTTCTTTCTAACCGAAATTGATGTCACAATTATGGTTTGTAGATATTCTGTTCTCCCATTTTTACTCAGGTAAATATGACTATTTAGTTCACTAGTATTCTGAGCATGAAACTGTATTACATTAATATAGTAGATGTGCAGCCAGTACGTGATTACAACTGATAGATTTTAGACAGGAAAATCTTTAAAATTGCTTTAATTAAAGAGAGATGAAATTAAATAAGGAAAAAAATCTCAAAAGTCCTCATACTTTCAACAGCCACACTCAAGAGGGATATCAAGCTACTATATTTCATTTTATATTTTCAGCTCATGAGTGAAATAACTAAGAATAAACTTTGAAACTTTTATTATCAAGAAATGCCATTCAATTCAAAAGGGCATTCTTTATATCAGGGGTCCCGAACCTGCAGACTGCAAAGTGGTATTAGTCTGCATCCTGTTGGGAAGTGGCGGGTGAGTGTGTGAAGTTTCATTTGCACATGCGTGGGATCTAGGTTGGGAGCAGGAAAACCATCCCCCCCCGCCCCCGCTGCTGTTACTGCCACTCCTAGTTCATAGAGCCAGAAAGATTGGGGATCGCTGCAATATATGGGAGATTTTTAAAGTCAGTTTTACACAAGGCTTTTTTTCTCATAGAACGCCCAGAATGGAGTTCCGGTACCTTTTTTGGATGGAACCTTGTAGGATAGGCAAGGCGGGTTGTATGATGTTGTGAGTTCTGGCACCTTTTTTTTTTTTTTAGAAAAAAAGCACTGGTTTTACATACCAAAGCCATCTAGCTTCTCAAAGTTTTGATTTAACTATAATTAAATTGAATTATGTACAGCTGCTTCCTCGATTTGTGGTATTAAGTGATGAGAAAGTCATTCCTACTTGAAATTTTAGGAAGTTATAAAACAGGATCCTATCCTAATGGCATTGTTGTGATTCACCTTTGTAGCTTTGTACAATCTGGTTAATAACAATTTTATTCTTTTTCATTTTCAAGGATAACAAACTATTATCAGAATTAGTTTTTGTTTAAATTAATATTTTGTTGCCAAACATGATTGAGAACTTTCCTTACTTTGGAGCTGCAAAAATATAAATGGCAACTTTGCTGTCATATAGTGATCATCAGAATAATTCTCCAAGGTGAGATGGTAAGGATAAGTTGCTGGGGAAAGGTAGATGGGTAATGGACTCCGAGAAGCATGCTTTTGATTTATTTAATTATTGATGAAAGTAAAAGTGAAAAGTTGAAGCTATGACAGTTTTCCTTCACTGTACATTTCTTAAGAATGGACCACATGGACAATTAATCTGATTTCTGTAGTGTGATTATTTTAACACGTTTGCTTAGTATAATTTAGAACATTAACTTCAGGAGTATGGGAAGGAAATGAGAGATGAAAATAGCTATAGTATAAACCTGCCTCTTATTTTAGTTTTGAATGATTCCTGCCGAACAGAATGAAATGGTAATATCAGGCTACCCAATTACAAGCAAGTTGCCTGAAAGTGTGGTCTGATAATGTTTAAAAAAAATCCAAGGGGAACAGCGGCATTTATTTTTCCTGATCTAGGGCTATGGCTTCATTTTTTTCCTTTCAGATTGTACTACTTTTGAGCTTGTAGTTCATTATCCAGTGTTGCATCACTAGTACATTACATCTTTTTCCCATCATTAGGGCTGAGATTACATGGACAAAATTATTCACTATACATTACTGGTATCAACTAAAGCCACGCAAAGCTCATTTAATAAGTTTCTAGGATAATAGGGGAATCCAGGATGGCAGATTGTGTTATTTATTTTATTTATTTCATATTATTATCTAGGCAGCTTGTGTTTTTTTCTTCAGTTCATTTATATCCAATTCTTAGAGACTTCCTACACCAGTGGTGGCGAACCTATGGCACAGGTGCCAGAGGTGGCACTTGGACCCCTCTCTGTGGGCACATGTGCTGTTGCCCCAGTCTTGCCTCCCCCATGACCCTCTCTTCTCCAGCAAACCTCCTGAAGGAGAGTCGTCCCCGAGCATGGCCCGCATGGAGCAGCACAGCCCAAGACATGGCCGCCAGGCAGCGTAGACAATCATGCAGTTGATGCTGCAGGACGGGGGCAGAGGGTGAGCCACCATAGCACTGCTGGGCTGCCTGGATGATCTGCAGTGGGCCCTGGAGGCAGTGAGTGGTCCTATGGGCAGACGGGGTGGGGAGGGAGATGGAGTGAGGGTGGGGCCAGTTTTTGGGCACTCGGACTCTAAAAGGTTCACCATCACTGTCCTAGACAGTCCTTACAATTTTCCTGGCAAGGATTTTCTGGTTTACCATTGCCTCCTTGTTAGAGTTGAGAGAAAGTGAGTGGCCCAGGGTCACACATCTATCTTTGTGCCTAAGGCAGGATTAGAACTCACAGCCTCCTGTTGCTAGCCTAATACCTTAACCGCTCTATACACCATTGGCTTTCAAGACAGCCCATAACAACCAATACAAATAAGAATAAAACCAAAACAAGAATAAACATGGAAGGATGGGAAGGTGAGATGGTTTTGAAAGCTGACATCTATATTGGTGGATATCACCATATCGAATGGCAGGAATTCTGTGTTGAAACTATGCAGTTGTGCCAAATCTTCCTATAAATAACTCTAATTTTAATAGGAATTAGGAAGAAAATTTATCCACATTTTCTATGAACATTGATTTATTTTATTATCTTATTTTTTCTAGCCATTTTCTGTCTAAGCAGAATCTTAATGTGATAATCTTTCCTTAAAGGAGAATTATTCTGAACCACTTATTATTTTGGCTGCTCTTTTCTGTATTGTTTTCTATAGTAATTGTATCAAATATTACAATTAAAAAGATAAAAATACAATTAAGAAAAATAAAAGAATAAAAATACAACATGTAGAAAATTAAAAAGAAAAAAAGAAAAAACAAATAAGAATATAGTAAAGAAAAGAAAAATATATAAACAAATTACTTGTCATTTATCAGAACAAATATAATTTTAGTAACTTAATACCTCCTAAAATACAAAAAAAATCTTCCCATATCCCATCTCTTATCTATTTATAAATCCTTAAAACTTACCATATTATTTAGTCCTAAATAATTAAAGGTTGAGTAAGGGTCAATATAGATAACACAACATCCTGATAAAATGATAAACCTTGATAAAATGCACCAATTTTATATTTCTTTTATTTTTTAAAAAATGTTGATGTTTAATTCCTTCAAATGATGTCTTAAAACTTGATTTTTTTTCCTATTTTTTCTTTGTCCCTTTTCACAACATTTTTCAAAACATTAACAAATCTCTTATAAATCTAGTACTGGAAAGTTATTCAGGTTGCTCTTTTGGCTTGCATTTGTATATTCCTTTTATTAAGACATCAGCTGGTTTTATTTGTATACCCAGTATATCATTCTTGTAACCTGTCATTTTTAAGTCCACTTTCTCATCAGACTCAGTTTTGTCTGGTAAAACCTGTTCCTCTTCTATAATATTTTTTAAAAACATTATCTATAATGGCAGACTAAAATTAACAGCTGGGTCTATTTTTCACAAATATCCCTCAATATATACAATATGAAAGTATTTTCCTTCATTTTGTATTAGTAAGTCAAATCTAAGTGTTCTTCTTCCTATATTGTAATCTTTAATTTTTTCAGGTTTGCTCCAGTCCAGTTCAAAAGAAAATTTAACTTTCTAATATCAGTAGCAATCCATTTGCTATTTATTCAAAAAATGAATGTTTTTATGTTCTTAATCTTGTACTTGCAGTTTCTTTTGTGAAGGATTGAAGGAGACTCACCTGGTGCTATAAAACTTGTCATTTCTAATAGCTGAAAAGCAATTAACAAACCATTTTTGAAAGTGATTAGAAAAGGAAGTATGTAAACCAGTATTGTTTTAAAACATTGACTGTGATTTCAGTAAGATGTCTCCCAAAGCTCTAAGCCTACCAGAGACTCTGTCCTACAGTCTCCTCACGAGCTGATGGGAGAACATATGGGCAATCTCAAGCCGTCTCCTTGTTCCTCCACTTGCCTGCTCTTCTTTCCATCACTGTTGGCAGCGGAGTCAACTTTAGTTCACAATTTCATCCTACTTTTTATATCTTTTCCTCCATATAATATACATTTTAATAATAGCTCAAATTTTTTCACAGTATTCCAAATACACTGCAGTATAGATCTATTCTATTACCAGTTGTTTTCCCATACCATATTGCAATGATTTCTAGCTAACTCATGAACTTAGATTTACTGTTAGAATTCTTGAACTTCTTTTAAATTCTATATAATTGTTATAGATTTTGTACTTTTATAAGTTTGGCTGTAAAAAAGATTGACATATGGCAATACATTCAATATGTCATATGAGCAAAGTCCTCTGAATTTAATATTGCAATTTTGGTCTTGCTATGCTCTGTCAATCCAATTTCTATTTTTGTTACATAGTGTACTTTAATATTCTTGAATATCAGAATTAGACTTTTCAAATAAAATCCACAGGTTTGGATTAAGGCTTTGCCAAAGTAGACCTATGGGTCTTTCCTAACTATGATTATGCCTGGATCCAAACCACACAATATGCTCTTCAATCATCTGAAATGCTATCTATTATGCAACTATATGCTTGTTATTGAAATAGCAAATGAAATAGACTGAATCTAGATTGAAATTACTTGGATGGGATGTTAATACTGTGTTCTGTTTAACTAGTTTTATTTAGGACCTCATGGTGTATCTGCAATATAAATGAAATAAAACAGTGGAAATGTGTCTCATTTGACTTATCTCAAAAATTAAGAATATGTTTCTTGGAGTAGTAACATGCACCAAGGAATAGTTTTGCCAGCAGGCCCACATTGATTTGCCCTTTTGTTTTCACACTTGAAACTGAAAAATTATTTCTCAGAAGAAAAAATTGGTAGCTTTCCTGTTGCAAAATCTAATTTGGTCATTATTATTATTATTATTCAGATACTACGCTCCGAATATTTTTGTATGTTCCCTCCTTGCATTATCACATAGTTCTGTTAATACATCTTAAAATACTATTTATTTTTTCAAGATTTCCCCAAACAGCATATTTGAAAGCCAAGGTGTTTAGGAATCTATACATCTTAATGCTAGTATTGCAACAATCCTATCTTCTAAAGAGAAAAATAAGTTTTCATAAACATTTTTATAGTATTTTGCAAGCTGAAATTTCTAATCTTCTGAGAGAGTTACAAAGATATTTTCCTACAACGCATAGTATTTTAAGATGGGTGCTAAATTGGGTGGATGGGGTTATATAACAGACAATCTCACATTACTACTTAAATATTGAAATAGACTTGGGAGCTGCCTTAACTTTATAACTTCCAGATGTGATGGGACTGCAACTTCAAAAGTCATCAGCTGTAGTTAAATGTAGACTTTTGATCAGGCTTCATTTAATCTCCCATTAGAAGTGTCTTGCTTAAATAGACACAGTAATGTATGTGGCTGGGATCAACTCTGTATCCAGGCAGGTCATTCAATCAACTTCAAGCAAAAGGAGTACTGTAGAAAATAAAAAATAAGCCAAGCCAGGTTTTTAAGAAAGTAAGACTAGAAAATACAAACTCTGAAATAATAAACACAATGACCTGTTGATATGATCCTGATGTAGAGCTGGCCTTCCCTAGTGTAGCAGAACTTCCCAATAACCAGAAGCAAAGGACAGTTGATTTCCTTCATCATCAACTAAGGCAGGCATGTCAAATTGCGTCACAGATGTGTCAGGTCGAAACCACACCCACCCCATTGCCGGCAATGGAAAAAAAGTCCCGATACGTTGCACGTTTGACTTGCCTGAACTAAGGCTTTCCCACTCTTCATTTTCTCCATGAATAATAGTCCTCAGCTTATAACCATTTGCTTAGTGATCATTCTAAGTTGCAGCACTTCTGAAAAAACTGATATTCAGTCTATCATCCCCATAATCACACAAGGAAAATCTTGGCAACTGGCATATATTCATGACAGTTGCAATGTAGCAGGTTAATGTGATTTCCATTTATGCCCTTCCCAGCCAGCTTCTGAAAAAGTCAATGTGAAGTCAGAGTCACTGATTTGCTGAATGACCATGGCAAAATGTTCATAAAATTGAACTCATTTAACTTTAGTTTTGCTTAGCAATGGACCAGTTGTGGTCAGAAGTTGAGGATTATATAAAAAATCTCTCTCTCTCTCTCTCTCTCTCTCTCTCTCTCTCTCTCTCTCTCTCTCTCTCTCTCTCTCTCTCTCTCCCTCCCTCCCTCCCTCCCTCCCTCCCTCCCTCCCTCTCCCTCATACACCCACACAGAAACATACAGAGACAGAGACAGAGACATATATATACATACAGAATATGAGGAACACAGAGGGCATTCTTTTATGTAAACAAAGTTTAGCTGTGTTATGAATGGTTGCATTTGATTCTCACATATTGTAAATATTTTGAGTCTATACAGAATAAAGTGATATAGGTAGTCTTATAACCACAACTGAGCCCAAAAATTCTGTTGCTAAGCAAAACAGTAAGTTTTGTCTACTTTTACTATCTTTCTTGCCACATTTGTTAAGTGAATCACTGCATTTGTTAAGTTAGTAACATGGTTGTTAAGTAAATCTGGCTTCCCCATTGACTGCTTATCAGAAGTTTGCAAAAGTTGATCACACGATCCCAGGACACTGCAACCATCATAAATACATGCCAGTTGCCAAGCATCCAAATTTGATCATGTAACCATGGGGATACTGCAACAATTGTAAATGTGAAAAGTTGTCTTAAGTCCCTTTTTTAATACTGTTGTAATTTTAAATGATCACTAAACAAAAGGCTGTAAGTTGAAAATTATCTGTATATAAATTTATCAAAACAAAAGTGACAAAAATCATAAAATCAGTGGTCTCAAATTATCAAGGCCTCTGAGGCATCGAAAGTGGAAAGTAGAAGCAGCTCTCACCTTAGACTGCAATTGGATTCACCCAATGCGCTAAGTAAGTTGTTAATTACTTAATTTCACATTTTAACCTAATGCTCCGGTGAACCCAAATGCAGCCTAAGATTGAGCTGCTTCTACTTGAAACTTTGCAATATATTTCATAAACACAGCAATTAGATTAGCATACTGTGAAACACAGCTTGCATTACTTAACTATACTTTTAGTCTCAGTGGACATCTCATCAGGATGTATAAGGTTCATCAAAGTCTCTGGGAAAAAGAATCAACAATGTAGTTCAAGTACTAACAGATGCAAAATTTGGTTCTCTTAAAAGTTCAAAAAACTGTAAATGCATCGTTGGGTTTTCAACATTTTTGTAATCAAGAACTTAGATAAGGCAGAATTAATTCACATGGGAAGTTTTAAAATCCCATTGAACCAATACTAATATGTGAACCTCTTTAAGGTGTCATGGCATGTATGGTTGTTGAGAATTGGGTTTGTGTCCATAACCTTGTTGTTTCCCAGAGTTAAGTCTGTTTGCACTGTAGATAAAATGCTAACACAAATCTTTAATAATGGTGGGAAAAGCATAAACGGTGACATCTTGTCTCTGAATTTAGGAATGCTCTGAGGGCTAATGAAAATTATTTTCCACTCACTAAATAGAGAGTAAAGCTGCTGCCACTCTATGAGGGACATGCATTTTCATGTACTGCAATGTATGTTTTCATGCAATTTTGCTGGTACGTAATAGTTACCGTATTTAGCATTTAAGTTATTTAGCATTAGTATTGTTTTCAGAAAAAAGGAAAACCAATTTCCACAATTCTATGTAATATTTATGATTAGGAAAAATCATGACAGTTTATAAGAACTTATAAATTATGTGATGGTAATTTATGTTTCTTCCCAATTTGGGACACTTTATTACTATTTTTTTTTCCTTCTTGGCACTAGCTTTTGGATTTCTATGATTTGGGCTCAGTACCTTTTATAATACAGTTTGTGATCTGGAGATCTGATTCAATTGCTTATTTCATTGAAGATACTTAGATGTGAAATGTGACAGCAACCAACCTTCCCACCCATATCCGCAGGCAGACAACTTGCTGTCTGATTCAACCTTGTTGATTGCCCTTACCCATATATCAGGTTCCCAGGGTTAATCTGTACAAAAAGGCACTAGTGTTGCTAACACTGGGAATGTCAGTTTTATTGCTACAGAAACTAGTAACATAACTGCCTGCTGCTTGCTAGCTCCAGGTGTTACTTGCGAGTGGGTGTGAAATATTCTCAGCTAAGAGCTGTAGACCATATCTGGAGCAGCCACAAATAAGGGTTGTTTTTTCTCTCTCCCCTCACAGAAAGTAAAAGGATTGATAAACTTTTTCAAAATAAAGGAGACCATTTCCTTTCAGTAGAATTAGGAAGAGTCTTTAAAAGTGCTTTTTCTGTGCACATTTAATGGACGTTATTAACATCCAAATTTGATAAACTCTCATCCCATTAGATTTTAGCTTCAAAAATTTGGCCAGCATGAAAGTTGAAACACAACATGTTTGAGAAAGATACTTTATATATATTTATAGATATAACATTAACATTCTATATTTTGCTGTAGCTCAGAGCTGCTTATAGAGTGGTGTATCCTCAATTTAATCCCCAATATTATAACCCTATACAATACACTTGGTAGCAATTAGTTCAAAGCAATTCAGCAAACTTCCATGATGTTTATTGAAATGATATTTATTCTCCAAGAAAGTTTTAAAAAAGGTGTTAGAAAATTTTTTAAAATTCAATCATTTTTGAATGTGACTGTACCTTTCTACCACTATTCTGTAAGCTCTCCAAAGACACTGTAATGACTATAAATATGAGCACTTGCAATTTTACATGTATAAAATGATTCATGGAGACAAGATGTCTGATTTTATCACAAGCCTGGATGCCAGGTGCTCTTAGACTGTGAAGTTGTCTGTTTGCTAAGCTTTCTACCACTTGCTTTTTCTTGGTCCAGCATAATAAACCTATCCCAAATGATACTGTACTTCTTTAAAGAGCCCTGAGATCTACTTTGCTCAATTATAGTCAGAATCAAAGTCTCCTAAAGACAAACCACCATGGTTTTCAAATGGCAAGGAATCAGTTGGCCTTTAGCCATGTTATTCCCAAATTGTGATGACAATATGACACGAGAGAATTTTTATTCACATATTAACTCTAACATATCAGCATTTTGCAAACTCTGTGAAATGAATATTTTGGCAAATGCGGATTTTTTTTTTAACCACAGTGAAGTTTTAGGTTTTAGGTTTTTTTATTCTGTTATTCCAACAATTGTACAATATATCAAAAGCTTATTTATGTTTGCATCTGATAGTTGATTCAGGAGATATTTATCGTCATAAATTCCAATATATGGTAGTCCTTTGGATCCGAAGAAGATATTGTCATGCAGTCCATTTGTGCATATGTAAGTGGTTCTGTAGTCTCAGTCTGGAATCACAGAGTCTAGTACAATGGGGCAGTGAAAGTCCATTATTGTAGTAACTGTGGGTATTATTTTGTGATCCTGCTCATGGTTTTCTATCAGTTTTTAGCAGCCTTGTCTTCAAAGGTGATGGAAGCTTCATAGCACAGGGTTCACAAGTAGTTCTATCAGCAACGACAGTTCTAATACCCTTGGCTGGCTGTCACAGTGGCATAGGATTTGTTTTATAATGTCTTTGTAGCAACTGTGCAGTTAACCTTGAAGTTTCTTTGCAGTCTTCAGAACATCATAGAGCAATAAAAGAAATCATTTAGTGGTTGTTTCTTATGATGATATGACCTACTCACTACATCTGGGCTCTAATATTAGGGACTCAGTGCTGGTGGACTTTGCACAATCCAAGCTCTCTAGGCTGAGGACACGGTCTTGTCAATGAATTCCAAGGATTGAGTGGAGAATTGTTTGATATGCTTTTGGTACAGAGTACATGACTAATGTCCATATGGGAAGGAAGGGATAAATACAGTTTCGTAAACATTTAGCTATGTGAAGATATGGATATTTTATTGATTGAACCTGGCTGGCCTTGCTGATCATGGAGTCAATTTCTTTACACAAGGATCCCAAGTATTTGAAGATGTTTACATTTGTTAGCTGGGTGTCATTAATAGTGATTTTTGTTTCTATGAACTTGGTACTTGGCATGGGCTGGTAAATACTTCCATTTTGTTCAGGCTGGTAGTCATGGCAAATAGCTTAGTAGTTTCTGAGTATTTGTTCAACAACTATAGATTACAATCTTTGTGCTGCAGGAGCACATATCAGCAAAGCAGGTTTCTTGAATGACAGTACACTTTGTTTATGCATTTAAGCAGAGAAGATCAAAGAGAGAGCCATCCAAGCAGTACCTGATTTATATTTCCTTCTTCAGATCCTGGAAAGTACCATATTTTCCGGTGTATAAGATGACTTTCTAAAGCGCGGAAATCGGTGCTGAAGTTGGGGGTCGTCTTATACACCGAGTCGTCTTATACGCCAGAAATTATGGTAGTTTCCAGTGGATAAGACGACTTTCTAGGCATGGAAATTGGCGCTAAAGTCGAGGGTCGTCTTATATGCTGGGTTGCCTTATACCAGTGCTTCTCAAATAGTGGGGCGTGCCCCCCAGGGGGGGCGCGAGGCTCTGTAAAGGGGGGCTCGTTTGACCTTGGCAAATACTGTCATATTGGATTTCTAGATCGGATCATCCGACTCACTCGCAAGCGGCAGCCCGACACGGAGGACAACATGACCGCCAACGCACGTGACACATGCAAAGGACCCGATTGGATAGACATGATGCTCTATCCTGATTGGCCAAACCCGCCCGTGTGACTTTTAGACCCGGAAATCGGTCCTCTGTACAGAAAAATTTTTGTTACAGTCGCGCGGGGGGGGGGGGACGAAATGTTTTCTTCTTCCTAGGGGGGCATGACAGAAAATAATTGAGAAGCACCACCTTATACGCTGGAAAATACGGTACATGACAACATGCAAGTGAAGAAAAAATTGAATAGCACTGTGGTTAGCACACAACCCTATTTTATACCCCATTGGAAAAAGCAAAAGGACCTGTCTTGTCATTCTGTTGTGGACTGATTGAATTAGCTTCACGAAGTTCCTGAGGATCCATAATATCTTAGTATGTTCCAGAGGGCCTCCCTGTTTATAGTGTCAAATGTCTTTGTCAAGTCAATGCAGACAGGGTAAAGAGGCTTGGTAAATAGAGATAGTCCTCAATTTACAACCAGTTGTTTAAATGGTTACTTAAGGTATTTTTATTCCAAACTATTACTTAGAATTGTTTACATTTAACACATATATTTCTATTTCTATATCTGATTATTCCACATATTAAGCAAGCATAGTTTACCATAGTTTTTCTGATTGAAGAAAAGTATCAAAACTTTCTGTATTCATGTTCAAAAGTGTGACACATGAACTGCGTTTTTTTGCATTGTTAATATCAAACCTTATTATAACTCTTATCATAGGATAAAATTCCCAACTTCTTCTTGTTATACCATTCTTGCTGCTGTCAGCATATAAATCGCCAGCTTTTAAGGTTTAATTTTCTTGTTCTCTTCAGTGATTATTCCCAACAAGTGAATATTTTATAGTATATGATAAAGACCTAAGCATTACAAGCTTTTTGGAATACATATTCCATAGGAATATCTATTTCACAACTATGCTTGTGAAATATTTTACTTCAAAGCATTGTACAGTAATTTGCTAAAGTGGACATTGCTGTAGAAAAAACAGTAAGAATGGAGACATTTTACAGAATTAATAAAGTTTGTATAAACTAGCCTGTAACTGGGGAATTTGCATAACTAATCACATTCCCTTTGAGAAAACTATATTTTAAAATGAATGATAGGGTTTAACTGTGTTTAAACAAACTGTAAAACAACTCCAAGAATTACAAGCACAAGAAGAATGCCTGTATTCATATAACAGGCATTTCTTTGATATCTGTGGTAAAGAGTTTCTATCATCTCTGATGGACTTGTATTAAAGACAAAGAAGTATCTAACAGATTTTTGTTTTAATTCAGAAGTCTAAAACAAATATAAAATTGAAAACAGAAGTTTTTCTTTTAAAGCTATTAGCTAATTAATCAAGACCAGGAAGTTAAAGCATTAAAACAATAATAATAGTAAAAAATAAAAATAAAAGACAAAATCATATATTGTGATTGGTGGTGGATAAACAATGAGCAGTTAAAGAATTTGGCTACATTCAGAGAAACTACTTCATACTGATCTGATAACAGTACTTGCATATAAAAAAGATCAATATTTCCCAGATATTTCATCAGATAAGGTGTTATAAATTGAGTCCATGAGTCCTTATAGAAGATGCAGTATAGGAGGATATGAGTTTAATTTCAGTGGCCCCTTGTCCACAGAAATATAGTCTCAGCTCATATGGTATTTTTTTTGTATCAGATCTCTAAATATGCTGTGGGAAGTGCGTTGTAGTACACTAAGGTTAATGCCCTTTTGGATTTTTTGGATGGTTATTTGATATAAATATGTCACTGCTTTAAAAAGGGGAGTTTGACTGCTCAAATAAACATTCTTGGGAAGAGCAGCCCAATGTTGTTGGATTTCCAGATCTTTAATACATGCACACTCATATCCCATCATTAGAAACAATTCCCCAGAGAAACTAAGACACTGGAGTTTTTGTGAGATGGTCTTGAACCATCCTGATTTGAAATTATCTTCTATAAAGAAAGAACTCAAACCTGAAGGAGAAAAGAGCAGTTTGTAAGCTGCTTTTGACTAGTACTGCCTCCCTCCTGAATACTGCATTTGGGATGCAGAGTGCTACCTGAAATCTGGCTCCTAGGAATTTAGGCTATTAGATAAAAAACTTGAAAAAAAACCCTGAAAATTTGTTATTATACATCTTGGCTGTGGCAAAAGTCTTATATGAGCAAAAATCGAAAGATAAGTCATTTCCCACAATGGAAATATGGATGGAAAAAAGAACAATGGAATTGGCAGAGGTGGCAAAATTAACTACTTTAATTAAAGAACTCACTCAGCTTTGTTTCCACCTGGAAACTGCTTCATGACTTAGTATTCAGAATAGAATTTTTTTTGGTGTTGATTATATTAATGCTCTTGTTATAAGATGACTAATATTGCTAAGCGTGTAAAGCAACAAGTTGAGATTACAACTGTATTTTGTAATCTATTCTATTGCACTGAAAAAAGTCAGAAGTCACTGCTTTCTTTTTTCTTTTTCTCTGTACCTTGTACCCCTTTCCCTTCTATTTCTTTCTATTCTTATAATCTTTGCTTCAATTTGTTATAATAAACTCTAATTAAAAAAATTAAAAAGGAAAAATGTCTATCAGTAGAAGTTGAGCTGAAAAAAGTATATTTTGGAGTAGTCATGAAAGTTGTATAGAGAAAATTTAGCTTTGGAAGATTTTAAGAAAGATGATTTCTCGATAAATTTAATAAATAAAATAAAGCTAAATCTATGAAGCAAACACATGGACTGGGCTCCCTCTTTCCAATATGCAGGTTTCTTAAAAAAAAAAAAAATATCTGGAATGAATATTACCTCCTGTCCAAATTAACAACAATTCATTTGTCATTGTCATTATTATCATCATCATTTCTACCGACTTATCTTTTAGTAACCATCAGAATATGAGTGATTTTTTTCTTATATATATATATATATCTTCCAAATCGTACTAATGCCTGCAAACACTTTTGAGTAAAAACATTTGTGTCAAAATTGTTATCTTTATTTCTGGAGGAAAAACATAATACTATTGAGGAAAAACATAATACTGTATATAATTATACAGTCAATTTGGCTGACAAGTCATTTAGTTCATGACATTAATTGTGGTTGTTCCCATAAGAAAAAGAAATAACTTTTTAGAAAGCAGAGAAATTTATAAATGTATTTTTGTTGTAAGAAAGATGAAATATAATGCTGAATGTTGGAATTCATTGATGAGAGTTGAACTAAGCAAAGTGAGCCAATCAACTGAAATCCATAGTAGTTTTTTTGAACTGTTGAGTTATTCAACTCAGCTAAAAACAATGAGCCGTCACATACAATCCTATATGTTCACTTTCACCAATATGATGTTTTTTAGATGTGTTGGATTTGAAATCCCATCATTCCTAGCAAGCAGAGACTTATTTGTTAGCAAGGAATCATGCAGAGGAGGCTGCTATACATCTGACTGGGAACAGCTTCATTTGAAAGAGTGGAACTTACTTAAGTCCATGGAATCATAGAAGTGATCTGCAGTGTTGAACATTTAGGCTGATGGAAAAAGCAAAGCTGTCCAGCTTCTGAACAGTCTCAAGAAGCAGGGGCCAGCCCCTCTGTTAATAATTGAGCTATTTTCCCAACGTTCTATCCTGCAGATGATAGAAATTGCTGAGATCGTTACATTTACCAGAAAAAAGATGATATCTGTTTATGCTTAACTGGAAACCTCTTATGAACTTTTGCATAAAACAGAAAAAAAATATGAACTTATAATTATGGTTTGGATGATTAAAAGGACAGACTATAGAATGAAAAGAATTATGTTGTAATCATAGAGTAAGAAACTTATTTATAAATGACTTATAATTGCTATAAAGATTGGAAGTTACTTTTTTATATTTGTTTTTATTTTTTATTTTTTATTTTTTCTTTCTTGAACTTTATTTGTCTTTCATTTCTTTTTCTTTTCTTAGAGATAGATAAACTTATCTATCATCTATCTGTCTGTCATCATCTCCTGCCCTCTGGGATGAAGTATTATGTGAGTGTTGACCTTCTGAGTGATACTCTTCAGGTAAACTGCATCATATTCTATATTAGTAATTTTTTCCAGACCGAGTATGCTTCATTCAATTAGTCTCTTGTCATAATTTCTATGCCCTTCACTATCACCTACCCCATTATTATAATTTCCTTTAGGCAGCATTTTTTGGATTTCCACCAAACATTTTGTGGAACTCATATTGTCTGCTTCAGATTCTGCCTTCCTTTCCACAACTTTCTGTTGTTGAAACTGCTGAACTGTTTGCAATAATACTTTTTGAATCTCTCTTTTAGAGAACTCCCATTTATCCTGGGCTCTATGCAGAATAAGTGTCTCTTGCCATTAAAATCTAGTTATTTATTAATTTTATTAAAATCTGCTTTCTTGAATAATGAAGAATGCATTTGACCATACTTGGGACAAGAGTACAGAAACCAAAGTAGAGAGAAAAAGAAAATCCAATCTTATGCAGTAAGATTTTAAATCTCTTAAATCTCTAATACTGTATCTTATTCCCAACTTTTTCTTCAGCTTCCTAGAAAGCTCTAGTACCTCAATTTTTCTTTGTCTATTAAGCAGTTTAAAAATATATGGTCAGTTCCTCCCAAAAAATTCATTACAACAATTTTGTTCTCTACATTTTTCTTTGGTTACAATCATGTTGGTGCAATTGATCATTTTGAACTTTCTTCCACATTTTGAAGGAGAAAGGTATCAGCAAAATAGAGCAGTTCTCTTTTTTCTCCACTTGAGAAGCTTTATAAGTCTGAATTTTGGTTTCCTTTGATTGGAGATCACAGGAAGCTTAGACTAGTTATAATAATATATTTAGACTAGTTATAATAATATATTTACAAATATACGGTCTGAATAGATTCTTCTCTTAATTAACAGAATATAAACTCTACTTTTTGTTATTTTCATCTTAATCCAGCAGATGTCAACATGATGGCTAATAATCTGCTGAGCTTCTTTATCTGACTTTATTTTTTAAACTTTTTTAAAAAATATTTTCATTAAGATAGAAATTCTGCAAATCAGAACCCAGCT
The DNA here is from genome assembly GCF_016545835.1 of Crotalus tigris. Lineage (NCBI taxonomy): Eukaryota > Metazoa > Chordata > Lepidosauria > Squamata > Viperidae > Crotalus > Crotalus tigris. The sequence goes on along the minus strand of NW_024096625.1, from coordinate 5,131,932 downwards.
TTTAGAATTATCTTTTTTTTAAATGTCTCTACCTACATAGCCTACATAAATATTTTTAGACATTGTAAGTGTGGGGCAGTTACAGTTTACAACTTTGAACATGTTCTTACCTGCACATGGATGCCCAATGTATAGTATGGTTTGCCATGATATACATTTCTTGAAAGCAATCATGACATGTTCTCAAATTCTGAAAGTGACAATTTTCCAAAGTTTGCCTATTTCTGTATCCATCTCATCAAAGGAAAAGCATATTCCCTTGGCTTCTTTCACACACATTTGAATTGCAATATGGAGGAAGAGGTGGAGACAGTACTGGTGATATAAGGCAGGGGTGAAGGGTACTGCCTTTGCTGTTCGTTCAGAAGATCCAAAGAAGGTCATCTAACAATTAGTTCGCATGGAAACATATCAGTTGTAATTTTCCTAATAAGAACAATAGCTGTCTACCTCATCAGGTCATTAATATGAGACCCCAGCAGCACTACTATCTCCATTAACTCACTACTGAGTAAGCTCATTCTACTCATTTAACAGTATACATTCTTTAAAGGTATATTGTCAAATTTGGTTGCATAGCAGTCCTTAACTGCATATTTTATTAACAGAAGCCATATGTAGTTTACTTATTTTACAGCTAGAATTTGCCGATGGCTCAGGAATGGTAGAATTGGCATCTTACAATTCTGATTAAGTTGATTATGAAAAAATATTTTCGTTCTAGCTTTACTCTGTAACATCAACATTCAGAATGTGTTGAGAAACTGGCGGTATTTTAAAAGTGTCTATTTCATCACATACAATATGAAGAAAATAACAAAATAAAAAGCATGAACTATAATACAACATGAAGAAATCAAAGTGTTTCCTCTATTGTACATAACAATACAAAAGAACCTTGGAAACCTCATTTTCTGCTGTGTCCCCATAATGTTGCCTCCAATTTGCGCACAACCCTTGAGGGGTAAAAACAAAACTAACACCAACTTTGATGGCTTCAAAAGCAGACTGGATTAAGTTTGTGAGGGACAATTCTATTAAAGGCTATTAGTCTCAAAGAGTCAATATTATTTTCACATTGGGGAGTGTGCCCTCCTAAATATGAGTTGCAGGGAAACAACAGAGGAGAGAGTTGGGCTTTCATCTACATCTGATTGGTGAAAACACGGTACTTTAAGTTGGACTTGTGGGAAGTCACCCCCTCCAGAGAAGGAAATATTAAAAGGGCAGAAAAAATATATTTCCTCAGGATCTTGAAGAGGCAGGAAAGCATGCCCAGTTTTCTTAATAGCCCCAAGTCTACCTCCCCCCAAGCAGAAACCAGCTCTATAGAAATGCAAATGCAGACCATTCAGGAAAGTTGGAGCTAGAAGATTAAGAAGACAAAGACCTAAAATCTGCATACCTCACCCAAACTCTTAAGAGTCATTAGCCCAGCCACAGGGAAATATAATAGGATTAAATCACAGATACCAAGACTCAGAAAAGTTCAGTTCAGTTCAGTTCAAAGTTCACGCCACAGGAACAGGAAACAACTCAAAACAAAAGGCTTCAGAGGGTATAAAAAACCCACTCTCTACATGGTGCCAGAGCCATCTTCTTGCCTGGCTCTCCTCTCCAATAAACTACAACCTTCTTCCCAAAGCAGTTGTCATGTTCATTCCTGGCTTGGATGAACCAGGATGAAGACTTTTCTTCCAACAGACTTTAGAGTAATTAATTAATTCTCAATGTTAATTTTTTGCTGTCACCTGGACTTTTGCCAGATTTTTGTAGTCTAGGTATAGTAGCTTAATCCCTCAGCAGCAAGCCCAAATTGCCAGAGATTTGGGAGCATTATGAGTTAATTCTGCTTTTCAAAGTTTGCAGGGAATTCTGCTTGTTTTCCTCAACCCCCTTTCCTTGCATTTTTAGAAATTTTGTTAGGTAAAGGGTAAAATCCTGCTGGTGGCTCCACACATTCACACCTGGATATGTGAGATCATTTAAAATGGGTTGGTTGACAGCAAAAACTGGTTATTCATCATGAAGCTGAATAATTTTATAATAAAAGAAAGGGACTAACAATTTGTAAAAACAGCTCCTGTCTTTTCTGTTTTCCTGGTTTTCTCACATTTTAAAAACCTATACATGTGTAAATTTAGTATCCAAGAAAACATATTCCTACTGTTTTCTGAGAAAGTAGAATAATTACACCCAAAAGATCCTTTTCATTTAGTTAGCATGAAATCATATGTGTGAGTCCTACTAAAACAAACAACTAAAAAAACTGCCTTCCTCACATTTGTAATTGGAGTGAGTAATTTATTTTCAGATAATGTATATAGCCTGGTATCTTAAATATTTCCTAGCACATTTCTGAAGTATTGAACTATTCATGAAGCAAAGGTTATACTTAATTGGCTAATTTATGGTTAATACCTTCTAGCTTTGCCGTCATCATGTATCTAACGATAATTGCCTATTCCTTTTATTTTCTGTTTTTAAGTCTTAATGAATCAAATCAAATGACTTCATGTTTTAGGCCTGTCATTCTGTAGACAATGAAGAGAGATCTCAATGAACTTGTGTGATCAATGGGATTTTCTTCAGAAGGTTTTCATCTTTTTAGCTACAACAGTGGGAATGGCACTGCTATTACCATGTTCAATTTACTTAGTGTCCAATAATAAAAGAAGAGAGTGTTAGTCTAGCCATATGTTTTGAATTTTTGGTAAAAATCACAAAGAAAGAAGAGGGCTCATATTTAATACTGTGGAAATCAGAATATGCATTAGTTTCTGCTTTCATCAGTAAATATAAGAGTAAAACCCCTCCAGCTGCCCAAGAGTTTATCTCAATCCAGTGTTTTAATTTATTACTTCAATGGGTTCAACAACCAGTATAATAATAATAATAGTAAAGTTGGAAGGGACCTTGGAGGTCATCTAGTCCAACCCCCTGCTCAGGCAGGAAACCCTATTTCATTTCAGACAAATGGCTGTCCAGTCTCTTCTTAAAAACTTCCAGTGTTGGAGCATTCACCACTTCTGGAGGCAGGTTGTTCCACTGGTTAGTTGTTCTAACTGTCAGGAAGTTTCTCCTTAGTTCTAGGTTGCTTCTCTCCTTGATCAGTTTCCATCCATTGCTTCTTGTCCTGCCTTCAGGTGCCTTGGAAAATAGCTTGACTCCCTCTTCTTTGTGGCAGCCCCTGAGATATTGGAACACTGTTATCATGTCCCCCCTTGTCCTTCTCTTCATTAAACTAGACATACCCAATTCCAGCAACCGTTCTTTATATGTTTTAGCTTCCAGTCCCCTGATCATCTTTGTTGCTCTTCTCTGTACTCTTTCTAGAGTCTCAACATCTTTTTTACATCATGGTGACCAAAATTACATAGATCTTTACACACTGCTTGTATTTACACTGGGGATTTGTGCTGGGATTTCTTTCAATTGCATACCTCTTGACTTCAAAATTTCCGTTAGCAGAATCATCAGAGTGTATTTCTCTAAGCCAAGTGTTTCAAACATGTGACTTGCAGGACACATGAAGGCCACTAAGGCTTTTTTTTTGGTGGTCCTTGGTAGTTCATCTGAAATTTTAAAAATGTAAGACTCTGCCAGAACCTCAATCTACAGGAACCTGTCCAGATAGCCTCCAAAAATCAGTCACCATTGAATGGAAGAAAAAAAAATCATGCCACAGCTTTTGTGTGCAGAGGAGATTTATTAGTTTTTGGAATCATCCTGGTTAAGACACTGACATAAAATTCAGGAGACAATTAAGCCTCCCTTAGGCATTAAATCCAGCTGGATGACTTTGGACCATTCCACCCACTTTAAAGGGTTGTTTTTGAGGGAAAATAGGAGGCAGGAGTATAAACCATATTCCTATATTGCATACTCCTATAAATCAAGATATAACCAAACAAAAAGAACAACAAATATTTTAACTATTGCTAACTTCTTTAACATTTATTGTTTAACTAACAATCTGAATTTGGTTTAATCCCTTGGCATATAAAAAGGCTTACCTAATGAAAATCAATTTGTTATTCTTTAAAATGACACATGACATATTTTGTTACAATAAATTTGGACTGTCATAGAGAAACAGAAGGAAAGTGATATCAATCTTTGTTGGAACAAAATATGCATATTTCTAGGCTTGGCTAATTTTTCATGGTTTTGTTTTGCATATGATTCATGTGGATCCACTAAGAATCAGTAGTACCAATTTTTAGGGTCAAAATGATCTCAACTCATCATTGAGTTGGCAGAAAACAATAATGAAATGCTGTCTCCCATCTTTTTTGGAGAGGTGCCTTCGAGTTGATTCATGGCAACTGCCTGAATATGTCCCTGCAGTTGCTTTTCAGAGGTGGTTTGCTGTTGCCTCCTTCTTGGGGCTGAGAGAGAAGAACTGGCTCAAGGTCAGCCCAGCTAGCTTTGTGTCTCAGGCAGAACTGGAAATCATACTCTCCCAGTTTCTAGCCTAATACCTTAAACCCACTAACCAAACTGGCTTTTCTATCCCTATTGATGATCCCTATTGTTATGTATTAAGCAATTCAATGGGTCTGTGGTAAAAAAACGGTTAACTGATTGCATTATTTGAATGATAGACTGTCTGTATGTATATCTTTAAGTTAGTTAGTTGGTTTTGGCGCAAATGAATACTTTAAACTGATTGGCTGCTGCCTAGTGGTGGTCGTATAAATATAAGTTAGGCAGCTGCTAGAGCTTGCTTCTGTGAGAACCTATTAAAGAGCTGTTAATTCAACTTCATGTCTTCAATGCCTCGCTGTTCCCACTATACAATAGTTGCGACAAAAGTGGGATTATGCTGCTAGGAAAAAGAGAGCTAAGTCACTAAAGGGGCAAGACCAGGCTTCAGCATCCTGGCTGGAACAGTGTTCTCCCCTTCTACCTGTCAGTATGCAAACGCTGGAGGTATTGCCTTCCTAAGGGACCCATCCCTAGGACACTCACAGAAGCCCTAGCAACATATGGCATTGGAGACGCCGAAACAGCCAAACCATGGCCAAAGTTGGCAAACTTTCAAAGTTCGACATAACGCACCCCGAACGATGGAGTTCATACGTCTCCAGAGTAGAAAACTACTTCAAAGCAAATCAGGTCAGAGAAGACAACTTAAAAGCTGCAACCTTGTTATGTGTGTGTGGCCAAGCCACCTTTGATATAGCGGAGAACTTAGTCACTCCTTCTCCCTTGGAATCAGTACTTTTGCTGACTTAAAATGTAGACTCAAGGAGCACTTCAAACCTCGTTGGTCCATTTTTGCATACAGACATGCATTTGAGATGAGAGAGCAGCAGCCAGGTAAAACCATTGCTGAATTTGTGGCCACCCTATGCCAAGCATCCCGGCTCTGCGAGTTTCCCGATGTAGAAGACAGGCTCTGGGGCTGACTAGTCTGTGGCTTGTGAAGCAGAGACTTAGAGCAAAGGCTGTTCGCTAAAGAAACCCTGATCTTCCAGGACGCTCTAAAAAGGTGATGGCAGAAGAAGCTGCAGGAGGAGCTGTCAAGGCTTTACACCCCTCAAGGAATCTTTCCAGTCAGTTGACTGTACATCATGAAAAATCAGAAAGAATAGAAGACCCAGACATCAACATTGAGATTGACCGGGTGCAGAAGATCCCAGAAAGAAAGCAGTTGTCGTTTGACAAGGCAGTTCCCTTCCCTAGCTGTCTCAGTTGTGGTGGAAGACACCAATGTTCAGAATGCTAGTTCTGCACAGCTGTGTGCCGGGCATCTGTAAAGGTCGTCAGAGGGGATCGCCACACAAAGAATTCCCCAGGAAAGGTAATGGGGCCCCGGGACAGAATAGAGTTGGGTTTTGCTCCGGGAGAAGGAGCATCCTCAGAACTGGAGCCCGTCGCCCCCTAAAAAAAAGCTTAGACTAAAAGTCAAGGTGGAAGGAGTTCCATGCACCATGGAACTGGACACAGGATAAGTTGTGTCTATAATCTATAAACTTTTAACTTCATCTGCAGAAATGGCGGAAAACAAGTCAGACTCAAGCCGTCAGATTTAGTTTTGTCAGATTTTTCAAAACTCCCGTATAGCAGTTAAAGGAGAAGCTACCATTAAAGTGACATTCAAAGAGTTTGAAGGTCCTTTCAGTGTCGTGGTGATGGAAGGCCAGTGAACAAGCCTGATTGGCTTAGACTGGTTTGATACTCTGGGCATGTGACTAGCATCAACAGAACCCAAACAACAGATTTGGCAGCTGTCTGCCAGGAGTTTGCAGAGGTATTCAGTCCCCTTAGGAAAGTACAAAGGAGCACCAATTGCTCTCCACCTTGACCCAACCGTAGCCCTGATAAGAGTTAAGCCTCATAGAGTGACTTTTGTCCTTAATCCCAAGGTCCATGCAGAGTTAGATAAGCTCGTTAAACAGGGAGTCTTGCAACCCATTGTGTGGGAAACCCCAATAGTTACACCGGTCAAGCCTAACAGAGAGGTATGCATCTGCGCTGATTATAAGTGCACTATTAATAAGGCACTGCAACAGCATGCATATCCGGTACCTGTAGTTAGCCATATTCTGGCATCCTTACAAGGAGATCGCTTATTTGCAAAGCTGGACCTGGCACAGGCTTATCAGCAACTGCCTGTGGATGATGCCTCTGCTGAGGCTCAAACAATAGTTACCCATAGAGGGGTATTCAAGGTTCATCACCTACAGTTTGGGGTCAGTGTAGCCCCCGGGCTCTTTCAGAGTGTGATAGAACACACATTAAAAATATTCCAGGGGTGTGTCCTTACTTTGATGATGTTTTAATTGCTCGGCAGTCAGCAGAGATACTTGCTGAATGCTTAAGGGCTGTCCTTCAGCGTTTCCACGAAGTGGGGCTGAAGCTAAAAAGGGAAAAATGTCAAATTGGAGTCAGCTCCATAGAATTCCTGGGGTTCTGCATCTATGCTGCCAGAATATACCCAGCTGAATCAAAATTCACAGTTATTTTGCAGGCTCCCAGTCCAAAGTCAAAGTGGGAGCTGCAAGCATTCTGGGGTTACTCAACTTTTATTGTTCCTTTCTACCTCACAAGGCTGCATTATCAGAGCCTCTGCACAGGGTCTAAGATAAAAGGGCACCATGACACTGGACAAGCGCCCATGAAAACAGTTTCAAGGCAGTCAAATCACTGCTGTCGTCAGACTCCGTGTTAACTCATTTTTATGAAAAACTGCCTATCAGCATTGCATATGATGCATTTCCATATGGAGTAGGAGCTGTGTTGAGCCATTTAATGGCCAATGGGAGCCAAGCTCCCATAGCCTATTATTCAAAGATGCTGTCACCGGCGGAACATAACTATACCCAAATAGATAAAGAGGCACTGGCCATCGTGGCCAGCATCAAGAAATTTCATGATTTCCTTTATGGTCGCCCATTCATGGTATTCACCGACCATAAGTCATTACTTGGGCTGTTCATAATGAACAAACAAACTCCTCAGATCCTATGTCCAAGGATGCTGAGAACATCCATATTTCTTGCCGCTTATAGTTACAGTCTAATTCACAAACTGGGCAAAGAAATGGGCCACGCTGACACACTCAGCAGACTTCCCCTGCCCAACTCAGAGCCTGACCCCGCACTTGCTGCATGCATCCTGTCAATTCAGGACTTGCCAGAATCTCCCCTACACGCAGGGGATTTGGCTGCTGAGACAGTCTCTGACAAAACTCTCAGCCGAGTTTTGAACTGGGTGCTGAGGAGGTGGCCAGGAACCAGTCCTGGAACAGAGTTTCAGAGTTTTGGTAGAAGACAGGAGGAGCTGTCTGCACACAAGGGATGTATTCTATGGGGGAGCAGGGCTGTAGTCCCACACACGCTTAGGGAAAGAGTCTTAGAATCTCTGCATGAGGGTCATCCTGGAATAGTCAGGATGAAGGCACTCCTGAGAAGCTACCTCTGGTGGCCAGGGTTGGATAAAGATATCGAAGTGCAAGTTAAAGGATGCCAGGTTTGCCAACAGTCCAGACCTGAAATGCCTCAAGCCCCAGTACATCGCTGGGAAACTACGCAAACTCTCCAGTCTATGATTCACATAGACTATGCAGGACCCTTCCAAGGACAGGTGTTCCTCGTTGTAATGGACAGTCACTCAAAGTGGCTTGAGGTAGCACCTGTCTCTTCTATGACTACTGCCAGGACCATCCAGGAACTGCGCAGAATCTTCTCCACACATGGCTTACCCAATGTAATTGTATCGGATAATGGGGCACAATTTACTTCTGCAGAATTTCAGTTATTTCTAAGGTCTAATATGATTAGACACGCCACCTCTGCCTCGTTTCACCCATCCTCTAATGGCCAAGCTGAAAGGATGGTCAGGACGACCAAAGAAGCACTCAAAAGGATAACCAGGGGTGATTGGCATCACAAGTTGATAGACTTTTTGCTTTGCCAACACACTACTCCATGCATATCAACAGGTCATAGCCCAGCAGAGCTGAGATGGGGACATTGGCTGACCACGAAGCTGGACTGTCTCCATCCAGACAGAATTGCAACAGAGACAGTGCAGTCCAAGCCTCCAAGGAATTTGCAAGTCGGCTACCGAGTTTGGCAAGGAACTACAGTCAAGGGGCACGGTGGGTGGTAGTTGTGGTTTGTAAGGTGTCAGGACCACTCTCTTACAAAGTGGTCCTGGAAGATGGGCGCATTTTGCACTGCCTCATGGATCAGCTGCGTTGGCAGCAGGCTAATCTAACCCTCGCCACCCACCAAAAGGAGAGCCGAGAATTGCCTGACTGCGGATGCAATTCTCCAGAGTCCAGTGTGATTCCAAGAGACAGGCTGGATGACTCAGCTGTGGGTCGGTTGCTTCCGACTAAAGAAACTGTGTCTGCAGATCAAAGTTCGCTGGAAGACTTATTTCCCAGCCTGTCAGAGACTTCTCCATTCTCAGACATCTGTATTGGTCTACTGGAATAGACCAGCCGAACGGACACCGGTCTACTTAGCCTTGTAAGACAAACAGAGACTGGTCTTCCTGACCAGTTGTCAGAAAGACTCTGGTCTACCCAGCCAACCAAGGGTAGACCGGGAACCTCAGGCAGAAATGAAGCAGTTGAATCGAACGCAGAAACTGCCTGCTTATCTAAATGAATATGTACAGTTATTGGATATGTTTTGATCAGGGGGAAGGGGTGTTATGTATTAAGCAATTCAACTTCGTGTCTTCAATGCCTCGCTGTTCCCACTACACAATACCTATTCTGCCTTTAATACCTCTGTTCTCAGTCACTGCTGACAGCGTTGTCCTGATATGCAGAAATAATCTGGCTTTACTTTAAATATTAAAGCTTTACTGACCATATCAAAACTGGTATAATGCCAGTCTTAACAATTCCAAGATAAAACCAACAAACCATATTGCAATAACAGTAGATACGATAACAGCAGATAACAGTGAGAGTTTTATGGACTGCTTAACCAGTTTTATGGACTGCTTAACCAGTTAATCCTACTTAAAGATGTCCAGACCATGAACTCTTTTTCACAGCTTCCTAGGAAAGAACAAGCCATTATATTTCAGCTTTTTAATTCATTTTCAGATGTTGCCTCCCTCCAATCAGCATTATTATGTAACTCCTCCACTAATGATTCAACAGCAAAAAATGGTACTCTTTCAAAGTCTAGTATAGTGTTACATAACCCATCATTGTCCTGTCAGTTACTTCTTTTTTCACAACAGGGACCATTTGTCTCATATTACATCTGACAACCATAATTGAAGTGCCATATCTCAGATGCCACACTTTCAGTTCCCCACAATCCAGGAGAGGAAACTTGCTGCTTCCTCTCATAAGAAAAATTATTCTGAAAGGTCTGCTTCCTGCCTAGGCCTGTTGACAGCAGGTGAGGACCTCCATATCAGAATGTTTTCTATTGGTACCGAAATCACCAATCAGCCAAGAATTAGTATTATCACACCAATTACAAGGCTAGCTTTGACAGAATTACTCTTATCTCATATTCCATAATATGGTTATTTTCCTAGAAAATAGCTTACTGGGATGCTGAATGGATAGACCTCACCCTTATCCCCTTTATGCATTGGTTGGACATACTCTTATTCTAATATATTGAGGCAAAAAGTCTCATATCCAATCAGAAAATCAGACATAATTCTTATGGTTAGTACCCTGCTTTCTTTCTCATTTTCTGCCTACAGTTCTCTTGTTTCCTACAACAGTTTAGCATTGGTTATCAACTTAAATATCAGGCCATATATTTTCTGATAATCAACTATTGGTTTTTTCACAGAAGTTGATCAGTCAGAGCATTGGTGCATGACACCTTCTGGAGGTCTGGCAGTCCAAATTTATAGTTCAATTGAACAATGGATGACTTCCCAAATAAAAAAAATGATATTAGTGATTTTAATAGTAGGCTAATTTCAATGATGAATCATTTACTAACTTAATATCCCCTTCAACAAAGTTGCCTACGTTATTTCTGAGACATTCTAAAATACTGTATTCCACTGTCCCCAGAAGCTCTCTAGTTGCTGCTGCCTTCATTGTTTGGAAGGTGGTTTTGATTCACTCTCCCAAGATTGTAGGCTAATTTACTGTTTTAATCATCTACTATTGCCTTTTCAATTTGATAATATTATCACCCCAGAACATCTTTACACAAGTCTAATGTAAGAGTAATGGTGAACTGACTGCCCCTATTCCTATTGTAAAAGGAAAAGGCTATATTCTGCCCTTTTTACTGCTTAATTTTTCTTAATTAATGGCATAATATTTATCTATGCAAAAAGTGAATTTCACTCTCCAATTTTATCCCACTAATTTATTTCTTTTTTATTTTATGTGGACATAAATTAAAATTCCAAGTTGGCTGCCATGGATGCCTTTAGTCATTCTGTTTAGGGGAAAATTGGAAATAATCAGTTCAAAGAGGTTATCTTTTTCTAAACATATTTTAGCTTCCTTATATTTAAATTAACGATAGTTAAATTAATGATGAGATCCAGTTTGGTCTAGTGGTTAATACATTGAACTAAGAGCAGAGAGTCTGTGAGTTCTAGTTCTGTCTTAGGTCCAGATGCTAGCTGGGTGTCTTTGGGCCAGTGACTATCTCTCAACCCTAGGAAGCAGGCAATGGCGTACCACTTCCATTGACCTTTTCTAAGAAAACTGCAGGGATTTGTCCAGGTAGTTGATAGGAATTAAGACTTATTTGAAGGCACCCATACACAGAGATAATATTAACTGAACAAGTTAAGGATTTATAGTACTTGGACATTCACTTCTGTTCCTTTGCATCTTAGAACCATCCAATGCAAATATCAGATTTGTGGTTCATAAGGATATTGATTTCATGCTTTCAGTAATTACAGTTAATACTGTAAAGCCAAAGCCAATATTTTAAGTTTGCTAAATTTAATGCAAAATGTCCTTTGCATCCCCTGATCAATAGGGATTTCACCTCTTTAGTTGGAGCTTAGTTGTATTTTTGTTGAGGCAAAAAGGATGAAGGCATTTTCCACTGAGAGTATTTTCCATGTGGTGCATGAAAGCGCAGCCAACAGAAATGGGATGTATAACTTTACTGCTATTGCACCAGTCTAATTCTGATACCAGGTTTATATAGGTCTGTGCAGTTTTCTTTGACAACAGTTTTAATGTGCATCAAAAAAATTTCTTGAGGGGTCTTTTATATGTACAGAAAGGGAAAAATATAGAAGTTTCCACAACTGAGCAGCAGATTCTGAAATTAATGGAATTGACAGAGATAGCAAAACTGGCTCCTTTTATGAAAGACAGAAACTTATCTAGCTTTGTTTCTATTTGGAAGTCACTTTGGGATTACTTGTTAAGAAAGATGAAAATGAAGTTTGATTTTAGGATTCATTGATTAGATCTGCTATGATTGTAGAAATATATGTTGTTATTATTAGACATATATTGTATATTCTTTTATGTTTATATTTAAACTTAAAGGTTATTTTGTTATATAATACTAATGTTATTTTAATTGTTCAAGTTATATATTTTTATATGGTATTTTTGGGTTTAAGAGTAAAAGGTTATTATATATTTGTATCTGCATTAAAGAAAGTTGGGAGTCAACTTTTTTCTTTCTTTCTTTTCTTGTAATGGTTTAACTTTTTGTCATGTGCAAAAGATCAGGACCATTTGTAAGGTTGCAGCATAGAAAATTTATTCAAGTCTTTCCCCAAGAATCTGGTCGACTAAAGTTCAACACTAAACTAGTGCCAGGTAAGGTTCAATGGAATTAAGGAGGGCTTGGATTTGGAACACTTATAGGAACATAACACCTCTAAAATGATGATGCATTTAGCTCTGCCCCCTCCAGCTCTGCCTGTCTTCTCCCACACTTTCCCCCATTTTTGATCCCCTTGCCCTAGTTTTTCCTTTTTTTGTTATTTTGTATTTTATCTCTCTTTGAAACTTAATAAGGCTTATTTTCTCAATATTCTACATGCCAAAGAGTGTCCAGCTCTTTCATGTGCAACAGACTTTACGGACCTTGAGATTGGTCTTGAATGGTGATGGAATATATTATATTAATATGGATAAAGATATGAACTACTAAAATCTTTTCACTCACCGACATGGAACGAGAAGGCAGTGTTGTGAAAAGAAGCTCTTTAAACAGTGTTGCTATGGCAAGACTGTTCGGACTAAGGTTTAAATGCTATGTTGCACTGCTGAAGAGCTTTTCTTGTGAAGCAGCATTTCTTATTCAAATAGCTGGCTTCCCCTCCCCTGTACGAGCTATATGTGTATTTCTGTACAGCAGTAGTACAATAAGTGAATTATTTTGAATTCCTTACTTTTTTTTTGAAATACTGCTTGGCTAAATTGGCTGTTGTTCAAAAGCTTTCAGTTGACAGGTTGTTATATAAAACATTGTTATAGAGGCAGAAATTAATCTGCTCTCCCCCCAAAAAAACTTGGAAGGTTCTCCCATTAGGAACCTACTGGTCCTTGTTTATCCAATATTTCCCTCCTCTTTTAATGTAAAGCAAATGGTCACAGGGAACATACAATATATCAGTCAACATAAAGAGATTAACTGAATATTTAGCAGGCCACAATAAAGCAGAAATAAATATGCGGCAGTAAAGGAGCTCTGCCAACCATACCTAAGTAAAGCCAATATATATTTACAATTTTTCCAAGAAATAGCAATGCAGTAATGCATTATTTTTAATCCCATAGGAAATACAAAACATAAACTTAAAAGCATCCACTTGTATATAAATTAATCATTTGTAATATACAGAAATAACAAGCTTAATAGGATATTTTATTTTTGCTTTCAAAATGTGGAATCCTCTGATATATTGGACTAAAATGTCTACCATCAGTAGCCTGCAGAATGATGCTGGTTAAAAATAATAATAGTCCAGTAATTCAGTAGTTCTGTCCAACAAGAAAGTAATGAAGGTTTGTGCCTGCCTAACAAATAGGTATTATTTTGAAAAAAAAAAGTCTTGTATGTGTAGTATAAGACATTGGAAAGAAAGATGAATTTATATGTGTCTAGTCAAGTCAAGCTGAACTCCTGGCTTCTTGGATTCAGCCCTGGCAGTCATAACAAAATGATTTGCCAATGTTCTTTGGGCCTGACTGACTTCCCAATCTAACATGCAGTTCTGCAGTTCTGTGACATCCTTATAATTTTCCAGCCAAGTATTAATCAGGACAAGCTGTACATAATTTTTGAGGTTCAGCAAAGTTTGGCTAGATAAATAAGATAAGATAACCTCATTTTTTTTACTGTGGGCACTCTGGCACATATTAAAAATGGAATTCTGTTCCCTGCTCTCAAAACTGTAGACCTACATAACATACATATAAATATGCTATATACATACATATGTATATGTTGTTGTTGTTAATTGCGAAGTCGTGTCCGACCCATCGCGACCCCATGAACAACGTTCCTCCAGGTCTTCCTGTCCTCTACCAAGTTCTGGAGTCCACTCAAGTTCACACCCACTGCTTCAGTGACTCCATCCAGCCATCTCATTCTCTGTCGTCCCCTTCTTCTATTGCCCTCAATCTTTCCCAGCATTAGGCCCTTCTCCAGTGAGTCCTTCCTTCTCATTAGGTGGCCAAAGTATTTGAGTTTCAACTTCAGGATCTGGCCTTCTAAAGAGCAGTCGGGGTTGATCTCTTCTAGGACTGACTGGTTTGAACGCCTTGCAGTCCAAGGGACTCGCAGGAGTCTCCTCCAGCACCATAGTTCAAAGGCCTCAATTCTTTGGCGCTCAGCCTTTCTTATGGTCCAACTTTCACAGCCATACATTGCAACTGAGAAAACCATGGCCTGGACTATAGGCACTTTTGTTGCCAGGGTAATGTCTCTGCTTTTTAGTATGCTGTCTAGATTTACCATAGCTTTCCTCCCCAGGAGCAAGCGTCTTTTAATTTCTTGGCTGCAGTCCCCATATGAGGTGATCTTGGAGCCCAGAAAAATAAAATCTGTCACTACCTCCATTTCTTCCCCATCTATTTGCCAGGAATTGAGAGGGCCGGATGCCATGATTTTGGTTTTCTTAATGTTGAGTTTCAAGCCAACTTTTGCACTCTCCTTCTTCACCCGCATCAAGAGGCTCTTTAGTTCCTCTTCACTTTCTGCCATGAGAGTGGTATCATCTGCATATCTTAGGTTGTTGATATTTCTCCCGGCAATCTTAATTCCAACTTTTGTTTCATCTAGCCCTGCCTTTCTCATGACGTGCTCTGCATATAAGTTAAATAGGCAGATTTAGCTTTGTTGTTGCTCAGATTTTCTAAGGCCCATTTCACTTCACATTCTAGGATGTCTGGTTCGACGTCAGTGACCATCTCATTGTGGTTATCTGGGACGTTAAGCTCATTCTTGTATAGTTCTTCTGTGTAGTTTTGCCATCTCTTCTTAATCTCTTCTGCCTCTGTTAGGACCCTGCCGTTTTGGTCCTTTATCATGCCCATCTTTGCATGAAACGTTCATATGTCCAATTTTCTTGAAGAGATCTCTGGTCCTCCCTATTCTGTTGTTTTCTTCTATTTCTTTGCACTGTTCATTTAAGAAGGCATTCTTATCTCTTCTAGGAATTCTGCATTCAGTTGGGTGTATCTTTCTCTTTCTCCTTTGCCTTTCGCTTCCCTTCTTTTCTCAGCTATTTGCAAAGCTTCCTCAGACAGCCATTTTGCTTTCTTGCATTTCTTTTTCTTTGGGATGGTTTTAGTTGCTACCTCTTGTACAATGTTGCGAACTTCCATCCATAGTTCTTCAGGCACTCTGTCTATCAGATCTAATTCCTTAAATCTATTTGTCATCTCTACTGTATATTCATCAGGGATATGATTTAATTCATACCTGAGTGGCCTAGTGCTTTTCCCTACTTTTTTCAATTTAAGCCTAAATTTTGCAACGAGAAGCTCATGATCTGAGCCACAGTCAGCTCCTGGTCTTGTTTTTATTGTCTGTATAGAGCTTCTCCATCTTTGGCTGCAGAGCACATAGTCAATCTGATTTCTATGTTGACCGTCTGGTGACGTACATGTGTAGGTGTAGGTATATGTATATACCTACACCCTTATATATAAATATATAGGATAGATGGGGAGATTGCTGACGACACCAAGCTGGCAGGAATAGCCAACACTCCAGAAGACAGGCTTAGGATACAGGAGGATCTGGACAGACTTGAACACTGAGCACTATCTAACAAAATGAAATTCAATGGTGAAAAAAGTAAGGTTCTAGATTTAGGCAAGAAAAACCAAATGCATAGGTATAGTATAGGGGGTACCTTGCTCAATAGTAGTAACTGTGAGAGGGACCTCGGAGTCCTAGTGTGAGCCAGCAGTGTGCTGCAGCTGCCAAAAAGGCCAACACAGTGCTAGGCTGCATTAACAGAGGGATAGAATCAAGATCACGTGAAGTATTAACACCACTTTACAGTGCCTTGGTAAGGCCACACTTGGAATACTGCATCCAGTTTTGGTCACCACGATGTAAAAAAGATGTTGAGACTCTAGAAAAAGTACAGAGAAGAGCAACAAAGATGATTAGGGGACTGGAGGCTAAAGCATATAAGGAAAAGCTGCTGGAATTGGGTATGTCTAGTTTAATGAAGAGAAGGACGAGGGGGGACATGATAACAGTATTCCAATATCTCAGGGGCTGCCACAAAGAAGAGGGAGTCAAGCTATTTTCCAAGGCACCTGAAGGCAGGACAAGAAGCAACAGATGGAAACTAACCAAGGCGAGAAGCAACCTAGAACTAAGGAGAAACTTCCTGACAGTTAGAACAATTTACCAGTGGAACAACCTACCTCCAGAAGTGGTGAATGCTCCAACACTGGAAGTTTTTAAGAAGAGACTGGACAACCATTTGTCTGAAATGATATAGGATTTTCTGCCTGAGCAGGGGGTTGGACTAGATGATCTCCAAGGTCCCCTCCAACTTTATTATTATTATTATTATATTATTATTATTATGGATCATCGCACAGTCAGCCAGATGTTCGGACTGGATTTGGCATTTTGTCTACCTATCGAGTCCTTACCCAGGACCTGGGATAGGCAGATGTGGATGTTTGATGGTATTACAGATATCGTCGCAGGATGGAAGCAGTTTCTAGTAAGGCTGCCTTTTGCAATTGACTAATAGCGAATTTGTCAATGCCAATGGTGTTCAAGTGGTGCTCCACTTATTTTGGGATTGCACCCAAGGAGCCTATTACTATTGGTACTACCCTTGCTTACTTTTGCCATAGTCTTTCTATTTCTATTTGTAGGTCTTTGTATTTTGTTATCTTCTCCAATTCTTTCTCGTCTATTCTGCTGTCTCCAGGCACTGCCACGTCCACTATCCAAACTTTTTGTCTTTCTTATCGACAATGGTTAAGTCCGGGGTGTTATGTTGCAGGTGCTTGTCTGTTTGAATTCTGAAGTCCCAGAGCAGTTTAATTTTATTATTTTCTATGACTTTCTCTATTTTATGATCCCACCAGTTTTTGGTTACAGACAAATGATATTTTTTGCAGATCTTCTAATGCACCATTATTATTGTTGTTGTTGTTGTTGTTGTTGTCTATCTTGAATACAGCAGAAGGAAGAAACCTGAAAGTTCACAAGGTTGATACTGTATGGAACAAAACTGTGACTGAATCTGAATATTCTGCTTCAGATACCATGAAGCCTCCTCCCAGAAGGTAACAAGGAAAACAGGTCATGAAGAGGATGGGTATGTCCCAGACAATCCTGCGGACTCTGCTCAAGCATTGCTTATATGCTATGTCCTGTACAGAAGGGAATGAACTGCCAATAATCTTTTCTGCTCTCCTTACCTCTCTCTGCACCACCTTCCTGTCTACTTTCAACAAGTAGAAGCTATAAACAGCTTCTCAAAAATGTAGATACACAAAACATTTTGGATTTGGATTTTGCATAGTTTGAATCCTAGTTGGACAACAGTAGGAGATGTCAGGGATGATATACCTTCTGCATATTTACTGCAAAGTATTACAACCTCACATTTCATAATGTTCATAATTTTTTACTCCATAATTTTTTCTCAATTTTTACACAGGGAACAAAAACTCTATCTCATCCTATGTGAAATGCTCTTTAATCATCTTCCCATGATTAAACAGAAGGGGTTCCCCCCCCCTTCCCTTAATTCAATTCAGTCTTCCCCACTGATTAGTGGACAATTTCCCAAGGAAGTATCTGTATTAATCCAAAGCAGCAAAAATGAGTCTTATTGTTTTTTTTTTTAAAGACTAATAATTGCAATCAGATGCATAAATATTATCCTAAGGACAGGATGCACACAATGGTACATAACACCATTTACATATCTATTGCTGGGGAAATAGTAAAAGAGAAGCCAGAGGAAAATGACATATAGTTGTTGCAGACAATAAAATTGTTTAAAGATAATGATCATTTAAAAAGATGCCTTCCACATATACGGACATATTTGCGTCATAGATTAATACATGTGGTAGTGTTTATAAGGCTATAAGATTTTTTTTAATTTTTTATTTTTTAAACCAACAAAACAAAACAAAACATAACACACATACATACACAGTGTATACTCCTCCCTATTTTTTAACAGCGATTTCGTAATGGTAAGCTTCTATTATTTACATTTCCCCCCCTTATTCTTCTTTAGAATATTTATCCTTGTTGCCCCATTGTTTCTTATTTGCATTTTTCTTCCTTCATATTATACTTCATACTAAGAATAATACATATTATTATTACTATACATTATTATACACACATTTTCCACTTTTGACCTTTCCACATTTATTCTCCTCTATTATTTCTCGTCTCCAACCAGTCATACCACTTGTTCCATATTAGATAGTACTCTGTGTCTTCCTTTTCTTTTATCTCTTTTGTTAATTTGTCCATCTCAGCACAGTCCAGGATTTTTCTTATCACTTCTTCCTCTGCTGGTATATTCTCATTTTTCCAGAACTGTGTGTATGCTATTTTTATTTTATTTTATTGGAATTATCATGCTAATAACACATTTTTCCCAAGTTCATGCTACATTTTTACTGATGATTTCATAGATCAGATAGAAGCTATTAAAAGGATATTTTTATGACCAGTTCATGATCTCATTTTAATGAAATTTTAAATGATTTCTTTGATAGGTTTCGAAACTACAATAGGACCCCTCACAAGAAAGTTGTTAACCATACCCATCATGTTGTTAGGGAATGTTGTGGAAAATTGAAAAGTGATATCTTGAAAGGAAAGCCCTGAATATTTCAGGTTTCTGTAAGACATATAAATGATTTTACATGATAGAAATTTTAATAGTGGTAAGATGAAGGTTGCTGGGGGGAAATTGTAGAGTAAAATCCTTTACGTTATGCCAACTGGGGACTGCGGCAAGGCTTTTTGCCAAGAGACTGCCCAAATCTGGAGCCAAGCCATGCAACATATATTACCTTTGGAAGCTGTTAGCACTCAGTACATGTATTTATGAATGATGGCGGACTTGTCTAGTCTGGGCATCCATTCAAGTCTCATTCCCATCACTCTTCCTTTTTACTGGATACATAATAGTAGTAGTAGTAGTAAAGTTGGAAGGGACCTTGGAGGTCATCAAGTCCAATCCTCTGCTCAGGCAGGTAACCCTATACCATTTTGGACAAATGGCTGTCCAGTTTCTTTTTTAAAACTTCCAGTGTTGGAACATTCACCACTTCTGGAGGCAGGTTGTTCCACTGGTTAATTGTTCTAACTGTCAGGAAGTTTCTCCTTAGTTCTAGGTTGCTTCTCTCTTTGGTTAGTTTCCACCCGTTGCTTCTTGTCTTGCCTTCAGGCGCTTTGGAAAATAGCTTGACTCCCTCTTCTTTGTGGCAGCCCCTGGGATATTGGAACTGCTATCATGTCCCCCCTCGTCTTCTTCATTAAACTAGACATACCCAATTCAAGCAACCGTTCTTATATGTTTTAGCCTCCAGCCCCCTAACCATCTTTGTTGTTCTTCTCTGTACTTTTTCTAGAATCTCAACATCTTTTTTACATTTTTGTGACCAAAACTGGATGCAATATTCCAAGTGTGACCTTACCAAGGCGTTGTAAAGTGGTATTAATACTTCACGTGATCTTAATTCTATCTCTCTGTTAATGCAGCCTAGCACTGTGTTGGCTTTTTTGGCAGCTGCAGCACACTGCTGGCTCATATTTAAATGATTGTCCACTAGGACTCCGAAATCCCTCTCACAATTACTACTATTGAGCAAGGTACCCCCTATACTATACCTATGCATTTGGTTTTTCTTGCCTAAATGTAGAACCTTACTTTTTTCACCATTGAATTTCATTTTGTTAGATAGCGCCCAGTGTTCAAGTCTGTCCACCTTGCTATCCTAATATTATTTGTTGTTGCTTTATCTATGGAATATATTAACTATTTCTGGTGGCCATGATTTTTCTATATATTAATTAAAAGTGCATTTGATTGAGCATCAAAACTGTTTAAGAGTTAAATCCCTCCTCCCCTTCTTTCTTCTCTTATGTGGCTGGCTGGCTATCACTGTTTGCACATTCCTTTTTATGATATTTTGTGTTATATTTGAGTACTTTGGTAGGCACACGGTGACAAAAGTTGATAATCTATTAGTGCTTAGATGAATCTTTCAAGATTTAGCTGCAATCATGAATCACGGGTGCATTCATTGAGTTTTTGAAGTAAGATCTATTGATTTAATACCTTAGATGGTTGTAACCAAAACTGAACTCTCGTAGAGAGAAAGAAGAAGAAAAAGACTCTTTTAAAAGCACCTGCAAATGAATAAAACTGATTTGCTGGAGAATAATCCATTTAGCTTTATACAGCTCGAAGCTTTCAGTTAAATCTAAACTGTTGCATAACACCCTTGTATGTGTTGACTCAGAGTTATAGTAAGCCCTATTAAACTCAGTAATAATTGATTTTCAAGTACACTTCCTAGGGCTTTTTCTTGGCAAGAAGGAATTATATGTTCCTTACAAGGCTGTCAGCTTCATATTCATATGGCTTGTCTTATGATATTATGGAAAGTGCTGGGAAGGCAGAATATGCCTAATTGAGTAGATGGGCCTTTTAGAAAGCACCTGTTCCAAGGCTTCCAAGTAGGAAAGCATGCAAAAGTATATCAAATCCTAGAACAGGTAATCTTTGTAAAAATAATAAAGGCAGGATACAGATAGATAGATAGATAGATAGATAGATAGATAGATAGATAGATAGATAGATAGATAAATAGATAATAGAATAAATTAAATTAAATTAAATTAAATCAGATAGCTTAGGAATAAATTAAATGTGATGTAAATCTCTTAGTTTGCTTTACACTTTTAGTTTTCTTTCCTGAATAGCAGTCATGGGAATATGGGGTGCAAAATCCCAATCAGAATTACAATTTGGTAGTAGGGACTGGAGAATAAAACAAATGAAGAATGGTTGCAGGAATTGGGTATGTCTAGTTTAATGAAGAGAAGGACTAGGGAGTGACATAATAGAAGTGTTCCAATATCTAAGGGACTACCACAAAGAGGAGGAGGTCAACCTATTCTCTAAAGAACCTGAAGGCAGGACAAGAGGCAATGGATGGAAACTAACCAAGGAGAGAAACAACCTAGAAGAAAGGAGGAAATTCATGACAATTAGCATAATTAATCAAGACTTGCCTCTAGAAGTTGTGATTGCTCCAACGCTGGAGGTTTTTAAGAAGAGATTGGACAGCAGTTTGTCTGAAATGGTATAGAGTTTCCTACTTGAGCAGGAGGTTAGACTAGAAGACCTCCAAGGTCCCCCCCCCGTGATTAAATTTGTATCCATCTTCTTGTTCTGAGTTGTATCC
Organism: Crotalus tigris; assembly: GCF_016545835.1. Lineage (NCBI taxonomy): Eukaryota > Metazoa > Chordata > Lepidosauria > Squamata > Viperidae > Crotalus > Crotalus tigris. Next base: position 5,110,553 of record NW_024096625.1, on the reverse strand, counting down.
TTAATAATGGAGCTTAAAAATACAAATTTGGGTCACTTAAAAAAAATCTAAACCATTCACATAGTTTGTGAATATTTTGAAACTACTCAAAAGTTTATAGGCCACTGTGTTTTTCTCTAATCAAGAATAAATTTTTAAAGCTAAAAAGAAGAATTTTGTCTTATTTAGGTAAACAACTTCAGATTTCTTTTCCTTAACTATATGTACTGGAATTACTATAGGATTCAGCACTCAAATAGATCTCTCCTCGGCATGCTTTGTTTTGCTCCTGAAATTGAAAAAGAAATGGAGATATGACATGATGTTCCCAGCATGGATTTTGCTCCCTAATCTTTCTTCCCATATTTTAGATTGTGCGAGTAGTAAATGTAAAATGATAAAAAACTAAATATACCCTAATGAATATCCTTGGATTGCATAATTATCAAGCAATGTGTATAATATGCTAATTAACATGTTTGATTGTGAGAATTTAAACTTTAGAAGCCAGGAACATACAAAGCTTTACACTGAAGGCAATTCAGTCAAATCGCCCTTTCAGACTGAATGTTCAAATCAAATAATCAGATTTATTTGATGCCTAAACTTAAATATTGAATTGATGTGGTGATTGCACATAAGTATATAACCTTTTATTGAATCAAATGAATTATTTTAAATAAAATCTATTCAAATTACTAGCTAGAATCAGAACCTGATTCTCAATTGTTTTAAAAGGACAGTTGGCTTTATAAAACAAGTGATCATAAATTTATCACAAACAAGGGTTTGGAAGAATAATTTTTGTTATAATATTTTCTGCTACCCTATGCAGAAACTATTATTATTTTGAGTATTTCTCTATTTCACTGAAGCTGATTTTTTATGGGTAAGAGTTGTATATTTTTTATTTAAAACATTTTAGTTAGCTTCTGATTAAAGTTTCAGAAATGTGTTCACAATAAAATGGAAACAAACAATAATGCAAATAAATGATATAGGCATACTTTAAAATATTGCAAGAACATACACAAAATAAAATTACATAAAATATTCAGTTAAGGTGTCCAATTAATAAAGATTAAAAACAGAACAAAAGTCAACACTTAAAAATCATTAAAATATTTAGAAAAATAAATAGGTTATTTGGGTTATTTGGGAACTGAAGGTAAACCCTCTCTATTTCTGATGTCTGGAAAATAGTGAAATCATGTACCACTGGACTTTTTTTAAATTAAAAAATACACAGGGAAAAGTAGGATCTTCAGAGAAAGAAAAAAGTATAAAACTTTTAACAAGTTTCTGCCAGGTTTCAGTAAGTTTATATTTATGAAGCCAGAGTCACTCTGCTGTTATGGTACTCTCACTAAAGCAATTAGAGTCTGTAACAGTCTCAGTTGAAGCGGCATTTCTACTTCTGAGAACTAATACATTAGTTGGTGAAGTTAAGCTGGAACAAACTGAAGCTCTATATCTGAAATATATCCAAAAGAAAGTTGAATGGAAAAGTGTGCCCTGAGACTGTTTTGTTGCTTTGTTGACAGGCAGTGGATTAATAGATGGGGTGTTGCCATCAGTTTCTGCCTTCCAGAAATGGCCATTCTGGTGATAGGGCAACCAGGCAGCGTAGATGAGCTCATTGACTAAAAGATAACGTAGTGCTTTTGTCTGAAAGGGTTAAGAGCAACTGTTTTGAATTCTACACTTACCTGACATTTGGTAGCTTTCTAAGGAGCAAGCTAAACAGCAAATGGTAAGAGCTGAAGTTCAGTATCTTTCAAATGTTATTTTAACATTCTAATGTCCGACTCTTGCCAATTCAGTCAGGTCTGTCTCTTGGCCAGGTCTCTTCACATCTTCTAATCTTGCACTATTTCTTTGAGTTTTTCTGGCTGATGTCAGCTTTGATGGAGTCCAGTCAATGTGTTCTTTGACAGCTGGATTTCTTTTACTGCTAACTTTTCCAAACAAAATTGCTTCCTCTAGTGCAGTGGTTCTCAACCTGTGGGTCAGGACCCCATTTGGGGTCGAATGACCATTTCACGGGTGTCGCTAAACAATGCAGTCCGCCATTTCCCCCCCCCTTTTCCTTAGCTGTGCTACTCCCTTTTATTCTATTGGCTTTCAAAAGCCAATAGGAATTGTCCAGGCTGTCTCTGCCCTGCTGAGCCCACCAAAAGTCCCATTCTGCAAACGGTGCTGCACCAGTTGAGTAGTCCTCGACTTAACGACCGGTTGAGTAGTCCTCGACTTATGACCGGTTGGGGGGGTCACGGCATTAAAAAAGTTGAGAACCACTGGTCTAGTGAATTTCTGTGCATGATAGTGAGATGCAGTTTCGTGATTTTGCCTTCAGGTTTGGAGTTATGTATTGCTTGTTAGTCATCTTTGTTGTCCAAGGAATACAAAGGAGCCTCATTTCATTTTATACTCTGTACATTCAAGAAAAACCTGAAGTAGAAAAGTAACTCATGGTCTTACTTTGTATTAATTACAGTTTTTACTATATTTATTAATTATTTATGCCTTATCTCAGGCTGGGTTTTCAGGATAAGATTCCCCCCCAATTCACTTTATTGTATGCAATAAACATTAGGTACAACAACTTGAATAGTAATCTTGTGCTAACAATCTGTGTTATAATTTCCCTGAATTTTTCTTTCTCTCTAATAGAGGCTTCCATTTTCTATTCCTTTCTCAGAAAGTTTTAGTATTTTTGAGACTATTTATTTACTTTATTTCAAGGTTGGGAGGTAGTAGCAGAGGTAGCCACTTACAGTTAACCTTCCCTCCAACAATTTGCAGCCTCCCTCACTTCCCCTGTTTCTTTTGCTCAAGCTCACCCATGAGCATGTTAGCACACAATCCGGTTTCCCAGGAGGAAAACATCTAGAGGAGCAAAAACAGTGAAGTTTGTGTAGGAGAAAGATAGTTAAGCCACTTCCTCCCTAGGAGTTTTCAGAATACATGTTTAATAGGGCAAGTAGTCTGCTTCAGTTTGGCAAGATTTCTGTCCAAGGATGAGGAACAATAAAGGAAATGGCTTAGAAGGATGCAGCCTGTCTTTCTTTGTTTCTGGAGCCTAACAATGGCTGTCAGTAGAGTTCTGCCAGTTTTTTGTCAAAATAGCAGAAGCAATGTCATTTGGGATATGTGTGAGGTAGAGCTTGTATGGGAATGACGTTATACTACTTTTATCAGACTGACTGATTTGATCTATGGCAGTTCACTGGAGAGACAACTGCACACCAAAAAAGATGTAATTTTATTCCCCTGTAACTGTTATAAAACCCCTTTATGGATTACTGCCATAATTCAATGAAGCTATGAGCTATGCCATGCAGGGCCACCCAAGATGGACAGGTCATAGCAGAGAGTTCTGACAAAATGTGATCCACTGGAGAAGGAAATGGCAAACCACTCCAATATCTTTGCCATGAAAAGCCCATAGACAGTACTAAAAGGCAAAAAGATATGACACTGGAAGATGAGCCCCTCAGGTCGGAAGGTGTCCAATATGCTACTGGGGAAGAGCAGAGGGCTAGTACTAGTAGCGCCAGAAAGAATGAAGCGACTGGGCCAAAGCCGAAAGGACGCTCAGCTGTGGTTATATCTGGTGGTGAAAGGAAAGTCTGATGCTGTAAAGATTTTTTTCTCCATAGGAACCTGGAATGTAAGATCCATGAATCAAGGCAAGCTAGACATAGTCAAAAAAGAGATGACAAGACTGAACATTGACATCTTAGGAATCAGCGAACTAAAATGGACAGGAATGGGTGAATTTAACTCAGATGACCATCAGGTATATTACTGTGGGCAAGAATCCCTCAGAAGAAATGGAGTAGCCTTCATAGTCAATAAAAGAATAGGAAAAGCAACACTGGGATACAATCCCCAAAATGACAGAATGATCTCAATTCGAATCCAAGGCAAACCATTCAATATCACAATAGTCCAAATCTATGCCCCAACCACTGGTGCTGAAGAGGATGAAATTGACCGGTTCTATGAAGCCCTACAGCACCTTATAGAATTAACACCAAAAAAATGATGTCCTTATCATCATGGGGGATTGGAATGCTAAGGTAGGAAGCCAAAAGATAACCGGAATAACAGGCAAGTTTGGCCTTGGAGTACAAAATGAAGCAGGGCACAGGCTGATAGAATTTTGTCAAGAGAATACGATGGTCATAACAAACACTCTTTTCAAACAACCCAAGAGACATGGACATCACCAGACGGTCAACACAGAAATCAGATTGACTATGTGCTCTGCAGCCAAAGATGGAGAAACTCTATACAGTCAGTAAAAACAAGACCAGGAGCTGACTGTGGCTCAGATCATGAGCTTCTTGTTGCAAAATTTAGGCTTAAATTGAAAAAATTAGGGAAAAGCACTAGGCCACTCAGGTATAAACTAAATCATATCCCTGATGAATATACAGTAGAGGTGACAAATAGATTTGAGGAATTAGATCTGATAGACAGAATGCCTGAAGAATTATGGATGGAAGTTCGCAACATTGTACAAGAGGTAGCAACTAAAACCATCCCAAAGAAAAAGAAATGCAAGAAAGCAAAATGGCTGTCTGAGGAAGCTTTGCAAATAGCTGAGGAAAGAAGGGAAGCGAAAGGCAAAGGAGAAAGAGAAAGATACACCCAATTGAATGCAGAATTCCAGAGAATAGCTAGAAGAGATAAGAATGCCTTCTTAAATGAACAGTGCAAAGAAATAGAAGAAAACAACAGAATAGGGAGGACCAGAGATCTCTTCAAGAAAATTGGAGATATGAAGGGAACGTTTCATGCAAAGATGGGCATGATAAAGGACCAAAATGGCAGGGATCTAACAGAGGCAGAAGAGATTAAGAAGAGATGGCAAAACTACACAGAAGAACTATACAAGAATGAGCTTAACGTCCCAGATAACCACAATGAGATGGTCACTGACCTCGAACCAGACATCCTAGAATGTGAAGTGAAATGGGCCTTAGAAAATCTGAGCAACAACAAAGCTAGTGGAGGTGACAGTATTCCAGCTGAGCTATTCAAAATCTTAAAAGACGATGCAGTAAAAGTGCTACACTCAATTTGCCAGCAAATTTGGAAAACTCAACAGTGGCCACAGGATTGGAAAAGGTCAGTTTACATTCCAATTCCAAAGAAAGGCAATGCCAAAGAATGTTCAAACTATCGCACCATTGCACTCATTTCACATGCTAGTAAAGTTATGCTTAAAATCCTACAAGCTAGACTCCAGCAGTATGTGGATCGAGAACTACCAGAAGTACAGGCAGGATTTCAAAGAGGCAGAGGAACTAGAGATCAAATTGCCAACATACGCTGGATCATGGAGAAAGCTAGGGAGTTCCAGAAAAACATCTACTTCTGCTTCATTGACTATGCAAAAGCCTTTGATTGTGTGGATCACAACAAATTGTGGCAAGTTCTTAAAGAGATGGGAATACCAGACCATCTTATTTGTCTCTTGAGAAACCTATATGCGGGTCAAGAAGCAACAGTGAGAACTGGACACGGAACCACTGATTGGTTCAAAATTGGAAAAGGAGTCCGGCAAGGCTGTATACTGTCGCCCTGCCTATTTAACTTGTATGCAGAGCACATCATGAGAAAGGCAGGGCTAGATGAATCAAAAGTTGGAATTAAGATTGCCGGGAGAAATATCAACAACCTAAGATATGCAGATGATACCACTCTAATGGCAGAAAGTGAAGAGGAACTAAAGAGCCTCTTGATGCGGGTGAAGAAGGAGAGTGCAAAAGTTGGCTTGAAACTCAACATTAAGAAAACCAAAATCATGGCATCCGGCCCTCTCAATTCCTGGCAAATAGATGGGGAAGAAATGGAGGTAGTGACAGATTTTATTTTTCTGGGCTCCAAGATCACCTCAGATGGGGACTGCAGCCAAGAAATTAAAAGACGCTTGCTCCTGGGGAGGAAAGCTATGGCAAATCTAGACAGCATACTAAAAAGCAGAGACATCACCCTGCCAACAAAAGTGCGTATAGTCCAGGCCATGGTTTTCCCAGTTGCAATGTATGGCTGTGAAAGTTGGACCATAAGAAAGGCTGAGCGCAAAGAATTGAGGCCTTTGAACTATGGTGCTGGAGAAGACTCCTGCGAGTCCCTTGGACTGCAAGGCGTTCAAACCGGTCAATCCTAGAGGAGATCAACCCCGACTGCTCTTTAGAAGGCCAGATCCTGAAGTTGAAACTCAAATACTTTGGCCACCTGATGAGAAGGAAGAACTCACTGGAGAAGGGCCTAATGCTGGGAAAGATTGAGGGCAATAGAAGGGGACGACAGAGAATGAGATGGCTGGATGGAGTCACTGAAGCAGTAGGTGTGAACTTAAATGGACTCCAGAAGATGGTAGAGGACAGGAAGACCTGGAGGAACATTGTCCATGGGGTCGCGATGGGTCGGACACAACTTCGCAATTAACAACAAGATATGCAGATGATACCACTCTAATGGTAGAAAGTGAAGAGGAACTAAAGAGCCTCTTGATGCGGGTGAAAAAGGAGAGTGCAAAAGCTGGCTTGAAACTCAACATTAAGAAAACCAAAATCATGGCATCTGGCCCTCTCAATTCCTGTCAAATAGATGGGGAAGAAATGGAGGTAGTGACAGATTTTATTTTCCTGGGCTCCAAGATCATCTCAGATGGGGACTACAGCCAAGAAATTAAAAGATGCTTGCTCCTGGGGAGGAAAGCTATGGGAAATCTAGACAGCAAATCTAAAAAGCAGAGACATCACCCTGCCAACAAAAGTACGTATAGTCCAGGCCATGCTTTCCCCAGTTGCAATGTATGGATGTGAAAGTTGGACCACAAGAAAGGCTGAGTGCCAAAGAATTGAGGCCTTTGAACTATGGTGCTGGAGAAGACTCCTGTGAGTCCCTTGGACTGCAAGATGTTCAAACCGGTCAGTCCTAGAAGAGATCAACCCCGACTGCTCTTTAGAAGGCCAGATCCTGATGTTGAAACTCAAATACTTTGGCCACCTAATGAGAAGGAAGGACTCACTAGAGAAGGGCCTAATGCTGGGAAAGATTGAGGGCAATAGAAGAAGGGGACGACAGAGAATGAGATGGCTGGATGGAGTCACTGAAGCAGTAGGTGTGAACTTAAATGGACTCCAGAAGATGGTAGAGGACAGGAAGGCATGGAGGAATGTTGTCCATGGGGTCACGAGGGGTCGGACACGACTTCACAATTAACAACAAATCTTACAAATGCCAGAACAAAATATCCCTTCACCAACATCAATCGATTGATTGATCAATCAATCAATAAATCATAAAACATAAAATAAAATATATAATAAAATAAAATACATTTCCTTTCTATTAAAAATGGTCAAATAAAAATGCAGAACATGATTTCTGGCACTTATTACTCTGTGCTAATGTTAGATGCCAGCAGAGTTCTCTCTGTATAAGATTAGGGTCAGGATTAAGATATTTATTCATTTAGTTCACAGCCATCTACTCTGATTTGCAACAACTCCCTGCAGACTAACTTTCATCTTTTCCACTGCCTACTACAGATTATTTCAACAGGCAATTCAGGACTCTGACCATTGGACCAACTTGACTGTAGGTATGTATTCTTCTACTGATCTGTAGTCTCATTGCCTCTTTGACACTATGTGTTTCCTGCCCCAGCCATATATAAATATGTCTGTATCAAAAGAGATGTGACGCAGCAGTTGGAGAACCCAATAGGCATCTAATGACTTTAAAGGTTATTCCTCTTTCATTTCTAATACATACCTCAGCTTATGACTAATTAATTAGTCATTTGAAGTTACAATGGACTCCTTGGGGTATTTATGATTCAGTTCCGAAATACCAACAGCTATCGCCTTGGTCACATGCCTACACTTTGGGCACTTGGAAATTGGCTTACAGTTATATTGCAGCAACCCACAGTCATGTGGCCACATTTTATGATGTTTTTGCCAAAAAACATTATTTATTTTGTTTGTTTAACAACTGGACCACCATATACGAATGTGGTAAAGTTGGGTCAATCACATAGGTGACTCTTTTTATGACTACCACAACTATTATGACCACCACAACTTATGACTGTGATGGGTAGGTTTTTGTAAATTATAATACTTCTCTTTCTCTATGTGGAAAAAAAGGGAGGGAGGACTAATGATGGTGACGGTGATTGTTTTAAAAAGCCAAAGTAAAGCCTATTAGAGAAAAAAAACTTACCATTATAGTTTAAATTTGAAATTAAAGAGTATTACTCACTGTATTCAAAATAAAGAAAATGTCATTCACTTATTCCCCAAAGGAAAAGCTTTAAGATCTTATCCATCCCTTGACTGTCTTCCAGGGAAGCCTAGAGCAGTGGTTCTCAACCTTTTTAATGCTGCGACCCCCAACCGGTCGTAAGTCGAGGATTATCCAACCGGTCGTAAGTCGAGGACTTTCCCTGCCCGGGAGCGCTGTGCATGCATGGTGCCGCCCCCTGCGACGGCCGAGGTGTAGCTGGCAAGCGGCAGAGACGGCGCAGGCCGACCACCAGTTGGGCCACCAGCTGGCCCAGCCCAAGGGAGGTAAGGCACCCGCCGGGCCCCACGCGCACCAGCAACTTTTAAACTTCATTTAAAAGAAAAATGACAATCTCTTGAGGGTGCAGTTTGGAATGGGAACTTAGATGGTTTGAGAGAGAAGCAAAGGAATCTGTTTATTCCAAAGTGGAAGATTCTTACTCCAGTAGAGGTGGAGACCCTCAGACACAACCTGTCCCCCATTTTTTGTGCTGCTCTTTCATCAGTCTCCAAGAAGATTAAGACCACTTTACAGGTTCAGCAGGGAGGCTATATTTAAAGACCCACCTAGGGTTAAGAATTTAGGAGTAGGAACATTTAGATCTCAAAGACTCTCTGCCTATTCACTTAACTATCCTATCCAGATTAGGAGAGAAAAGAAACCTGGCTGGAGGACATATATGAGGCCCCTCTAACCAACTTGCTCAGGCTGAAGAAGATATTTGTATAAGCAACGAATAAGAAAAGAAGACCAGATGCCATGACTCAACTTCTAGAGAACTCAGTCATCTATCTGGATGACTGAGAAACTTCATTGACACACTGTTGCACACATGGTGCTGCTTTCCGTGTTAGAGAGTTTTTTCTGATGTTCAATCCAAATGTATCTTCTCATAAATTCAAATAATTATTTTGCTGTGCTGTTTTCAAGATATTTATAGATTAACCTTTTTAATTTGTAAGCAGAGATTGACTGATCTATAGTTTGCAGAATCTTTCTTCTTCTTCTTGGAGTACTTGCATCCAATCCATCCAATCTACTAAATTTATTTACATATGTTTTTACTTTGTTTCTAAAAAAAATGGGAAAACATTAAAAAGAATAATATTATGATATCTTAGGTCATTTTTTAAAAATACGATAGTGTATCTGTCTGACTTTTTAGAGACTAGTCCGTACAATGTACAAAACTCATAATGTATTTTCTTCAGTTTTGGCCTAAACTATTATTTAAACGGAATGTCTGCAATTTAGAGATTAAATGTATCAAATCTCTCTGTGTATAAACTTAGAAAATAGTATAGGTATATTTCTCATAGTATAAAATGGCAGATTCTCTCATTACTATTACTATTCAAAACTTTGGTGGAATGGCTGGAATCTATTTTTATGTTTTCCATCATCTAATCTCTTGTAAATGTGTATGACCTCCCTCATTTTGGAGGTGGTATTATATTATCCTTGTTCTTTGTCTTCCAAATAGATAATTTACATTGTCACAAAAACCTAAACTTGGCATGGTAAAAAGTGACTCACAGCTCAGTTGATTCATCTGCTTGACAATTTTGGGTTTTGAGCCATTGGTTGTGCAAAACCATTGGGTACAATTGATGGATACCTTCAATTTGGAAGGATGTTTTATATGTATGTCAGTATTCCCCTCGGTGCATCACAATGGATTCTCTGCACCTCCATAGTTTTCATTCTAAATTCTTTAAAAAAAAACTTTTTTCATAAATCTGCTACGTTAGAATTGACTGTTGGGATCTTATAACTTAGAATCAAGAGAAAGAATTTCAGCTGCATATGCACTTCATGAATTCAGATTTTTGTGCTTGTAACAAATCAGTTAAATAACTTGCCTGAAAGTATTACACAAAATACTGCAGATTGCATTCCTTTCACCTCAAATTACTCTCAGTGCTTGATATAAGGCTGGGGAAAGAGGTAGGAAAGGATGCTCATTTTTATAGAATTAGCAAAGCAACAACTGAAAAGCTCCCTGTACAGGTGCCAAATCTATCTGTCAGGTGCATCAATATGTTGAAGGGAAGATCATGTATTTTAATTTAATGGGGGAAAGGAACTTGTTTGTTTGCTCTGTCATCAACAGCCTTACATTTCCTTACACTCATAAAATCTTTTGAAACATCAATGTTAGTTTATTACCTTTGTATGAGATGAAACTAAGCTCTATTTTTTTCCTCCTTAAAAAACAGCACTGGATGTTTTTGTTAAATGCTTTGCTTTTGATGGTAGTCTTGTTAAATGTTCCTACAACAATAAGGATTTTAAAAGGATACTTTAGTAGAAGAATGATTCCAAGATTATAATTATCTTCCTGGCAACAGGCATAATAGAAGACATAATATCCTACCATTCAATAATGTTGCTTACTACAGAAGGCCATGCTGAAGATATCTATCAACATTAGTTGGAGGAGCAATAGGCAAACTTAAATATTTTTATATTTATTCAATTTTTTATTCAATATCTTTGACTGCCCACCTAATAAGATTAAAAACAACAAAATACATCATTAATATGAATATTACAAACCAGCAGAATGCATATGCAATAACTAAAACAATGGACACATTAATTAACAAAAGATATATTAATACATATTGATGACTTACATGGTAGTCCAAGCCCAAGGGGACAGCAAGCTGTTCAAGTTTTTTCTAAAGGCCAACAAAATGGGTACTTGTTGGAAATTGGAATAGGGGTGGGAATGCTGTTCTACGGGGTAGCCTTTGTGACTAAGAAGGCTTCCTTCTTTGAAGTGGTTTATAAGTCTAAGTGCTATTGCTATTGCTATCCTTCCCTGGTTCCACAAGATGGTACTATTTCATAGACTTGATCCAAAGGAGGCCAATCCTATTATGGCTAATTATCTCTGCATTAGAGGCTTCCACTAGTGGGCTGGGGGGGGGGAGGAAGATTTTTTTTAAAAAGAGGCAAGGTGGCCACTGTAATTATATGCATTTTTAGAACATATTCTTTACTACATTTTTTTTAAAAAAAATAGCCTAACACCTATTTATCTGTCTAACTTGGAATATATTTATTGATGTATGAAAGGAAATATAGACATCTTCATGTCAGAAAAACACTGACAAGTTTTTAACTTACTGGTAGCTCCACCTCTCTCTCTCTCTCTCTCTCTTTCTGTCTTTTTTAAATAATTGATTTCGGCTGTGCATCATTTTGTAAGAGTATGTTTTTTACTTTATTTTTGGAACCAGGAATGCTAAAGGAAAGTTACTTAAAAAGAATCTCAAATGGATTCTCTTTAAATAGATTCCCTCCTTATGAAGAAAAGGTGATGGAACATGTGCCACCAGCATTTACAATGCCACTTTAAATCACTCCAATGTACTCTAACCCTTTTAAGGAATGTGATATATTGAAGCCAAATAACATAGGTGACATGAATGGAAACAGTCTCAATAAAAAAAAGTCTGCTCACCGTCATAGCTGCTGACCTAAAAGAGACACCAGCAATTCATGTTTCAGGTCTTCTCAAATATTAGGAACTAATAAACTTTGCTACTTCAGCAGTCTTCACTTTCTAAATTGATCTGTGTCACCTCTTGGTGTTTTATATCTGCTTTCTGCACTGACAAACTCTTTGCAAAGAGAATCATTGGCAAAAATGTGCCATTAAAAATAGAATTATTTTTTGAAGTCAAAACGTGCTGCCCGGACATTTACTATTCTTTAGTGAATGAAATGTAAAGGGCAACTGCAGTATTAGTTTGCTGAAGTAATAAAGGAAAGGTGCCTCTGCAGTTGGAGACTATATCATCTTTTTGCACCTATGAGCCTATCTGGATCATTAAATTGGGAGAGGGAGAGAAAATCAGACTTCACAAGTTACCTGTTTCTCATCTGGGTTACTGATAATTAAATAAGTCTCTGTGTTTAAGAGACATAGCAACTTCATGTTTTTTCTCTCACTTTATGCATTTCTAATAAATCTACTTTTGTTTTAAATATAATAAATGTCTCAGCATTCATAGATAGCCGAGGTTATACTAAAACAACCATATTATGAACTTTTTAAAATGCTACTTCCGTTATTTATGACTTTGTATTGTTTTATCACTCTGTTTATCTTAAGGAGCCTACCTTTTAACAAAAGCTCCTGGTGAATTCAAACCTTTTTCAATCAAGATAATGTTGCCTTTCCAACTACAGGTTATAATTTAATTTAGACAGGAAAATGAGTCACAAATAAACCTTGTTTAGTGACCACAAATAGAACTAGCAACTCAATCATTAAGCGAAGTAGTTGGTAAATGAAACACAACTGTGGTTACAATCTTACTTCAGCTTTCCTTGTCTTTACAGACATGCAAAGGTATCATAGTAAATGTGAGGATTGGTTGGAAAGTTACTTTTTCATTACCATCATAACTAGGACCAATCACTAAATGAGGCAGTCACTATATGAAGACTACCTGTATCATCAATTACTATTATTGTAGTTTTATCTGATATAAATGTAAATAGAAGTCCAGATTCATTCATTGGCATTTGTCCTTATTTTCTCTGTCTTCAAAAACAGCCACTAAGGTGTAGGCGAAATCAACTTATTGTTACAACAAATTGTTATGATTTGCTCATTTATGAACTTCATAAATGATACTTGTAAAAAAACTTAAATGACTAACATTGTATATTTTACATTCTCTGATGTTCTATTAATGATTCTGAGGGGTAGAAAACTTATTATTTTTGTACTAAAGGAAATTATACTTCACTTGTGATGCAGTGAGTCATCTTGCTCTGGAGATTTACAAAATGCACGTGTTTTTTGCTTGTACTTGTGTGTGTTTTAAACTGTTTTTTTATTAAGTATAAGGAAGTAAAATAAGAAAAATATACTAGAGCATCAGAAACCATTAATCAGTGCCCACCCACTGCCTGGCCATACTTTTGCCCTTTGCAGTCTATCTTGTAGTAAGGAAAGGAATGGCTTGAAGAAGGATTGCACTGAGTGCAAAACACCCAGTTCACCTTTCTGTTCAATTCTTCTAATCATTCCACTTGCAATTTCACAACTATTTTTATGTCCCTGATATGTCAACTCTGGGTTTTTTTTAACACCATACCTTTATGTCTTTTTTGTATTTTAAGTTCACTTAGGTGATAGCATCATAATGAACAGAGAAGTAAAATAATAGGGTTATATAAAACATCACACTTCAAAGCTGTTTCTCAAAGCAGTGTCAACACACCCACTCCTGGTTCTATTTTTTTCTCATAGTTAATAAATGTTAAATATACTACCCAAATACACAGGTTTATCTACTTGCTCTAAGGTTTTACCATTTATGTATTATTTGCAATTGGTTACCTATTTTTTTTCTGCCAAAGAGGATCTATATTGATCTATGATATCTGTTCATATCCATATTGTTATGTCCTGAGCCTGTGAAAGCAGGCTCGGGGCATTGCAACGGTCCCGGGCAGGTGCAAGCTGCCCGGGACCAGACTGGCTGTCGCCAGCACTCGCGCGCATGCGCGAGTGCAAGCGTGCCAAATGTTGCAGTTTAGCCCGGGAATCGCCTATAAAAAGGGCAGGGAGATTTGGGCGTTGTCGGCATCTTGTAACCAGTATGCTGAACAGAAATAAAGAGGTTCCTGAGAACTACAACTGCTTCTCGTGTCATTGCCATTTCGCGAAGGACGTAACACTGGCGACAAGGATGGGATTGCCTTACATCGACTGAAGACAGGTGTAAGCTTACCCTAGAGTCCTGAGCAGTAGGAACGGCGTCAACTCAGCAGCTGCCCGCCAATCCAGCGAACATCGGGGGTAAGCTGGCTGATAGACCCTTCCTTTTCTGCAAAAATGGCAAAAGTTGGAAGACTTTCAGAATTCGACGTCTCGCATCCGGAAAGATGGGAGTCCTATGTAGCCAGGGTGGAAAACTATCTTAAAGTCAATCAAGTAAGAGAAGATAGTTTAAAAGCCGCTACCCTGCTGTGCGTTTGCGGTCAAGATGCATTCGAAATCGCTGAAAACATAGTAGCACCTGTACCTCTAGAATCTGTTAACTACACAGATCTCAAAAAACTACTAAAGGAACACTTCCAGCCCAAGTTGTCCGTCATTGCTTGGCGTCACACCTTCGAACAGAGGGATCAGCGACCCGGAGAATCAGCCAAAGAATACATTGCTGCGCTGAGAAAAGCCGCTAAACACTGCGAGTTCAAAGTTCTAGAAGAACGGCTGAGAGACAGATTTGTATGCGGACTGAGGCATAGAGAATTGCAGCAGAGGCTTTTCGCTAAAGAAGACTTATCATTCCAAGATGCCTTGAGAGAGGTTACTGCAGAAGAGGCAGCGGGCGGCGCCATCAAGAACATGAGACCAATCAGAAGCACTCCAGAAGCTGTGTCCGTGCACCAGGAAGGAGTCCAAAGGAACCCAGAGGAGGATCCTGACGATGATGTAGATCGTCTCTACCCCACGAAAGAAGGGAAACAGAAGGAAAGCTCTTCAGCTCTCCCCAAGTGCCTCGGTTGTAGAGGTCGCCACAAGAGGACCGACTGTAGATTCCGCTCCGCTATCTGTAGGGCATGCGGAAAACAGGGACACATTGCAGCTGTGTGTCTGGGCCGTCCGAAGGTACAACCTCGGGAAGAATTGCGCCTGAAAGGTACCAGGGTCCCCAGCCAAAACAGGGTGGGTTTCTGTGCTTTGCGAAGAAGCATTTATAGGACAGGCAGACACAAGCCCATTAAGAAAAAGCTGTCACTTAAAGTGAAGCTACAAGGGGTTCCATTGGCTATGGAACTGGATACGGGGTCTGCACTTTCAATCATTTCCATGCACACTTTTAGGAAGATTTGTTCTGGCAGCGGATTTCAGGCCAAGCTGAGGCCTTCCGACATTGTGTTAACAGACTTTCAAAACTCCAGAGTGTGTGTTAAGGGGGAGGCCACCCTTAACGTACAGTATAAGGATTTTGAAGGTCCACTAGATGTAATAGTAGTAGGGGGTGAGCGAACGAGTCTCATAGGACTCGATTGGTTTGAGGCCTTGGGAATACACGTCACAGGGCTCAATAGCTTGCAAATAGTAGACCTACAAGAATTCTGCAAAGAATTTGCAGATGTTTTCAGCCCACAGCTGGGCACGTACGAAGGACCCCCTGTGTCACTGAAATTAGACCCCACTGTCACCCCTATTAGAATTAAAGCAAGAAGGGTTCCTTTTGCCTTGAAAGGTAAAATTGACACCGAATTGGACAAATTGATTCAGCAAGGAGTTTTAGAACCTGTCGACTCCAGTCCTTGGGAGACCCCCATTGTCACGCCTCTTAAGACAAATGGGGACATTCGCATCTGCAGATTACAAATGCACTCTGAATAAGGCATTGCAGCAACATGCCTATCCTGTTCCCGTGGTCAGTCATATTCTGGCCTCCCTCAAGGGGGGGCGTGTTTTTGCAAAGATTGACCTAGCTCAGGCATATCAACAGTTGCCTCTGGATGATGCTGCTGCTATAGCTCAAACCATTGTGACCCACAGGGGGGCATTCAAGGTAAAGAGGTTACAATTTGGAGTAAATGTTGCTCCTGGAATTTTCCAAAGCATAATGGAAAACACACTACAGGGTATACCAGGGGTTTGCCCCTATTTTGATGATGTCTTAATTGCTGGAGACTCTACATACAACTTAGCTGAGAGATTAAGGGCTGTCCTGCTGAGGTTCAGGAAAACGGGCCTCAAACTTAAGAAGGACAAATGTAAAATTGGGGTGCCTTCTACAGATTTTCTGGGATTCAAAATTGATGCTCCCGGGATTCACCCTGCTGAATCCAAATTGAAAGCTATTATGCATGCTCCTAGGCCAAAGTCCAAGGCCGAACTACAGGCCTTTCTGGGCCTTCTGAACTTTTACAACTCCTTCCTTCCAAACAAGGCTAGTGTAGCCGAGCCTCTTCATAGGCTCCTGGACAAACAGGCAGTGTGGCAGTGGTCACAAAAACACGAAGCAAGTTTCAATGAGGTTAAGGCCTTACTCACTTCTAACAGTGTGCTTGCACATTTCAATGAATCCCTTCCTGTGTGCATCGTTTGTGATGCTTCTCCGTATGGGGTGGGAGCTGTACTAAGCCACCTCAGACCAGATGGAACTCAGGTTCCTGTTGCATATTACTCCAGAACCTTGTCTTCAGCAGAGTGAAATTATGCTCAAATTGACAGGGAGGCTTTAGCTGTTGTTGCTGGAATCAAAAAGTTCCATGATTTCCTATATGGCAGGCATTTCACGGTCTTCACTGACCATAAGCCTTTGTTGGGGCTGTTTACCACACATAAACAAACTCCCCAAATCATCTCCCCCAGAATGCTGAGATGGTCTATCTTTCTGTCTGCCTACGATTTTTCCTTATTTCACAAACCTGGGAAAGAAATGGGCCATGCTGATGGCCTCAGTAGATTACCCCTGCCAGTAATAGAGGCTGACCCTGCACCAACAATCAATATCCTCTCCATTCAGGCCTTGCCTGAGTCCCCTTTAGATGCCAGGGATGTGGCTGCTGAATCAGCCACAGATCTCACACTTTCTCGTGTCCTATCTTGGGTTTTATCTGGTTGGCCAGAGAGCTGTCCAGGCACTGAGTTTCAGAGTTTCTGGTCCAAAAGGAACGAGTTATCCACTTCCCAGGGTTGTCTGCTTTGGGGGAGCAGAGTTGTCATTCCTGCCTCAATGAGGACTAAGGTCTTAGGTTCCCTCCACGAGGGTCATCCTGGCATTGTACGTATGAAGGCGCTTGCACGCAGCCATTTGTGGTGGCCTGGGTTAGACAGAGACATTGAGGTTAAGGTGCATGCATGCCATCTTTGTCAGCGCTCACGCCCTGAAATGCCCCAAGTTCCTGTACATAGATGGGAGGAAACACAGTCTCCATGGTCTAGGGTGCACATTGACTACGCTGGGCCCTTTCAGGGTCAATTCTTCTTGGTCTTGGTTGATAGCCATTCAAAATGGCTTGAGGTTGTACCTGTCTTTTCCACCACCACTGCAAAGACTATTCAAGTACTGAGGGGGATTTTTGCTGCACACGGGCTTCCTGATGTCCTCATATCTGACAATGGCCCTCAATTCACTTCTTCTGAATTCCAAGCTTTCTTACAGGCCAACATGATTCGTCATGTCACCTCTGCGCCTTTCCACCTGTCCACCAACAGTATGGCTGAATGCATGGTTCACATCACCAAGGACGCTTTGAAGAAAATTACCTATGGAGACTGGCATCACAGGTTGGCTGGCTTCCTCCTTTCTTATCGCACTACACCTTCCACTTCTACCGGGAGGAGCCCAGCTGAACTTCGTTGGGGGCGCAAACTGACCACCAAGCTTGACTGGTTGCACCCGGACAGACTACCTTCCACAATCACACACCCCAGGGCACCTAGACAACTGCTTGTGGGTGCCCCGGTTTGGACTCGTAACTACGGGCCTGGTCATTCATGGGTCCCTACCACTGTGTCCAGGGTCACAGGTCCTTTGTCCTACATGGTTTCCCTGCGACAACACATCGACCAGCTCTGCATTAGACGGGACCTTCCCACTGAGACTTCTGGTTCTTTTCCAGGGGGGGAGGGGGACCTCTTTGGGCAAAGGGAAGAGTGCGGGCTGCCGCCTATCATTAACGAGGGAACTACAGACAGCTCATTCCGAGATTCCGCGAATGCTGCAAACAGGAATTCATGGAGCCCAACTAGAACTCAGGCACCAGTGCCTACTCCAGCCAGGGAGTCACCCCGGGGGCATAATCACTACTCACCCGCATCACTCAGTACTCCAGTCAGGGAGGATATCCGGGAGCGTCCAAACAACCCACACCCTGCAAGAGAGCTGGCACACATTCCGTCTAGTTGGCCCAACACTGCCCCTGTCCCTAGAAGGGGGCAAGCACACAGGGAGGTGGTCGAGGAACCGAATCCCAACTACAACACCTCTGGCATTACTCAGGGGACAACTGAGTTTTGGGACAGTACTGAAACCCCAGCAAGCCTGGGTACAGAACGGGAACACGGGGAAAAACAACCTCTTGACAGGTCTAGGACAGACCTGGGAGGTCTACAGAGTTGCCCAATAGTGACAGTCACTTAAGAGGGCCAGAGAGCCTGCAGCCAAGCAGGACAACCAGGTCAAACAGAGAAAGAAGCCCTGGCCTGACGAGCCTAGTGGGCAAACAAGCAGGCCAGGCATTGGAGCACAGTCCTTTGGGATCACCAGGGCCTAGCAAGGGGGACAAGCATACATCACCCCTCAGTCAAGGAGTACTTGGAAGGTACCCAGGAGGTCACAGAGAGCTAAAAGATCTCCTAAGTATTTAGAAGAGTTTGTAACCCTATTGGTAAAACAGAGTTAACAGAGAGTATTCCTGTACACATAGGAAATAGAATACTGGGAAACAATAGAAGCAAAAGGGATAACTGGTACAAAGCTAGTATGGGTACCACACTCGTATTGGGTTGTATATTATTATTTGTATGATTATAGTCTTAGCCGGGGGGGGGGAAGGGGTGTTATGTCCTGAGCCTGTGAAAGCAAGCTCGGGGCATTGCAACGGTCCCGGGCAGGTGCAAGCTGCTCGGGACCAGACTGGCTGTCGCCAGCACTCGCGCGCATGCGCGAGGGCAAGCGCGCCAAATGTTGCAGTTTGGCCCGGGAATCGCCTATAAAAAGGGCAGGGAGATTTGGGCGTTGTCGGCGTCTTGTAACCAGTATGCTGAACAGAAATAAAGAGGTTCCTGAGAACTACAACTGCTTCTCGTGTCATTGCCATTTCGCGAAGGACTTAACACATATTACTTTTTGCATTATACAATCTTGCATTCTGGAGAGAGAGAGAATTCCTCTGAGGATGGGATCCAGCACGAGTTTGAAAGCTCAGAAGACTAAAAACCTCGGATCCCAGTGACCGACCCAGATTGGATCCTGCAACAGTATCCTGGGACACATATATTTGCCTTCATTCATGATCTACAACAAGATTTTTACTAACTAGACTCTCTGGCGTGAGAACAGGCAGTTCTCGACTTATGACCACAATTGAGCTATTTTTTTGTTGCTAAGCAAGGCATTTGTTAAGTGAGTTTTCTCCCATTTTATAACCTTTCTTGCCACAATTGTTAAGTGAATCATTCCAGTTGCTAAGTTAGTTGTTAAGTGAATCTGGCTTTTCCATTGACTTTGCTTGTCAGAAGATTGCAAAAAGGGATCACATGACACTGGAACAGTCATAAATATGAGCCACTTGCCAAGCGTCTGAATTTTCATCATGGGAGGGATGCTGCAATAATTATAAGTGGAAAAATGGTCATAAGTCACTTTTTCAATGCCATTGTAACTTTGAATGGTCACTAAATGAACTATTGTTGTCGAGGACTACCTGTACATAATCCTGTATTAAAATAAACAAATAAAGGAGCAAAAATCTGGTATGTGCACTCTACTCTAACAAAACCACTGCATTTTGCTCATGGTCATCTCTTGTAACCTTTCAATCAGGATTCTGAACATTTAAAGCACAGAAGAAGGCAATGACAACTTCCATTTCAATGCCAAGAACCTTTCATGCCTAGTCAAGACTCAAACTCATCTTATGGAAGACTTCACCTTTGAAAGGTCTTGGATGAGACACTTCAAATTCTGATATCTCTTTACTAACATCAAGGACTCAATGGGAATTATATTTATATTAACTGAACACAAGCAGAAATCTCTTGGTTACGAGAAATTCTTAGAAATATCCCAAATTGGACTATTATATTCATATCCAAGCATTTGTTCCTTCAATCCTAGCAACTTAATCTTATGCATTAATGTTAGGAATAAAAAATGCTCACTATGGGAGAAATCCAAATAATTGCCCCTCTAATATCACTCAAATGACACCAGTTTCTGAAGGCATTCAGTACAACTGTGAAGAAATAAAGCCTCACTTACTTTACCATGTGAATCTAGGTTTTCACGTACAATACAAGTCAGTGCACACAAGCATGTGTTAAGAAGTGACATGGGTTCTCTCCCATGCTGAATGCATGGAAATATAGTATATAGTGACATTGATAGGTGATTGCCAGGAGCATTCTGATAAATAAGATAGAGTGAGTTTAGTTATCTCTCTATGGACAGGTCCTTTATCCCCAGAGTTCCCTAATTAAAAATGCAACAGTTAGGTTGAACCTGAAATAAATCCTTGACTATCGACTTGGAGTGTTCCAAATCTTCTTTTTAATTATTTCTATTTTTACTCTAGCTCAAGGGAAAAATAAACAGGAAGGTTCTCCTGTCAAAATATTTTTCTAGAAAATGTGGAACTTAACATACCTTGTTAAATATTTTTGAAACATATAAAAATATACAGTCTTATGAATGAAGAAAATTTCAGTGTGAAAATCCTTACAGTCAAATGCCTAGATATAGAAAAGATGCTAGCTCGGAATTTGTTCATCAGAATATTTGGATACTAGTAACTTGGGAAAGAACACTTTGGATGAAAGAACAAAAGAAGTGAAGAGACAAAATCTTTATTTGACCGAGTTCCCATTCTCAGTGGTGGCCAACCAGATGTCTGCACAAAGCTTACAAACACATTCAATTCCCTTGTATTAGCTCTTAAAAAGGATAATTTGTCTTTCTTGGATGAATGACCCTAATTTACTTTTCCTTAGAACCTGTGGATTTGTTTTGTCCCATTCCCAATTTTAGTTTTCAGACAACTTGTTTTAGCGTTATATAGTAAATGATTGATGTACAATACTAGTAATGACTGTTATATTATTTCCCCTGTGCCCCTCTAATAACGAAGCATAACAGACATGTGGTTTGGAAAATCAGGTGATCTTGACAGAAATTATATTGCCCAATGGCTAATTTGTGCATCTTACTGAAAGGCAACTGTAAGAAATAATTCACTGTGTTCACTCAGGGAAGAAAAATGAAACCTGCTTACCCCTGTGCATCAAAATTTGAGAGCCAGCTTTACTTTATCAGAATATTTTATTGGCCAGATAATAGAAAAATACAGCCATATCAGATCTATAGTAATTACTAATGAATTCCATATATAATTTTTTAACTAATTAGAAAATGTGTTTTGCAAAAAAATCTGAATGGAAATTAATATCAGTGTTTTTTTCTAAGTGAAGCCAAATTCATGTAGTAGGGTTTTCAGGAAGACATTCTTCTGTAATGTCTTCCATTGGAAAAATAGGTGTGGAGAATGAACGTAAGAGAGAAATACATGAACAATCAGAAGCCTCAGTTTATAAATAGTTCAGGCCACTGATTCTGAACAGATACAAATGTTGATGTGCCCCTTTGATGTAGCATTAATAAAGCAGGACTGGCAAACTATTCTGGTCCAGGCACTTCTGTTGTATTTCAGGGAATAACTTGGCAGCCCTTCCAAAATCTCACAGAATTGTCAACATTTTTGAGAATTTGGCATTATCAAGATTCATAGGTTTTTGGCTAAGAATGCTGAGTTTTGAAAGATTTACAACCATAAAGATTCTGGCATTAAAAAGAAAATTGTTTATATTATATTTGTCAACTCTACAAATGAGCATGGCTGCAGCCATTTTCCTTCACATTCTAGGTTGCCACGTAGATTGGAGGGAGGACGGGTTGCCCATGTGCTTCGATAGTTAAAATAATATTTTGTCCTATGGGAACCAATGTCATTGGCTGCTCCCGAGACTAGGGACTGGTCTTGCATTAAAAGCCCACTAAATAATCATATTGGGGAACGTAGTTGATTGCATAGTTTTATGGGTGGGACATTTAACTTGGTATTGGGGAATTATTAGTTGTGTACTTGGTTTCACTCTTGACTGTGCTGATACTTTGTAACTAATAAACATGTTCTTTGAGGAATTTGCAAGCTTCAGGGTTCTGCGTTATTTGTCTCTGTTTGTCAGAACCATGACAATATTATTATATTCTTTCGAATGCTGACAGCTTCCCTGGCTCCAAAGTCATCTGCATACAATCAAGATTTTATCAAAATAGGAATAAGTGCATTGAAGGAACAAAAAAGGGCATTGTAAGTTACAGTGCAAATCCTTTCGTACATATAGTCCTCACTTAATGATCGCAATAAGGAATGGCATCCCTTAAGCAATGTGTTTGTAAAAATAAATGAAACATCTCCTGATTGCACCCAACTTATGAAATTAGTTCTAGTTGCAGTCACTAAGCAAATCACCTGCAGCCATTGTGTGACATCACATGATGGCAACTTGTGGCTTCGTGCTAACTTCTCGATGAATGTTTGGTGGAAGTTGGCTATGAAGGTCATAAATGGTAGTCATCTGACTGCAAAGTGCTACAAACTTCGTGAATGCGCTCTGGTTGCCAAGTTCCCAAATTGTGACCATGGGGCCACTGCAATGATGGTAGGTTTTGAGAACTCATTGTAAATCTCCCTTTTCAGCAGCACTGTAACTTCAAATGTTCACTGTATTGGGGAATTGGTAAATGACCACTACCTGTATTCATGTGCTACGTTGCAATGTAATGACATTTATGTGATGATATCACAACATTTATTTAGTCACACTCTTGACTGAAGTTTGATTAAATACTCTGCTGGGATATAATTTTACCACATGACAGTACCAACAGGGGACTGTATGCATCACATGCAAATTATGGACACAATGCTATGGGTTTACCCGTTCAAATAAACAAAGTTTGGTGTTGTATGGGAAAGATTTTTGGAAGATATCAATTATTTCCCCTACCTGCGAAGTATAATAGTTAGAAGTATGGATTGTTTTGCTAGGGTCTGTGGATCTTATTAAACAATTTGGTACTTGTATAAATAATATAAACCTTTCATGCAGGATAAATTAAGATATGGAAATCTATTTTACTAGACTTAAACTGTACAAGTCAATAACAGTTCCCATTTTTTATATTATTTTACTCTTAAACATAGCAAACAGTTCTTATATCACAGTTGATTACAGAGTGTTTCTTCAGAAAATTCTAATAAATGCATTAATATTTTTTTAATATTTCATTTAAAAAATTCAAAAACTTTCTCTAGTTTTATATATATCTGGAAGATTACTAACAGTGACTGTACAATTGTTTGCTGAACTATAGTTTGAGGTTCTAGTAAGACAAATGTCATATCAAAGAGCAAATAAGTCAGCCTGAGAAAACTGAGTGGAACAACTGAATAATAAATATGGTGATTATCTAGTGAAAAAGCATATGTGAAACCTTCTTCCATGTACTTCTAATATCCAATCTTCTTTCCCAGGTGCAAACAAGGTCATTGCATTTACCATTATGTTTTGACATACTATAATAGAAAAGTAACTGAAATGCAGGATTAATATTATTAAGGTATCTGAAAAATGGAAATTATAATTGTCAGCCCAGCACGAGCTGCTTCTATTTCTTTTGATGAATAATCACATAACATATAAGTTGTCCTGTTTGAATTCTTAAAAATCCCTTCTAGATTAACATGAAGGAAGGAATAGTTCTGCTGGTCTTGAAGAAAGTGGTGATGTGACCCTCCTCAAGAGGCCATCATTAGACTGGTTACATTGTGCACAATTTTTTATCCACTCCCCAACTCTTTTTTATGAAATGTTGCTGAGAAGATGGTTGAGTTGCAGCTTTCCACCTTTGATCTTGAATGGAAGTGTACTTCCTCGCTTAGGTTGGTGTATGTTCCAGGAGTCTTCCTGGATTCCCAGCTCCTACTGAAGAAGCAGATGGGAGCTGTGGCCAGCTTGTACAGATCCATCTTGTTTGTCAGTTGCATCCATTTCTAGAGTCCCATTTCTAGAATGGGAGTTGTATAAGAAACATGGGTTTTGGTGTCCCCACCAGATGAACATCATCTTTTTTGTTGCTGTGATGTTTCATTCTATTTAAAATTGTAAGCAATCATTTTGGAGTTAGGCAGCCCTACTAATTTACTTTATCAATATATAAATAACTCTTGAAAAATAGCATTTTACAGACTTCTTAAATGGAGATGTATTATAATAAATTTCTGCAGGGTAGTGATATTAGTAAGGAGATCCACATTCAGATACATAACCAGATCACACAGCTTCCTAGGCAACTTTGGACCAGTTGCTTTTTCAGCCAACTTGACTCTCATGGTGATAAAATTCAGGAAGTCTACATGTAAGTCATCTGAAGGTCTCAGAGAAAAGGCACAATATAAACTTAATAATAAGTAACATTTGTTTACTTATTAAATTTACATTCTGCTTTCTCAGAGAAAATATGCATTTATATAAATATTTGCAGAGGGCTCTTTTCTGGAGCTATTGTAGTATTGTTGCAATATTAAATTAGAATTTAAATGTATTTTTTAAAAGAAAGTTAATTGAGGCTGATATTAAACCAGGACTACCTATTAGCACAAATGTCAAAGAAAACAAAAGTTCTAATTTGGGGGGGCGGGGTTAGGAAGAGAAAGTTATACCTGGTGAAATTCACTTTGCTACATTAGTATTGAAATTCAGGATGTTTGACCTATTATTCAATGTCATCCAACTTCACATTCTTAGATAATTTCCTAAGCAAAATGCTGTATAGGGTAGATAAAAGATTTTGCTCACATATCAGCAAATAAATAGAAAAGAGTTTTAGGGACAATTATATTGGAATGTAAATCAATAATAGCTTAAAAAGTCTTTTTAATTCTCTTTTAATTCCCTTTTTATGTTTAGAGAGTCTCAATTTAAACTATCTATTTTCTATTTTCCACATTTTTTTTTACAATCCCCTCCCCCCGAGATTTAATTCCATGCACTTAATTTGCTTTATTTCAGGTCTAATTTAAGTTGAAAAGAGATTTTTATTGAATTACTTGCAGATTCCTTTCAAGCTCTTGCCATGCTCTGCATATATTTGCCCATAGATGAAAATCCCTTTATGGCTAGTAAAGGCCTTGTCCCAGTGGTGGGATTCAGCCAGTTCACACCACTTTGGCAGAACCGATAGCTAATTTTTTGTTGCCCAGAATGGACTTCCGGAAGCGGCATCCATACAGAGAACCGGTTGTTCACATATTTGAATCCCACCACTGCCATGTCCTAATGTTGATATTAAAGTGCAGGATTTAAAAATATATAAGAAAAGATATTTGTATGAATTGTGAATTTTAGCATCTGTAATGAAATATTTTAAAAAAATATTTAAAAGCTGAATCTGTAGATGACACTGAGCAAAGAATAAATAGCTGCTCCAAAAACAATAATGATTCAGATTAAAATAATATTTTTTTCTAAATATTATTTCTAATGTATTCACTTGTATCTCATCCTCATTTTATTTAGAATTAATGGGACTCTTATTATGATCCCAAATCTAGTAATCAACAAGCAGACCCATTATCCAATCCATCTGATGAAATTTAGGTAGTTTTGGTTGAAATAAAAAATAACTGATGTTTGAATACCTTTGTCTAGTCCAGGGGTAGGCAACCTTGGCTCTTTTATGACTCATGGACTTCAACTCCCAGAATTTCTTTCAGGTCTAATTTAAGTTGAAAAGAGATTTTTATTGAATTACTTGCAGATTCCTTTCAAGCTCTTGCCATGCTCTGCATATATTTGCCCATAGATGAAAATCAGATGACTCAGGAATTCTGGGAGTTGAAGTCCATGAGTCATAAAAGAGCCAAGGTTGCCTACCTCTGGTCTAGTCAATGCAAACGTATTTGCACTGAAAAATAAGAGAGATCTTAACTGTTTTGATTGTCTTGTTGCCTCTTCCTCAAGTAATAGAAAAATTGTAGATGTCATAACATAAGCAGCAGCAATTCAGAAGGCAAAAAAGAAAAAGAAAAACATCATAACATATGAATAATTGTTAGCCCTAGGAGTTCATTTCACCTTCTTAATATACATGCAGCCAAGTTTACATTCCCCTTCATCCCTCCCAACATTTTGTTACTTTTTTTTAAAATGTCAATTTAAAATGTCAAAAAGCTCATACACAAACACACATATTTTAGGAAAGTGTGTCTCTTATTAAGGAAACTACACTGAATCAAAGAATAGGTTTTGCGGCGATTTATATCAATTATGTATTGATGTGGTTATGCAAAGATGGTAACTGCTGCACAAATTTGAATTGCTGCATCTGAACTCAGTCAGTATTTATACCCACCCACACTCACACATATACAGTAGTGGCCAAAATTGTGGAAACCTTTTCAGAAAAGTTTATTTTTGAGGTTTGATGGCTAATAACACCACTTTTTTTTGGAGTAGTACCATAAAATTATATATCAATGGAAAGATAATTGAATCAAGAATGTAATGCAACAAAGTTTGTTCAATTATCTGTACAGTATTCTATTAAAAGTTATAGCCAAATAACCAGAAAAAGGAAGCACAACTTGCTTAGATTGATATCAGGTAGCTTTCCTTCATCTGATTGTAGCCAATGAGCATGTGTGTTTAGAGAACCAATCAGGTGTCATCTTGTTTTGGCAATGAGCCAATCAGATCACAGTAGGATTCATGTATTGAAGCTGAGAGGAGGACATTTGTCAGTGAGTTATGTGATCGCTATCAAGTTGGTTGGTTTTTTTTTCTTTCATTTAGTGAGCTTGTAAAATGTAATAAAATTAAAGTAATGGTGCAAAGAGTTGACTGGTTGCCCAGAAAAATAGTATTATTAAGTGAACAAGGCTACAGTTATAAAGAAATTAGAAGAAAAATTGGTGGAAACTTAACCAAAAGTGACATTTCTACCATAAACTTTTCCCAAAAGACTTCCACAATTTTGGCCACTACTGTATATGCATTCATATATATGAATACAGATATGATCTTCAGGACTTATGGAGAAAGACAAACAGGTTACATATTCCTCTGTACAGAGTGACATTGTTATAATTGTTTAGAAAAATATTAATAAAATTAAGAACAGATTTGAATATATGTATCCTTCATTGCAGAAGTAATTTTTAACTTTTAATAATAATTTTGAGCCAATATTTTCATATTTTAAAATATTACTGACCCAGTGAATTATGTACCATAACTTTGTAGAGTTCTGTTATTGTTAATTTGCTTCTAACAATAGGACCTGAATCTTTTTTTATGTTGCACTCCTAATTTATGTTCCTTAAGAAACAACTAATGCATCACATGAAAGATTATTATTGACATTTTCCTATTCAGAAACTTTTGACAAAAAGAACTGATTAATTGGGCATTGATAATATGTGTGAATTTGCTTACAACTTCACCTACACAATATATAAAGATTATAATTTATATATTGTAATGCATATTTAGTAGAGAGTAGTGCTAGTAGAGAGTGATGCTCTCCGTGTATCTTTACAGTCAATTCTTAACTTGATGAAATAGGTATAAGAGGATTTCTATGCTACAAAGTGTTAGACACTCTAGTAATGAGGTTCATTGAGCTCAGTGTCCAGCTCTTTACATTGAGATGTTTGAAGACATTCAGAATAA
The DNA here is from genome assembly GCF_016545835.1 of Crotalus tigris. NCBI lineage: Eukaryota > Metazoa > Chordata > Lepidosauria > Squamata > Viperidae > Crotalus > Crotalus tigris. The sequence goes on along the minus strand of NW_024096625.1, from coordinate 5,082,745 downwards.
CTTGTTGTGTTTGTTTAACATAAGAGCTTTATACCACTTTTATACTATTTTTAAATGAGGTAGAAAAGAACACAAGCAAGAAGTAATGCTCCTTTCTCTATCCTGCTTGGAGTCTTGCTGCAAATTCCTGGTTCCTTCATAATGAGGAAGAAATTAATGCTCCATTGGCCAGGTGATCAGTGAGAGAAGTGGACAGGATGCCCAGGTTGTTGTGGTCAAGTGTCATGTTCAGTTCTGGTTGCCATCTGATCAGGAATGGCTTTAAGAGGTAAATACGGCAACTACCAAGGTTCCACACCTGCACAAACCTTCAAATCTAGACCTAATTGCAGGAAAGAACTTTGCTATTTTTTTAATCACTTACCATACATTTGTATGACAACATTTGTCTCAGTGTGTTTTTATTAGATGACAAGAAAAATAAGTTTGGTTTTTTTAGTGGTTAAGGCAAACAAACAATTAACAATTATGGCATTTGCTTAATAACTGCCAGGTTTGCTTTATGACCACTATAAAAATGTTGTAAAATTAGGTTGTTGTGTGATGACCAGTTTAATGGCTTAATGACTGGTCATAATTCTGGGCTCAGTTATGGTTATAAGCTGAGGACTACCTGTAGGAAGGAGGAATATTATTTGTATCCAGTTAAAAATTAAATGATAACCGAAAAGGGAAACTCCTACCATGGACCATCTAGAGCAGGGGTAGTCAACCTTGGCCAAGGTTGACTACCCCTGCTCTAGAGCAGTAATCTCAGAGTCTTTAAAATGTGTGGACCAACTCCCAAACTCTCCCTCTCTGATTGGCTGGGGAATTATGGAAGCGGAATTCCACACATCTTAAAGTTGACAAGTTTGAGAAACAGTAGTTTAATTCTTTCTTCCCATGCTTTGATCACAAAGAAAACCATTTTTTCTGAAGTTGCTATTGCCACATCAGTGGTCTGATTTCTTCCCTTAACTATGATTTTTTTCAAATATGTCTTTGCCCAAGCCCTATCTACATTTTTAAAAACTTGCATATTTAATACAAACCCTAGGAAAAGTCATGTCTATGTCTACTTTGGCCTTAGATAAGTAAGAATATGAGTTTGGAACAAGATTTCTGTGAATCTATAGTCAACTACATTTTGTATAGTAATCTCTACCAAATCTCATCTACAAAATTTCCCTCTCTTCATTTTCATATCAAATTACTCAAACTACTTGGATGCTGCAATAATCAGTTTTTATTTTAAAGAATATAATCTCTTCCCCTCTCAAGCCAAAGACAGAACAATTTCTCTTGATCAGTGTTTCCTCTGAAATAAAAGTTGTTGGAAGGTTCACTTCAGCATATTATCTCCTTTATTGAACCCAGCCATCAAAACAGAAACCCAAGCCCTTACTAACTTAAATTCCTCTTCTTTGTGAGCAAGCCATCTGGGCAGTGAATGATAATGCACATCAGTCCTCATGATTAATGAACCGTAAGCTTTTAACTTTTTGTGGCCAAGGTCTTATCTCCATATACCGGCCATTTATAATTGTCCATTGATATAATGTTTACAGAGTCACAAACAAATTGTACTTTGCAGACTGATTGTGGTCCACCCACACAGAATATAGAATTGCATTCCAATCAAAAAACCCCATTTTGCTTTTGATGCTCATATGCCCTATTGTGATCTTTACGGTGGGTGATATATCAAATGACTTTCTTATTTTATTTATTCATCAAATTTATATAGCTACCCCTCTCACAAAAAATGATTCTTGATAATATATATCAACATTATAAAAGAGTTGATATACAAAATGTTATTATTTAAAAAGTTAAAAAATACAAGGCTAAGAAATAAAAGCAGATGTTTATAACAGTGGAGGCATCTCAGGAGCTCACTGGTCCCCTGGCCCCTCCCGGGCCTGATGACATAATTAGGTTTGAAGGGACCTCCAGAAAATCAACAGGTATAAAACCAGTCTTACTATGTAGAGAGGATGGTCCATAAAACATCCCTAAACAATGGCATCCATTTTCTACTGGATCTGAAGGGACAGCAGATAAAATCAGGGAGAGAATGTCCCTCAGATAATCCAGCCTCATGCCAGATAGGGTTTTAAAGCTCAAATCCAGCACCTTAAAATGGACCTGGAAAAAGCCTCGTAAACAATACAGCTTATGGAGCAAAGGTGTAATGTGTTTTGTTCTAGAAACACCCTGGTGAGCCAAGTGATGCTGTGGCTGCCCTTTCTCAGTGCCTGGAGGCTGGATGGGAGGACAACAGTGTTATGTATTAAGCAATTCATAAGGTCTGTTATAAAAAATGGTTAACTGATTGTTCTATTTGAATGATAGACTGTCTGTCTATATATGTTTAAACCTTTGTTTTTGGCAGGAATGAGTACTTTAAATTGATTAGCTGCCGCCTAATGGTGATCTGTATAAATATAAGTCAAGCAGCGGCTAGAGCTTGCTTCTGTGAGAACTAATAAAGAGCTGTTAATTCAACTCTGGGTCTTCAATGCCTCACTGCCACTACACAAGAAACAGGCTTCAGCTAAAGCCAGGCTAGATGGTACCTCAGAATCTGGTTGTTTATCTTTGTTAACTCTGGATGGGGCTGCACTACCCCAAACAGACTTGGTGCGCAACCTGGGAGTCCCCCTGAACCCACAACTCCTGCTCAAAGAGCAGGTGGCACTTGAGGCTAGGAGAGTCTTTGTGCAACTTTGTATTATACACCAATTGCACTCCTACCTAGATCCTGAGGCCTTGCACACAGTCACTCATGCCTCTGAGCTGGATTACTGCAATGCACTCTACATGGGGCTACCCTTGAAGAGTATTTGGAAGCTACAACTGGTGCAGAATGCAACAGTGTGCACAGTTCTAAGAGCCCCTAGAGTTGCATATATAACACCGCTACTGCAGGAACTGCATTGGTTACCAATTTGCTTCTGGATCCAATTCAATGTATTGGTTGTTACCTTTGAAATCCTATATGGCATGGGACCAGACTATCTGAGGAGCAGTCTCATTTTGTTCTGCTTTACTCACTGGGTGTGAGAGCTTAGAAATTCTTACATCATACTGCTTCAATTGTTCAAGTGGTGCCCATGTTTGATCAGATGCAGGTAATTCCTTGCTTTGGGTCTCCTGAAGCTGACATTCCACAGGTTCAGATGGAGCAGCTTATTATAGTCACAGTCTGCATCCTTAGCCATGATACCCCAGATGCTCATGGCCTCTAGGCACCAAAATAAGAATATTGTATAGGTGTGGTAAGCATGACTGGCACAGCCTGTATGGAAGACTAGTAAGTGTGGCCCCTCCTCTAGCCTGTTGCTCTAGGAACAGAGCTAGAACAGGTCCAAATCTTTACATAAGAATAAATTAAAATAAATTTTAATTTCAACTTTCTTCTATGATTTATTTGATGACATTTATTTCCCCCCCCCTTTCTCCAGAAGAAAGCCAGATCTTATTATTGGAATGTGCAGTTAAGCAATTAAGCAAAAGAGTAGCAATATTTTCCATTGTACTACACTGTATATTGGATCATTTTCAAGGAAATGTAAAATGCAAATACAGAAACTAATGCCAACAAAATGAAAATCCACAATTTTTTGACACAGTGCTTGATCAAAACTATGCACAGATTCAATAAGCTATTGGTGAATGCATTCATATGACATGGGTGATAGCAAGTTTCTTTGGTAATGAGTTAGTGTAGACACCTGTTTAAGTTTTTTTTTTAAGTCACAGGATTTAAGTCACAGGATTTCCAACAGCCTTGAGAAGATAGTGACACATTCTTACATGTACAGTTGTAATAATAAATATAATCAAATGTAAACCTTTTTGGGGGTTAAGTATTTTGAGTACTATCTACAAGAAACCTGTGTTAGAGAATAGTTTCTTTAGATCAGTGGTTCTCAACCTTTCTAATGCCGTGACCCCATAATACAGTTCCCCATGTTGTGGTGACCCCCAAGTGGGTGTGGCCACCAATAAGAGGGAGTAGGACAGCTAGGGAAAAGGGAACAAAATGGTGGACAGCATGGTTTGGCGACCTCCATGAAATGGTCGTTCGACCCCAAATGGGGTCCCGACCCACAGGTTGAGAACCACTGCTTTAGATGAATTAGGATTAGACAAAGTTAACTGGGTTCCAGCTTGACCCTGTTAGCAAAGTTGGATTGGGCTAATTCTTGGATGAGAGGCTCCAGGAAATAACAGGATTGTGGGCTAGATTGGGAAGCTGAACATGTGTCTTGTAAGAAGACAGTGGCAAAACATTTTTATATTGTTGCCAATAAAAGTAAATGGAAGTGTCCAGCAAATCACAGCAAATCAAACCTGGCACTTTTTTAAAAGTATGTATAGGACTGTATAAAGAATACTGCTGGATTATCTTAATATCTAACAAACCTTTAATTAATATTGTTTCCATAATCATTATCAGTGTACAGTTATAATAAACAGCAATAGCAATAGCACTTAGACTTATATATCACTTCACATTGCTTTACAGCCCTCTCTAAGCAGTTTACAGAGTCAGCCTATTGCCTCTGGGTCCTCATTTTACCAATCTTGGAAGGATGGAAGGCTGAATCAACCTTGAACCGGTGAGACTTGAACTGCCGAATTGTAGGCTGCCAGCAATCAGCAGAAATAGCCTGCAGTCCTGCATTCTAACCACTGCACTACCATGGCTCTATTACTCATTTATAGATTATTGTCAACTGTTTTACTTCAGTACTTTAAATGTTTGTTTTTTTTTAAATTTTGTCTGCTTTTTTTTTTACAAAAAGATCATATAGAGACATTGTTGTCTCTGTCTCTGTCATATATTTTGTGAAGAAAGGAAGAAAGAGTGAACATACTGAAAGGAAAAGGAAGAGGAAAGGTTTGGGTGGACTTATTAAATCTTCAGTGAAAGACAGAAGTTTAAAGAACAAAAAGCAACCTGTGAAATAGCAAATAGAAAATGGAATGGAAACAAACAATGGTATGCAAAGATAGCAAAGTGTGGTGAGATAAGGAAATGGGGTTGTCACAACTAATTTTATTTCTTTTTTTTTCTTCTTTGAATTTCTTTAGGTTACTTTTCTTATACTCTTCTCCAGTGCTTTTTTTGTTAAAAAAAAAAAAAAAGGTACCGGAACTCACACAGGTTATACAACCCACCTTGCCTATCCTACAAGGTTCCATCCCAAAAAGATGCCGGAACTCCGTTCTGGGCGTTCTATGAGAAAAAAAGCCCTGCCCTTCTCTGCACTGTAACTATATTGATGTTGCACATTGCTTATCCTGGAAACAGAATTGGATGATGGGAATGGATGGAGACAATATTTTCTTCATGATTTGACAGATCTTATTAGCTCTATTCAATAAAATTGGAAATTATGTTTTTCTGAGGAAAAACATATGAAAGCATTTTAGTGTATTTTTTCTAGAGGAATTTGTTTTAGTCTTAAAAATTTGATCCTATCCTACTGCACATCTATTGATGTTAAGGCCCATTTTTGTTCTGAAAATTTCCCCATCTTGCCAAGGACATGTCTGATAGGTGGAGAGTGTTTCTCTGAGCATATCTTTTAAACAAGACTTTTGATTTTACTTTTAGAGTCATTACACATCAAGCAGTTTTCTTCCAAAAAAATACATTTGCATTATCAGCAGAGAAGACAGAAAATGGCACAATTTTAGTTGATTGCAGGCAAACGAGTCCTTCAGCGGTGCTGTAATTTTGATTCCTTCTTATTGCCTGGCTTCCTTAAACAAAGTCTCGCAACCGATTTACGCAACTGCATTCATCTGTGTCAAGCTGTAGATCAGCCACAGGCTGCAACAATTTCCTGCTTCCTTTGTCTGAAGCATCTGTTATGATAAACTAGTAAACAATTCATGGGTTTGAAAGATTCTCAGAAATTTTAATTCTGTGCAATTCATTTGAAGGAAATATTAGATAATATGTAGATCATTCTTTTGTTTGACATGCTCAAGAATCCTTTTCTTTATTGTGTGCAAAGCTTAGTGGATTTTATTAACCACCAGATGAATGCATTTGACAATTGTGTTATCCTATGGTTGAGTTTTACACTGATTCTATAAACATAAAAGGGACAACCCAATCAAGGACATAGAGAGAGAATCAGGAAAATGCAGGTTTTCAGTCCCCTTTCCCTCAAAGTAGATATATAACTTCAAAACAGCCTCCGCACTAATATAGCACAAATGGTAGCCCTCTCTTGACATAAAGATGCCTCTTTATCTTTTTAAACATTTGGAGACAGGAAGAATTTCTCTGGAGCTGCATTTAAGAGCTCATCTATTATCTTCTTAGCTGTTGTATTGATTAAGAGTATCAATTTCTCTTTGTGAAAAATGGTAAGAAGAAGACAAAGAAGACAAAAAAACAGAAAGAGATGAAACAAAGACAACAACACAACAAAGATTGGGCTAAAGATGGAAGGATATGAATCACCATAAAACTGTCATAAGCAACAACATCTCGGCGTTTTCTTTTCCAATGGTATTGGCACAAGATAAGACTCTGATACTGAAAAGTTAAGTTATATATCCATTCTTTCCAAACATTTGCTATCTGATTTTATTAACTGGAGAAAGCAGAGATTTTGGCTACAGTATAATTTATTCATATGGGCATATGCTCTATTATTGAATTACACCTTCTATTTTTTTCTACAGTCCTTATGAATTAACTTGATTAAGTGTAATTCATTACTGATAAGCACATATTCTGTGATTCTATTTCTCCATTGGATTCTTCACAGCTGTTGAATACAAGGTCTATATTGCTTATGTGTCCCAATCCATGAATTCAGTAGTTCCCGTTTACTGAAGAGTCAGTAAAAAAATGTAGTATGTTTTATGTTGATTACCCAACTCCTGAAATGTTGGTTAGCTTAGAATAAACAGTAACATTCTTCTGGTGAAAATACCCAACTGAATACATGCCCAAAAACACTGAAGGGTTTTTCCCTGGACTGTAACTCTTCAACTGCTGATGGAAGGAAGTGGCATTCCTTCAGTTTATATGACTCTCCTGGGCTAGGGAAAGTCTTAGAATTACCCCTCAAGAGCCTCCGATACAACTGAGGTCTGCAAGTAACTTCAGGAGCTGCGCTTTGAAGCAACTGCGTGCTGAAAGCTGGGCAGGGGGCTGCAATCTGGATAAGAAGTTTAGGATAAGAAGTTAAAAGAAAAAGATGTATTAAAAAGTTTTGATTTCAGAAACGCTATTAAAGAAAAGTCTACCACAGTGATGGCGAACCTTTTAGAGACAGAGTGCCCAAACTGAAACCCCAAACCACTTATGTATGATTGGGTGCTGGGTGGGCATGGCCTATTGGGTGGGTGTGGCTGTGGGGGTAACGGCATACGGACTAAAAAGTTCAATCAATCAATTCCAACTTTGCGAGATCTTTTTTTTCCCACGAGAAGTTGAAATTGATTGATTGATTAAACCTTTTTTATGTGTGCATACGGCGGTAGAGGTCTAAAGTGAAAAGGTTTTATAAAACTGAGCTGAAGGCCCAGGACTGGGGTGATGGTGTGCGTGCCCACAGAGAGGGCTCTGCGTGTTACCTGTGACACGCATGCCATAGGTTCGCCACCACAGGTCTAGCATTTTAAAAAAGGATGAAAAAAAAGCATTTGTCTCCAACAAAGAATACAGTGAATCTTGTTAATACAAATGGCAATCATTTATAAAGATTATTAGGTGCAAATAGAAATACATATTATTTCCACAGCAGGGAGATTAAAGAAGAAATGATTAAATTGATTATTTTATTCAAAGAGGAGAATATACCTAGGTATATATCACTGCTGGATTTTATGCTTGTGATAAAAAAAATGAAACTTTGACTTTGGTTTTGTTGATTAAATAGACTTGTTATTATAGAAATGGCTAGTTATATACTAATGTATATAAAGTTGAGGCTGGAGTGTATCTATCGTATATTGTGCTAAAAAGAGCCAGAAGTCAGTGCTTTTTTTTTTCTTTTCTCCTTTGTATCTTACATTTCCCCCCTTTCTTTTTCCTTCCCCTATTTCCCATTTCTATTTCTCTTTGTATTATATATATTGATAAAACAATAAAAGCCATATGTAGAGAAAGAATAAATAGTAACATTGATTAAACCACCAGAATTAGGAGTCAATACCAGGGAACCTTATAAGAAAGGACTGAAACCTCTATATGTACGCACCAAAGTGCTACATATCAAACATTTATAACAATAAGAAAATAAATTATTATCCATTAGTTCAGGAAGCTATAACAACAATTAATTATAGTCAGAACTTAAAAAAAATGGAGAAATCCTTTGGCAAAAAATTCACATTTTTAGAAAGCCAATATATATTGGAAGGCCTCTGACAGCCTAACAAAAGCCAGCCTTTTAAAAATCAAGACAATTGGTCTGTTCTAGATATTTTCCCCCTTATCCAATTTGTTCCAATAAATTGAGTGTCATCATTACAGTGGATGCTATATCTATCCTGTCTCCTTTCTAATAAAGATTTGGTTCTAATGACCCTTTATTAATGTTTTATGTCTCCTGAATTGTAATGCCCTAGGAAACTCACTGCTTTCCTGCTGTCACATTGTGGCTTCGTAAACCTGAAATAAGTGCTTTTAATGTTCAGTTTGACTTTGAAATGTCAACCTGTCAAAAGTGAGGTTCTCCCCCTCACATATTTCCCATATGTCACTGGGACAACTTGGAGGCAATTCTTTTTTAGAGTCACATCTGATTAGTCACTGATTATGTAGATACTATTGTCGAGGGATTTAATGTAAAATGAAATGTTAAAATGGGAAACAGTTCATATTAATTCAGTGCCAACAATAAAAAGCAAAGATAGCTGATGATTTTCTTGGTTTAATGGGGTGCTATTCAGAGTGGACCCACATGAAACTGAGGCTGGGTATTTTCACAATTGTACATGTTCATGAATTGCCTAGGCTCTGCATTTTCTGCATTTTCTTTCCCAAAATTGTAAATGAAACCATGGGCAATTTAGCTCTGAAAAAAAGTATCAAAATGCTTATCAGAAAATAAATCTTTCCTTTATCTATGATTCTGAATATTTCCTTATGGAGCTTCTTTTGGATTGTGCTTATATTCATTTAGATGCTGAAAATCTGAAACTTCCACAGAATTTCTGCATAGTCTGTATTAGAGATAGACACTTTCACATATTTTGGATCACAATTCATACAAACTTTGGTCACTGACTGTGCTAACCGTGCTTTATCACCGTTGTAATCCTAAATTTCTGGTGATTGCCTACGTTACACTTATGTAGATTTCCCCAAGTGCTGATTATTGTAAGATCTTGAATACAGTAGAAGCAAAAAAGAAGGAACTTGTGCTCAGATTGAAAGCATCAATTCATCTTGGCAAGGGTTGCTTTCATTTATAGATATCGCTTCCTGGACTTTTAGTTATGGTCAAAAGGGCCAGATAACAAAGACTTAAATTTTGTTGATGTGAAGGAATATAATCTGGATTTTTAGGAGGAAGGGAGCACATTTCAGAGAATTAAAAGGCAACTCAGTTCAGACATTTGTGTGGGAAAAAAGAGGGTGAAGACAGCCCCTTCCTAATAGTTCCCAGAGTATAGGTTTCACATAAGTAGTCGTCTACTTCACTTTAGCAAAATTTTGTCTATAAGTGTGGAATAAGAAGAATTTGCTTGAAATAATTACTAGATGTCTTTCTTGATTTCTGGAGCCTGGCAGTTAAGGCACTTGAGACTCAGACAAAAACATCAAACTAAATTCTTAATTTATAGGGTACATTCATACAATATAGCAAACCAGTCTTACAATCTAGCTTGGAATGCTTGAAGCTGCTCTCTCTATATGTGGGCCATGGCTGTCAAAGCTTTCCTTCACTTTAGAAGCTTGGCTAATTTTGTTATCTTATGTGGCATTAGGCAGGATCACCAAACGAGAAAAGTACAACCAGCTTAAAAAATTCTGTGCTTTTTTTTCTTCTTCAGCCTGGAAAAAGCTATAGTACCAAATATGAGTGATAAAGCAAGCCAGACTTTAAACATGAGTGATAGCTTGGCAGCCAATTCCCATCATCTTCCCCAAAAGTAAGCAACAACAGTAATTTCTGGCTAAGTGATAAATTGCTTGAGCATGATGATAGTGCATTAAAAATTTTAGTTCTTTATTTCCACTGCTTATCACCTAATCAGTGATAATTAGTATTACAATACAGAAACATACAGTGTGCCTTCACCATAAGTCACATGCTGCTTTTGTGACATATTTGTTTATGACATGAACTATTTCTAACAGATTGATATGTTTCCTTCAAACCAAGACAATCTAGCTATAGCAATCCATGCTTTAGTAATCATAAGACTACAGCAATATATTGTACATGAAACTGTCACTTTTAAAATAGATTTTATTGAGTTTTATAGAGTTAGGGAAGGGATGGGATCGGTATGGGAGTTGGGATTCAGGATGGGGGTCAGGGTTGGGATTGGGGCAGAAATGGGAAAAACAATGGGGTTACCCCCCATTGACATAAACATTCTCAAGCTTTAGCAAGCAGACTATTATCCGGGTACAAATATTCAGTAATACTGATTAATATAATAGTAAATAGCTATAGTCAATATGAGAAATAATGATCATTAACAATGCAGTTAGTCAGTACATATCCTCATCTTATTAATATACATTCACAATAAGATATCACATTCATTTCTCACCATCTTTTGGCTAGCCGTTGATAAATTTTCCCATGTTTTAAAATAAACTGAATCTTCTTTCTCTTTAATCTCTAAAGTTAATCTGTCCATTTCTGCACATTCTAAAATTTTCTTAATTATGATCTTTTCAGACAGTAAATTTTCATTTTTCCAGTATTGGGCAAATACTATTCTCGCAGTTGTCAATATATGCAATATTAAATACTCATTCTCCTTCTCATACTTGACTCCTAGTATTCCTAACAAAAACAATTCTGGTTTAAATTCTATCTGTATTTTAGTCATCTTTTCCAACCATATATAAATCTTAAGCCAAAATTTTTTCGCTCTAGTCTAGGGCCTACCCACCAGATATGATAATAAGTATCTGGCTTTTGTTTACATTTCCAACAATTATTTGAAGTATTTTTAAACATTTTCGCTAGTCTTACTGGTGTCATGTGTCATCTGTAGAACATTTTATACAAATTTTCTTTATATGAAGCAGCTTTAGTCAGTTTAATATTTATATCCCATAACTTTTGCCAATCGACTATAGAATGTACAAAGTTTTTTGCCCATGTTATCATTGTTTCTTTTACTTGTTCTTCTTCCATCTTCAAATTTAGAAGAAATCTGTAAAGTTTTTTTAATCAAGTTTTCATCTGTTTTTAAAAGTATTTGATCAAATTCTATCTGTTCTTTATAAAGTCTCATTGTCTTTGCATTTTTTTGATAACTTGTTTGAATTTGAAAATAGGGCCACCATGCTAGGTCAATACCTTGTCGTTGTAAATCTTGCCTACCTTTCAATTTTCCTTCATTGTCCAGAATGTCTTTGTAAGTAACGACTTTGTCATAGTTAATTAAATCTGGGTAAGCAAAAGCTTCCATTGTTGAAAGCCACTCGGGTAGTTTAATATATATATATATATATATATATATATATATATATATATATATATATATATATATATATATATATATATATATTGTTCTAGAAATAGAACATCCTGAATCCCAACTCCCATACCGATCCCATCCCTTCCCTAACTCTATAAAACTCAATAAAATCTATTTTAAAAGTGACAGTTTCATGTACAATATATTGCTGTAGTCTTATGATTACTAAAGCATGGATTGCTATAGCTAGATTGGCTTGGTTTGAAGGAGGCATATCAATCTGTTAGAAATAGTTCATGTCATAAACAAATATGTCACAAAGCAGCATGTGACTTATGGTGAAGGCACACTGTATATTTCTGTATTGTAATACTAATTATCACTGATTAGGTGATAAGCAGTGGAAATAAAGAACTAACCTAACTAACTTTACCCTAGCATGGTTTTGGAAATACCTGTGTATTTTATTTTTCCCGTACCACAGAAAGGCATGCCAACCAATTTGTAGGTCATGCCCCTCTAGGTACAGTAGTCTTTTGTTTCTAAGCGTTATCCATTCTTTGAGCCATGGTAAAATGGCTGCTTGATAATATAGTCTCCAGTCCGGGAGTCCAAATCCTCCACTGTTTTTAGATTCTTGTAGCATTTTGGCTTTAATTCATGCTTTCTCCCCTTGCCAAATAAATCTCAATATTGTTGCATTTAAGTCATCAAAAAATTTTCTCCCCAATTTTACAGGAATCGTTTGAAATAAAAAGAGCAATTTCGGCAGAACACTCATTTTAACTGTAGCTATTCTTCCAAGTAATGACAGTTGAAGATTTTTCCATTTCTCCAAGTCTAATTTTATTTGTTTCAAGAGTTTTTCATAATTGTCCTCTTTTAATGTTGTACATCTTGCTGTTAAATCAATTCCTAGATATCTAACTTTTTTGACTATTTGCAGATTTGTCTTTGTTGTAAGTTGGGCTCTCTGTTTATCTGTTAGGTTTTTTGTTAATACCTTAGTCTTTTCTCTATTTATTTTCAAACCTGCCACTTCTCCAAACTTTTCTATTTTCTCCAGCAGTTTAATAACCATTTCTAGTGGGTCCTCCAAAATGAAGGGCAAGTCATCTGCAAAGGCTTGTAATTTATATTTTTGCTCTTTTATCTCCAAAAAATTAATTTCCATGTTCTGCCTGATATTTCTGGCCCAGTACTTCCAACATTAGTATAAATAACAGTGGGGACAGTGGGCATCCCTGTCTTGTGCCTTTTTTAATGTCAAAGCTTTCGGTGTAATCTCCATTTAGCATTATTTTGGCCATTTGTTTATGGTAGACTGCTTGAATTGCATTTGTAAAATTTTCCCCAAAGTCCATTTCCATCAGCTGCTGAAACATGAATTGCCAATTTAAATTATCAAAAGCTTTTTGTGCATCAAGAAATATTAATGCCACCTGTTTCCCTGGATGATTTTTATAATATTCCAGAACATCCAAGATAATCCTTAAATTGCTTTTTATCTGTCTTTTAGGTAGAAAACCATTTTGGTCTGTATGAATAAATTCGGTCAAGAATTTCTTAATTCTTTCTACCATTATTGAGGCAAAGATTTTGTAATCCACATATAGTAACAATATTGGTCTATAATTTTTTATTTGTTTGGAATCAGTGTCTTCTTTGGGTATCAAGGTAATATTAGCTTCAGTCCACAAGTTTGGTATTTTAGTCTCTGAAAAGATTTTGTTACATATTTCTTTTAACTTCGGACTTAGTATATCCTGAAATGCTACATAGAATTCTGCCGGAAGGCCATTTGGGCCCGGAGTCTTATCTTCTTTTTGCCTTTTTATTGCTTCTATAATCTCCATCACTGATATGTTCCCATTTAATATATTTCGGATATTCTCCAGGACTTTTGGCAGATACAGAGATGTCTGTATTTCCTCTTTAGAAACTACCTCTGCCTTGTAAAGTGTCTCATAGTAATCTTTAATGATTTTTTTCATTACATCGTTGTGGAACTGTAGTTCTCCTTTTGAATCTTGTAGCTTATTTAGCGTCCTTTTTTCTTTTTCTTTCTTCAGTCTATATGCTAACCATCTCCCCGATTTGTTAGCATTTTCAAAAAAGTTCTGTTTAGTCCGTTTAATCTGTTGTGCCATTATATCCATCTAAGCCAAATTTAATTTATGTTTAATTATTTCCATTTGTTTCTTAAGGGATTTCTTTTGTGGATCTATTTGTAACTCTAGTTCCATTTTTTTAAGTTCTTCTCTCAGCTTTAACTGTAGTTGTTTCTTTTCTTTATTCTTTTTGGTGATATAGGTTATGGCTAAAACGTATCCCACACGTTTTGAAGGGATGTTTCTTCTTCTGTCTTTGAACAGTATCCCTAAATTATGATATCTACTTTAAATGTAGCTGATGAAACTTCTAATGTAATGGGTTTTACATGCATGAATAATTGTATTTAGTCTTTCTGGGCATAAGTTAAGTGCATATACATATCCCTATTTGAAGATGGACATATACCAAGCCAAGACAGACATACAACAATCAAGACTGCAGTAAAATAGAGAGCTAGCAGGGACCAAACACAGGCACTGCACCAAAAATGAAAGTTACACACACATTAGAGGCTTTGATATTTGTATATAAATAGCAAATTGACAGATTAGATATTGAAATCAAAGATGAAATGTATAAAAAATGAACAGATTGTTCAAATGTGCGTACATTGTGTGTATTGTGTATTTTAAAAGAGTTAATCTTATCACAGTGGGGAAAGTTACAAGCTATGTCCCTATTCATATGCTGTTTATTTTGATGCATAAAGATAAGGATTCTGTTTTTATCTTATGCTTATTTATATTTAAAGTACAATAGAATATGGACTGATAATGTGCTGCTTTTCCTATATTTTCAATTTTATCTTCACTCAACCTAGGCAAAAAGGCACTGTTGGAACTCTCATTTCAAATAATTGGGGAGGTTTCAGGTTGCATGTCTCTATGGCATTTTCAAACAAAGAGTTGCTTTCTTATCACTTTCAAGGAAAATGACACGAGTACCTTCTCAGAACCAGGGGAGCATGATGGCCATTCTTCATTCCTTCTTCCTCTGCTGGTTTCCTAGATTTTAGGGTAAGAATCTCAATACTATGTCAGCCATATAAAATTATGAAATTTGTATGAAATTGATTTTGAAGATGCTTGAGACATGCAACATTTTTCTTTTCACACACATGTATTATTTATTTCTACAATCTTTGTCTTTTGTTTCTGAAATATTTTCCCTGACACCCAATAATATTTGAAGAATCCAGTGAGCTATTTCTTTTCACTAGGTCAATATTGCATTTCTCTAATTAATAAGTGAATACTTATCTGTCTGAGCAGATAACGGAGCAAAAGATTTGGAAGCACAGAGAGACATATATAATCTCTGCTATTTTTAACCACTTCTCACTGGATACCAATTGTTTAAATTAATTGAGTTTACTTTGCAAAATATAGGACTAATTTTCAGCATACCTTGTCTGGTGCGGGAAATAAACAACTAATAAAAATAAATATTGAATATTATTTAAAAAGATATTCAGTATGGAAAAAAACTTAATGGTATTGTTTTAGCAATAATTATCAATGTTTGACATAGTGTTTTCTTTCATCCAAAGGTTCTATAAAAGTGCAGTTGGTTCTATAAGCTACAGTATTATTTAGATTTCCTCAGCATGGAAGTTTTAAGATAGTAATTCCTAAAATTCCTGACCAGTTATTCTTCCACCACATTTAGAAGGCAGCAGGCTGCAAAAAGCTGATTTAGATTGTTGCTCCTTCACTCTCCCAAGTAATGCTGCAATACATACAATAGATTTTATATTTATTGATAAGATTTATATCCAAACTTATTGCAAGATGACAAATGTACATGCAGTTGACTGTCTAGTTTTTATCTTCACAGCAACCCTTTAAAATAAGTCAGATAAGGAATACGAGTTTCCATGGCTGAGTGTGAACTCGATTCTGGATTTTTCTGATATAAGCATTCTATTTCTACCACATGTGGGATATATATTATACCTACTGTTAAGTCCTTCGTTTGCGTGCGAATGATGAAGACACATGGTGATGATCAACAAACGCTTTATTCCCCTTCTCCAACAACCAAGCAAAACACAAAGGCATGCAGGCCTTTTTATATGGCCAGAAACTCAGACAGCGTCAACCAACAGGAACTTAGCGTTTTTGTGCCTTGAGTATGCGCACAAGGCTAGTGCCACTCTGTCTGGTCCTGGGCAGCTTTTGGAATGCCCGGGACCAATGCAATGTCCCGAGCCTGCTTTTGCAGGCTTCGGACACAACACCCCTCCCCCCTAGATGGAACATACTTTGCATACGCACAGGTACATCATGCACTGGGAAGAGTGACATACAGCTGCATTCTTCAAATGCAAAGAGTGTGGAATACTCGAGTCTGCACACAGGCAAACCCCTTTCAATATTTATTAACACAAATAAATGTATCCGAAATCAAAATAATGCAAAATAATCTGAGTTACTCCCTTCTTCATGTGAAGAAGGTCCCTCATGATTTGACGGCAACCTCACAAACTCTCTCAGATGTTTGGGTGGGCACTTGGCCCGCTGCGACCTTCTAAGGGCCGGTGATGTTGCCTGGCCAACCTGCTCGCCTACCCAGCTAGGCAGGACAGAGCGTTGCTGCCCCAAATATCCAGGTGACCCTGGTGAGGGTGCCTGGCCTACCTGCTCGCCTACCAGGCTAGGCAAGCCAGGACTTTGGTGCATCGGATACCCGATTGATCCTCCCAGCTGCTGACTGGCTGGACCTTCTGAGTCCAGACCAGAATACCTTGGAGGGGTGGAAGTCCCCAAGTCCACAATGGACTTCTCTTGGGAACACTGTCCCTCAAGCCCAAGGCCAGCAGATGGAGAGGCCTGAGTAGCAGGAATGCCCCAGTACTCTGTAGCGCCTGAGCACATGCCCATGGTGCCAGAGTCTGGAGCCGCCTCCATAACAATTCCTTTTTCTGGTGATTTCCTCTTGGGAGCAATTGCTGAATTGTGCAAGCGCCCTTGATGGAATTCCTTTTCTCTTGCTGTTTGTGATTTATATGGATACCCCCGGTCAGTCTCCCTGTCTGGAGCACTATCTGTCATATGTGAACACTGTGGATACCCCCGGTATGACTCCCTGCCTGAAGTAATTGTGGATGTGTGGGATGACCCCCCTATCCAGTGAATTCCTGTCTGGAGCACTTGCGGAACCTTGGGATGATGCCCGAACAGCCTCATCAGCTAGTGAGGGCCTGTTAGACCTGGGAACCAGTGACCCAGAATGCATATTATGGTCCTCCTCCCCCCCCCCAAGAGCAGAGCCAGGAGCGGAAGAGTGGCAGTCCAGTCTCCAACACAGCTGGTCTATGTGTCTGCGAAGAATGCGGCCATCACCCAAAGCAACTTCGTATGACAACGGCCCAGAGACCTTGCAGACCACAGCTGCGACTCAGAGATGACCAGGCCCATAGTTTCATGCCCAAACTGGATCGCCCACCCGGAGTCTCCTAGATGCCCGCAGTTGTGACACCTGTGGAGCCACCCGGTCAGGGTGCAGCCAGTTTGGTGATGAGGCAGCGACCCCAGCGGAGTTAAGCAGGGCTCTTCCCTTTGGATGTACATGGTGTGGTGCGGTGTGCAAGAAGGAAATCTGCTAACCTGTGATGCCAGTTACCGTAAGTCAGTTTCTTGAGAGCATCTTTGGTGGTGCACACCATTCTCTCTGCCATTCCGTTAGAGGAAGGATGGAAGGGAGCAGATGTTGCATGCTGGATCAGGTTGGCCTGAAGGAAAGCCTGGAACTGAGAAGAGGTTAATTGAGGGCCATTATCTAAAACAGGACATCTGGAAGACCGTGTAATGCAAAAATTCCTCTCAACACCTGGATAGTCCTGGCAATAGTAGTGGAGGAACAACCTCTAGCCACTTGGAATGGCTATCAACAACAACCAAGAAGAATCTGTGACCATGGGGTTTGAGTTTCCTCCCAACTGGGGCCTGAGGCATTTCAGGCTGTGACTGTTGGCACAGTTGGCACCCGTGCACCTGAGACTCGATATCTTTATTGAGCCCAGGCCACCAAAGATGGCTGCGTGTAAGTACTTTCATCCTGACTATACCAGGATGTCCCTCATGCAGAGAGATCAAGACTCTAGACCTCAATGAGGCAGGGATGACTACCCTGCTATCCCATAACAGGCAACCCTTGAAAGTGGAAAACTCATGCTTTGTTGGAATATTCATGAGCAGGAAGAGTCATGTGGTAACTCAGTCAGCCAATGTGAAAAAAGTGCTACTGAGTCTGTGCAAAAGGTATTGAGTTGGGAGCTGGATTCCCAGTCTCAGGTCTGTCTCTGTATCTCTCTGTAAGAAGTCTTCAGTTGAGTTATGTTGCTATAAAGAAGAATGTATGATATTGTAAATATTTTGATATAAATATAAAGAAGTTATTTTGAATCAGCTAAATGCAGTGAACTATGAGAGCTTCTGATTTATTTTTCACCAATAGAGAAATTAAAATTCTCTAACAGGTTATGGGCCCAAAGATTATTAAGGACTGCATTGTAATTTAAAACTGGAAGAAATTTCCTGTGTTTAGAAAGTATAAGAACAAGGCAGAATTAGCAGAATGGCTGCAATGGAATTTAAGGAAAGCTGTGTGCCTCGTTTGGGCCAGAAGAATTACATTGTATGGGCTGCAAAAATGAAATGTTTGCTGAAAGATAAAGAGCTGTGATATATTGTAGAAAATCCATCACAAGTATTTGCAGCTGTTGATCAGAAAGGTCATGATCAAGCAATGGCTTATCTCATCTTGAATTTAGATGATGAACAATTTCTAAATGTTGCAAATTTAAAGACTGCAAAGGAGATTTGGTTGAAGTTGAGAGCTGTGCAGTGAATGTTTCTGCATGCAATATAGTGCAATTGTCAAGAAAACTTTACAGGGCCTGTTTGTGAATCTGTGGAACAGCATTTAAATAAAATGCAAAGTTTATTTTTGGACTTAGAACAACGTGGGATTAAATTCCCTGAGTCCCAGAAGGTTTTATTGGTGTTGAACAGTTTAGATAAAACCTGGGACACAGTTTCTACCATATTTGAATGTAAAGAAGAGCAAGACTTAAATTTTGAGGCTTTAAAGGCATGTTTGCTTAATGAAGAGGAAAAATGCCATTTTAGAAGCAGCCCCGAGGAGGAGAAATTCCTGAAGAGGGGGTCCAGACTGCAAGTCTCCGGAGGAGAAAAAACAAGCAGATCGGACCCGGACCAAGTTGAAACAAAAGAGAGATTTTGCAAGCAGAGAGCTTTTCAAGAAAAGAATTGCTACATTTCTGGAGCGAGCACACATATGAAAAGGAACTGTTTGCAGAGGAACTGTTTGCAGCAAAGGACATTTGTGCAACAAAAAAGGACTGCTTTGCAAAAGGAACATTTTGGTGTTGCTATAGCAACAACAGAGACAAGTGGCTAATAAATAGTGAGGCAAGTCAAACAATTGTTAATGACTCTGAATTATTTTGTAGGTTTGTTCCAGTAGCACAAGAAGCTGTGGCTTTGGCAAATGGCCAGAAAGCAAATGTCATTGGAAGAGGCAATGTAAAAATTCCATATTTGGAATCAAAGTTTACCAATGTGCTTTGTGTACCTGAGATGGAACATAATTTGTTAAGTGTGTCTAATTTAGACAAACAAGGTTTTGAGGTCATTTTTGTAAATGGGAAGTGTCTCATCAAAAGGAATGGGAATATTTGTGCAGAAGGCATAAAGGAAGATAATCTATATGTATTGCAGGGACAAAAGGTTCAATGTTCCAACATTAGAGATTTTGCTGATTAAAATTCGGGAATCATTTAAAATAAAGGGAATAACGATTAACAAGGGAGAATATAAATTAAAAGCTTTTGCAGATGATCTGGTTGTAACTTTGTCTCAACCAGCTGATTCAGTAGTAGAATTGTTGCAGATTATAAATCAGTATGGGCAAGTTTCTGGTTTTAAAGTTAATAATAATAAGACTAAAATTTTAACAAAAAATATGTCTAATTTGGATAAAGAAATGTTAGTTAATTTGACAGGTTTTGAAATTGTAAAAAAGGTAAAATATTTGGGGGTTTATATAACTGCTTCTAATGCAAAACTTTATAAAAATAATTATGAAGTATTATGGCTTAAAATGCAAAAGGATTTGAATGACTGGAAGAAATTGCAATTATCTTTATTAGGGAGAATTGCTGCAGTGAAAATGAATCTTCTGCCTAAATTTCTTTTTTTGTTTCAAATGATACCTATTTTAAAGAAAGAGGCAAATTTAGAAGAATGGCAGAGGGGGATTAATAGATTCATTTGGGCTGGGAAAAAACCAAGAATTAAGCTCAAAATTATTCAAGATGTTCGAGAGAGAGGTGGACTTAAGGTGCCAAATTTAAAATTGTATTATGATGCGGTGGTTTTGACTTTGATCAGTGATTGGGTTAGCTTAACAAATTTAGATATACTTTCCTTGGATGGATGGGATTTATTATTTGGATGGCATGTATATTTAATTTATAATAAAAAGGTGGATAGGGCCTTTAAATCCCATGTTTTAAGAATTGCTTTACTGCGTGTCTGGAAGAAATATTATAGGTTAAATTCTAGAATACCACTGTGGGGAATTCCTGGGTACGCTATAGAAGGGATAAGGAAAGGGGTGAAAATGGATAGGATTTCTTATAAGCAATTGACTAAGTGGGAAGGGAATAAGTGGCAATTAAAATCGATGGAGGATTTATCGCAAGAAAACATTATTTATTCTTGGTTTCAGTATAGGCAGTTATTAGAAAGATGGAGTATAGATCAAAAAATGGGTTTCATTGTGGAAGATGCCAATTTGGTGAAACAAATTAGAGATCAAAATCGAGCCCATATAAAAAGAATTTATAATGCTTTGGTGGAATTGGATTCAGAAACAGAATTAGTTAAGGATTGTATGGTTAAGTGGGCTCAAAATTTTGAAGAGCCGATTCTATTAGATACATGGGAGATAATTTGGGTCAAGAAAATTTTTATAAAATGTTTTATAGATGGCACCTTGATCCACAAAAGATGTCTCGTATGTATTCTAATTTACAGCCCAAATGTTGGAGATGTGGTTGTATGGATGCAACCTATTATCATATTTGGTGGTCTTGTAGAAATATAAAGGCTTTTTGGATTAAGATTTGGTGGAATATTCAAAAAATTTTAATAGAAGGATAAAATTTACACCACAACTATTTTTGTTAGGTATTATTGAAGATTGTGATAGTAAAAAGATTATTTTAATGTTGAATTTTATTACGGCAGCAAGGTTATCGATTGGGCAATATTGGAGAAAAGACTCCTTGCCTACCTTAGAGGAATGGTTTTTTAAAGTTTCTTATTTATCAGAAATGGCAAAAATATCGGCTTATCTGAAAGACCATTCACAAGAGAGATACAACTCTGTATGGAAAAGATGGATAAATTTTGTTCAGAACAAATATGGGATTAGAAAGTATTATTTAGCTTTTGAATAACTTATTGTATAAAGTTGTTATGGTTAGATTTGTTGATTTTATTGTAATGGAGTTAATGGGGTTCTAAAAATTTTTAGGATTCATGTATAACTGATTGATCTTTATTTAATTTTTTATGTTCTTTTTTGTTGTTTTTAGCTCTGTACTCAGCTCTGGGAAGGGGGGAGGGCTAATGGGAGGGGGGAGGGAGAGAGGTGGGGAGGGATTTTATTGTAAAATGTTTATAAAAATTTTAATAAAAAAAAGGTTCAATGTTCCCATATATTTAAGAATGTTGCAGAGTATGATTCATGTGTTCATCTTCTGCATAGAAGACTTGGCCATGCAAGCTTTAAAGTTTTGCAGCAAATGCAAGATTTTGCAGAAGGGCTAAATTTGAAGGGATGCAAAACATATTTGGACTGTGCAGTATGCACAGTCAAAGGCATTCCCAGTTAGTAAATGTAGCACAAGACAAACAAAAAGAGTTTCTAGAGCTGGTCCATGCAGATCTGGTGGGACCTATGCAAGCCAGTTTGGGAGGAGCAAACTATGCACAGGTAATTGTTGATGATTACAGCAGGTATTTGTTTTGCTACTTGCTTAGAAGTAAGACAGAGGTGCTACAACAATTCAAACAGTGGGTAAGTTTTGTAGAGAGAAGGTACAGACAACAAGTGTGTCAGTTGCAAACTGACAGAGATACTGAATTTATGTCAACTAAATTCCAACAATGGTTGGGACAGTTGGGGATAAGACACAGACGTACAAATCCTTACACAGCAGCACAGAATGGTGTAGCTGAAAGAAGGAATGGTGTTTTGCAAAAAATGAAAGATTCATTATTGGAGGATTCTGGTATGAGCAGGTCATATTGGGAGAAGCCATATTGACTGCAAATTATATAGTTAACAGGCTGTGGAGTTCCTCCATTAATAATACTCCATATGCCATTCTATATGGGAGAAAGCCATCACTGGAACATTTGAGAATTTTTGGAAGTACTGCATGGGTACATATTCCGAAAGTAATCAGAAGAAAGGGACAGCAAAAGGCAAGAAAGCTCAGGTTTGTGGGCTATGAGCCAGGGTCAAAAGGATATCGCTTTAGTGATGGAAGTAAAAGAATTATAATTTCAAGATCTGCTAATTTTGCAGAACAAAATTGGGACAGAATTAATGCAAATTCTGGGTATGTCTCACTTAATGACAGTGATCTATTTAATGACAATAACTCATCTAATGATAGAAAAATGATTGAAGATGTCAATGTTCAGGGAAGAGAGGCTGAACAAGACATGAAGCCAGATAGACTTGAGACACAGGAGCAGTTAATACCACGTAAGTCAGAGCGATGTAATAAAGGAATTCCTCCTGACAGGTATTCTGCCAGTAAGGTAAAGGTTTGCATTGTGTGGTATGAGCCAACAAGTTATAAAGAAGTGTTGGCATTACCAAAAGCTGAACAAGAAAGATGGAAGGAGGCCATGGATAAAGAGATGAAATCCATGGGAGACCATGAAGTATTTAAATCAGTGACTTTGCCACAGGGAACCAAAGCTGTGGGTTGTAAGTGGGTATATAAGAAAAAGGTATTGCCAAATAATGATATACAGTATAAGGCCAGGTTAGTGGCACAAGGTTTTTCACAATTAAAGAATGTGTACTACGATGAAATATTTGCGCCAACTGTGAAAAGTGAGAGTATAAGATTAGCACTGGCGTTGGCAGCACCATAAAAAGCATAAAATCTGGCACTTTGATATCACAACTGCATTCCTCAATGCTGACTTAGAGGAAGAAATTTATATGATCCAAGCACCAGGATATGAAATTGCAAAACCTAACATGGAGTATAAATTAAACAAGGCTATTTATGGGCTGAAGCAGTCAGCCAGAAACTGGAATATCTGTTTAGATACTGCTTTAAAGGATCTTGGATTTAAAAGTTGCAAAGCTGATAATTGTATATATACTGGATAGTTACAAGGAGGGAATTGTCTACTGTTATCATTTGTGGATGATCTTTGCTTCATCGCAAAGGATGCATCACAAGTCAAAGAATTTGCTGATAAATTAGGAAAGAAATTTGAATTAAAGAATTTGGGAGAAATAAAAAATTATCTCGGTGTGAGCAGTTATTGGAGAAATATAATATGAAAGATTGCAATACTGCTCCCACACCCATGAGTGCGGATTTTTATAATATTTTAAGTGCGGACAAAGGTGAAACCTGTGATCAAGAGATATATCACTCAGCAATAGGGAGTTTGTTATATCTATCACAGTGGTCCAGACCAGATATAGCTTGCACAGTAAGCATTTTGAATCGTTTTACTGCTGTACCTACAAAGTTACATTGGATGGGTGTAAAAAGGGTTCTCAGATATTTAAAGAGAACTATAAATTTGGGTCTTCAAATACAGATTACTGAGGAATTGAAATTAAAGCGTTATGTCGATAGTGACTATGCAAATGACATAAACACAAGGAAATCAAATTCTGGGATTATAATATTGTTTGGAGGGATTCTGATTGGATGGAAGTCCAGAAAACAAGCAACTGTTGCTATTTCAACAGCGGAAGCAGAGTTTATTGCTTTATCTGAATTGTGTTCTGAAGTAACATGGTATGTACAGTTGTTGTAAGATTTAAATATTAATGTAAAAGAATCTGTAAAGGTATTTGAAGACAATGCTGCCTGTATAAAAATGGCAACTGGTGACAGGGTGAAGAACAGAAGTAAACATGTAGACATTAAGTATTGTAATGTCAGGGAAGGTGTAAAAGGAAAATTGATTAGTTTACATCACTGTTCTTCTGAGGATAATTTGGCAGACATGATGACTAAATCATTGGGTAATGTTCACTATGGAAAATGTATTAAGTCTATAGATCTGATGTCTCTTCCTGTCATGAAGGGAGGAGTGTTGGAATATTCATGAGCAGGAAGAGTCATGTGGTAACTCAGTCAGCCAATGTGAAGAAAGTGCTACTGAGTCTGTGCAAAAGGTATTGAGTTAGGAGCTGGATTTCCAGTCTCAGGTCTGTATCTCTCTGTAAGAAGTCTTCAATTGAGTTATGTTGCAGTAAAGAAGAATGTATGGTATTGTAAATATTTTGATATAAATATAAAGAAGTTATTTTGAATCAGCTAAATGCAGTCAACTATGAGAACTTCTGATTTATTTTTCACCAATAGAGAAATTAAAATTCTCTAACATGCTTCTTGTGCCAGAAGCTTTGGAACTCAGTATCTGGGCACTTGTCAGGCCATCCTGACAACACCCATGTCAGCACGCATGTGAGTGTGTGATCAGTGGCAGTTTCTGCAGCCACATCCCTCGCATTGAGGAGAGATTCAGGCAACTCCTGAATGGAAAGAATATTTATGGCAGGAGCAGGGTCTGCTTCTACCTGTTTTAGAGGCCTAATGCTTAGGCTTAGGCCATCTGCATGGCCCATTTCTTTTCCAGGTTTGTGAACTAGAGTGTAGTCATATACTGACAGGAAAATGGACCATCTCAGCATATGAGGAGAAATGATATGTGGTGTCTGTTTGTTAGTGGTAAACAAACCCAGCAGAGGCTTATGGTCTGTATAGACCATGAAGTGGTGGCTATATAAGAAATCATGAAATTTCTTTATGCCAGTCACTATGGCCAAGATTTCTCTGTCAATTTGAGCGTAATTCCGCTCTGCAGAAGACAGAGTCCTTGAGTAATAGGCCACAGGGACTTGTGTCCTATCAGCCTTCAGATGGCTAAGTACAGCTCCCACCCCATAAGGAGATGCATCGCATGCGATGCAAACAGGCAGTTGCTCATTGAAATGCGCTAAAACAGCATTAGAAATGAGCAAGGCCTTAACCTCATTGAAGCGCTTGTCATGGACTTTAGTCCACTGCCATGGAGCTTGCTTGTCTAAGAGCCTATATAACGGCTCTGCCACTGCAGCTTTACGTGGGAGCAATGCATGGTAAAAGTTTAAGAGCCCCAAGAAGGCTTGCAACTCACTCTTGGACTTAGGGCTTGGGGCCTGCTGAATAGTTTGCAATTTAGTTTCAGCAGGGTGAATGCCTTGGGCATCTATCCTGAAACCTAAGAAGTCAGTGGAAGTGACTCCTATCTTGCATTTGTCCTTCTTTAGTTTAAAGCCTGCTTTTCAAAAACAAAGCAAAACAGCTCTTAATCTTTCTGCTAAATTTTGAGATGACTCCCCATCAATGAGGACATCATTGAAGTAGGGACAGACCCCAGGAATACCTCGAAGTGTGCTCTCCATGACACTTTGGAATATGCCAGGGGCTACATTTACCCCAAATTGCAGTCTCTTGACCTTGAAGGCCCCCCTGTGAGTTACAATAGTCTGGGCCTCTGCAGCTGCCTCATCAACAGGTAACTGTGATAGGCCTGTGCCAGGTCAAGTTTCACAAAAATGCCCCCCCCCCCTTGAGAGAGGCCAGAATGTGGCTTACCACAGGATTGGATAAGCGTGCTGTTGCAGCACCTTATTCAGTGTGCACTTATAATCTGCACATATACGTATTTCCCAATTAGCCTTTAGAGGCATTACTATGGGGGTTTCCCATGGACTAGAATCCACAGGTTCTAAAATGCCCTGCTGGAGCAATTTGTCCAGCTCGCATTTATCTTACCCTTGAGGGCGAAAGGTACCCTCCTAGGCTTAACCCTGATGGGCATGATAGTTGGGTCTAACCATAGCAAAATGGGAGGCCCCTTGTAGGATCCTAGTTCTGAACTAAACACATCTGCAAACTCCTTGCAAACCTCTGCAAGGCTCAGCGTTTGCAAGTTGTGCAGCCCAGTTACTTGGATTCCCAGAGCCTTGAACCAAACAAGTCCAATCAGACTTGTACGTTCACCCCAACTACCACCACATCTAAGAAACCTTCAAAATCCTTATACTGTACCCTAAGGGTGGCCTCCCCCTTAACACACACCATAGAATTTTGAAAATCAGTGAGTATTAGATTCGATGGCCTGAGTTTAACTCGAAGGCCACTACTACTACAGATCCTTTTGAAAGTATTAATTGAAATAATAGAAAGAGCAGACCCTGTGTCCAACTCCATCAGTAAGGAAACCCCTTGCAATTTAACATTAATGGAAAGTTTTTTCTTAAGGGGATTGTGTGTCCCTGTCCTTAGAATGCTCCTGCACAATGTGCAGAAACCCGCCCTGTGTTGGCTGGGGACCCTGGTACCTTTCTGAAGCAATTCTTCCCAAGGTTGAACCTTCTGGCGCTCCAAACAGATGGATGCGATGTGGCCTTGCCTGCCACACGCCCTGCAAATAGTGGAGCGGAACCTGCAGCTGGCTTGCTTGTGGCGTCCTCCACACCCGAAACATTGCAGAGATGCTGGGGCCTTGTTGGGATGCCCCTTCGGCCTCTTCTCAGCTGGCTGGTGAAGTCTGTCCACCACCTCTTCAGGATTCACTTCTGATCCTTCTCGAGCGTCCTCTTGATGGACGGTAGCTATGTCTGGAGGGTTCCTGGCGAGGTTTAGGGCCTTCACAGCTCCACCTGCTGCTTCCTCTGCTGCCACCTCTCGTAACGCATCTTGGAAGGAGACATCTTCTTTTGCAAAAAGCTTTTGTTGTAAGTCTCTGCTTCTTAAGCCACAAATGAAGCAATCTCGCAGCCTCTCTTCCAGATCCTTGAACTCGCAAGGCCTGGCTGCTTGCCTTAAGGCCACAATAAAGTCCGCAGCAGATTCACCCAGCTCTGGTCTCTCTGCTCGAACGTGTGCCTCCAAGCAATGATGGATAACTTCGGCTGGAAGTGTTCCTTCAACATCTTTTTCAAGTCAGCATATATTACTGACTCTAGAGGTGCAGGGGCCACCAGATTCTCTGTGATGTCAAAAGCTTCCTGTCCACAGGCACACAAAAGAGTTGCTGCCTTCAGGCCATCTTTTCTTATCTGATTTACTCTGAAGTAGTTCTCCACCTGTGCTACGTAGGAATTCCACCTCTCAGGGGGGGACACATCAAAATCAGTCAAGCGGCCAAAGTTTACGACCTTCACCATTCGCTTCCTCTGCAAGCTGCTGTTTGGGAAAGGGTCCTTTAGCCGAGCTCACCTCCCAGCAATGCTGTACTGGCAGGCTGAGACGCTGATTCAGACGTCGTCTTCCCCTTCGTCAAGACTTCTTAAGTAAGTCCTTAAATCTTTTCTTTCCGCTTGCAAAGGATCCCATCTTCATCACCAGTATTAAGTCCTTCGTTCGCGTGCGAACGATGAAGACACATGGTGATGATCAACAAATGCTTTATTCTCCTTCTCCAACAACCAAGCAAAACACAAAGGCACGCAGGCCTTTTTATATGGCCAGAAACCCGGACTGTGTCAACCAATAGGAACTTAGTGTTTTTGTGCCTTGCGCGCATGGCGCCACTGTGTCTGGTCCCGGGCAGCTTTTGGAATGCCCGGGACCAATGCAACATCCCGAGCCTGCTTTTGCAGGCTCAGGACACAACACTTACTATATAATATATGCTGGATATTTGGCAGAGTATATTTTTTCAATGCAGAAAATCCTAGATTCATCTTTTATCATTTCTCTTAATAGAATGAAGCTGCTGGTAAAGGGGAAGATCTCTGCCAAAAACCCTGATAGCTAAAACAGACAAAATAAATATTCTATTCCAGGTAAGATTAGAAATATAGGTAGTCCTTGATTTATTATCACAATTGGGACTGGAACATCTGTCATTAAGTGAGGCAGGTATTAAGTGAGTTGGTCCCAATTATATTGCCACAATTCTTAAGCAAATCAACACGGTCATTATATGAATCCAGCTTCTCACATTGATTTTGTTCATTGGTAGCTGGTTAGGAAGGTCACAAATGGTCATGACCCAAGAATGTTGCGACCATCATAAATATTTGTAGATTCCCAAGGATTAGTTATAAGTCACTTTTTCCAATGCCGTTGTAACTTTGGATCATTGTTAAATGAATGGTTGAAAGTCAAGGACTACCTGTAAGTCCCACTCAGTTTTTATAGCCTGAGATTCAAAGTTTTCCACTAACCTAAATAGCCATCTTTGTGAAACCAGTACAGAAATGGGCTACTTGGAACACCTAACAACCCAGGATTTCAATCATACCGGTGTCTGCATTTGAAAAGTTTGAGTCATGAGTCAAAACATCGACAATCTATATTCAGCCTATAGTAAAAATGGCACATCTTGTCACCTGTAAAGTTTATACTTTGCAGAATTAGTGACAGCTTCAGCTGGGATTTCAAAGAAATAATAAAAATTCATAACCATTCAAATCCAAGTGGAGGTGTGGAGAGAGAAAGAAATAATTCCTGATTTAAATATCTATATTTTCATCATTTGCATTGCTGTAACTTTCATTCTGTGAAGTGGGATGCTGGTATTTTCATCAGAAGCATAATTATTACTGAAAAGAGAAACCGATGTCCCATTTCACAGTTTCCTGACCAGGTGCAAGCTTACGGATTCTTGCTCTTGTGTGTCTGTCAGTGTTAGGAACAATCCAGCAAACAAGCGATTGATTTCTTGTTACAATCCAGATAGAAGTTGTCAGCAGTTTGCATTTTCTCCACCATGGAATTTGTTGCTTTAAGGCTTATCTAAAAGAAGCATTTAACTATATATGTGAGGTAATACTTTTAGGCAAAATATTAATCCAAATTGTGAATATAATCCTCTCTCTATGGGGGTCTCCAGTTCATTAAAAGTAGAAGGATCCAGGACAAAGAAATAGGTAGGGCCAATTGTTATTTTATTTTAGTGAAACATAAATGCCTTTAACATTTATCTTAATTATTGAAATATATGGGTCTCACAGTTTCCTTTTTGCTGTCATACAAGTAATTACTATTCAGTTACAATTTTTGAAGGATTTATCACTCAAGTCTAGATGTGGTTCCACAAGCTCAAGTTCTTCATCATTCCAGTAGGAAAAAACAAAGCCTTTCAACAAAGGCTATTTACCAATTTTTGGTTTGCATATTTTTGGTCTTTTGTCACAAATCATTGTTCTGACTTTCCACAAAGTTATAAGAAGCCACTTGATTTATTTAGTTATTTTTCAAGCTTATAGGCTGCTCATCTCACTAAAGATGATTATAGGTTCTTACAGACACTGAATAAAATGCAGTATAAGTCATTAAAACAAATAAATAAAGGTTTTAAATTTAAAAATTAAAATAAAATAAAACTAAGCATAATGGTGAGAGAGGGAGCAAAATGGGCATTGGGAGGAGTGGGGTGTTCTCAAGTCCATCAGCCACTTCCTATGTGGCATACCCCTGTTGGGCACATCCAACATGCCACACCCTCATTGGAGTCTAGTTTTCATGGCCATGTCTGCAAGGCTTTCAAAAGGCCAAAAGAGGGTGAGAACATCTGATCTTGAGAATCATGGCAAGAAAGACTCTTCTTCTAGAACCTACCAGCTGAAAATCCTTGGCTGATGGAGTCCACAGGATGGCCCTGCAGCCCACAGGGATGGGGTGGACAGATCCCATAGGGTGAGTCAGTTCCTCAGATTGCCTGGACCCATGTGATAATGAGCACCCTGAATTGTAGTTAGAACCAAACTGGCAATCAGTGTAGTTCAATGAATAGAGATGTAACATGGACCATCTAACAACATTTTGAAGAAAAAATATTCAAGCAGCTGAAATGTTACAATGTCACCACCACATTTCATGTATTGAAATCTTGATGGGCTGGGCTCATAAATGGGTATTGAGGATCATATGCAGTTGCCCATTTTTATTATAACTGAAAAACAAGTCACTGGAGATCAAAGATATATTACTTTAAAATAACAATTGAATATTTGGGAGGGAGGGCTAATGGAATGTATTTTGTTAAAACATTTTCAACCTAAAAGCTATTCATTTCAAACCAATCAGGTGAGATGTTTGCTTATTTTAGTGTATGGTGTATCATAAATTGACTTGCAACATACATTAATGTTTTGCCTGGATTAAAAAATAAAATAAAATGTTAAAAAGATCCACATTAAGATATCAGTGTCTAGACCAATTAACCATTGAAGCGCAGCATCATTTATATGAGGTTTGCTAATTTCTTGCAATTTGCCACAGAAAGTTCAGTGAATGTAGTGGTGACCAAGAACTGTTCATTTCTTTCTGGTGGTAATTCTCTCACATACAATTGAGTGTGCTGATTATTCACTTGTGGAAAATAGCCATTTATAGATTATTACTGTCTCAGAGATATATTGAAAGTGTGGGTGAAAAGGGAGTATAGTAATGATATAATGTATGATATTTTTAATAATAAAGCAAGTTCATTTAATTATTCCTGTGGTCTAGTTGGAAGAAAGAGGTTATTAATTCGGGGCTATAATCATTTTCACTAACAGAGTAGAAAACTAAGTGTACTCATTTTTTTACAATTTTTTACAAGCAGAACCTACCATTTTCTGTGTAAATTTCCCCAAAAGTATTTTTCTCAGTATTTTTCTCAGTTTCTCAGTTAATGATTATGTTGGGAAGTCTAGATCCATGTTTACTTTGACCAAGTAGAACATTTCTTTGGAAAGAAGCAACTCGTGAGGGAAATCTCTTGTTGATTATTGGAAAAGGAAGACTTCTGCAACTTGGATTGTGGTGACCATTTTTTCAAGTATCAATTTAAAAAGAGATTTGTGGCAAGCTATAAGGCAAGATCTAGATGGCTTTTTGTAACTGCATGCTGGCAGCAATAAAATAGTTCAGGCATATGTAATTCAATTACATACTGCTCTACTTATTAATTTGCAATTAATATTTCAAATACAGGACAAAGCAGCACTGTATTTCAGGGGGTGTTTGATCTTTAGATTAGTTGATGCCTCTGATATACATGTTTTTTCCCTAAAATTCTTGTTGTTTATTTATATATATTTTAATGCATTTTTTGGTCTTGAATGCTCCTTACTCAGAGTCCATTTGGATGGTAGTAACCTATAAACATTGTAAAATAAAGAAATAAATGAGAGTTACTTGCTCTTCTAGTATATGAATATTTTCTTCTGAATTGACCATATAATTCCAATATAATTGACCATATAATTCCAATAATTTAACTGCTATAGCAGTTAAAAATCTCAATAAATATAAATAATACACTTCATTATGATTTAATCTATATTTAAATAATATTTTCTCAATCAAGCAATTTCAAAGAATTAGGTATTTATACTTAGAGGTTTATGTTTTATTTGTCACAGATTGTTTATTTCTCCTGCTTTTTCTTCTTTGTAAAATTCTGATATCTGCAAAGACACAATATAAATTCTGAGCCAACACACAGTGCGACTATGAGGTAAAGCAAAATAATAACTAGAGTGCCATTAAGGGGGGAAAAAAACCTGCCCCTGGATTGGTATCAAAATTTGGGGAAACTCAGGGTCAGAATTGTTTTTGCTCAGTATTTATATATATGTATATGTTTCTCTTTTCATAGCAGTAGCTTTGACTCACTTCTCTCCGTCTCCATCGCCCTTTCCCTCCCTCTCTCCTTCCCTGGCTCCCCCCCTCTCTCTCACACACACACACAAATTTCATTTGTATGATTGGTCTATTTCTTTATACAAATATTTTTATACTTCCCTCCCTTGAGCCTTATGTATTGAGCTACTTTTCCCATTCACAGTTTGATGTTCTGATTGGCATCCTAAGGAATAAAAAGAGAAACCTGCAATCTTATCCATCTTGCTCATTAGGAAAACCCTGATTAATTTATAATGGCCTATATTATGAAATCATATTTACAAGCCCTAACGCACATTTCTCTCCATCTGAATGTGGCTAGTTTGAGAGAAGGTGGCTTTTCCATGGTGGTAGTTGGGTTAAGAATACCTTGCTGTTGCCTTTTCATAGCTATATGAGGACCTCTGTTTGCCTTACTTATAAAACAGAATTTGCATGATTTAGTTTGATTTTCTTTATAAATTTGCTGTTTTCAGCTTACAAGTGAACTATACTGTTTGCATATGTTATTGAAAGATACCATGCTCTAACAATCAATTAAAAATATAGAAATTATCACAAACATATCCTTGACTGGACAACAGTTATCTGTTGTGATTATTTCTGGAGAGTACCAGTACTCTCCATCTTCCTTAGTGTGATCAATCAAAAAGTGTTTTACAGAGATTCCTCCTTAACAAATTGTGGGTATCTTTGTCAGGTAAGAAAAGCAAAAGAACTGATTGGCCAACTTGAGAAGGTCACAAATGGAAAAAAATCTTAGAACCCTCCCCAAAATCTGGATTATTTACACTTCTTCCCAAACATTCTTCATGTACCCATGTCCCATGTTATCTTAGCTACAAATATCCATGATCTCTTGGTTCTGGCCACAAATATCCCAAAAGCATGCCAATAAATGTCATTGATACAATAACTGATCTTTAGCATTATGCCTTTGAGCTGAAGTAAAGCTGAAAATGGATAGTTTATGATTTGCAAGATTGATGTCAGCCCTCCTGGGTAAGCCAGACAGAAACATGACTAGATAAGCTTCATTACTTCATTGTAAGGCAGGGGTTCCCAACTGGGGGTGCGAGACGATATTCCAGGGGGTGCAAAAACTTGGGTTTAGAAGTTTCAAAATTATAGTGTATATGCATAATTAGTTATTTTGAAGTTTGTAAGGCAGAAGTCCCCAACCTTTTGGGCACTAGAGACCAGTACCATGGAGAGAGGTTTTTCCGTGGACCACAGGGTACTTGGTTTTGTGTGCTGCCTGCATCTCACGAATGGGGCTTTGCTTGTTTGTGTGGACCGGTTGCTGGCATGCTGAGGCAGGCTCGGAGTTGGGGACCCCTGTTGTAAGGGGTGCGAGAATATATCTGAAGTGTTCTAGAGGTGCGGGTTATAGAAAAGATTGGAGGCCGCTGTTGTAAGGCTGTTTTAACAAAATCTTGCAAGTCTGAAGTTACAAACTTCTTACCATCACTTTTAACTCTCTGATCAATCAGGCAGGTCCTTCCTAAATTTCTTTCTCTGACTGATAAAGCACTGAGGTCTTCTCTTCTCTTGACTGATTGTTCGTTGCCTCACTCCCAAGGTTATCCATATGTTCCATTAAATGTATCTTTATTTCTATCTCTATTTTTTTTGTTTTGCTAAATATACCACTGAAAACAGGCAACTTCTGCTAATTTGAGTTCATAGTCAAAGATTGCTCTGGACTCTATAACCTAGTGACTATACATTTTCAGTCCTTTTTTTTTTGCTTTCTTTTTCTCTGAAGGTCAAGACAGACCCACAACTGCATCTGCAACTTGACTTTTTTGACCCATTCCCCTGCTGATCCCCTTGCGTTCAGACAAGACATATGTCATGCAATTTATTTACTTCTTAAAGCAATATGCCATTTGTCTCATAAACCAATCAGCATATCTTCAAATGTTTCATGACGCCATGGTAATTTTCTAAAACATGTTTAATAGAGAAGCAGTTTAAATAAAAAATGTTCCAGCTGATAGTGCTAATTCAGTATTTAGTTTAATAAATATCCACAGATCTCATTTATATATAATAGAACTTTCTTAAATTGCAAATATATGTTTACTTTTTTCTGCCCTGTCACTCTTCCTCAAAAAGTTATCTTCTATTGGCAGAAAAGGAAACAAATTTAATTCCATCAAATCTATCAGCACAATTGCTACAACAAAGTATAACAGTGAATTGGCTGGTCTGTCATTTCCCCTTCAAAGGGCTTGGCCTGGTTTGAAATTAATGACTTCTGACCAACCAATTTGGATGAAACTGCTGCTAGCTAATGCACCGCTGAAGATCTGCCACACTATTTATCAGTTCTCTGTACTCTGCCACGCACAGAGTCTGCACTGATTCACGGTTGGTGCCACCATTGCATGTGTTTCCTTTGAGGCTCTGGAGCTTTGAGAACTTGGTAAAAGTTGACCTGAAATATAAGAGGTTTATCAGCTTTGCTTTTGGTCTAGAGGAAATGGGATTAGTTTGGGGTTTTGTGGCAATAAAACATTCCAGTTAGGCCTTTTCTACCGATTAGTGGAAGGAAGGCTGTCTGTCTTAAGGAAGCACCTTCATATATAGCCCCATAGTGTTGCTCTGTGTTTGTATGGTGAAACTGATAGCACAGAAAAGAAATATGGAATTGCTTACAAAAACTGATTCCTTGTTTTAGATAATATTAGATAATGAACTTTCAATAGATATAGGCATTTTCTTCATTTGAGTTTGCTTCCTAATGGATTAGGGCACAATGATGAGGGATTCTGGAGGCAGTTAATTAAATTTCCCATTGGAATAAATTGTGTTATGTGGCAGCCACCGTGTGCTCTTTGGTCGAGATTCTGACTTTCACATAATATGAACAAAGTTATCAAAGAGTTGGATGAATATGTGATAGTGTATATTAGTTTTAGGATATATACTATTGAGAGCATCCAAATCTTCTTCAGCTAAGGCACTCCACATATTGGCCTACAATACAGATGCAGAACTTCCAGCACTCCAAGACTGGAACCTGACGGTGGAGCCAAAATATTCAGCTAATTTTCATTTTAGAAAACTTGGGGGAAGTTTTATGGATACATGGCTTTAAAACCATGGAAATGCCTAGTTTTCCCATTTCCCAGATTGGCTCTTTTCAACACCCCTTAAACTCTGGCAAAAAATGCTGATGCCTCATACACTGTGTTACACTAAGTGCTTTTATGTTCAATGAAAAACAAATCAAAATAGCTTACAAAGGGAATGTACAATAGGAAACATACAATTGCATGTTATTTTAATAAATAAATTTCCCAATAAAAGTCATAGGAACACTATCAACTGCACTCACCTGTATGTTCTGCATTTCAGGCTCCAAATGCCTGCATAAATTTCACTAGTTTCCTAAACATTAACAAGGATGCCGCTTGCTGTAACTACTTGTACAGTATTTCTGGACAAACTTGCATAGGAGCCAACTCTAATAGAGAATGCTCACTTCTGAGATCCTAAGGGAAAGCTTTAAAGTACCTGGTTATTTCCATGGCAGGAGAATGTTTGGTGGTGGAATGGGAAAATAAATGGAATCTCATTGAGCATTTCTGAATCTTGGGCATAGCTGTTTACCTCATTTCAGGAATAGGGGTTATCCAGTTCTCCAAGTCCTTAATCCATTTTAATCCCTCTTTGTTTTCAGAATGCAGTGCATTATATGAAACTTGCTGAAATGAATTGTATTCTGTATGTAAATAAACTCTATCACAGAAAGAGCTTAGATGGAATTCATCTGTTGTTGCAACTGCCGGTGAACCCTCACAAAACTGCCCTGAAATGAACCTTGGATGAAACAACAATAATGAGCTGAGCTATATAGCACGTGTGTTTTTTCTACATTGGCCATTTTTTTTAAGAGCACATTATTGGTGAGGTTAGCCACAGTCCTATCATGAGGCCCAAAAGACATCTTAGCAATAAAGAGATTGATTTTCAACAGCATTAAAAAGCTTGAATTAAAACCTGTGGGCCAATGAGGAAATGTCTTAAACCATGAAACAGTTTGCAAAACAGTGGGTAGAAAGTAATTTGTTCTCTCAGTTTATTAGATAATTGAGAAAGAATCCCCTATTGTTTTACAAAAGAGAATATGTACTTAAATTAGTTCTTGGATTATGCATCCAATCCTACAGGTCTCAGTATCGGCTTTTCATTTTATAGTTCACTATTGAATTGATAGGAATTATTCATTTCCCCAATGATATTAAATTTGTTATCCTGCAAAAGTGCTTCTCATTTTTTTTGTCAATAATCAGTTTCTTTAGTAAAATTCTTTGTGGACCAGAAAAGCAGAGAGAGACTTTTTAATGTAATTGTAATCATTGTATTA
The DNA here is from genome assembly GCF_016545835.1 of Crotalus tigris. Taxonomy (NCBI): domain Eukaryota; kingdom Metazoa; phylum Chordata; class Lepidosauria; order Squamata; family Viperidae; genus Crotalus; species Crotalus tigris. The sequence continues at coordinate 5,046,641 of NW_024096625.1, read as the reverse complement.
AAACAAGTGTGGGATTTTTTTTAATTGCAGATTTTAATTGTGAGAGACTTTTGAAAGGTCCCCTGGCCATGTCCAAGTGATGCACAGGGATGGAGAACATTTTACTTATTAAAATGTTTCTAATCATAAAGCTCATTCAGAAGTAAGGATGCTGAAATTCAGTAAAAAATCATTGTCTTTTATCCTAGGACATTGTGTTCATGATTACAATAAAATTTAAGTTTGAACACTCAGATGCTGGTATTTTTTGTCAGTAATCACTTACAATACAATAAGCCCCACGAGATTCAATGATACTTACTTCTGGAACATATACATTGGATTACTCTATAGAAAACATATAAACAGGAAACCTCTCTCCTGATGAGATTAAACTCTAAACAAACTATGGGCAAAGCCAAAATTTCCAATTCTGATCTTTAACTTCATTTAGTAAGGGGTGTTTTCTATCTCCAACTTATTCAGGATTAACATTATAGCTGAGGAACAGAGAATAAATAATAAAAGAGTTCTGCAATGCAGCTTTACTTTTGTTTTATTAAACTTCAAAAATTATAATTAACATTTTATTTTAAAACCTTTTATTTTTTATTATATATAAATTGAATAGCATTAAAACAATATAACTTTATTATTATAAATAAAAATTATATATATAAAGAAACACAACATCGTTTGATATTAACTCATGTCTGTTGTAACCAGCATAGCTAAGTATCAAGCAGGGTGATAGTATGTGAACATCAAAGCTATAGAGTCATACTCATACAGAATTAATCCTTTAAGGTTAGAGCTATTTTAGATTTCATAAAACATGGAACCCTCATCATAGTTCTTATTTTGGAAAAAAGTTGAATGATATGCAAACTGTGTTTGAAGGACTAATTAGAAAGAAAGAGAAGGCAAACTAATGCTCAAGAAAAGCAGGGCAGATATTCTTCATGGAACAGCAGATAAAGATTCAATCAGTCAGGCAAAACAGAAGCAAGTACCCCCCTCCCTGGAAATTGTGACATTTTCCTCAAATACTGGCAACCTTGGAGAAGCAGCAGACCTATCCCTGGGAACATCTGAAATTTGAGAAGGTTTTTCCGGGCCTGATTCTCATGCCAAGTAGTCATAGAATCAAGACCCAAGGGGCACTTCCAGAAAGTAATTTATCAACAAAATGCCTCACTGATTGGGGGTTTTCATGATGCTTCCTATCCGTGTTGAGAACTGCCTGTTATTTGCCCCAATGAAACACTATTTTGACCTTGAACATTTGCTAAGTTGCCATTATTATTATTTGTGAAGAAGCACAGTTTGACCATTTTTACAGCAGCTTCAATCAGATTTCTTTAAATCTTGGTTTTTAAAAATGTATTTCTTAAAATTGATCCTCCTTCACTCCATTCCTGCTCCCAGATTTTAAGTACTGTGTCACCATAGTTATTCAGGAAAAAAAGTGTTTAACAATGGCCATGCACCTATACCACCATTATTGGATCTATTCAGAACTTCTCTATCCAGCAAATCACCAAGCATCATGACATAGAGGCTTGGTTGCATTCTTCTTCACTATTGTGCATTATATAAGCCTTTTTCGACTGGGTGTTCTGCAGATGTGTTGGTGTCAAACGCAGAAAAATCAGGCCGTCCAGGCAGTTCAAATGAATATAAAAGTTTATTGCAAGCTTATGCTCTCTACAAGAATCTGAACTACTAACGGTCAAAGTAAATTGGTGGTAAACAAGAGTTAATGGAATTCAAGGTGGGCTGGACTTATATCTCTTGTGGGTCTGAAGGGATTCAAGACTGATGACATGTTTGACTCTTCCATCGGGCTCAGCTGGGTCATTTCCTACAACCTTTCCCACCCCTCCAACTTGGTCCCCCTCTTCTTCCATGAGTTCTTCAATGCTGCTTTCCCCCTCCTGCATTGTGTTTTTGAAATCTGAATTCTCATGGGAACTTGGCAAGGGTGGAAGGGAGGCTGTCTCAAAGCACTCCGCCTCTCCCTCATCTGAAGCCAGTGAACCAGGTGGTGGATGCTGCAACACAAAAACATTGTTAGAAGTTCCCTCCCCTCCCTTTCCTGGGAGTTGAAAGTCAGATATGGAAGGCCCACTGAGTGCCCCGCCTTCCTCGAGAACAATCTAGATGGACTGCTTAACTTTTTCCTTGTCAGATTCCTCAGGCAAAACTGGGTAAGGGGCTGGGAGCTTGGTTGGCCATGGCTTGTCAGGGAAGCACTGATGAAACTGATGAACTAAATCAGGGGCATGAACCTACCATGCATTTTCCCAGGAGCGATCAGCAATCGGATAGCTTTTCTAATGGATCAAATACTTAATATCTTTGCCTCTTTTCCTAGGATTTCTTCCACCTCGTATTCTGGTTCTCCCTCCACTATGACTGGTAGTGAAGGGAGTCACTGGGATCATATTATGCTGGGGGAGCATCTTCGGAGAGCAATGTACCTTCATTGATGGGGGTAACTGGAGCAAATTGTTATAAGAAAATTCAGCAAGTGGCAGCTACAAAGAGAGTTAACGCTTCAGAATACTGATTTATTGTTAACTTCAAAGGCACTGTGGCATGAGTAATGGGGCCTGCTTTTAAAATTTGGCCATCAATAGTTACTACTGACAACGAAGACTTCAGAGGAACATTGGGGATCTTAAGTTTATGCATTGTGGCTAGGCTTATGAAGTCAAAAGAGGGATGGCTGTTTCCTGACTGCTGGGAAGTGTCAGTATACAATCAAATTTCATTAATGTACCAGAGCATGGAAGCAATTGAGCCCTGTTCAGTATTTGGATGCCCCTCTCCGTGAGTCTGTGGAGGATGGGACATTTCTCATTTCCCTGCTTTTGAAGCTTATTGTCCTGGCAGTGAGTAGCAGAGACCTTGCTGGGCTGTCTGTTGCCGCTTCTGGGACGTTTAGTACGGCAATTCTTGATCATGTGACCAGGTCATCCACAGTAGGAACCAAAGGTGAGCTCTCTGCATCCTGTCTATTTTCCTGCTCCTGGAGTCTGTCTGGCTGCTCTGATCTGTATCAGCTCTTCAGCATCCAAGTCCAAGGAAGTGGAGAAATTCTGGGTAGTGATGGCAGGAAGCAGTTGAGGAAGTGATGGATACAGTATTCAGCAGTTTCCATCTGAATAAAGTCTCCAAAATGCTTTCTAAATCTGGTGAGGAAGTTTGGGAAATTAACCAGGATGGGGTTATTGTTTTCATTGAGTGGAAGAGCCCATCTGGCAGTGGAGTCAATTAAAAGGACTGAGGATGAAGGAAATTCTTGATCTGTCTGTTGGAAAGTCTCCTGGCCAGATGCCGATGAATACATTGCACTGAGCTAGGAATGTTCTCATCTTATTAGATTCTCCAGTGAGTCTCTGCGGTAGACAGCTGTGAGTCTTGGGGATTAGCATGGCAGGAACTGGCAAGTGTGCCTGGGTGAATGGAACAGGTGGTCACAGTTGCTGCAGAAGCCCTTGTTGAGTCAGAATCTGTACTTGTATCAGTGGTTGAAGACTGGCTGCAAAATTCCTCATTTCGTCTTCCATGCCATCTTGGTGACTGCTGAAAAAGTGTACATCTAGCTCACACCCTGCTGTTTCAGCTCTGGGGTCTGAAGTCATGGCTCAGATATTCCAGAGTCCATGAATATTTTAGTGAAGAGGAGTAGTTCAGATTAATGCCAGGCATGTGCAACTTAGGAAGTCCAGGCAATTCAAATAAGCATAAAGATTTATTGCAAGCTTATGCTGTCTGCAAGAATCTGCAAAGGTGGTAGATAAGTCAGTGGAATTTAAGGTTGGCTGGACTAAGATCTCTTGTGAGTGTGAAGGGACTCAAGACTGATAACATGTTTGACTCCTCCCTTGGGCTCAGCTGGGTCATTTCCTACAATTGGATTGCAATCTGGTTCCTAGCTTGAAGGAGTTTTTTTTAGCCCTAAATAAAAGGTCCTGGAGTTCTAACCCAGAAGCCAACTGAGTCTTTTATTGGTAAATGGGATTTTCTGTGAAAATTATAGTAGCTGTAGTCCAAACTATCCAGTGCCAGGTTAGAAAAAAAATGCATTAAAGGTATATGTAAGAAAATCCCATTTATCAATGAAAGACTCGGTTGGCCACTGGGCTAGCACTCCAGGACCTGTATTTAGGACTAGAAAAAACTCCTCCAGTCTAGGAACCAGATCCTTTAAATGGAATCATTGATAGATAAGATATAGATAGATAGATAGATAGATAGATAGATAGATAGATAGATAGATAGATAGATAGAGGAAGGGAGAGAGGGAGGGACGGGGAGAGAGAGAGAGAGAGAGAGAGAGAGAGAGAGAGAGACAGACTGCCAAATTCATTGTTGGTAGATCTGCCCTAATAGCAGGTGGGAGTCCAGAAATCATAATGCAACAAGTGGGAAAAGGTGGTATTTTCACAGTCTATAGTGATTAAGAGCCAAAAAACAAATCATTGCCAAGAAATATTAAGTACTGGCATTTACACAAAACCACTTCATGTCAAACAGGTGAGTAGTAATAATGGATCCTGCCTTGTTGCAAATTTTCCAAGATACAAAAACTAAGAGATTGTCTATGTTAATACTTTCATAAAGGCCTCAAATTTAACAGCTTCCTATAACTCAGAGGAATTGTTTTAATAGGTTTAGAATTGCCTGCTAAAATTGTATCCATGAAAGATGATGTGTAGTTGATAATGTGAGGTTCTTAAGCTTTACTGAAAAATATTTTTCAATTTTGCCGCACCGAGGACTGGAAAGCATCTGCCATGCTAACTTTCCCCTTTTTAACCAGATATCTAACAAGACTTAATCAATCCAGAAATGTTTGGCCAATCCCCCCTTCCCCATTTTCTAGCACTTTTCTCCAGAGTGTCATTGTCTCATTTAATTCACATGGGGGCGCATATTGAGCTTGTCAGCTGGAAAGCTGACAGCCCAAGTTTGAGAAATGAGTGCCATGTGACTGTTCCTTGCCGCAACTCCTGCCCACATAGAAGATCAAAAGCATGCAAATGTGAGTAGGTAAATAGGTACCACCAGTGGGAAAATACCGTATATGCCAGTGTATAAGACGACTTCCGGAAGCGCTAAACTCGGCGCCAAAGACGGGGGGGCGTCTTATACACCGAGTCGTCTTATACGCCGGAAATACTGGTAGTTTCCGGCGTATAAGACGACGTTCTAGGAATGCGGCTCGGCGATAAAGACGGGAGTCGTCTTATACGCCGGGTCGCCTAATACGCCGGCATATACGGTAACAGTGTTCTGTATGTCTTGATGTAGTCATGCTGGCCACATGACCACAGAAATGTTTTTGGACAATGCTAGCTCCTTCAGCTAAGAAACAGAGATGAGCACCATGCCCTAGACTTGGACATGACTGGACAGGGGAAAACTTTACCCTTATCTTTCATTCACATGGGATCTAATGACTGTCCTTGGAAGTGAAAGTGTATTTTGTGTGGATGTTCCTGAGAATGAAAATCTGATCTGAGCCATGATTAATAAAACAGATTTTATAAAATAGAAATTAGATTTATTTAAGAAATATATCAAAAAGCTAGGTAAAGACTAACACCAACTTCTACAGAAATAGGCAAAACCTAGCAGCCTACATCCTACCAGGGAGGTAAAAAATTGCTCTGGATATGTATGCCTAGGGGGACAAAAAGACAGAAACAAGTGACCTGAAATCAGAAATATCCTAGAGTAGACTTAGTGACAAAGAGATAAACACAGAGTAATCCTTCGCTCTATTCTCTATCCACATCCTACTGCCCCCTCTGGCAGTAAGCTATAAAATACTAAAGTACTACAGATTTCACATTTTGACAGTGTGTTCTTTAGACTCTTCATTCTATGGACTAAATTGAATTCCTTCTGAATTCTGCCTTTTTAATCTGTATTCTACCTTTCATACATGTCCATTTATACAAGTACATGGCATAAAATTATATGTCATTATGTCATGGTATAATATTGTGACTGGCACAATAAAACATTGATAATGTATTGGCATTTTCATTCTGATGGTTGATTAGTTGATAAGATTATATTAAATATTAAGATATTTGGACAAATTTATAGTGTATAAATTCATGGTTGACAGCTGGTGACAGTGAAGAAATTTTATTTCAATTTATAAAGCTGCAAAAAAGATATTTGAAATCATTCTTCCTGGCATTAAGTAAATGTATAATTGCAAGAATGGTGTTATGGTAATATCGCACCAACTATTAGTCTGTGAATAGATGCAGTGAAAGTGTACCATTTTAGACAATTCTAGAAGTGCAATGAAAGAAAGTTATTGACTGAAATCAAACATATATAAAATTGATGCATATACTATTGCAAACTGTTCTGAGAGCCTTAAAACACAACCTTGATGTGGCTTTTGCATTCTCAAATGAAGTTTTATAAAATATAACTAATAACCATTCTTATTATAACTAATAAGAAATTAAAAGACGCTTGCTCCTGGGGAGGAAAGCTATGGCAAATCTAGACAGCATACTAAAAAGCAGAGACATCACCCTGCCAACAAAAGTGCGTATAGTCCAGGCCATGGTTTTCCCAGTTGCAATGTATGGCTGTGAAAGTTGGACCATAAGGAAGGCTGAGCGCCAAAGAATGGAGGCCTTTGAACTATGGTGCTGGAGAAGACTCCTGCGAGTCCCTTGGACTGCAAGGCATTCAAACCGGTCAGTCCTAGAAGAGATCAACCCCGACTGCTCTTTAGAAGGCCAGATCCTAAAGTTGAAACTCAAATACTTTGGCCACTAATGAGAAGGAAGGACTCACTGGAGAAGGGCCTAATGCTGGGAAAGATTGAGGGCAATAGAAGAATGGGACGACAGAGAATGAGATGGCTGGATGGAGTCACTGAAGCAGTAGGTGTGAACTTAAATGGACTCCAGAAGATGGTAGAGGACAGGAAGACCTGGAGGAATGTTGTCCATGGGGTCGCGATGGGTCGGACACGACTTCGCAATTAACAACAACAACAAATAACCACTGAGCACATAGCATTGTCTAGTAGGCAAGTGCACTACAAAAAATGTAAAGTAGCAACTTAAAAGTGTCGATTTCTGAAATCTCCAAAATGGTACTCTCTAATAGAAGGATTCCTTAGCCAACACTGAGAATTTATGTGCTAATACTTTCTAGTTTATTCATTTATTATTCATTTCATTTATTTGATTTTTGTCCCACTCTCATTATTTTGTTAGTAACTCAAAGTGGTGAACATAAATAATACTCCTTCATCCTCCTATTTTCCCCACACAAATAACTTTATGAGGTAGATTGGGCCGAAAGAGAGATGACTGGTCCAAATTCACCCAGCCAGTTTTCCTGCTTAAGAACTGAGAATTGAACTCACAGTCTTCTGGTTTCTAGGCCAGGACCTTAGCGACTATACCTAACATCCTAATTGTCTATAGAGATTCTCAATCATCCACATAATAGTTAATATACTGTAAATCCTTCATTCCCCACCATTCAATCAGAACTGAAGAAGTTTGTTGGATGAGAAGGGAAAATTTTCAAGGAAAAAAACCCAAGGAAGTCCAATTGCCTTTTGAAAAGCACCTTTGGGATTAACATCCTAAGACTGTATAACCTCTTTTCTAAAAAGTTTTGGCTGGGTTATGAGAATGGGACAAACATGAGCCCATTTTCACTTATCAAATGTTCTTATCTTTAGAACAAATGCTTATTTTTTTTAATTTTTCATGGCTGGCACTAAGACATACAAATCTGCACTTTGTCCCTGATTTCAAAAAAAATCAAGAGAAATGCCTTCATTCATTTAATATATTAACATTTTCTGGAATTTTTTACTATCAAAATCCAAATGAATTTCCTTAAATTCCAGATTCATCAAGGTCTCTGCAATGTGTTAAAGTGAATTCAACTAATGTGGACACTGTATAATATTTTGAAAATTGTAATTCACTTAGGTGAATTACATAATCTACAGCATCTTGACATTTTGTCAGGTTCCCAATTTGTCTTCAAATGAGGCTTGTCTTCAAATGGGCATTTGTAAATTATGAACCTGTATTATTATTTGGATTATTATAGAGGGCATGGTGGTTCAATAGTTAAAGACCTGAGAATAATAATAATAATAATAATAATAATAATAATAATAATAACCCCCAGTGAGGCACTACCTTGACGTGGTTGTGGGGCTTGTGTACTCTGAGGAAGATGAGAGCTATGCCAGAGGTTCAACCATACTGGACAGGTCTCATCAGAGGAGTCAGACAAAGAGTGTCTCTCCCATAAATAACATGGTGAGACGTAAATTGCAGAATGCCATACCGGCTCGGACGTCACCCGGGTTAACAAGGTCCGCACTAGATATTGGAGTTCCTGGATATCTGGTGAAAAAAGGGTTACAGGACTCAGGACTGTTGGCTGAGCAACCAGGGCCAGCAGCTGCAGAACTACTGGAAGAAAAGGTGTTTACCCGTCGCAGATACACAGTGATGGAAAACAAAGACATAATGATCTGTTACTACAGATCAAGTCCAACAAGAAGAGGATATCTAAAACGAATGCACCAGTTCTGGAAAGAACAACATCCAGAATCACAAATAACAAAACAGAGACTAGCAGATCAACACCAATTTATAATACGAAATAAAGTATTCACAGAAACAGAATTGGACGAACTGCAAAGGTTTACCCAGGGCAAAGAAATCAAAGCCTTACCAGAAGTAATTCAGAATGTAGAGGCAAACCAGGGGAAGTTGGAAGTGAAGGAATCTAGCAGAGATATACAACTGTTCTCATTTGGAAACCAGGCCCCTCTACCTCAGGAAGAACAAACCCTCTAACTCAAGAAATAAAAGAATTGAAACAAAGAATAACTGAGCATCTAGAACAGCACAAAAACAACATAATAAGGCTACCTGCATTGAAGCTTGTTCCAAAGAAACAGCTAGCACAAGCATTAAAAGATGCAAATACTGCAATAGCAAGTATAAGCACCAATTCACTGCAAGAAACAAACCAACTAATGTACAGCACAGCTGCAGTTATAACAGAATATCTGGGATGCAAAATCAACAAAGAAGAAAAACAAAGAAACAGTGCACCAGAAAAATGGAAGGTTAGACTAGAAAATAAGATCAGCAAGTTAAGATCACATGCAAGCAAGCTAGAACAGATGAAAGAAAAGAAGCTGAAGAACAAGAAGACCAAAGAATACCTAATCAAGAAATACCAGCACCAGGTGAAGATGAACTGCATGGGTTTTGGTTGAAACATCTAACTGTTATGCACCCACTCATTGCCAAGCAGTTCAACAATATACTACAAGGAGGAGAAATTGAAAAGTGGCTAACTGGAAAAACCTACCTAATAATGAAAAATCCAGCAAAAGGGGCAACACCAGGTAACTACAGGCCAATTACCTGCTTACCAACAACTTTCAAATTACTAACTGGTGTAGTAGCTGATGCAGTGCAACAGCATCTAGTTGAAAACAATCTCTTTCCACCTGAGCAGAAAGGAAACCGCCCCAACAGCAGAGGAACAAAAGATCAACTCCTAATAGACAAAATGATCTTGGAAAACTGCAAGAGAAGGAAGACCAACCTGAATGTGGCATGGATTGACTACAAAAAGGCATTTGACTCTCTGCCACATGATTGGATAATCAAGTGCCTAGAAATAACAAGAGTCAGTAGAAACATCAGAAAATTTGTGCAAAGATCGATGGCACAATGGAAGACACAGTTGCAGATCAATGGTGAGAAGCTGGGAGAGGTTAATATCAAGAGAGGAATATTTCAAGGAGATTCATTATCACCATTACTATTTGTTATTGCACTGTTTCCTCTGTCAACAATACTGAATAACTCAGGACATGGCTATCAAACATCAAAAACATCTACCAGACTATCCCACCTCCTTTATATGGATGATCTGAAGCTGTATGGAAAAACATCATCTGAAATAGAATCGCTGCTCAACACTGTCCGTATATATAGCCAAGATATTGTAATGGAGTTTGGCTTGGACAAATGTGCCACACTTACTATCAAACAAGGAAAAATAATGAAAACTGAAGGAATCAAGATGCCCCACGAAAATAACATTAAGAGTCTGGATGAGGAAGAATACTACAAATACTTGGGTATCCTTCAAGCTGACAACATCAAGCACACTGAAGTCAAGAAAAAGATTAGAGGTGAATACATCAAGAGAGTGAAGAAGATCTTAAAATCCAAACTCAATGGAGGAAATACCATAAAGGCAATCAACACCTGGGCAATCCCAGTCATTAGGTACACAGCTGGAATAGTGGACTGGACTCAAGCAGAACTAAAAGCAATGGATAGGCAGACCAGAAAAATAATGACAATGAATCATGCCCTTCATCCACGAAGTGACATTGATAGACTTTATCTACCAAGGCAAATAGGTGGGCGTGGAATGCTACAAGTACATCAGATGGTTGAAGAAGAAAAAATGGCTTTGGAAGAATATCTGAAGAACAATGATGAAGATGCACTGAAATTAGTATATCAGGAAGGCTTACTAACTACTGGAGAGACCAAACTGGCCTACAAGAAAGACCAAATGAAGAACAGAATAGAGGCATGGGAAAACAAAGCACTACATGGCCAATACATGAAAAAAATAGCTGGGAAAGCAGATAATAATAAAACCTGGCAATGGCTAAAAGCAGGAAAATTGAAGAAAGAGACCGAGGGACTAATTCTGGCTGCACAAGACCAAGCCTTAAGGACAAATGCATACAAAGTCAAAATTGAGAAGACAGCAACAGACAGTAAGTGCCGCCTATGCAAAGAAGCTGAAGAAACAGTGGACCACTTGGTAAGCTGTTGCAAGAAGATTGCACAGACTGACTACAAGCAGCGGCATGACAAAGTAGCAACAATGGTGCATTGGAAGATCTGCAAAAAATATCATTTGCCTGTAAGCAAAAACTGGTGGGATCATAAAATAGAGAAAGTCATAGAAAATGATAAAATTAAACTGCTCTGGGACTTCAGAATTCAAACAGACAAGCACCTGCAACATAACACCCCAGACTTAACAATTGTCGATAAGAAAGACAAAAAAGTCTGGATAGTGGACGTGGCAGTGCCTGGAGATAGCAGAATAGAAGAGAAAGAACTGGAGAAGATAACAAAATACAAAGACCTACAAATAGAAATAGAAAGACTGTGGCAAAAGCAAGCAAGGGTAGTACCAATAGTCATAGGCTCCTTGGGTGCAATCCCAAAACAACTGGAGCACCACTTGAACACCATTGGCATTGACAAATTCGCTATTAGTCAATTGCAAAAGGCAGCCTTATTAGGAACTGCTTCCATCCTGCGACTATATCTGTAATACCATCAAACATCCACATCTGCCTATCCCAGGTCCTGGGTAAGGACTCGATAGGTAGACAAAATGCCAAATTCAGTCTGAACATCTGGCTGACTGTGCGATGATCGATAATAATAATAATAATGTTGGAAGGGACCTTGGAGGTCATCGAGTCCAACTCCCTGCTCAGGCAGGAAACCCCACACCATTTTGGAAAGATGGCTGTCCAGTCTCTTCTTAAAAACTTCCAGTGTTGGAGCATTCACCGCTTCTGGAGGCAAGTTGTTCCATTGATTGATTGTTCTAACTGTCAGAACGTTTCTCCTTAATTCTAAGTTGCTTCTCTCCTTGATTAGTTTCCATCTGTTGCTTCTTGTTTGGCCTCAGGCACTTTGGAGAATAGCTTGACTCCCTCTTCTTTGTGGCAGCCCCTGAGATATTGGAACACTGCTATCATGTCCCCCCTCGTCCTTCTCTTTGTTAAACTAGACATACCTAATTCCAGCAACCGTTCCTCATATATTTTAGCCTCCAGTCCCCTAATCATCTTGTGCTGCATGATGGGGTGAACCCCTGTTATTTGCCTCAGCTCCTGTCCACCTAGCAGTTCAAAAGCATGCAAATGCAAGTAGATAAATAAGTACCACTTTGGTGGGAAGGTAACTGTGTTTGGTGTGCCTCAGAGTGTAGTCACGCCGGCCAAGTTACCATGGAAATATCTTCAGTTAATGCTGGCTCCCTTAGCTAAGAAATGGAGATGAGCATTGGAGTAAGACACAACTGGACAGGAGAAACCTTCACCTTTATTATTTGGACATTAATAATCTTTACTTCAAAGTTTAACAATCTTTACTTTTCTTGTCATCTGCTTGACCAAACTTAGTTTTAATTGTGTGACCTCTTTTTCTTTTACACACATATAGATGAATACAAATATTTAAAATAGCTTTCTAATGTTTCTAATATATTATTTTTTCAAAACTTCATCAGGATTACAGCAATAAAGTTCATAGAAGAATGAATTAATATTTATTTCTACTCATAAATTTTTAAAATAATGTGCACTTATACTAATCTAATGATGCAGAATGTTATATTGTATGTATTAGCAATTTAAGTACTTAGACAAAAGCATGAGCATCATTTAATACCGAAAAACATATAAATGAACAGACTAAACCAGTGATATTGGGTAAATATAAATCAATGACTAGGCTAGATGTTATCATCTCATTCCAATCATATATATCTAAGGAGCAATATATATTCTGTGGACAGGATGTGTCATTTGTACTGTTTTGGTCCAGAAATATATAAAAAATGCCATAAACCCGAAGTTTTCTAATTCCTCTTTTATGATACCTATGCTGAATTTTCTTCTCTGTACTCCAAAACTAGCTTTCATTAGCTTCTTCCTGTCAACCATCTCATTTGGCACATTCAACTAAAGAAACTCCCATCTCTTTAGATTGATCAAGAATGTAGCTTTTTTGAAAGATCCATCTAGGTACAGCAGAAGCAAAGTCAGTTCTGCGATTTCCCCTCCCAAAATCCACATAGGTAAAACCCCCTTTTCCTCTCTGGGCCACTTACAGTTCATAGTTCACCAACTGGGCTCAGTTCTTTTGTTTTGGGGGAAAAAACTGTCTGTACTGCCCAAAGATTTCATAACTTTACCTTGGTGGCTAATGTCTCACTGGCAACAGAAGGCATTTTTGCATTCCAGAATTTCCCTCCCTCCTTAGGAATTTGCCCACCCATCCCTCCCTTGCTGTTTGGCAAACTGTGAGAGACAGCAAGTGCAATTTGACACTTCCCCCCAAGATAGCTTGCTGAACAACAGACAATTCTTTTTCTCCTGTTGATGATCAGCTGATTTTGCCACATGGTTATTTGGTGGCTCTGCTCCCTGTTTTTTTTTGAAGGGCATTTGGATGATCATGCATGGATGGAGAAAGGGGGGTCTGGATACCCCGAATTCTTGGTAAACAGCAATCAGAAGGTCTGGTCTCTTTCAGTTTCTCATTTTTCTTAAGAAGACCTAGGTTTTAATTGCACTTTTTGAAGCTTTACAATCTCTTGATTTATCACTAGTAGACTTCTGACATTTTATAACTGCTTGTTGAATTTCTACAACTTTTTTTCTGTTCTTTTATTATTAAATTCCAAACTATCTTTTAGCCATTAGGACTTATATTTACACAGGCCTATATAATAAATATTGCTTTATCTAGCTTTTTGTTTTTGCCTTGATATTTATATTTCCTAATTTTTGATGGGGAAATTCCCTTTTTTTTAACCCTGGGGGTCGGGAGGGGGAGGAGCAGTTTTCCTTGTGTTTAAGCCATTATGATCTATTTGCTTCTCTTGTCCTTGAAGAGAGAACAAAAGTGTTCTATATTCAAAATTTTGTGGCTGACAAAGAGTTAAAGGGAGACCCTTTCTTCCAGGAGACTGCCATTTCTACCTATAATGCTAATTGAGCAGAAAATAAGCAAAACCCACAACTCAGTAGGGTGCCTGACCATAAAATACCCCCCTTTGGAGGACCAGTCAATTACACTTGCTAAGATTTCCTAGAGGTAGGTCTCTGCTTGCACACTTTTGAGAAGCAAAGGAAAGATTTTCTTATAAAAGAAACCTGTGTAGGAAATTCACTATTACAATCTCTGATCAGTTGATCTTTATACTTTCACTTGCATAGTGTTTTCAGAAAGAAAGAAAAACTCTTCTGCTTCAAGCAACTGCTTATGTTCTGCATTTTTTAAGCCCAGTTTGGAAACTGACCTGGTTTTTCTTTTAATATATGTTCTGCCAAAATCTATCTTTCCCTAGTTCTCCCATCCATATCAGTCAACTTACTTAATTCTTTAAAATACATTTGAAAAGAACCTATTTTGCTTTTAACATAAATCTTAACACAATGTACAAGTTATTTAAATAATAAAATACACATCAACATACAAACTAATGAAACAATATTGCAGATAGGTATAAATATTCTTCTTCTTTAAAAATTAAGACTTAGAAGTGTAAACGTTTTATAGCTGACATTGATGTGCTAAACTAAAGTGTTTGGAATTGGCTGCCTCCATCTCATTAGAAATATACAGTATTAGTCAAAGGTCTTGAAAAACCCTGAGATAAGTATCAAAATTCACTATGATAAGCAAGCAGCCTAATGTTTATTTTCTGCAAAAATGAAAACATCTTAGTTAGAAATTGCAGAATGAAACATTGATGTAGGCAAGGAAGGTTTGTTAAGCTGGAAGATTATGGTGCCCCATGTCAGGTAAGAATAGATAAAACCATCCATAGATATTAATAAATAAATCCACAGATACCAAGGTAGCCCTCTAAAATAACTAATGCAACTCCCTAGATGCAAACATATCAGAATGGCTTACTCGAAAGAGCACATTAGTTTTCCCCAGCATTTAGGCTTATATACAGATCCATAGCGCTTTACAGCATTTTCTAGGTGGTTTACAATGTAAGCTTATTTGCATATGGCCGCCTACAATCTGGATCCTCATTTTGACCTACCTTGGAAGGATGGAAGGATGAGTCAACCTTGAGTCCCATCAGGATTGAATTCCTAGCTGTGGGCAGAGTTTACCTGCAATAGTGCACTTTAACCACTGTGCCACCAGGGCTCATATCTCTTTATAGTCATGGTGCCTGTGAATCTTGTCATTTACAGATAGGCACATCTGGAGTACAGTATCTCAAAATAGAGGATGATTGCTGTAAACCAACATGGCGCAAGGAGCCTGGTCACTATAACTGGAGGCCAGTGGGCACTCTTTTCAATCTAATATCTTAGAATTAAACTTCACCTGGCAATAGCAGATCTTTGCTCCCATTACTTAAAAGGAAATTGGGAAAAAATGTCATGTTGAAAAGTTCACAACCCTCCCTTCTATACATATACAGAGCCCTGGTTTTCAAGTGTTTTTCTTTAAGACTATTGATTTACCATACCTGTAATACAATAGAAGTTCTGAATTAAAATACTTAGTTCCCACTAATGCTGGGCTCAACAATCTTGCAAATTCTTACAGACTTCCTCTAATTAAGATTGCTGAACATCAGTGCAATGTTTTAATAATGTCTAAGCAGGCCTTCTCTCTCTTTTCCTTCTTTCCTTCTTTCTTTCTTTCTTTCTTTCTTTCTTTCTTTCTTTCTTTCTTTCTTTCTTTCTTTCTTTCTTTCTTTCTTTCTCTATTCACCTATCTCTGCTTCAATTCCCTTCAGTTTTGTGGCCTCCTTTTCTCAGTAGATCAGTACTACTAGCTCATAATAAACATGCCCTTCACAAATCCATCCAATCCCATTTTAAAGCTATTCAAGAAAATTGCCATCACCACATCTTGTGATAATGAATTTCACAGGTTAATTTCCTTTCTTCCCAGTGCATTAAATCCTTCCTCTTATCCCATTTTCATCCTGTGTTTTCTTCTTTGTGGAAGAAGAAAAGGCAGTGTAGGTATGTTTGTGTGTTTCTATATGCGTAACAGAATGGCTGATATATGCACCTGGGGACCAATTAATGGGGATACTTTATTTTACAGGCAATTAATTTTAATCAGTAGTTATTACTTCAATTATTTGGAGTATTTGTTTTTCTTTTTGCCCTGTGCTTTTTTGGCAGATACACACATATCCATGAGACACATGTACGCATTTACAGGGGAGAGGGAAATCTCCAAAACTGGTTTCTGCTGGAGTTGGGAATCTTGGACTAACAAGATGGGGAAGCTAAACTTTCAGTAGAACTTTCCTTAAACTTTCAGTAGAACTTTCCTACAACTTTCTTTCTTTCTTCCTTTCTTTTTCTTTCTCTTTCTTTCTTTTTTTCTTTTTTTCTTTCTTTCTTTCTTTCTTTCTTTCTTTCTTTCTTTCTTTCTTTCTTTCTTTCTTTCTTTCTTTCTTTCTTTCTCTTGTTTGCCAACATTTTGCTCAAGGCAACTCTGGGTTGCCTATGACATTTTCATCCTTTTAACAACTGATAGCTGTATACAATTGTATATTATATTTCTGAACATGAAAGATTTGCTTACTGGAGCTTATGATGACTATGGGTAGACTTCTTTTCTTTGCTATAAATTAATCCATCTAAGGCAGTGGTCATTATAATGTAGTGTGGCACCATGTTCCATTAAGTTTTTAAAAATGGGAAAAAATATATCAGGTATTTTGTGTGTCCTGAATTTGGGATTTAAGCATGGGTAACATGACGCTGGATGAGAGAACAATCAATATAAACAACTACAGACTGGTTTTAAGAAAAATGTCACTTTCATTCTAAACAGTTTATCCTTTTCCCCATCTAATATCACAATGACCTTAGCCATATACACCCATTGACATATTCTACCAAATTAACACAATCCTTATGTCTGCCAAAAATATTCTGCTAAATCAGAGGTCCCCAACCTTTTGGGCACCAGGGACCGGTTCCATGGAGAGAGGTTTTTCTATGGACTAGAGGGGGCACGGTTTTGTGGGCTGCCTGCATCTCGCGGATGGAATTTGCTTGTTTGTGAGGACTGATTGCTGGCATGCCGTGGTCCAGTACTGGTCCATGGTCTGGGGGTTAAGGAACCTTGTGCTAGACCACACCACTTGGCTCAAGCTATCATATTTTGAAAATTATGGTCAAAGCTTGATACTCGATTGCTTTGAAACTCATTGAATCTCAACACATTCTGATGTGAAAATTTTGTCCCAATACTCATCTTTTGTTTGGTACTTGATGTGCAAGCTAGAACTTGTCTGTGTTGCTGCCTAGTGACTTGCTACCATTTCTAACTTAAACAAAGGGTGATGCATTAGTCCAGGGGTGTCAAACTCAATTTCATTGAGGGCCGCATCAGCATTGTAGTTGCCCTCGGGGGGACAGGTGGGTGTGGCCAGGGTGGGTGCGGCCTACTGGGTGGGCATGGACAGAGTGGGTGTGGCCTACTGGGTGGGCATGGCCAGCTCTACATCGTTCGCATCAAGGTTGCCTGTGGGGGCCTGGGCAGGAGTGGGACAGATCTGAGGGTCTCTGGCAGAAAGGAGTGGGACCGGGGCAAGCACCAAGGCATGGTCCATTTCTTCATTCTTCACAAAAAGTGACACTTCCCCAGCATGCACCCAGGGGGAGAGGCTGACACATCAGGGGCTGGTTCCTCGCTGGTTCCAGATGACCTTGTGGAACTAAGATTGAATGTGTTTCAGCATAGATGGCCACCACAAAATTGTATATTGGCTCCCAGCCAGCCTGGGCCAGGGCCAAGGCAATGGGGGCCATTTCCTCACTGTTTCCAGGATGGCTTCGCGGGCACATGAAACCACTTTGCGGGCCGCATCCGGCCCCCGGCCTTGTGTTTGACATGTCTGCATTAGTCACATGATTTGTTTGGTACTTATTTTTAGCATTCGTCACTTCACCCAGAACCAATTAAAGTTGGTAGCACTGTATCATATTTGGACAGATGCGAAGACCCAGCTCTCTTGAAAAATCCAAATTGTTGGGAAAGATAGGATGGTAGAAAAGAAGAAGATGAATAGTAAAATGTGGATGAATTCAATTCAATAGATGCACCATTGGAAGGTTAGACTGAAGATAAATTTCCCTAGAAAAGATTGATCTGCAGTATGTGATCACTGAAAGTTGACACTAACATTGATGGCACACATCAGTCAAGATCAAGCTGCTGACAATCAGAAACTACAGTAGGGTACTGTACTATAAAACCCTTTCTGAAGTAATGAGATTGAGAATAGGAAGTTTGTGAATGTCTTCATATATTGCTGGATTACATCATTTTAGCTATATGCTGGTGAAAACTAGATTCTAACGCTGGAATGTCATTAAGGTATTGGGGGAACTTTAAATACATGCATTAGCAATAGCAATAGCACTTAGATTTATATACTACTTCACAGTCTTTACAGCACTCTCTGAGCGGTTTACAGAGTCAGCATATTGCCCCCAACAATCTGGGTCCTCATTTTACCGACCTTGGAAGGATGGAAGACTGAGTAAACCTTGAACAGCTCAGAATCGAATTCCTGGAGGAAGTAGTGAGTTAGCCTGCAGTACTGCATTCTAACCAGTGCACTACCACAGCTCTGAATGACTTTACTGGTGCATGAATAATTTGAATTAAATCCAACAATCTATGGGGTTTATTCCCAAATATTCATAATACTTATATTAACCAGCAAAGGTTAACATAAAAATCACATAAAAATTATAATTAGTCATAATATAGTCATTTTCTCTCCCTTTGGAAAATAGATTAGTTTGCAATCAAAAAAATCATATCTGGTTCTTCTTGGACTATCTAACCATCTGCGAATACAATGATTGCAATAAGAAGTCTAGTGTACTTTTTCAGGTTTTACATTCATATTACCTCAATTTTTTTGCAAAAAAAGCACAAACCTTTCCTTTAACTTGCAAAAGTGAGCAAATCTACAATTCTCATTACAATTTTAGTAAATGTAAAAATTGCAAATTGTAAATGCAGCAAACAAATTAAATAAATAAATAAATAAAATTCACCATCATACTTAAAGTGTCTATTATGTATGAAACAGAAATGTCTGTATTATGTTATCAGTGGATCATGCATACCAATAAAACTAGAAAAAGTAGTATGCATGAATGTATGAAACAGCAGACAGCTGTTTTAATCCATAGACATTTAACTTTTTCCATAAACTTCTCACTACGTTTCTTCTTACTTTTTAGTCTGTAAGTTAATCTTCATGTCAAGCAAAATAACAAATGAAATCAAGGGATATGATTGTGCACTGATGGAATTCCAAAGTCAACTAGCTTTGCCTGGTGGAGGGACAGGCAACAACCAAGAGGGTTTATTGTCTATCTAGGATTCCATTTCCGAATTTGAAATTTATCACAATGGTTATGGGATAACTGAGTTCTCAATTTCAAGATCTATGTTGGCAGAAAAAAGAAGAGTGAGGGCCTTTAGAGATGCTGCCTCCAGGGACCAGACAGAATGCAAATTCTTGGTGCAGGTTTAAAGTCTATAGCTGCTGCTGGTGTCTGCGAGAGCCTGATCCCCTATCAAATGCCACCTCTCCTGAATATTTGGGATCTATTCCAGACCTTCATGCATCTCACTGTGGTGCACAATAGAACCCAGCCCACCCAGAGGCCTTTCATAGTGTTGGATTCCCTAAAGGACAGTGGCTGAGAATGTAGCTCCACACATCTGAGGAACAATCAGGATAGGTGAAAGCAGGGAGGCCGGTAGAAAGATGTGTTGAAGACCTATTCTGCCTCAAAAGTTTGGATTCAATAGTTCCCCAGAGAGAGAGAAAATGTATTACTCGGAGAAAATCTTATGTTTTTTTTCCAGCTTGTTCATTTGACTTAAACTTGAGCGATAGCAGCGGGGAGGAGGAGAGCCTCTGACTCAACAGCTTTGCGCCCCCTCCCAAGACAGTGCCAAAAGCTGAAGCAGCCTCCAACGCCAAACGAAGGGCAGAGAATGAGGAAACCGCGGGCGAGGAGGGGAAAATTTGTAGTCACCCATGCGCGATCGCCCGAAGCCCCTCCTGCCTGCCGGAGGAGCCATAAAATACCCTCGCCGAGGCGCGCAGCCCCACATTGGGAAAACTGAGCCGTTGGCGAGGAAAGCGACCAATATCTATCCGGGAGAGGCAGAACAAGCGAGTCTCACGCAACACAAAAGGTGAGCAGGCGCCTGTCCCGAAGCGCTCGCTTTCGTTTCGTCCCTTTCTTCTCCTTTATAGGAAGAAGCGCGCCTACTCGCGGGAAATTCGATCGGACTGAGTTTCCTCGATGCCTACTGCCAGTCCCCCATGGGTTCCTTCAGACCGAGGGCTCCTCCTTTTCTTCGGCAACCAGTTCCTCCTGAGTAAAGCAGCTTTCCATCCAGCGCCGTTCTCTTGCGCTTTAAAAGCTCGCCGCTTTTCCGCGCGATGCTACGGTCCAAGCGTGCGGCTAAGTTCATTTGGACTTTTTGTCCTTGTCATTTAGCTTCCCGGGATCCGGGTGTGGAAGAAAGGCGTCCTACCTGCTCCAAATATACTTTTATTTCCTCTAGTCTGGAAGTTGAGTCATGGCAACTGGATTTCTTTTCTCTGGGTCTGAAATCTTCGCTGCTTATCCAAGTAGCTGAATAGTTGGATGAACAGCGAAATGTTTCAAACCCAAAGAAAAGAAGTCCAGTTGCCACGACTCAACTTTCAGACAGCCCTACTTGGGTGACTGAGAATCTACACCGATTTATTTCCACTTCTTTCGAGAAAAAGATCCCCTCCACTTTTTTTTTTTTTTAGGGAATTGGAATTCCTTTGTTATCAGTAGTTTATGGGGGAAAGTTAAAATAATTTGAAAACAAGCCAACAAGCCCCAGTAAAATAAACAAGACTTTCAAAAGAGTGTAACATCGGGATGATATAATACCTTTGGGGAAGGATTTGTTGGGCAGTTAGTGGTAAATCCGCATCTGTTTTTCATCAAGGGACCCCTGGGTTAATCTTTTCATTTTCACGCTGGAAGGAAAAGGGGTTGTGTGTGAGGGGGGGAGAGAAACTATCCTAACATTCAGACATAAATCCTAGAGCTCAGTTTTAAAGCATTCCTGAATTAGCAGTGATTTGAGATTTTCAATAATTTTCAGTGCCTCATTGTTATGCAACTAATGAGAATAGTTGGCACCAAATCTGCAAATTTAGCAAGTTTTCTGTTGAAGTTTATAAACAAACTATAAGAATTAGGCATTTTTAAAAATGAAACTTACCCATAAGAAGATCTATTCTAGACAAACTCATACAATATTTTTATTCTGTAATCCCGTGCCATATTGATGATGGGGAGGGTGATTCCATGATGTTTTCTGTTTGTAATCCTATTGTTTCTTATATTTTTCTTTTTAGGGACAATCCATTAAAGAAGGAAAAATGGAATAGCCGTACTTTGCCTTTTTGAATGATATAATAGGGTGTAGACCTACAGGGTGTTTCCACAGGAGAAAAGGTTTTGAACGCTTTAAAATAACAGCCACTACAAAAGAAACAGGAAAGGAATGTGTTAGAAGTGTCTTCCTAATGTTTCTCCTCAGAATGTAATTTCCTCACTGGGGTATAGAAGAATGATGTTTTTTTCTTCTTTTTGTATTTAAAATAGTTCTGCATTGTTCATGAACCTCATAGCAATTTGTAATACATTAAAGCCAAACCACAGACAGGTTCCCTCTCAAAATGAAATAATTATAGGGGCTAGTGTGCAAGCTTATGAGATTACAGAAGCATAGAGGCAAATTTTCATCTATCCATCCATCTTCTAGTTTTAGAAACTAGCCTCTGGGCAAGTAATTTTATTTCTTTATTTATCTACTTATGTAGACTTGTAAGCCAATCACAGCTGACTCTAATTGGTGACTTAATAGAGCTGAACGAGCTTCTTCTAAAACTCTTTGCGAGGAGTTGGCAATCACGCATTTTCCATTCCTTCCTGGTGGGAAAGGAACAGAGAAATATTGAAATAACCCTCTGGTTCCCTCCTTCTTGCAATTTCCTGTTTTCCTACAGATGCAGGGGACCATGCGGTTCTGGCTTTCCATTATGACACTCGCCCTGTGCTTGCTGATCTGTCTGGGAACCCTGGCAGAAGCTTATCCCTCTAAACCAGACAGCCCTGGTGAGGATGCCCCTGCAGAAGACATGGCCAGGTACTACTCAGCATTGAGGCATTACATTAACCTCATAACACGGCAAAGGTAGGTACCAGGGTAACATTCAGTGTAAAAGGGGGAGGGTATAATATGATTATGTATCATTTTTATCTTCCATTGTCTTCATAAAGTTTTTTTATCCTGGTGTCCTCCATATTAGAAAATGAAAGAAGTTGAACATAGTGTCATTTAGTTCCCAGATCATTTGTATTTTCAATTCAATTATGCAGAAAAAATGGAGAATTGTTCCAAATGCATGTTTCTCTGTTAACTTCATCCTTTATTTTGAGGAATCTAGAGACTGTTGATCCCAACTAGTTGTATTCCTGAATTTTTCTTCCAGGAAAACTGTAATAAAAAGTAACAAAATTCAATGCTATTGCAAGGCAATCTTCAAAACATGTGGCATTGTTTCTATCTCATTGGTGGTGGAGACATATTAAGTGGGGCCCATTATAGTCCATTGTTTTTTTAAAAAAATAGGCATAGAACTGTTTTGTCTCCAAGAGCACTGGGATAGGGCTGTCAGTTTCACCTCTGCCTTTCTTAATAACTGTCCAATAATCTAATCTTGGCTGGCATATGGAATAAAGAAAGGATCTTTGTATTGAGGTCATATTTGTGATAGATCTATGTATTCTCATTTACTTTTTTTGTAACACTCTGCAGTTTTCACAGCCTCCCTGACTTACACGTGAATTAGACTTTTCCAATGAGAATGCTTTCAGATTAGGAAATATGAATAGCCAGGTAGCTTCTGAATACTGTACAACAATAAAAAGCATCACCTAAAATCAGTCACACTGCAGTTATTAAATTATACTTTAATAAATTTCAAAGCAACAAAGAATAAGGTATAAAATAGAAAATTTCTTTCTTTCAAGAAGAAAGGAGTTATATGAACCCCTATAATAGTTTTATTGTTACCTTTTGTTAATCTGTATCTGATTTTGTTAACCTTGCTCAAGTCAGGAGTTGATCATGAGAAATGGATGTTTACTCGAAGCTTGCACTATCAAAAGGAAGAAAATCCATTTTATGCCAATCCATTTTTATAGCATATGGTTTTGCTAAGTGGAGTTCATTCCATCAACTTTCTAGACCATAAAAACGTATACAACAATAAATACATTATTCTTTATGGTGTTGAAAAACTGTTGTCTTTGCTGCAACAGACTAACAGGGTGACCATTCTAGAATGTAGAAAAAGAAGATCAATTATTTTATTTGCTCTTTGCTTGATCTCACCTTTCCATCATCAGCCCAATGTGGAGCTGTCAGTATAAATGAAATTTGAACTTTTGAAGATAAAAGTGAATGGCATTTGATCCTATCAATCCTAGGCAAACATTCTTAAGAGAAAAAGGTGAAGAGAGAGCAAGTAGAATTTAGTGTGTGCATATTGTGGAAATAAAGAATAAAACCTGTCCCCTGCTTGATCTGAAATTTTCAGATGCAAGTGTGTTGTAGACTGGAACTGTGACCCTGATTCTGAGCATTGCTTGGAGAGATTTTATTTATTTATTTATTTATTAAAATGTATAGACCGCCCCACTCCCGCAGGACTCTGGGCGGTTTACAATAAAAACACAACATAACTTAACAAACAAACAATAAAATAACATTCATCCAGGGGTCAGATTTTATAAACCCCAGGCCTGCCGGAAAAGCTAGGTCTTAAGCAGCTTGCGGAAAACCAACAGGGTGGGAGCGGTCGTAATCTCCGGGGGGAGCTGATTTCAAGACATGGGCGCCATCACAGAGAAAGCCCTCCCCCGCGGCCCCGCCAAATGGCACTGCTTGGCCGACGGGACCTGAAGGAGGCCCAGCCTGTGGGATCTAACCGGACAAAGGGAACTATGAGGTAGTAGGCAGTCTCGCAAATAGCCTGGCCCTGAGCCATATAGAGCTTTAAAGGTAATAACCAACACCTTGAATTGGACCCTGAGACCAATAGGCAACCAGTGCAGCTCACGGAGGATAGGTGTAATGTGGGTGTACTGAGGAGCACCCACTATCACTCACGCGGCTGCATTCTGGACCAACTGTAGTCTCCGAATACTTTTCAAGGGTAGCCCCATGTAGAGCGCGTTGCAGTACTCCAGACGTGAGGTGACAAGGGCATGAGTGACTGTAAGGAGAGCCTCCCGGTCCAGGTAGGGTCGCAACTGGTGCAACAGACGAACTTGTGCAAAGATTATTTTAATGAATGTAGTAGTGCTGTAGTACATTGCTGAAAGTGGGAAGACCTTTTTTTTTTCAACAAGGTTGATCACTGACCTTCAGAAGACCATGTGAAGAAAAGCTCATGGACTGTATACACCCATCTCTGTTCTCTAAGCTCTGGTCCTGCTCCCACACTTTTATCTTTCCCTTTTTAGGAAGGAAATGTGAAGGTAAAAATTAAACAAATATTTGTTATCTAACCTCTCTACAACTTTGGTTTGATCAGCAGATCCTCAGCCCATTTTTTACTATGTGACAGGAGAAAAACCTCAAATAATTGTAACAGTTATGATCAAAAGTGGCAGAAACAAATGGGAATTATGTCATATCTTAGCATTGTAAGAATCCTAAGGCATTTTATATGTGAATGATTATTCTTAAGGTTTGTATTTCAAGATTGAACTGGGCTGATAGTTTACAGAAAGTTTCCTCACTCATCTCCAGGCACCCAGTCTTTACATAATTTTCTGGGAATGTTCCAATAGACACAATGTGTAAAATAGGCTTCCTAATACATATATTCACACTTGTGTCATTAATAGTGGATCTCTGTATGCCAAAAAGTTATTTAACTATATATAACTACTTGCATAAATTCACAGAAATTAGTAAACTGAAAACATATTTCTATAAAATAATTTAAATCTTTTTATAATACTTGACTTGTGTTTGTGTTTGTGCATAAAAAAGACTGTATATAGAATGGACCCACCAGATCCTACAGACGGAACCATTTAAATGGGGTGCAGTCTTTGCTTAAATAACCACTTAAGGGCATTTTTATCTTAAAAGAGTCTGGATTTCCTATTATATATTTACTGGATAGTGAGGATTCTTAAGCTTCATTGCAAAAAGAGAAATACAGGTATTCCTTGACTTACAACCATTCGTTTAGTCACCGTTCACAGTTACAATAGTACCAAAAACATGACTTATGATAGTTTTTCGCCCTTATGACTGTTGCAGAATTCCCATGATCATGTGATCAAAGTTCAGCTCTTGGAAACTGGAGTTATTTATAATGGTTGCAGTTTCCCAGGATTATGTGATCATCTTTTGCAACCTTCTTACAAGGAAAGTCAATGGGGAAGCCAGATTCGCTTAACAACCATGTTACTAACTTAACAACTGTAGTGATTCACATAACTGTGACAAGAAGGTTGTAAAATGGGCAAAACTCTCTCAATAACTGTTCTGCTTAGCAACAAAAATTTTTGGCTCAATTTTGATTGTAGGTTAAAAATGTGATGTTATTTGCATATACATTTTACATGCAATTTATACATAAAAATACAAGTATAATTTATTAGAATTGAAACTGAAATACAATACATTGTGATAGAGATTGAACAGTTGACTTATACACTATCCTTTTCAATTGATTGTACAGGTGCAACTTCCATGCCCATTTTCTCCATTTTGAGTCTGTTTCCTTAAAATAAACATGGATTGGGCAGCCTGTCAAATAAAAGATAGCATTCAGAGGACACTACAAAGAAGGGCGTACATGTTGCATGTATTTGTTAATAAATGTCATTTTAAAGAATTGCTGATTAAGTCATAACAAGAATAGACCCATTAAAATCAAACAGATTTCTGGGCAGTTCAGGCTAGAGTGATCAGTCAAGATTTAAACTATGTTTTTTTTTTAAAAAAATAGCTACAATACTTTATATTTTTTTTCTGACATTGCCAAGTTTTAGTTAAAAAGTAGATTGTATATTGTAAAATAATTAGTTCAGATACTAGGGTCTTTAGGGTGTATTAATTTGGAATTAGCCTTAAAGACTTAAGAGAGAGGGAAATACAAAGCTACAGATTATTTTAATATTTCAATGTTATAATTTAAATAATAGAAATGAAATTCAGAAATAAAATCTCTCCCCTTTAATGTTTTAATACCATAAAAGCAACTGGTTATGAGATATCCCATTTAGCCCCAAAAAGCATGGTTCAGTTGGACTCATCCACTAATTGATTTACAGTTCAAAACAAATAAGATTTTATTAGATTTTTCACTTACTATGGACTCTTACAGCAGGGAGAATTGAATTAGAAGCTCGGAGAATAATATTACCCATTAAAGTTGTTTTAGCAAACAGATAAATGATTGTGCAATAAAATAGCTAAAAAGATTTCAGGAATTGAATAGAAATCCTTTTCTTTCAGCATTTTTGATCTATTTTTATTAAACATTTTTAAAAAGGAAGTAAAAAAATAATATAAATTAATTTAGTGAGAAAAATAAATTGAACAGAAAGCTGAAATGAAAATGAAAAATT
Source organism: Crotalus tigris (assembly GCF_016545835.1). NCBI lineage: Eukaryota > Metazoa > Chordata > Lepidosauria > Squamata > Viperidae > Crotalus > Crotalus tigris. Next base: position 5,020,036 of record NW_024096625.1, on the reverse strand, counting down.
AATATAAAAAGAAAAAAGATACAACGAAGTACTTCTGATCTTCTTTAGAGCAGCTATAAGTACAATTATAAATTTACTTCTTACTCTGATTACAACATAACTCTATTATTTCTGTTATTCTGTCTAATCATTAAAACCTTAAATCATGTTTCCTCCCCCCCCTTTTTTTTTTTTGCTTTCACAATCTATAAAGGGTTTCAAGTCAGGAATAAATGTAGATATTGTCTTTTCTTAGATTAAATAAGTCAATTTAGCCCTCTCAGCAAGTTCTATCATCTTCACTAACTATTCCTCCATTGTGCTAGTGCTGAATCCTTCCATCTTTGTGCATAAAGTAATCTTGCTGTAGTTATGCAAAAAAAAAGTTCCATTACATTTTTCCAAAGCATTTTTAATTGCCCAGAATTGCAATTCTGTAGACCAATAGATCATGCATATAATACCAAACAAAAACAATTCCCATAAAGTATTGTCATTTTCCAATCAGCAGTTACTGCTCTCCGAAGCCTTATTCTGGTTCTCATATTATTTTGTTGTATGTGAGCATAAAACAAATCAGAACTGTTTCTTGGGTGGGGCAATTCTGCACAAATCCAGACATAAGAAGCTGATTGTGATGCTTTAAAAGTATTAAATTATACATGTAAGTAGATCCCTTTTGTCACTATGATGGCCTGCTAAATCTTGTTTATTTAATAAGCCACTCTTTGCAAGGTTTACAGAGCTACAGTACAAAGTAATATATCATACTATGGCTTGCTTCAAATAAAAGTCCTAGCAAAGTGTTCTGATATTCCCGTACAAGAATCCTCTACAGAATGACTAAATTTGGCACATCCTGGTTCTCATACAAAGCAATAGTAGCCTTGTAAAAAAAATTACAGGGCAGGAACTTTTTATTAAGCTAGATGAAATTATATAAATTACATGTTTACAGGAAAGCATCCTGTGTGTAATAAGCAATTCCATGTGTCACTAAAGCATAGACATTTTTGAAGGTTTATTTCATGGTTTCAGCCAAATGGAAATATTAGAAGAAGAAAGAGAAGAATAGAAGATTTTTTTTTTTAAAAAAAATGTTGATTACAGCCAGTGTAGACTTTACAGTTCCACTAGAGAGAATTAAAACAGATTTAAGATTTACATGTAGAAATGCTCTAAGGAAAAAAAATGTACAATTTCTCAAATAAAGAAAAAGCAAAGTGACCAATATAGAGCAAAATAGGTACAAAAATCTGGAAGAAAATTGCTATCCAAACATTTCATCCCTCCCCTCTCATTGCTTTCTATGGAACAGGAGAGGGGGGAGACTTTCTGCTAAGTTTCAAACAGTCTATTACTTCCTGCTCTTTTGAAAGAGTCATAAAGCCCATTATTTCCTGACTTGAGATTGGCAGATTCTAAGTGTTTCTCACTGTGGGAAAGATTTTTAGGAGGGGGGGGGGAAGGATTTCATTCCCAGGGTTGTTTGACCCACAGGCAAACTCTTATGCATCTGTAAGGTCCAGAGCATTCTTCCTGATCTGTGTCTAACTGATCAGGTTGGGAAGATAAAGTTAATACTAATAAGAAACATCTGGCAAATCATGTCAGGCCAGAGTCTGTATTCAATCACCTTCACCATAGATATTAGCAAGGATTTTAACAGATGAGTTTAAAAGCCAACTTTGTGATTAAACAATGAGAAATGAAATTATTGTTCTGTTCCATATCTTTTTGCAATGGCACATTCGCTCTTCCACTCTTTCCAGAAAAAAAAGATGATTTTTCATATTGTTTTCCAAAAGACACAATGTTGAAAAATACATTTATAGTGGATAAAATGTTGGCCAATTCAATGTAATTATTTTCTATGTCTCCACAGCCTCTTTCTTTAATAGCTCTAAAGCTTCCAAAAAGCAGCTTGGACAGTTAAGAGACTCTTACTCTTAAGACAGATATGAGATTCTTGAGAGGGAAAAATTCAGAACTAATTTTCACTATCAGCAGTTATAAAGTTTGTCAGTATTCAGCATTAACTTCTCTTTACCAAGACCCTTGCATTTGCTAACTGAACATAATAAACTTCACATATTTTGAGGCTATTCTACCTAATTCAATCTATCTCAACCTGGTACTTATAAATGATCCATGGAACAATGGAAGTAAATGTCTAGCACAAGAAAAAAGTACCAGATTAGGAGAAACTGGTCTAATTTGTAGATTATTAAGGTCTTTTTAATAAAGGAGAATATTTGTAGCTCAGTGTTGACATGAGGGATTCTTGGTGCTCTCTGAGTTTGCTTATTTTCTTGCAGATGTTTCATTACCCAAACTAGATAACATTTTCAGTGCTAGCTGATGATGTTACCTAGTTTGGGTAATGAAACATTTGCAAGAAAACAAGTAAGTTCAGAGAGCACTAAGGACCTCTCAAGGACATTTTTATCATCTGGGATAGAGATGTTTTAGTGGCAGCTCCCATCGGCCACCAACTATATCTACAAAAATATTGACCTGATTTCTTGATAATGTGCAGTGCTGAGCTGATACGTGAACATTTCTAAATTTTGAGTGTAAATTATCCTCATGCATGAGTTCATTTGCAAAAAAGTATTTAAATTATCAAGTCATCATGCTGTAGTTGCAATCATTACATGAATCATTTATTCTTTAAAATTCATCAATACAGTAAAAATATGTTATCATATTCTAGTTTTTGTCTTCCAGATATAAACAATGGATTTACAATATCTCTTCAAGGTTATATAATAAATCACATTTTTAAGGAATCTATTTTTATTTTGCTTTGTTGCTGTGGATGAAGAAGAAATATTGTCTTAAAACTGCAAGATGGTGGAGCTGCTTAAATAAAAAGATTTGAGCTCAGTTTCAGGCATAAGAGAATGATAGCTTTGTTCAAACTGTTTAATTAAAGAAAATAAATCTTTTATTTTTAAAGATATCAACCAATAATCTTATTAACTGATTCCAATAAATATTTTGTTATAGTTATATTTCTTTAAAACAAATAGAATTCTTGGACTTTATTATTAAAGGGATATTTACTTGCTCGGCAGCTTAAGGTAGGTCCATTGGCCTATATTTTGGGAAAAACAAGCAGAAACACGGACCATTCTAGATAAATATTTGAATCAACTGTATAATGAAATAAAATACTTGTTTGCAGTTTAATAATGCAGCTGGTTCTCTTCACATTCTTCATGAAAGACAGTTATTTTAGCTTTTGAAGATTTAGAGAAACACTTAAAACTTTTTCTGACTGTACAAGTATGCATACAATTGCAACGGAAATAGTGTTTCTGAATCTAGATCTGCTGACAGAATGTAAGGTTTATAGAACTTTTTTCTGTAGCATCAAATAGCCTTTTATTGCATATATTTTTTCATTTCTCTCTCTCTTGACTTATAAAAGCTGCTTTTTAAATCTTAATTCACTGTCAGTAAAATGAGGTTCTAGAAGTTGCTTGGTCAAATGGTATGTGCAACTGCAGGGATAGATAGATACCTTGCTAGTAGCAGAGGTATGTTATTTCTTTTTGTTCAAGTAGCACAATTATTCTTTAGAAAGGTTAGCTTGATTCCTTCTCAGGAATTGTATGCGTTTTATGCATACAGTGTTCTGTATCATCAGGCTTTTAATCATTATTCAATGTTTCATATTATCATACTTAACTTTATATTATCATACTTAACCTTTACTATATCGACTGTATTTATTCTCTGGAATACTGGCTGAAGTTGAAAAAACTGTATTCCAGCATATCAGAAGATAATTGGAGACAATTACTGAGTTCTGATCAGCTGTGTGTCTCCCAGGAGTTTTCTGAGTCCAGTATTCTTGGATATTTTATTGGCAGATGGCAGGATTGAACACAGATCCGTTGTTTAGAAAGCCCATATATAAGATCAGTCAGCTGTTGCACCTTTGTAGGGTTACATATGGGGGGGGGCTTCAATGTTTAGATTGTGTTTTAATTTTCATTTAATAGTTAAGCTGAATTGTTTCCTTTTATTACTAACACTAGATCTTATATACTATATATTTTTCTTCAGTTGGTCAGTAAAACAGTATATATATTATAATAGTTGAAATAATAAATATGCAATGAATGTTGATGGACGATTGTGCCTATTCATACTTGTTTAGTGGTTTTTTTCTTAAAAAAATATCTAACAAATTTAATTTTTAAACTCATTTAACAGATATGGGAAACGATCCAGCCCAGAGACGCTGATCTCCGATCTTTTGTTGCGAGAAAGCACAGAAAACATTCCTAGATCTAGGTAATAGAAAAGTAGCTTTTGAAAGTTATTCCTGTAAGTTGCTCAGAACTTTATTTGCACTGTAAACTACACTATCTTTAATTTAAAACCCAGGTTTTGCATGGACAAATCTGGGATTTTACCTATTCTGGAATGTTGATGAGTTTTGTATTCTATATTGAAAGTTGATAAATCTTACTTGGTGTCTGAAAAGAAAAAAGGAAGGAACTGCTATCTCACTCCATTGTGATTCCAAGTATGAATGTTATATTGGTCTATGAACAGACTGAGTCTTACATGGATAACATGTATTGCCCCATTCTTTTCTCATTCTTTTTCTATCTCAGTCCCATGAAAAACAAAATCTCTGATACTAATTTTAGCTGAATAACTATTCCTACAATGCTTCTATTTGACATAGTAGGGTTCCAAAGTTAAGGAATGCTCAGTCATTTTTATTACAAAATCAGACAGATAAGCATATATTTAACAATTCAGCAACAATATTAAAATAGATTATCTGGATGACATCAGTTAAAAACTTACTTTTAATGTTGCCTTTCTTCAGTTCTCATATCCTTTTCTGCATGTTTTAATGGATTGTTTATTTTTTTATTCAGATTTAGCATATATTTTTATATACCTATTGTAAATTCCTTTAAATATTTCAATAGATTGAAGGTTCTGTCAAAGCCAAATTTACCCCAAAATGACTTGTTCTTTTCTGCTTTTTGTTAAAATTCTGAAATTTGTTAGCCAATATATATATATGGGTTCATAGAGGAATCTGTGATATTGTCCAATGCTCTAACTTGATTGTATTTATGGATATTTGGGGGGAGGGGCAAATAGGAAACAAATTACAATGTATATGTTATTACACTGTGAGGTCAACTACATTACTTTAGATGTGATTTTATAATTGCACCATTTGTACTATGACATCATAATATATGTGTTGTCTTTCCAATATTATCTTAGGTTGCTATGCATACAGTTGCTTATACAGTGGTACCTTGGTACTCAGCTGCTTTGAAATGCATCGAATTTGGTACTCAACACATTTTGACATGAACATTTTGTCCCAGTACTCATTGTTTGTTTGGTACTCAATGCATAAGCTAGAACCTGTTAGTATCGGCAGCCTTGTGACTCACTACATCAATTTGTTTGATGCTCATCGCTTTTGATATCATCATGCCTCTCGGAACCAATTAATGATGAGTACTGAGGTACCCCTGTATTATTATCTGAAAAGAGTTGTTTCCATTACTAAGAGGACAGAGATCATCTCTTGTTCAGAGATGCTTTAATTCCCAGCCATCTTAGGTTCAAATGAAATTCAGGAAACGAACAACTTGCCTTCTTCAAATGCAGGATTTTAAAATTATTTCTAAATGGATGGAGGGTCCTTGATGCTCTCTGTGTTTGCCTGTTTTCTTGCAGACATTTCATTATCCAAACAAGGTAACATTATCAGTACTAGTTTGGATAATGAAACATCTGCAAGAAAACAAAAAAGCTCAGAGAACACCAAAGAACCATCATGTCAACCCTGAGCTGCAAATATTCTCCTTCATTAGTAAATGGATAAGTGTCAACGGTTTGTGGTAAAACTATAAATTTCTGACTATAGTGAATGTTGGCAGCTATCATTCTGGAGAAAAAACAGAAAAAAAAAACAGAAAATGGATATATCCCAGAAGAAAGGCTGCATTTAAATTAGTATGTGTTGTTATAGACACTAAGGCAAATAGTTGTTTCTAATAATGTCTCCACATCAATTGCTGGTCAATGTAATCATAGAGAGATGATAAAAATGTTCCTCTCTCCATATTCTATCTGATATGGTGGGAAAGATTTATAGAAAGGATATAACCCTGTTCTGATAAAGTAAATTTATGCTCAGTCACAGTCATAAAGCTTTCCCATTGCATGGAGAAGTCAAACTGTATTCACTTGAAAAGTGCAGTTGCCTATCTTTGCATTTTCAACATCAGCACAAAGAAATAAAAGCTGGAATATGTGTTATACACTTTCTATGCTTATAAAGTGAAATAATAGGAGGATCTTGATTCAGCATCCTTTTTAATTGCATTTTCTCATTTTTTCCCCACATGGTGAGCCCCTTGATGTCACCCTTGGAGCTACTCTGATTACAGTCCCTCATTGTTTGAAATAAAAGTTGATAACACACATAAATAAACACTGATAAATGCTTTGCCTAGTTTTCCTTTTCCTGACTGAGTGTCCTTTGCAAAATTTGGGACTTTAGCTTCCAAATATTGAGAATATTTAATTATTCTGGCTCAGAATTCTAGTAACTTGAGTTCCAGTATACTGTACCTGGAGGGCCAAAAATTGAGGACTCATGTCATGCAATAGAATCCCAAAATTTAGCATCTATCTCAGAGAAGATGTTCAAACTGTTCAAACATAATTTGTATGTATTGAACAATCTATCACACACTGCATGTGGATGTAATTTATAAGCTGTAAGACACTTGTCTCCTTTCATATGATGAATCATGTTACATCAGCAATAAGGAATCCATGTTCTTCCCATTTCCCTGCTGGCTGAACCTGGTGAAACTGCAATCCAGCAACATTTATCAGTCTAAAATGTCTCCACTTTTAATTTATTCACGGAGACTAAATATAAATATAACTAAATATAACTTGCGTGACTAAGTTCTCCTAAACTTACTGATACAGAGTAAACATACTTATTCCAGAGTAAGGAGTAGTAGAAAAGTAAAAAATAATATGTCTGATAATAGTTTTTACATAATCAACTGTTGATTATGTATAACTAAATAATACATTTTAAATATAAACATATTGTTAAAATAATGATCCTGCATGCAGAAAGGAAAGACAGATAAGTTCTATTTATTAATACATAGCTAACAAATAAGTTTGCTTGATAAGTTTAAACTTTGGAATCTTCTTTAGTGGCATACCAATAATGAAAAGAAATAAAAAATCAGGAATTTACTGTGTTTTAGAAGAAAAATATTACCTTTCCCTTCCTTCATATGTAAATTGTAATTCAAATATGCAAAATATTATAAATTCAATTGTATTATGATAGCTCATTGCCTATGCCTCTTTCAAAGATCCAAGATTATATAATGCTTTTTAATTTTCTTGCAGAGACATTTGAATCTTTCCCCCTTTTTTTTCATATTGTGTTGCAGGTATGAAGATCCTGCAATGTGGTGATGGGAATCACAGCTGACTTTCATAATTCTTTCCTGGTTTCCACTCCATGTGCCATTGGTTAGTTGATCAGTTGGAAGTCCACCCACCAGTGCATGCAGTCATTGTCCTGAATTCTGTAGATTTTTTCTCCCCTCATTATCCTTGTATGTTTATTTAAATAAATAACTTGTATACTCTACATGGGAACATTTTAATGCAAGAGAGTCACTCTAATGAGGAGCGATTTTTCAAGCTATTAAAATTTAATTTACAACTTCATTACTGTCTAAAATAGCATGTATAATAATTGTAGCACCCAACCTAATAATTGTATAAAGAGTAGCATTTGTTTTACATATTTGGTCCAGGAGCCCATTTTTAAGAATTGATTTCTACAACATTATTTATTTCATAACTGTTGCTACCTATGACACAACTGAAAAAAAAATAAAATTATGTGGAAAGTGCATATTTCTCTAATCAGTGTACAGAATATTATTTATTGTCTTGACAACTATTTATTGTATCATTTTTATGACAAGAAAAGAATCTACTAATATTCCAATGGAATATTCCAACTAATTAAGAAATGCATATTAATATTGTTGCTACTCCATGTATTTTATGATTATCATGGAGAGGAGGGGCAGAAGAAATAAGAAAACAGAAATATTTTTTTAAGAAAACAGAAAAAAAATAATTTACAAAGATTAAACATTACTGCATAATGTTTATTAAATGGATTACTAAATAGAACCCAGTCTGTCACCAATGGGCCCAAACTTTGGGGTCTCCATGGAAGGTTCCCCCCCCCAGTGCTACTGGCAGCTGAAAAGAGTCTATCAGCTTCCTTGCCAACCAAGTTGCCCCTGAACTAATCAGAATCATGGCATAATGGCTGATAGTGCTACGGCGTTGTATTCACACATGATGCCATGCTCTGGCTTTTAAAAATATAGTTTAGTGAATAAACCATCACTAGTCAAGATCACATAATTGATTGAGCCAAAATCAAATAAATCACATGATGTCATTTGCGTGTTCTAAAGCCAATGACTTTCATCTTATCCCTGTTCTCCCAGATACGTTTATCTCCCTGTTTTCCCCAGATGTATTTATGTCTGTCTGTCTGCCTGCCCACCTTTCAAATTACGCCCTCATAATAATTATGGGAGAAGAGTCAGCATAGCTGGGCTCTGTTCTACAATGCATGATTGTCATATTATATTCTTCAAAAGTAATTTCTGGCACTTTCATCAGGGACTCTTATCCTGAGGAGTTTCTCTGCTTCCATAATTTATTTGTTTCAGTCAGTCAGTGACTCAGTCCTGAATCCTGTTGACTGCTTGGACTAGTCCTTGCAGTTTTCTTGGCAAGATTTCAGAAGAAAAATCACCTACTAATTGGCTATCCCCATACCTACAATAAATTTGTCCACCACCTTGTATAAAGAGCTGCCACATTCATGGTAAGGTTGCTTGTTTTGGAGTGGAGTTGGATCTAGAAGGCACTTGGACGGAGGACCATCAAGAAATCCTACAGCTATAGACTAGCCTGAGGATTAAAAATCATTCCAGAAGAAGAAAATGGCAATTCCCTTTGGCATGAAAGGAGTCCTAATGTAACAGCACTGTTTATTTGTACTAGTTAGCCAGTTAAATTATTTAGTTATGATGGAAGGAATGCTTCTTATCTGGAAAATTTAGAAAATAAGGTCTGTATTTGAAAAGCTGTAGTGACAGATATTTAATAATGGAGTCCTGAAGAGAATAATTTAATTTGCCCTGCTCTATTTCTTCTTTGTAAGAAGTTTGGGAACCAATCTTCAAGATGGCTGCACCACTGCTGAAAGGCTCATAAAGATTGATGCTTAATTCCAGACTTAATTAGGCAGAATGCCAGAAGTGTCTCAAACATTGCAATGGGAGCTTCATTTTGTTTTTAATGGACATGACTTTTTACCATTTCTCATTATAATACAAAGATCCTAAAAGTAGAGAAAGAAAAAAATCAGGAAATTTTCTTTATGTATTAAAGTTTATAACAACTATAATTTGTTTAATAATGATCCCAGGGGTGACACATAACTTTAATCTATAAAACCATAGTTTGTAAATTGTTGTGTCTGGATTCATATAACACATTGACCAAAATCAATAAACTACCTTATTATAATGTGTGAACACAGACACTTTATGCCTCCAACAATGTGCAAATGGAGATAGAAAGGGGCAAACTCTTTTCATGGATTAGTGGAAAACCACAGAACTGCCAGCATAGTCCAGCAAAAAAGATAGGGAGCATCGGCCCAGTTCCATGCAACGTGATAATGAAGAGAACAGTGAAGTGGAGGATATTGTGCTCTGCACTCATATAAGCAAATTTGGTTGCTTAAATGATCCCTTGAATCAAATTCTTTTAACTTAAAAAAAATGCTTTAACAGCAAATGTAGAATAATGACCTTGTGCTCAATACTTATTCCTATTGTCATTAGGACAGTCTGGCAACACCAACTTTGCTTCCTGGAGCAAAGGTTGTCCATCCCTCAGTTGTCCCTTATGTATCTCCTTTCTTATTGCAAATTCCAAAGAGTTGCAAAAGATGACTAAAGACAACTAAAACTGAACAATGCCATACAGTAGAGATAGTCTTTGTTTAATGATCACTCATTTAGCAGTTGCTCAAAGTTATGATGACACTGAGTGGAGAGACTTACAACCTGTATTTGCAGTTGAGACTGTTGCAGCATCCCCCATGGTCACTTGACCACAACTTGGGCTTTTGGATAATGGCACACATCTTGAATTGTCTGATCACATGACCACCATTTGAAACCTTCCCTATCAGCTTCTGACAAGCAAAGTCAAAGAGGAAGTCAGTAGGAAGTCACAAATGGCAATCATTGACATTGCACCTAATGACCATACAGCATTAGCTTAATGATGGCAACTGGAACTGCTGTTGTTAGTTGGTGTGTTCACAAGATGCTACACTTTGGGACCATATATTTTAGAAATGGATTTGGTGGTCCCAACTGCCATCATTAAACAAGGATTACCTGTATGCAGGCCCAATAGACAGGTTCTGTTGATGCCCAGTGATGCAAATTACTCTGCTTTGAATGGCTAGATTAATTGACATTGAACATACAGCATACAAATGTCATTATGTTTAATGTCTGGAAATGCAAATATAAACAACTTTACCATAGAAGGTCATGAATGCATGACCAATTTCAAACTCATGTTTCTTCCTTAATCATACTGATCTCATGAAAGTGATATTTCAAAACGGCATGTGTTCAGACTTTAATTTTAGTTTAATGGATGTGAGTTATCACTGTAACCATATGCTAAAATTTAGTTAAAAATTAATGTCAGAAAACAGTTCCAAGCAGACCACCTGGAATAATAAAGGCACAGTTATTGCTTCTACCATTCTTCAATAAGAGTTATTAATTTTGCCATGAGTTAGTATATCTGGGTTTTTCCATTATCACACTGTTTCTCATAATTCCTCAAGGCTTTAGGCAGGATCCCAAATTAATACAATTTCCTATTATTCACAGAATATTAATCGTCATGGTAGACCACAGTTCTTATTTTCAGACTGAAAACATCTGTTAAGTCAGGGGGTGACATCAGTCAGAAATGATGAGTCATCCTTCTGGATTCACACTTGGCTGGATGTTCTCATATTTTATTTGCTATCTTGCCTGGACTCCAAACCAAATGTGGGAAATGAGAGAAACTTATGATTAAGGTTCTTGCACAAACTATCTGTTTGCTGCAGTGTGAATTTAATATAACTCTGCATTGAAATGAAGAATTTATTTAAAATGGCATAAAACTCCAGCTGACATAGTACTGCCTTATCTGGCTAGTCCAGAAGTACCATTTACATTTCTTCCCATGTCAGTGAAGACTTGTTTTGCCATAGCATCGCTAAGAATGGTTGATTTCCCCCTTTTTCAGAACTGTCACAACACCATATGGATATTTTTTTAAGTATCAGCTGGGGAGAGTTATTAACTAGAAACTATTCTAAAAGTGCTGAGATGATTGTTCTTTTTTATACAGATAATTGTTTCAACATATTCTCTTCTTTCCTCTCTGCCTTCCCTTCTCTGCCCTCTTCACGATACCCAAAATTATCCTATTGGGATATTCTGTGCCTCCCAGCCTCCATAATAGAAATGAACCATTTTTCGTTAAGATTCTTGATTATGGGACCTCTCCATATTCTCATTCCAGACTGGGGGCTTCCTCCAATATCTGTCTCTGTCCCAGGGAGCACCAATCTTCTGTGTTGTGTTTTACTATATTGATGATCAGCAATAACTAGGATAGGGTCAGCCCTATAGCACTTTTCTTGTGGATTTCCATCTTCCTCTGCTTTCATGGGGCCAGGGTCAGTTTAGTCTGCACTCTGGTCTCCCCCTCCCAACACCTGAACTTCACAGAGACTGTTTTTCATCCCTACTACTATGTCCCTCCCTTCTTCCCTCTCTTTGGCTTCCTGACTACCTTGCTGGTGATTTTACCACTACAGTATCCAGCTGTGAACCACCAAATCTTCTTGTTTCACCTTGTTTCAGCTGCTTCTGAAAATTAATTTGTTGTAAAGGTTATGTACTGTACCTAAACAGCTTAAGGAAACAGAAGGAGAAATAGCAAGCAAAGCCAGAAAGCAAATGAACAACAAAGCTATCTAGACAATGTGGCCTTTAATATATGAAGATCAGTAAGTTTGGAACCAGAGTAGCTCAGAAGACAACTATTAGGTGAAAATTGCACCTAGTAAAACTGAGGTAAGCAACAACAGCAACAATCAATGAGGCATAGTTGAGACAGAAAGCAAAAGAGTTGCTATAAAAAAAGAGAACCAGACTCAAAGCTGGCTGAGAAAAATCATATGCGAACATGCAGCATCTAAAGCTGCAACTTCTTTCCTCCTTCCTTCTCAGCTCCATGATCAGTAGGTATGCAATAAAGTTAACAAGGAATTAAACTAGTTGGTGGTTGTCTTGCTATTTTTTTGGGATCATTTGCTCTCCTTTATCCCTTGGATGTTGTTGTCTCATTGAAAGATATGTGTGTTCTCATATAATATCCTGATCACTGATCAAGAGGAAAGTGGAAAAGCAGCCAATGACACCATCTGTTGAGTCCTCGAGTCAACGGTGAATGAATACAGCACATTCTGTAATCCCAACAGCCCTTTATTTAAAGTAGTTCTCTCTCCGTCATAGCTCTGAGGCCTCTCTGACTCCTTTAATAGCATCCCCGGGCAAAAAGGTAACATTTGGCACGCTTCCGCGCCTTGCGCATGTGTGCAAAGCCATTGCAACGTCCCGAGCCTGCCTTTGCAGGCTCAGGATACAACACCCCTTCCCCCCCGGATGAGACTTATTAACTATAGAGATAGTTATACGCGACCTCAACACGAGCGTAGTGTGCCAACCCCAAACCTGCACATCTATTGCAGTTGTGCAATAGCCACACACAAATGGTACTGGGCTATTGTTCTGGAATTAACTATCCAACGCTCACACTCCCATTTTCCACAACAGTAGGCACCCTCTCACTTTCCTTGCTTGGACAGCAGGGTTACAAAGTCCTCAAGATACTTGGGAGATCTTTTTACTCTCTGTGACCTCCTTAGGTTCTGAGAACCTCCTACTTCCTCTTGTGCAGAGGATGAAGTGGAGTTGCCCCCTCTTTCAAACCCTGGTGGTCCCTGTGAACTGTGTCCCGTTGCCTGGCCTGCTTGCTTGCCCACCGGGCTCATCGGGCCAGGACTTTGCTCCCCCATGAACCTGGTTGACCTGCCTAACTGTAGGCTCTTGGGCCCCTCTGTATGCCTGCCACTGCTTGGCATTTCTGTAGAGCCCTCCAAGTCCACAATGGACTTATCAAGAGGTCGTATCCCTTCACTCCCAAGCCCCGTAACGGGACTGTCTGGGATTTCTGCAGTGCCCCAATACTCAGTTGCCCCCCAATCTATGCTGGAGGTGCCAGAATTGGGATTTGCCTCTCTGACCACCTCCCTGTGTGAAGACTTCCTTTTGGAAGCAGTAGCAGTACTGGGCCAACTTGACTGTTTGTGTGCCAGTTCTCTTGCAATGTTTGGGTTATTAGGATGCTCCCAGTTATTCTCTCTGACTGGAGTACTGAATGGTAGGTGTAAATGATGAGTATGCCCCCTGGGTGACTCCCTGGCTGGAGTAGGCACTGGTGCCTGTATGCTTTCTTGTTCCCTTGAATTCCTGTTTGGAACACTTGCGGAACCTTGGAATAGGCCGTCTTCGGCCTCTCCGTCTGGCCCCAGCTGCTGCCAACACCCTTCCCTTTGCCCATAGTGGTCCCGCTCCACCCAGGAGAAAGCCCAGGAGTTGCAGAGGGTAAGTCCAGTCTCGTACGCAGCTGATCAATATGCCGCCGAAGGACATGACTGTCGTCCAAAGAGACCTCGTATGATAATGGACCAGTAAACTTGCATACTATGGCAGGAACCCACAAGTGACCGGGCCCGTAGTTCCGGGTCCATACTGGGGCACCCACTTACAGACACCGCGGTGCCCTGGGTTGGGTGACCTTAGGAGGCAGTCTGTCCGGGTGCAACCTGTCAAGTTTGGTGATCAGTTTGCACCCCCAACGGAGTTCAGCTGGGCTCTTTCCAGTGGAAGTTCAAGGTGTGGTGTGGTAAGCAAGAAGAAAGTCTGCCAACCTGTGGTGCCAGTCCCCATAGGTCAGTTTCTTTAAAGCATCCTTGGTGATGCGGACCATCCGTTCAGCCATACCGTTGGTGGAAGGGTGGAATGGTGCTGAAGTGGCATGACGAATCATGTTGGCCTGTAAGAAAGCTTGAAACTCGAAAAAATTAATTGAGGACCATTGTCAGACACCAGAACATCAGGGAGCCCATGTGCAGCAAAAATCTCTCTCAGTACTTGAATGGTCTTGGCAGCAGTGGTGGAAGAGACAGGTACAACCTCAAGCCACTTTGAATAGCTGTCAACAAGGACCAAGAAGAATTGGCCCTGAAAGGGCCCAGCATAATCTACGTGCACCCTAGACTAAGGTGACGGTGTTTCCTCCCATCTATGTACAGGAGCCTGAGGCATTTCTGGGCGTGAGCGCTGACACAAGTGGTATCCGTGCACTTGAGCCTCTATCTCCCTGTCTAACCCTGGCCACCATAAATGGCTGTGTGCAAGCACCTTCATCCTGACAATGCCAGGATGGCCCTCATGAAGGGAAGCCAAGACCCTAGGCCTCATTGAGGTAGGAATAACAACTCTGCTGCCCCACAACAGACAACCCTGAAAAGTGGATAACTCATGCTTCTTAAGCCAGAAACTCTGAAACTCAGTACCCGGACAACTCTCTGGCCATCCAGACAAAACCTAGGACAATACACGAGTGAGTGTGAGGTCCATGGCTGATTCAGCAGCCACATCCCTGGTATTTAAGGGAGACTCAGGCAACGCCTGAATGGAAAGAATGTTGATGGCAGGGGCAGGGTCAGCCTCTACCATTTGTAAGGGCAATCTACTAAGGCCATCAGCGTGGCCCATTTCCTTGCCAGGTTTGTGAACCAAAGAA
Source organism: Crotalus tigris (assembly GCF_016545835.1). Taxonomy (NCBI): domain Eukaryota; kingdom Metazoa; phylum Chordata; class Lepidosauria; order Squamata; family Viperidae; genus Crotalus; species Crotalus tigris. Next base: position 5,004,958 of record NW_024096625.1, on the reverse strand, counting down.
AAGTCATAGGCTGACAGAAAGATGGACCATCTCAGCATTCTGGGGGAGATGATATGGGGAGTTTGTTTGTTCGTAGTAAACAACCCCAACAGAGGCTTATGGTCAATGTAGACCGTGAAGTGTCTACATAGAAAATCATGGAATTTTTTAATTCCAGCAACAATGGCCAAGGCTTCTCTATCTATCTGAGCGTAGTTTTGCTCAGCAGAAGACAAGGTTCTGGAGTAATATGCAACAGGAACCTGAGTTCCATCAGGTCTTAAATGGCTGAGTACAACTCCCACCCCATAAGGGGAAGCATCACAAGCGATGCACACAAGAAGAATTTCATTAAAATGTGCAAGCACATCATTTGATGTAAGTAAGGCCTTGACCTCATTGAAGCTTTCTTCATGTGCTTGTGACCACTGCCACACTGCCTGTTTGTCTAAGAATCGACGAAATGGTTCAGCTACATTAGCTTTGTTAGGTATGAATGCATTGTAAAAGTTCAAGACTCCCAGAAAAGCTTGCAATTCAGCTTTAGATTTAGGCCTAGGAGCCTGCAGGATAGCCTTTAATTTAGACTCAGCAGGGTGAATGCCCTTGGCATCTATTCTGAATCCCAGGAAATCTGTTGAAGACACTCCAATTTTGAATTTGTCTTTTTTAAGCTTGAGGCCTGTTTTCCTGAAATGCAGCAGAACAGCCCTCAACCTCTCAGCTAAATTTTGAGTGGATTCTCCTGCTATTAGGACATCATCAAAATAGGGGCAAACCCCTGGCATACCTCTCAGGGTGTTTTCCATTACACTTTGGAAAATTCCAGGAGCTACATTTACTCCAAATTGTAGTCTTTTGACTTTGAATGCCCCCCTATGAGTTACAATAGTTTGTGCTTCAGCAGCAGCTTCATCAACAGTAACTGTTGATAAGCCTGTGCTAAATCCAGCTTTGCAAAAACATGCCCCCCTTTGAGGGAGGCCAAAATGTGGCTGACTACAAGTACAGGATATGCATGCTGTTGCAATGCCTTGTTTAGAGTGCATTTGTAATGTGCACAGAAGCGAATGTCCCCATTAGCCTTGAGAGGCGTGACTACGGGAGTTTCCCATGGACTTGAGTCAACAGGTTCTAAGACACATTGCTGAATCAATTTGTCCAATTCAGCATCAATTTTCCCTTTCAAAGCAAAGGGTACTCTCCTTGTTTTTACTCTGATAGGAGTGACAGTGGGGTCCAGTTTCAAGGAAACTGGGGGGCCTTTGTATGCTCCCAGCTGGGGGCTGAAGACATCTGCAAATTCTTTGCAGACTTCCTGTAGACCTAATGTTTGCAAATTGTGAAGCCCTGTAACTTGTATTCCCAAGACCTCAAACTAATCGAGTCCAATGAGACTCGTGCGTTCACTCCCAACTACTAATACATCTAATGGACCTTCAAAATCCTTGTATTGTACATTAAGGGTGGCCTCCCTCTTAACACACACCTTGGAATTTTGGAAGTCCGTTAAGACTATATTGGATGGCCTAAGCTTGGCCTGGAACCCACTGCTAGAGCAAATCTTTCTGAAAGTGTGAATGGAAATAATTGAAAGTGCAGACCCAGTGTCCAGTTCCATAACCAATGGAACTCCTTGCAACTTCACCTTAAGTGACAGTTTCTTTTTAAGTGGCTTGTGTGTGCCTGTCCTATAAATGCTTCTAAGTGTTGCACAGAAACCCACCCTATTTTGGCTGGGGACCCTGGTACCTTTCAGGCGCAATTCTTCTTGGGGTTGTACCTTCTGATGGCCCACACACACAGCTGCTTTGTGGCCTTGCTTTCCACATGCTCTACAGATTGCAGAACGGAACCTGAAGTCGGTCCTCTTGTGGCGACCTCCACACCCGAAGCACTTGGGTACAGTTGAAGACTTTTCTCTGCCTTTCTTCTGTTTTCTTTCTTTGGCTGAGTAAAGATGATCCACCTCATCTTCAGGATCTTCTTCCGAGCTCTCCTGGACTCCCTCATGGTGCACGGAGACGGCTTCTGGGTTGTTCCGGATAGGCCTCATGTTTTTGACTGCCCCACCTGCTGTCTCTTCTGTAGTGACCTCTCTCAAGGCATCTTGAAATGAAATGTCCTCCTTTGCAAAGAGTCTCTATTGCAAGTCTCTGTTCCTAAGCCCACATACAAATCAGTCTCTCAACCTTTCTTCTAAGTCTTTAAAATCACAAGGCTTAACTGCTCTTCTTAAGGCTGCAATGTATTCTTTAGCTGATTCATCAGCTCTTTGATCCCTCTGTTCAAAAGTATGTCTCCATGCAATAACAGACAACTTGGGCTGAAAATATTCCTTCAATAATTTTTTAAAATCTGTATAAGTGACAGATTCAAGAGGAGCAGGGGCTGCCAAATTTTCAGCAATTTCAAATGCATCTTGACCACAGACACACAGTAAAGTCACGGCCTTCAAGCCATCTTCTCTTACTTGATTTACTCTAAGGTAATTTTCTACCCTGGCAACATAAGACTCCCATCTTTCTGGGTGCGTAACATCGAATTCAGACAGTCTCCCAATCTTCGCCATTCTTGCTTCTCTGTTAGGAAGGGGTCTATCAGCCAGCTTACCTCCAGCGATGCTGTACTGGCAGGCTAGGTGCTGAGTTTAACACCGTCTTCCTCTCTTCAGGACTCTTGGGTAAGCTTAATTCTTCTTTTTGTTTTTTGTAAGCCATCCCATCCTCGTCTCCAGTGTTGAGTCCTCGAGTCAACGGCGAATGACTACAGCACATTCTGTAATTCCAACAGCCCTTTATTTGAAGTAGTTCTCTCTCCATCACAGCTCTGAGGCTCGCAGGCCTCTCTGACTCCTTTAATAGCGTCCCTGGGCAAAAAGGTAACATTTGGCACACTTCTGCACCTCGCGCATGCGCGCGAAGCCGGCACCAGCCAGTCTGGTCCCAGGCAGCTTGCAACTGCCCGGGACCATTGCAACGTCCCGAGCCTGCCTTTGCAGGCTCAGGACACAACACCATCCATATCCAGTCTTTAGACTATTCAGTTTCAGCGGTATGTGAAATTATGCTCTGAAATTACTACTTTGCAACAAAAATAATCATCTCATATTTTGATGGATAATTACTTTTTTAGAATTTTTATTGGCCCAGCTTTTTTTTTTCTTCAGTTTTACTCTTAAAGGGAGCAAAGCATTGGGCTGGATAGATACCAAAGAAGAGCAAATCTCAGTCTCCTTTGTAGGGAGGAGCAAATTGTCTCTGCCTCTGTAGAATATAAACTACAATTACAAAGTAAATGTTAAAATAGGGATGGATTAATGAGGAAAATATCAGAATGGGATAAGAAGAATTGATGCTCCTTTTTTTAAGCAACTAGGGTAACTTCTGATTCCTGTCATGACAAATAGTAGTTAATCTCAATGAAATCCTGTTTCAGGCATTATGTTTTTGCACAGATCAGGCATACATTTTGTTTGCTGACATGAATCTGATCTCACTATCATTGCCAATAATCAAATGATAAGCTAAGGAAGTGCTCCTGCATTGATTTTTTCTTTTAATATTTTCTAAGTAAGTTAAAATTCTTGAAAAATTATGTGTAATAGTTATTTTATTCTGTTTTTTAAAGCATTTCTGGCGTGAAATTATAATAAGTTCCCTCCATCCCACTCTTTCCTCCTTTATTACTAGAGTGTAAAATTCATTTTCTGTCACAGATAATTTAATTTGCAGTCCAGCCTGAAGCTTCAGAGTGCCCGATGAAGTGAATGGAGAAAATATGCCAAGAGAGTTTCATTTTTAGAATTATGTTGCAAAAATAAAAGTCATTGCTCAAATACTGTATTTAATTGAGAGGACTAAAACCTATCCAGGAGTTAATTTATCCAAGACAGGACAAATGGATCATCTTGCCTCTGAGGTCAAATATACCAGGTAGTTTTCCCTTTCCTTTTATATCTTGGTGTGCTGTGTAAATATTGATAGGTACAGTGGTATCTCAGTACTCATTCTTAATTGGTTCTGGAGGCGCGATGAATATAAAAAATGATGAGTACCAAACAAATTTTTCCCATTAGGAATAATATAGTGAGTCACAAGGCAGGTGACACCAACAAGCTCTAGGTTGTGTGTTAAGTACCAAACGAATAATGAGTACCAGGACAAAAAATTCACGTCAGAATGTGTTGAGTACCAAATTTGATGATTTTCAAAGCACTTGAGTACCAAGGTATCACTGTATACCGTTTTTTACTGTTGGGTTGCATGCACAGAGACCCCCCTGGAGTAAAAATCCTGCTGGCAATTATTTCTACTTGTATCACAGTTTCTGCCTATATTTTTGTATATATTAGCACCAGCCATTTTGTGCTGCATGCAAAGATCAACAAAAATGCTATGCTATGCTTGTTATTTCAGTGCAACACTTTTCTATATTGAGTAAAAGTAGTTTAACAGTTAAATACTGTAGAACCCAATAATACTACAGGTGAGTTTTAGGGGCCTATGCAAACTTTTGGTGGCTGAAGAAGTTGCACTAGAAAAATTTTGGATGGTCAGATATGATTCTCTTATCCTTCCCTTATTTTATTTTTTTTTAATGGAGAAGCCCTGATTTTTAAAAATGTGTTAAACTTGTATAATGCTTACATTAGAGTTTTTGAATGCTTGCCATCTCAAAATGGCATAAAATAACAAAGTTTTGTTCAGAAAAATAATATATGAATATTGTAGAGCAAATCCCCATCCTGTTGGTGTATCAAAGAAACTTGAAGTCTTGGGTCTTCTCTTAGGTCTTTAGTGAGGGTGAGTGACGCACCATTCCTTGTATTCTTTTTCCTATTCTATTCCAGTGTATTGCTATCTTTAATTCCTCATTCTTATTTCTAATTGTATTTTGGACAAAAAGCTTTTAATTTATGAGCAATCCATTATTATTTGGAGTTGCTGGCAAACAAAATGAATGGAAGGAAAGAAGGAAGGAAGGAAGGAAGGAAGGAAGGAAGGAAGGAAGGAAGGAAGGAAGGAAGGAAGGAAGGAAGGAAGGAAGATAGATCATTGCTCTGGAGTGAGTGACATGAACAATAACATTGCTCTTCTCGATTTTAAAGGTCCTTTCTAACCAGATTCTTTAGTCCAGAGGTCCCCACCATGTGAGCCATGACTCACTACCAAGCTGTGGACTGTGGTCACCAGGGCATGGGACAGGCTGGACAGTGTGTGCACATGTGCACACATCCCTCCACTTGCACTAGCACCACGGCTGTGGGGTGCAAAAACAGGCTGCTGCTGCACCTCAGGGTGTGAAAATGGGGTGTCACCGAACCTTGGGCTCTGAAAACAGGACACAGCCACACACAGGGTACATAAACGGGATACCACTATGCCACAGGGCATGAAAATGGGACACCATGCCACACAAGAACGGGGCAGGGCTAACGAGTATCACGTGGGCGCTAGTGCTGCCCATTTGTGTTGCATGTGTGCTCATGGCCCTGTTCACACACATGCACACGCAAGCATAAAATGCTGCCCCTTCCCTTTCTCTCTGGTCCGCCAACTGAGAAAGATTGGTGACCTCTGCTTTAGTCGGATTTCTCTTCAGCTCATTCAGTAAATACATCTTAACTTCAATCTTTTTGATCTTCTAGACAGCTCCATCACTTAAAAAGATGAGAAGCATAACTTCTTATTAAACTTTTTCATTGTTTTTTTTAAAGGTTTTTCTGAAATTCTGTCTGGAGTGATGTACCCTTCCTCCAAGCATTAAGATAGTTGTACTTATCTGAAGGCTTAGCTTAGCTGTTTTAGACTACATAAGATATATCCCATGTTGTTCTTTCTTGGACAGGAATGGATCACTCTTCAAGATGCCAATGTTTCAGTACAGACAATTGTTAGATAGATGGAGTTTAGATCAAAAAGTTGATATTACTTTAAGTTTAGAAGATGTGAATTTGATAAAACAAATTAGAGATCAAAGTCGAACTCATATAAAGAGAATTTATAATGTATTAATGGAATTATCAAAGATTGTATGATAAAATGGGCCCAAAATTTTCAAGAGCCGATATTATTAGATACATGGGAGGCAATTTGGGTTGGGAATGTGAAGTTTACTCAGGCTCAAAATTTACGAGAAAATTTTTATAAAATGTTTTATAGGTGGCATTTGGATCCACAAAAATTGTCTCGCATGTATCCTAATTTACACCCTAAGTGTTGGAGATGTGGTTGCTTAGATGCAACCTTTTATCATATTTGGTGGGCCTGTACAAATATAAAAGCTTTTTGGATTAAGATTTGGAACATTCAAAAGATTTTTAATAGAAAGATAAAGTTTACACCACAATTGTTTTTGTTAGGTATTATTGAAGGTTGTGATGTTAAAGAAACTATTTTAATGTTGAATCTTATTACAGCGGCAAGGCTATTGGTTGGGCAATATTGGAAGAAAGATTCTTTGCCTACTATAGAAGAATGGTTGTTTAAAGTTTCCAATTTAGCAGAAATGGCCAAAATTTCTGCTTACTTGAAAGATCATTCACAAGAAAGATACATCTTGGTGTGGAGAAGATGGATAAACTTTGTACAGAATAAATATGGGATTAGAAAGTATTATTTAGTTTTTGATTAACTTATAGTTAACTGGGAGTTGTTTGTATTTGAGTTAAAGTATTTTAGGGATTTGGTTATTGGTATAGTTGGATAAGCTTAGTTAGAATTTGTTTGTTTATTTTTTATTTTTTTTAACCCTGTAATCAGCTCTGGGAAGTTAGGAGGGAGGGTTGGGGGGGGAGGGGAGGGAGGGAGGGAGGGTTATTGTATTGTAATAATGTATTTGTATAAAACTTTTCAATAAAAAAAGATGCCAATGTTTAAATCATAGTAACCAATAACCTTAGCAATGCAGACTACACTATTTTAATTTGATCACACAATCAAAATTTGGACTCTTGTTAACTGGCATATATTTATGATGATTGCAGGGGTCATGTGATTCCCCTTTTGCGACCTTCTGACAAGCAAAGTCAATGGAGAAGCCAGATTCACTTAGCAACTATGTTACTCACTTAATAACCATAGTGATTCACTTAATCATTGTGGCAAGAAAGATCATAAAATGGGGCAAAGTTCACTTAACAACTGTCTTGCCGAGCAACAGAAATGTAGAGTTCCATTGTGATCATAAATCGAGGACTACGTGTATAGGTTCAGATAAATCTGAATTATGTTTCATACTGGAGCAATACACTTACAGGTAGCCCTTGACTCACTAAGCAACCACTGTAAGTTCCAATGAACCTATATGGGGGGTTACATATGACTGATTGACCTTCCCCTGCAGTTACATGACTGTAAGTTGGAGCTTAGCAATCGAGTCACATTTACAGCCATTTGAAGCAGCCCATAGTCATAGGACCATATTTTAGGACACTTTTGTTGAAAGCCGGCAAAATTGCACCTGTGTGAACCATTGGTTTGTTAATGACACCGATGTCACTTAATGACCATGGATTTGCTTTATAGTCATAGTGTTCACTTAATGATTGTCACAAAAAAGATTGTATAATTGGGTTGATCAAATGATTGACCTCATTTATGACTGAGTTATGATCTTGATGGGCTGGCTGCATTATGGTCATAACTCGAGGATTACCTACATTTGGATATGCCTTTAATGTAACAACATTCAAGCAGTTGGTTTTAGAAAAGTATATGAATTTACCTCAGTGGCATCCTGAAAACTTCTTTGTTTGTGAGCATTCTGGATGGAGACAGATAGTCATATACAGAAAATATTTCCCTGTGTATTTTGCCTGTCTGTTAAACTATTCGCTGTGAATAAGCTTTCAAAATGACCGTACTTATCATCATCCCAATGGTTTGGGACTCTCAGCCAGCGTAGTTTGATGATTGCACCAACTGCATTCAGCTATCTCATTTATGCATTATGAGGAGTTTGGTCCCAGACTTCCAATGCACTGATCAGTGAAATCAGTTTGAAACTCCAATCCATATCCAATCCATATCAATTTATTCTCTATAGGCATTCTTTGTTTCTGGGGGTCTGTCATATACAATCATGTTTGTAATTCCAGTAAAGTGGGTGAATTGGCATTATCTAACTATTTAGATATTTCATTACATCATTTTTCAAAAATATTGGCACTCATACTAACAAAATTGTGGAAATATACCAAGGTTTTCAAGAGACAGTATATTCTGAATCAATATCTAATTACATAACGGAGCTGTTTTAGATGCCCAAGACTGTCAAATACAAGCCAAAAACATTTTTCTGATGATTGTAATCTGATGAAGTTATTTAAATTTTTATTCTGCCGCTGAAATCAGTTCTAAAGTTATCGTGGTCACATTTTAATTTAAATTTTAATTTGGGATGTGTGATATTTTAATCATACCAATTTTTAAAAACATAATAATACTTTACAGTATTGTTTTTAAAAAGCCCAATATTTAGTATTTTACTTTTTAGTAGACTCATATATAATAAAAATAAAATAATAAAGAGATGAAGGGAAGGAAAAAAGTTGCAGACTTCAAGAGGGAAACTAAAATTGTGGATAATAGGACATTTGGAACTGAGCAGCAGAAGACAATTTGAAGTCGAGCTATGTACAAATGATGAACATGTATGCTAAAATGTATAAGCTTTTATCGAAATTGGAAATAGAAAAGAAATAAATGAAAAGCTGCATGGTGAAATTGGTTAAGCAATTTGGATAAAACATACTTATGGAACGGTAAGAAAATATGTGGTTAAAAGGCTTGAAATTTACATTATGAAAGAGAATTTTAATGAAATGATGTACCACTGATATATGACCCCAGAAAAATTGTCTAGAATGTATTAAAGAACTTCAAATGTCTAGAATGTATCAAAGTACTCAAAGTACTACAGGCAGCAACAAGGCAGCATGACAGAGGCAGCGGAGCAGCAGAAAACACGACTGGCAGCTTGAGAGAACCTGGCTGAACATCAGAGACAGAGCAATGGCCAGAGACAAGCGGCGGATGGAGGCAGTTGGTGGGAAGGCCCAGCAGAGAAAACCAGGCTATTAAACCTGCACAGCAGAGAAAAACCAACTAGCAAACCTGCCCAGCTCAGAAAGACTGGCTATTAGACCAGCTCAGCACAGAAAGACTGGCTGAACATAGAAGAGACCCCAGAGGAGCAATGGTGGAGGCAATTGGGGGCAGCTAGAAAGGCCAGCTGAGCACAGAAAGGTAGTCAAAAAAGCAAGGCAGAGAGGATAGAAATAAATAAAAAGCAAATTAAGAAAATGAAGGATAGGGATGAATTTTTAGGCAGAGAGCAGAAAGCTAAAAGCAAATTCCTTGTTGAGGAGAAATCAGCCCTTTCCTTCGTTAAATAGCCCTATCCTAACATTAATTTTTAACTTCAATATAAACTGCAATTCTTTTTTTTTAAAACCAAGGGCATACTGTTACATACTTTTATCTATACCTAAATAACAAGGCAGAAAAACAAGCACAAACAGGCAGAAAAAGGATAGAAAAAAAACAGTCATAATTACCTAGAACAGAGAAGCTAGAAACAAGGCTAACAGCAAAGCACATCCACCAACCAAAAAGAGGGATTTTCAAACAACAAACTCATGGAACAAGTGTGGTATGCAATATATGTTCCATGTATGTGCCCAAAGAACACCCAAACTATACATGCATTAGATGTAAACTATGTGAACTACTACAGGAAAAAGCAAGGAACTTAGAGGCAACTTTAGCCAAGCTCCAATGTACACAAGAAAGCTATACTCAAACTGTTATGTCCCAAGCCTTTGCAAACAGCTCGGGCGTTTGCAGGCAGTCCCGGGCAGGTGCAAAGCTGCCCGGGACCAGACAGGCTGTCGCCAGCGCCGTGCGCATGCGCGGGTGCTGGCGCGGGAAAAGTAACCCATTTACCCGGGAGTTGCCTATATAAGAGGCTGCGAGGCGTTTGGGCGAGGCTGAAGCCATCTTCCTGTAAGCTGAACGCTGAATAAAAGAAACTGAGAACTCCAGCTGCTTCTCGTGTCTGTTTTCCCGCCACGGACGCAACACTGGCGACGAAGGTGGGATGCCTTGCACTACCTGGAAAGGAAGAAGTGTAAGCTTACCCAAGGAGTCCTGAGCGGCGGAAGAGGAACGGCGTCGACTCGGCAGCTGCCCGCCATTCCGGTGCGCATTCGGGGGTAGGCTGGCTGATAGACCCGTCTCCTGAAGATCCGAAGATGGCGAAAATCGGAAGGCTTTCAGAATTCGACGTCTCACATCCAGAGCGGTGGGAGTCCTACGTATCCAGAATGGAGAACTACTTCAAGGCAAACCAAGTGAGGGAAGATAGCTTGAAGGCTGCCACCCTGCTTTGCGTTTGCGGCCAAGACGCCTTCGAAATCGCAGAAAACCTTGCAGCACCTGTCCCAGTAGAGTCTGTAAGCTACGCAGACCTGAAGAAGCTGCTGAAGGAGCACTTCCACCCCAAGGTGTCCGTTATCTCATGGCGCCACACCTTCGAACAGAGGGATCAACGGTCCGGTGAGTCAGCCAAGGAATACATCGCCGCGTTACGGAAGGCCGCCAAGCCCTGCGAGTTCAAGGACCTCGAGGAACGACTGAGGGACCGATTCGTGTGCGGGTTAAGGCATCGAGAGCTACAACAGAGACTTTTCGCTAAGGAAGAATTATCCTTCCAAGACGCCTTAAGGGAAGTCACCGCAGAAGAAGCAGCAGGCGGCGCCGTCAAGAACATGCGGCCGATCAGAAGCAGTGCAGAGGGTGCGTCCGTGCACCAGGAAGACGTCCGACGAAACTCCGAGGAGGATCTGGACGAAGAAGTCGACCGTCTACACCCCGCGAAGGAAGAGAACCAGAAGGGAAGCTCTTCGGCTCCGCTCAAGTGCATCGGCTGTGGAGGTCGCCACAGGAGAACCGACTGCAAGTTCCGCTCCGCTACCTGCCGGGCATGCGGCAAACAAAGGCACATTGCAGCTGTGTGTCTGGGCCGACGAAAGGCACAACCCCAAGAAGAACGCCTGAAGGGTACCAGATTCCCCAGCCAGAATAGGGTAGGTTTTTGCGCTTCGCAAAGAAGCATCTGTAGAACAGGCACACACAAGCCCATGAAGAAAAAGCTGTCACTCAACGTGAAGCTACAAGGGGTTCCATTATCTATGGAACTAGACACAGGGTCTGCCCTTTCCATTATTTCATTGCATACATTTAGGAAGATTTGTTCCAGTAGTGGGACTAAGGCCAAGTTAAGGCCTTCTGATATTGTATTAACAGATTTTCAGAACTCAAGAGTGTGTGTTAAGGGGGAGGCCACCCTTAACGTGCAATACAAGAGTTTTGAAGGTCCACTAGACTTATTAGTAGTAGGGGGTGAACGAACGAGTCTCATAGGACTCGATTGGTTTGAGGCCCTGGGGATACACGTCACAGGACTCAACAGCTTACAAACACTCGACCTACAGGAAGTCTGCAAAGAATTTGCAGATGTTTTCAGCCCCCAGCTGGGCACATTCAAAGGACCACCTGTGTCCTTAAAGCTAGACCCCACTGTCACTCCCATTAGGATTAAAGCAAGAAGGGTCCCTTTTGCTTTAAAAAGTAAGATTGATACTGAATTAGACAAACTAATCCAACAGGGAATCCTAGAACCTGTTGATTCCAGCCCGTGGGAGACCCCCATTGTCACGCCTCTAAAGGCAAATGGGGACATTCGCATTTGTGCTGATTACAAATGCACACTCAATAAGGCATTGCAGCAACATGCCTATCCTGTTCCTGTGGTCAGTCACATCCTGGCCTCTCTCAAGGGGGGGCGTGTTTTTGCAAAGCTTGACCTAGCTCAAGCATATCAACAGCTGCCTGTTGATGATGATGCTGCCATAGCTCAGACCATTGTGACCCACAGGGAGAGCCTTTAAGGTAAAAAGGCTACAGTTTGGAGTGAATGTCGCTCCTGGGATTTTCCAAAGCGTAATGGAAAACACACTACGAGGTATACCAGGGGTCTGCCCCTATTTTGACGATGTCTTGATTGCAGGAGACTCCACACACATTCTAGCTGAAAGGCTTAGGGCTGTCCTGTTAAGATTCAGGAAATCAGGCCTCAAGCTCAGAAAAGACAAATGCAAGATTGGGGTGCCTTCTACTGAATTTTCTGGGATTCAAAATTGATGCTGCTGGGATTCATCCTGCTGAATCCAAACTAACTGCTATTTTAGAAGCACCCAGGCCAAAGTCCAAGGCCGAACTTCAGGCCTTCTTAGGCCTCCTGAATTTCTACAATTCTTTTCTTCCACATAAAGCTAGTGTAGCTGAGCCTCTTCACAGGCTACTAGACAAACATGCTGTGTGGCTGTGGTCACAAGCACATGAGGCTTGCTTTAAAGAAGTCAAGGCCTTGCTCACTTCTAACAGTGTTCTTGCACATTTCAACGAGTCTCTTCCTGTGTGCATCGCTTGTGATGCGTCCCCCTACGGGGTTGGAGCTGTCCTGAGTCACCTCAGGTCTGATGGAACTCAGGTTCCTATTGCATACTACTCCAGAACACTGTCTTCTGCCGAGCGCAACTACGCTCAGATAGACAGGGAGGCTCTGGCTGTTGTTGCTGGAATTAAAAAATTCCACGATTTTCTATATGGCAGGCATTTCACGGTCTTCACTGACCATAAGCCTCTGCTGGGACTGTTTACCACACGTAAGCAGACTCCCCACATCATTTCCCCTAGAATGCTTAGGTGGTCTATTTTTTTGTCTGCATATGATTTTTCATTACTCCACAAGCCTGGGAAAGAAATGGGCCATGCTGATGGCCTCAGTAGGTTGCCTCTGCCAGTAGTAGAAGCTGACCCCGCGCCAGCTGTCAACATTCTATCAATCCAAGCCTTGCCCGAGCTCCCTCTTAGTGCCAGGGATGTTACCGCTGAAACAGGTACAGATCACACACTTTCACGTGTCCGCTCCTGGGTCCTGTCCGGGTGGCCTGAGCACTGCCCTAGTCCTGAGTTTCAGAGTTTCTGGTCCAAAAGGAACGAACTGTCCCTTTCTCAGGGTTGTCTGCTTTGGGGAAACAGAGTTGTCATTCCCACCTCAATGAGGACTAGGGTCTTAGAATCCCTCCACGAGGGTCATCCTGGCATTGTTCGTATGAAGGCTCTTGCACGCAGCCACTTGTGGTGGCCTGCTTTAGATAAAGATATTGAGGCTAAGGTACACGCATGCCACCTGTGCCAACGATCTCGCCCAGAGATGCCCCAAGCTCCTGTGCATAGATGGGAGGAAACACAGTCCCCATGGTCTAGGGTGCACATTGACTACGCTGGGCCCTTTCAGGGCCAGTTCTTCTTGGTCCTTGTTGACAGCCATTCAAAATGGCTTGAGGTTGTGCCTGTCTCATCCACCACCACTGCAAAGACTATTCAGGTACTGAGGGGGATTTTTGCTGCACACGGGCTGCCAGATGTCATTGTGTCCGACAACGGCCCTCAATTCACCTCCTCCGAATTCCAAGCTTTCTTACAGGCAAACCTGATTCGTCATGCCACGTCTGCGCCTTTTCACCCGTCCACCAACGGTATGGCTGAACGCATGGTGCGCATCGCAAAGGACGCCTTGAAGAGACTCACCTACGGGGACTGGCATCACAGGTTGGCTGACTTTCTCCTTTCTTATCGCACCACACCGTCCACTTCTACAGGGAGAAGTCCAGCTGAACTTCGTTGGGGGCGCCAACTTACTACTAGACTTGACCGGTTGCATCCGGACAGACTGCCTTCATCTACCTCACATCCTAGGGCACCTAGACAACTACTTGTGGGTGCCCCGGTTTGGGCTCGCAATTACGGGCCTGGTCATACATGGGTCCCCGCTTCTGTGTCCAGGATCACAGGTCCTCTCTCCTACGAGGTTGCCCTGGACAACGGTCGTGTCCTGCGTCGGCACATCGACCAACTTCGCTCTAGGCGAGACTTTTCTGATGAGACTCCTGGGTCTTTTCCAGGGGGGGAGGGGGACCCTTTGGAGCAAAGGGAAGGGCAAGAGCTACTGCCCATCTCCACTGAGGGAGCCACAAACGGCCCATCCCAGGATTCTGCAATTGCTCCGAAAAGGAAGTCATGGAGCTTACCCACACAACAGGCACTCACGCCTACTCCAGCCAGGGAGTCACCCCGGGGCATACTCACTTTCCACATACATCACACAGCACTCCAGCAACGGAGGATACCCGGGGGCATCCCAACAAATCATTCCCCGCAAGAGAGCTGGCACACAGTTCCCAAGGTTGGCCTGACCTTACCCCAAATCCTACAGGGGGTCAAACATACACAGAGCTAGTCGAGGAACCAAGTCCCGACTACAACACCCCTAGCACAAATCAGGGAACACCTGAGTTTTGGGAAAGTACAGAAACCCACACGAGCCCGAGCACAGAATGGGGTTCAGGGATGGGACAGCCTCCTGACAGGTCTTGGACTGACCTAGGAGGTTCTACAGAGACGCCCAGCAGTGGCTATCACTTCAAGGGGCCTGAGGGTCTACAGCTAGGTAGGACAACCAGGTCACAAAGCAACAGAAGCCCTGGCCTGACGAGCCCGGTGGGCAAGCAAGCAGGCCAGGCATCGGGGCACAGTCCTTGGAAGACACCAGGGCACAATAGAGAGAACAGGCTCACGCCTCCCTCCAGTCAGGGGACTTATGCCAGTAACCCAGAGCTAAGAAGGTCACAGAGAGCAAAGAAATCTCCTAAGTATCTAGAAGATTACATAACATTGCTGGCAAGGCAAAAGCCAGTAATCAGTGGGAGCACTGGGGAGCAAAATGTCATATAAAATAAATGTTGTATGTTGGTAGTAGTTTTAGCCCGGGGGAAAGGGGTGTTATGTCCCGAGCCTTTGCAAACGGCTCGGGCGTTTGCAGGCAGTCCCGGGCAGGTGCAAAGCTGCCCGGGACCAGACAGGCTGTCGCCAGCGCCGTGCGCATGCGCGGGTGCTGGCGCGGGAAAAGTAACCCATTTACCCGGGAGTTGCCTATATAAGAGGCTGCGAGGCGTTTGGGCGAGGCTGAAGCCATCTTCCTGTAAGCTGAACGCTGAATAAAAGAAACTGAGAACTCCAGCTGCTTCTCGTGTCTGTTTTCCCGCCACGGACTCAACACAAACCAAACCAAATAATGAACAAATAACTCCCAGAGGATTTGACCCTACTGATAAACCCTTGAAGGAAGACAAATGGGGGTATGTCATACCTAGAAGGAAACACAATACTCAAAGAAAGAAGCAGCATACAACTAACAAACCCCTTCTGCCCAATCCAACCCAAACAGAAGCAGCCCCATTAAAACTGAGCAATCGATTTCTCCCCTTAGATGGAAACACGCAGACCCACAATCTCCCCCTCAAAGAAAACATGCAGAAACGTAGCAAAGAAACAACACCAAACATCCCTAAAGGAGCCACATCAATAAACACACCTGAGATAAACAGAAAAGCACCCCAGACTGCAGCCCCACCAACAGAGAGGTGAATGTTGGTAATAGAAGTTTCTATCCTCAAAGGAACAGACTGGACATACAATCCAGGGAGGTATGTTGTCTCCCTGGAGCAAAAATCAAAGATGTGGCTGAGAACCTAACCAAAATAATTAGGCCCACAGATTACTATTCTTTTCTCCTTCTCCACATTGGGACAAATGACACAACAAAGTACCTGAATACAGTATCGAGAGATTATAAACAACTAGGCAATAAAGTTAAGAAGTTAAGAGCACAAATAGTGTTCTCATCAGTACTTCCAATGAAAGGCCAACACCCATTGAGGGAAAAAAGAATTCTAGAAATAAAACATTGGCTAAAGGGTTGGTGTCACCAAGAAAACTTTGGTTTCCTGGACCATGGACTGCATTTCCTACGTGAAGGACTCTTGGCAAGGGATGGGCTGCACCACACGAAAACAGGAAAAAATGTACTCGGAAAAAGACTGGCCCAACTCATCAGGAATGCTTTAAAGTAAAATTGAGGGGGGAGGGTTACCAATATTTAGAATCTCTAGAACCCCAAACCAATAATAAATCCCAAGAAAACAAATTAAACAATGAGGTAGGCAGTGATGAGAAAAAAAGAAAAATTCAAACAACAATTAGGAGATTCAGGAAACATACCCACGGACAGGCATAAAAGTCTTAAATGCTTATATATAAATGCTCAAAGCTTGAGGATCAAACAGGGTGAACTAGAAGCAATAGTACATGAGGGTGGGTATGACATAGCTGGCATAACAGAAACCTGGTAGGACGAAACCCATGACTGGAATGGACTGATGGATAGATACAAATTGTTCAAAAGAAACAGATCTACAAAAAAAGGAGGGGGAGTTTCACTATATGTAAGAGAACACTACATATCTACAGAAATGCACATGATCAAAGATAAAATCTCTCCAGAATGTATATGGGTCAATATAAAAGAGAAAAAAAGTGATATTGCCATAGGTGTATATTACAGGGCACCCAATCAATCCTTATTTTCTTCATTTCTTTTTTAATATTAGTATTGTTTTTATCTTGTTAAAAATTCTTCAACAAAAATTATATTTCAAAAAAGAGGGAGAGTAAAATTGTTAAGGAAGGCTTTCCATATCAGCTGCCTTCCAGAAATTTTGAACTGCAGCAATCATGATCTGGTAGAAAGAGAAAGGAGTTAATGCATCAGGTTAAAGAAGGCATGCAAAAAAAAAAAAAAAAGGCTCAGTAGTTGAAAGCTGAGCAGAAATGAGAAAACACTGACTGAAGACAAACAACATAATAACAAAATAACAAACTTGGAAGTGACCTTGGAAGTCTTCTGGTGCAATCATCTGCTCAAATAGGAGACGTTCTACCATTTCAAACAAATGGCTGTCCAATCTCTTCTTAGAAACCTCTAGTGATGTAGCACCCACCACTTCCAGAACAAGCTATTCTAATGATTAATTCTTCTTACTGACAGAATATTTCTCAATAGTTAGATCTCTCCTTGATTACTTTCCATCCATTGCTTCTTGTCCTGCCTTCAGGTGCTTTGCAGAATAAATTGATTCCTTCTTCTTTGTGACAGCACCTTAGATACTGGAATACTGCTATCATGTCATCCCTAGTCCTTCTCTTTGCTAGGCTAGCATACACAGTTTCTGCAACCGTTCTTCATATGTTTTAGCCTCAGTCTCCTAATCATCTTTGTTTTTTTTCTCTGCACTCTTTCTGGAATCTCAAAATCTTTTTCATATCATGGTGACCAAAACTGGATGTAGTATTCCAAGTGTGATCTTACCAAGTATGGTACTAACCTTCACATGATCTTGATTCTATCCCTCTGTTAATGCCATCTGTCACTGCATTGGCTTTTTTGGAGAGCTGCAGTGCACTGCCGGCTCATATTTAAGTGATTGTCCACTAGATTCCTCTCACTGCAAAACAAAGCGCTACAAAATACAAAATAGAATACCAAACTATAAAATAGAATGAAAGTGGAAGTGCAGAAAAATAACTTGGGAATGGGAATAGATTTCTTGCAAGTCTAGTATTGGTGTCTTTTTGGGGGCAAAATATTATGTCTTTAAAGTTTATAAGCCGTTCAACTGGAAGAGATGGAATAATTTTCTTCTTCCACATGAAGGTCCCGTCTGTGTGGTAGGATGATCTGATCTTGCTCTTGATCAAATGCTGCCTCAGGCAGGAGCCTCTAGTTATGAATGAAGCTACTGCTTCTCCAGTCCAATGGCATTATATTTAGATATAGAAAAGCCATTTCAAGTTGCTGAATCTGCTTCTGAAATGGCAACCTGTCATTATCTTGTGCTGGAGAACATCGCTGGCTCACTTATCTGAGTGCTTGAAAAACATGGAAGTCAAATTAAGCAAAGGAACCTAAACTGCAGAGTCATCAGCTCTCCACCAGGATTTGGGAAGGCAAAGTGACTTGCCATCCATGGAAACATTATTTGCTTCTGGTTTTTGGAAGGGAAGGTAGTTAAGGCATTAGGGGCATCTGCAGGGTGGGGGAATCACAAAATGAATATGTGATGCTAGTAAAAAGGGGCAGGGCTTTGATTGTCTGGTCACAACCAGCACCTTCGTTTTTCAAAATCATCATTTCCCTCCCTCCCAATATCCTTGCATTTGAGTTTGGTCCCTTAACAGCATCAGTATCTATAATGACATACCTAGCTTACGTGTATGTGTATGTGTGCTGTATACATGTGCCTGGCATTTTTTTTCCTTTTTATGACCCTGTAATCCCTTAATATGGTGTAAAGTCAGGGCAACTGAATACATATGTCAACTATATGTATATAAAATGACATGCCTAGCATATGCCTAGCACCAGTGGTGGGATTCAGCCGGTTTGCACCGGTTCGGCAGAACCGATACCTAATTTTTTGTTGAGTTCAGCGAACCGGTTATGATAAATCTGAGTCTCATCTCCATTTTTTCCAAGTTTTTTTCAATCTGAAGGCTTCTCCCATCAGCCATTTGGGTCTTCCCACTCTCACGTTCCTCAGAGTGATGGAGGAGATTCTCCAAAGCACTGACAGAAGCTGACACCCTGTTCCATGCCCAAGGAAGACCTCCTCCATCACCCTGCAAGCAGAGGGGGGGAGGGAAAGGCAGGTGATCTGGCTGTGCTGCATGGCAGCAACAAGCAGAAGTAGAAGGGAAACCTTCTCCTGTCTGCCTCTGCTTGCTGCCACCGCCAGACTATCGTGCACTCATCTGCCTCCAATCCCCTTGCCTCTGCACAGGCTCCAGACAACACTCTGGGACTGAAAAAGCAGCAATGGGAGCAAAGAGCCGTTCAAAGGAAGAGAAAAAAGGAGAAAGTGGGAGAAGTCAATACTGAACAGGCAAGGCATGACAGGTGTTGGGGCGTGGTAGGCCTGGCTGCGGGGGCCCTTCAGCATGGTAAGCAGTTGCGGAGTGCATGCCATGAGTGCACCTACCTCATGGCAGCAGCTCCCCACCGCTACCTAGCACACATATTAATTCATTTCTGATGCAACTTGGAGAGAAAGAGGGAGAGGGAGGGAAGGAAGGAGGGAGGGAGGGAGGGAGGGAGGGAGGGAGAATACATGGCAGGGAACATGTCTGTTTTGAATAGGAACAAATTGATGGCTGATTGCAAAAGGAAGGGATTCCTTTGGGAAACAGCACAGCAACATCTTTTGCAATCTTCTGGAAAACAAAAGAAACATTCGGAGGCATGAAGCCTTGGATGCAAATTAGTCCACCCACCATATGCTTAAGAGCAATCATCCAACAGCCACAACCTCAACTGTAGGTGGAAATGACAAACAGATAATTAGTACCTCTCAAGCTGCCAGCTAAAAGCTACATGGAAAAAAGGGTCACTTGGTTAAGCACATGTTTTTAACAGTTTCTTACACAGTGAGAAAATTGCTCTAAGGTCCAACATATTTCTCTTACCTGCAATTAGATCTAATCGCTGTCCTGAAGGGACAGTGACATTTGTTACTGAGCAGAAAAATATCTGTATTTTATCTTTGAACTAAGAAATTTTTTGCTAGAGGAGAAGTTTCTCTTTAGCATAAAAACAGTATCTTGTATTTAAACCACATCCTGACTGTATTTAAGCAACTGGTGGTACCCAAATCCTGAAAAAAGAATAATTCTGAAAAAAATTCTGCAATGGATTTTCAAATGGATTTTCCATATGGATGTCAATCAAAGTATGCACACACAAATTTCAACTTTGAACACAGGCCTTTGGCAACTCCTTGTCTAGGTTCAAAAAGCATACACATAAAATAAATTTCCTGCTTTTAAAAATGAGTCTATATGTTCATGAGCAGTATATGCACCAAGAGAATGCACATAATTATGATAACAGTGAAAGTTGAGTTTGGAAGATCTGTCAGGTTGAAAGGAATCCTGAGCAGGTTGTTGCTCTCTCTCCAGTTCCTGTAATGTCACCCTAATCTGTTCTTCCTCTTCCAGTTTTATTCTCACTTAACTTCCCAGGTTTCTTTCTAATCCTTTGTAACATTTTCTTCCCATACTTATTATACATACTTGATGTTTGCCCCTTCCACCAGATACGTTTATATTTATATGTGCATATACATGTAAATATGTATCTTTAAAAAACACAATGGACCCAAATACTTTACTGCCTTAACAGTACAAATAATAAAATGGATTGGTACTAATGGACATATTCCTATTTGATGCTGCCCACTGTGGAGAACTAATGAATGTCTGAATGAAGGTTGACTTCAATCCTAGTCATCCTCTTATTCTCTAGTGCAGAGCTTTTCAATCTTTTCACCCATTGTACTACTTTTAGGATATGGCAATATCCGGGTACCACCAGTTGCCTAGCAAGGTGTCAAAAACTTGATGACCAAAAAAAAAAGAAAAAAAGAAAAAAGTGATCAAGTACAGGTAGGCCTTGACTTACAACAGTTTGCTTAGTGATTGGTCAAAGTTACAGTGGCACTGAAAAAAGTGCCCCCCAAGCCACAGCCGAGCAAGACACCTGCCTGCCCACCCGGGGGTGCTCTTCCTCCTGTCCGAGGTTTTCATTGTTGTGAGCATTTCTGTTGAGGATTGGCAGCAAGGGTAGGGTGGGGGGGGCTGTTTGGTTTTATTCCCCCCTTCTGCTGGGTGGTTGCAGCAAGTTTTGGTCACTTCACATGACTCTGGGACACTGTGACCGTCATAAATATGAATCAGTTGCCAAGCATCTGAATGTAAATCACAAGACCCTGGAGATGCAGCAGTATTCCAGCTGATCGGCGCTTCTTCTGGGCTCAGCAGAAGTGCCAGGATCAGCGCCGAGCTTCATTGAGCTCTGACAGTCCCGAAGAAGCGCTGATCCTGGCGCTTCCGCTGAGCCCTGACAGCCCTGCAGCTACAGCCATCTCTCGCTCAGGCTTGTGCGGTGCTGCCACCGATTCAGCTCATTCCCCTCCCCCACTACCACTTTTCTGGGATGGTCGCGTACCACCTGCCAGGTGCCAATGTACCATAGGTGGTACCCATACCACTGGTTGAAAAGCCCTGCTCTAGTGCAGTGTAGAAACATTGCTAAGAAGACTTTCTTTCCATTTTAAGTGAAACACTCTTTAGTGCACATTTATGAGCCAAGAATGGTCTCTCATCTTTGATTATGCTTACTGATGGCTGTGGTTCAACATCAGTAGTGTGCTGGAGCTGGCTTGTATCAGTTCACAAAAGCGAATTGTTAATGTTTTGTGAATTTTGTAAGCCAGTTGAGTAAGATGCTTAGAGCACTGACCAACTCTTTTGCAATTAGCAGCAGCAATGAAACTGACAGAATTAGTGTTTAAACACTTACCAGCCACTACTGCTCAACACTATCCAAAAGGCCCATGGTTGTTCACATCTGATATAAGTCAGAGTACATCTGAATTCTAAACTATGAATGATAATAATTCCTGGTTCAGATTTGCCTTATTGAGATTCCCTTCACTTGGTCCAGGCTAAGTATTATGTGCAATTAAGGCTGATGGAGCTATCTCCATGGCAAGTTTTTGTTTTTCAAATAGAAGGAGTAATTTAGCACATTTCTTTTTCCAGAACTTTGCATTGTCAGCAGTGACTTTGTAAATACAGACAAGTAGAGAGCTAGGTAAATGAGGTGACAAGCTGCTCAATTGCATTTGGATAACTGCCTTCATTAAATTACGGCATTCCTTTCTTCCTTCCGTTCAAAGAGCTTCAGTCATTAAGTGCTGAGGGAACAATTCTAGGCAATGTGATGGATATGGAGCTGATCAGAGTTCACTTCACTTCCACTTATTCAGATACATGCATAGAGATGCATCTCAGTTTCTCCCTGGAGCTCTAAATTACCTGTCCTCTATTTCTTAAGTGGAACGAATGCATTAGGAATCCTCCACTCTTCTATCTTAAAAATAGTTTCCAGCATTTCAGACACAAATACACAAAATTTTGATTAAAGTGTATGAAGATCCATTTTGCTTGGTATTTTACCAATACTTGCGAGTGCATTGCACCTTGGTAAACTAAACGCCAGGCAAAAAGAATATTGAAGCAATCATACCTGAAGTTGTCCCAAGATAGCTTTTTCTGTTTTCATGGTTTTATTGAAATGCATTGATAACCCAAAATGGAGGGAAGAAACAGAAATGAGAATGAATTTTTAAAAAGAAGCTATAGCAAACTATATGTTATACAGTTCTGAAGTTTAATTTTTGAAAGGCTCCCACTTCAATTAGCTCCAGTATGGAATTCTATTATTCCATCTCTTTCTACCAATGTTCTGTAGGTTTGTGTCCCCCTTAATGATCAGCCAGTAGTCCATTCCACTAATGCTATGTCCTGAATGGATGGTTTTCCCAATATGTGAGGGGTCCTTGCTGATCTCTGAGCTTGGTTGTTTTCTTGCAGACATTTCGTTACCTAAACCAGATAACATCTTCAGAGCTAATAAGCAGTGGAGTTTGCTCTCAGTTTATATTCCAATGGCTTGCACTGTCAGTGGTCTTGGGGGTTATTTTTTTGGTCTGTTTATTATTAGCTTGTTTGGCAGTTCCTTGATTGGGGCATTATGTACTTCTTGATTATTGGTGTGATGTTAATCTTGGAATTAATCTATGCTCATCTTGGTTTTGATTGCTGGTGGGGTGGTGTTTTGGTCTTTTTGTTCCTTTATCGACTTGTTAATTTTCTTTTTTACACAGTATGTAGATATTGTTTATGTCTATGTGTCTGTTGATAGCTAATTTGTCAGAGTGTCTCTAGCATTTTTGGACTTGCCTTGGTCTACGATGATCACAGTTTCCCAGTTGAAACTATGGTTAAGTGTATCCATATGTTGTGAAAGTAAAGAGTTTCTTCATCATGTCTTCTGACTACTAGTTGGTGTTCATAGATGCGTTCTGCCAGTTTTCTGCCTGTTTGTCCCATTAGTATTGTAGATGTGTTTTTTCTTCTGGGGCTGCTGTGTCTTTTAGTTTTGGTTTATTTATAATGTTTTGAAGGGCTTTAGTTGATTTGTGTGCTACATTGATTCCATGTGGATGTAATAGTTTGTTGGTGGTTTCTGATATGTTTTTGATGTATGGCAATATTATTCTTTTTATGGCTTTGGTTGGTTGTGCTATATTGGGTTGAGTGATCAGGCACTTTTTGATGAAAATGCATGGATATCCATTTTATTAGAAAGTGGTTGTATAATGCTCTATTTCCTTTTTTCTGTTGTTCAGGGTTGCTGCAGTTTGTGCTCATTTAAATAAAGTTCATATACAGCATCTCTTGTGGGAGGTTGGGTTGTTGCTTCGGTAGGGGTGTCCTTGATTGGTGTAGGTGGTTTTTCGGTACACTTATGTTTCTAGTTTACCATTGTTGTCTTTGCTGATCAGGATATCCAGGAAGGGTAGTCAGTTGTTTTTATTTTCTCTGGAAAAACTGTATTCCTTTGAAGATGTTGATGGTTGATGGTTTTGTGACGGTTTTGTAACTGGTCCTTTTTTATTATGGTGAAGGTGTCTACATATCTGATCCATATTTTGGGTTGTATTTACGGAAGTGCTATCATTTCTAAACATTGCATTACAGCCTCTGCTATAAGTCCTGACACTGGAAGTTTTAAAGGAGAGATTGGACAATCCTTTGTCTGAAATAGTATAGGCTTTCCTCCCTGAGCAGGGGTTTGGACTAGAAAACCTCCAAGTCCCTTCCAACTCTGTTTTTCTATTCTGTTCTGTTCTGTTCCATTCCATTCCATTCCAGTGATTTACATTTAAGTTGTTGATAAATTTGTGCATTGAACTGCATGTGGCTAGGCAGAAGTTTATGAGATCCATAATCCTGGGTGTTTCAATCTTCCTGTATTTGGTTAAGTCGGGTGTGCTATGGAGCAATATAGTCATGGCTAATTCTGGATCTGTGGATATGAAAAAGGCTATAATATCAAATGAGCCCATGATTTTATTCTCATCTATGGTCACATGTCTGAATGTTTGAATGCACTGTAGTGGGGAGTTAATGGAGTGTTTGCTACCCTTTGTGAAATGCCAAAGCTTTTTTGTTCATTCTTTTGCAGTGTTGTAGGCTGAGGTCCTGGTAATGATACAATTGGATGGAGAGATATGTCAGGCTTGTGTATTTTGGGGTGTCTATAGAAGCATGGGAGGATGAGTGTCCACTGGTTCTCATCCATCATTGTTCCTCTTTGACAATTTAGCCTTTCTTGGTGAGGTCACAGAGACTTGTCTTGATCCAGTTGTCTAGTTTCTGTATTGTGTTGGTATTCACTGGAATGCAAGTTTCTTAATAATAACCATTTTTGGCATTTGTCATCTGGTAGGATGTCAGTTGGCAGTCCTTTTTTAGGTTTCTGATGGCTGCTGTGAAATGACATTGGGAACACTCTTATAGACTTAGTGTTGGGGTTCCGGCTAATGAAACATTCCAAAGAACTTCCAGGTATTCCAAGACTTTTTTCCTAAAAGTCTTTTATCGTTACAAAATGTCGGCACAGGCTCAACGGAGGGATGCTAGGATCTAAGTTCTCTTCCTCTGAGCAGTTAAATTATCAGCATGTTCCCTCCCTAAATTAGCCATCATATCTCACACTATCCAATTAGTGTGAAGGTCAAATGTTTTCTTCCTCTTTCTTTCCCAGGCTTTACCCCCAACGCCCCTTCTGCTCTTTATTAACTCCATATTTACCAGACAATTCTGCATATTGTCAAAAGCAAGAATATACAATATTTGCAGCGTTGACACTTAGCCTTAGAATAATTTTATTGTCACTTTAAATGTACATTAATCAGTGTACATTAAAATGAGATTTTGTTACATATAGCTCTCAAAGGGTAACCACCTGCAATATACACTGCATAAACATGACCCAAAAATATGTATATACCCACATATACACACACATATATGACCCAGAGAAACAACACAGTCTAGTTTGGATATGTACATATACATGGCGAGAAAAATGAATCTTGGGAGTTTACTAGACGGATGAGATAGGGAAGCTTTTACAGAATCTGGTAGTCCTGCTAGAAATATGTGTCATGCTACTTGCAAGCATTCTTTTGCTTACTTCTGTTTTTCATGGTGGCTCTCAAAATATTTCAGTACTCATATGCACAAATGAAAAACCCTGATAATTGCTGGTCTATTTTATCTTATGAGACAGTTTCAGCTTTACATATTTATTTGTTTTCATTATGTTCATCAAGATGTGTGTGTGTGCGTGTGTGTGTATAAAAGTAAACAAACACAGATGGCTTGCCAAAAGTGTTAAGATCTAGACTTGGTTTAAGGTAGCACTTGCATATATATGTCATTTCATATATATATTGGGTAGCATTAACATTTATATGTAATTTTATAGCCTTTACTTGTATTTCTAGATTGCTCTCAGAGAATATCTACTTCTTCTAAAAGGCTAGCTGAAATATTAGAAAACTGTTTATTAATGTAGCATTCACTTTTATCCAATTATCACATTTTCTGAACTCTGAACTGTCGTATAAAACACAAAAACAACAAAGCCTTATGTATGCATTAACAGAGTTATCACAACGTAGGAAAAGACAATTCTTTACAATATTATAGTTGAGGACAGTTTCTTTCCTAATGGGGCACATAATGGCATTTCTATGCTGGATTTTTTTTTTATTGAAAATTTTTAAAAGATTTTTACAAAGAACAAAAAGACAACAATAAAAAACAAAACAACCCTCACCCAACCCCTCCCAAACCACTCCTCCATCCCCCCCGAGCTTCCCAGAGCTGAATATAGGCTTAATTAAAATTTTAAAAATCCTAAAAAAATTAAACAACTTATAAAATGATTAACAATAATATATACATATAACAAAAAAAGCATAAGCATAAAAAAGTGCTTAAAAAAGAAGAAAGAAGAAAAGAGATAAAAAAAGAAAAAAGAGAAAAAGTGCAATCTATAAAATATCAAAATTTATATACAAGTTATAAAAAAGCTAAATGATATTTTTTTATATCCAATTTGTATTGTGTGAAATTTATCCATTTTTCCCATACGGCAAAAAATTTCTCTTGCGATTGCTCCTTAAAAAAGCCGAAATCTTTGCCATTTCCGCCAGATAAGAAACTTTAAAAAACCACTCTTGCAAGGTAGGCAAAGATTCCTTCTTCCAGTATTGCCCTACTAACAGCCTTGTGGCTGTAATCAAATTTAACATCAATATAACCTCCTTGGCATCACAATCAGTAACAATACCTAACAAAAACAATTGTGGAGTAAATTTTACCCTCTTTCTAAAAATTCTTTGAATATTCCACCATATCTTAATCCAAAAAGCTTTATATTTTTACACGACCACCAAATATGATAATAAGTGGCATCCAGGCAACCACATCTCCAACATTTAGGCTGTAAGTCAGGATACATAAGAGACATTTTTTTGTGGATCAAGGTGCCATCTATAAAACATTTTATAAAAATTCTCCCTTAAATTCTGGGCTTGTGTAAATTTGACATTCCTCACTCAGATAATTTCCCAGGTATTCAGTAGAACTGGTTCACCAAAATTTTGTGCCCATTTAATCATACAGTCTTTAATTAGTTCTGATTCTGAATCCAGTTCCACTAGAACCCCATAAATTCTCTTAATGTGAGTTCGCCTTTGATCCTTTACTTGTTTAAAAAGATTTTCATCTTCTCTAAGCAAGCCCATATTACGATCCATCTTCCATCTATCCAGTATTTGTCTGTATTGAAACCATGAATAGGTAATATTTTCATGTAGTAAATCTTCCAAAGATTTTAACTGCCAATTTTGACCATCCCATCTAAGTAGTTGTGTATAAGAGACCCTATCCATTTTAACTCCTCTCCTTATCCCCTCTATCGCATACCAAGGTATAGCCCATAATGGTATTTTAAAATCACTTTTATAATATTTCCTCCAAACCCGAAGTAGAGAAATCCTTATAATATGAGATTTAAAAACCCAATCCACTTTTTTATTAAAAATTAAATAGGCATACCATCCAAAAAGTAAATCCCAACCCTCCAGATGGAGTATTTCTACATTTGTTAAATTTACCCAATCACTAATTAATGTTAAAATCACAGCATCATAATATAATTTCAAATTCGGTACCTTGAGTCCACCTCTCTCACGGAAGTCTTGCATAATTTTAAGCTTTACCCTTGTTTTTTTCCCTGCCCAAATAAATTTATTAATGCCTTTCTGCCATTCATTTAAATTAACCTCATTCTTTAAAATAGGTAGCATTTGAAACAAAAAGAGAAATTTTGGTAGGACATTCATTTTAATCACTGCAATTCTTCCCATAAGAGATAACTGTAACTTCTCCCAATTCTTCAAGTCTTTCTGTACCCTGACCCACAGCCTTTCATAATTATTTTTATACAATTTTACATTAGAAACAGATAAAGTAACCCCCAAATATTTTATCTTATCAACAACTTCAAAATCTGTCAGATTAACCAAAATCTGCTTGTCCAGGTTAGTCATATTTTTAGATAATATTTTAGTCTTATTATTATTAATTTTAAAACCCGAAACCCGTCCATATTGGTAAATCAGTTGTAGTAACTTTACTACAGAATAGGTAGGTTGAGACAAAGTAACCACCAAGTCATCTGCAAAAGCTCTTAACTTATATTCTTTTTTGTTAACTTCTATTCCTTTTATTTCCTGTGACTGTCGAATTTTAATCAACAAAATTTCCAATGTTAGAACAAACAGTAATGATGACAATGGACATCCCTGTCTTGTACCTTTTTCTATTGTAAAAACCTCTGACAAACCCCCATTAACAATAAGTTGTGCTGTTTGTTTTTGATATATAGCACCAAAAGCTTGTAATATTTTTTCTCCAAAATTCATCTCCTCAATTACTCTTAACATAAACTGCCAATTCAATTGATCAAAAGCTTTTTCAGCATCTAAAAATATCAGCCCTGCAGAGATTTGGTTATTCTTATCTAAATATTCTAATAAATTGATAATTTGTCTAGCATTATTTTTCATATACCTACCAGTTATAAAACCCGATTGATCCTTATGTATAAGCTGCTGCAAAACCCTCATAAGCCTATTAGCTAAAAATTTTGCAAAAATCTTATAATCTACATTTAAGAGAGATATAGGCCTATAAATCTTTGGTAAAGTAAGATCTTGATTCTCTTTTGGAATCAAGGATATAAAAGCACTGCGCCATGACGGAGGAATTTCTGAGCCCTGTAATATATTATTAAAAAGCTCACATAAAGGTTGAATCATCTCTTCTACTAAAGTTTTATAATAAATGGATGTCAAACCATCCATACCCGGTGCTTTACCTAATTTTAATTGCTTAATAACTGTCACAATTTCCTCATTGGTAATTAAATCATTAATTTCTTGTTTCTGATCTTCTGTTAGTTTAGGGAAATTAGCCTCACTTAGATAATTATTTATATCTAAAATTTGTACATTGGTACTCTTATATAATTTTTGATAATAATCTAGAAAAGATTTCTTGATCAACTCCTTATGATACACTAATTTACCATTATAATTTATTTTATCTATAATTCTCTGTCTCTGTTTCTTTCTTAATTGATAAGCCAGCCATCTCCCTGGTTTATTAGCATTACAAAATGTATTTTGTTTCATAAACAATAAGTTAGTTGCGGTTTGATCAGCCATCAACATGTTAAATTGTGTTTTTAGCAACTTTATAGATTCTTTAAGCTTTTCATCTGTAGGATTTAAAATCAAAGACTTTTCTTTTAATTTAATCTCATTTTCCAGTTCCTTACGTTTCTGGATCTGCTTTTGTCTATGGACATTATTCATTTTTATCAGAATCCCACGCATAAAAGCTTTACCTGCATCCCATACCATTGATATTGATGTTCCCTTATGCATATTTAAAGCAAAATAATCCTTTAAGCACTCCTTTAATTTTTGAACATTCCTTTCTTGTCTAAATAAGTTCTCATTCACCCTCCAGGATCTCCTCTCCTCTTTTTCATCAGCCAGTTCCATCCAAACTGGACTATGATCCGTCAATGACCTAGGAAAGATTTTTACATTCTTTACCCTGTTATATAAGTCAGTTGTAATCAAGAAAAAGTCAATTCTTGAAAAAGATTGATGTCTATCTGAGAAGAAGGTAAAGTCTCTCTCCTCTTGGTTACGTTCACGCCAATAATCCCTCAGCTCCCAGTCCTCTTTCAGATCAAAAAAAGCTTTAAGTAATTTAGCCTGTTTAAAAAAGGTAGAAGAACCTTTTTTGTCCCTTTGTGTATCTAGAACACCATTCCAATCTCCCATTAATATCACAGATCTATAGTCCAGCGAAGTTATTTTCTGATGTAACAATCTATAAAATTGTTCCTGTTGTTGGTTTGGTGCGTACAGTCCCACTATAAGTATTTTCTTACCATATAAACCAAGTTCAATCATAACATATCTTCCTTGAGGATCTGATTCTACCAGACAGACTGGTAGACTTTGCTTAACGTAAATAACCACACCCCCTTTTTTCCCAGGGGCAGGAGATACAAAATGAGATCCCAAACGAGCATTGGCTAAATATTTTTGATCTTTAAGTAGAATATGAGTTTCCTGTAAACAAATAATATCATTATTATGTTGCTTTAGATAATAAAAAATTTTCTTTCTCTTCTGAGGGGAGTTAAGGCCGTTAACATTCCAGGTCAGGAACTTTGCCATCTCCCTTGACCAGAAGCCTGGAGAAGACTGCCTGGAGATCTGCCATTGAAGAATGTGTTGCAGAACTCTTGGGTCTTGCTCCTCCCACCGGCAACGAGACACTTTCATGAGAAGATTCTTTAACTTCTTTCTTCTGTTGTTCCTTTTTCTTATGTCTATGTGCTGCATGAGTCATTCTCTGCTCTTTGACCTCTGTTTGACGCAGCCATTCAACCTGTGACTTTCCAGCAACCATCAAACCTAATCCTTCAGACTGCTGTTCCACCTCTTTGCCGCCCAAAGCTTTCTGAATCATAGATGAAGATGAGCCTGCTCCCAGGACCGTATTGTAAAACTCTTTGGCTTTAACAACCGTATTAAGTCTGTAACGTATCCCTGCATGGCTCAAAACAATACCCATTGGGATCTCCCATCTGAATGGCATCAATCTTGTTTTAAGTTCATTAGCTAGAAAAGCAAAGTCTTTTCTATTTCTTAAAATTTTGGATGGGATTTCCTTTAAAATGATGACATCTTGGGCAGCAATCTGGAATCTCTTATTATAAAAAGATTGTATGATTTCATTACGCAGAGATCTCTTTGCAAAGTAGATCACCACATCTCTTGGCAGATTCTTTTGTTTCGCAATCCAGGAGTTAACTCTGTAAATTTTTTCCACTTCTCTACGTAATCCATGTTTATTCCTATTCAGAACAACAGCTAGGTCATTAAGCACCATCTCTGTCAAATCTTGATTCATATCTTCTTTCAGACCCCTAATTCTCAAAGCATATTCCATTTCCCTATACTGAGACATAAGAATATCCTCTTGTGAGGTTTCCATCTTTTTTTCCATATCTTGGAATTTATTTTCGAGGAGGTCTACTTTATCTGTGACCTCTTCCACTCTGGAGTCCAACTTCTCGACCACAGAAGCCAGTCCTGATAAAGCTGTTACTATGTCTTGCCTCAAAATAGTATTATTCTCCACTAAAAGCTCCTTCATTTCCTCTTTACTTTCAGATTTATTCTGTTTAAGAAGGTCCTTTATTTCCTCTTTACTTTCAGACTTGTTCTGTTCAAGAAGTTGCTTCATTTCCTCTCTGATTTGGGATACAGCATTTCCCATTATATCTTTAATATCTTGTACAGATAAGCCTGGCAAAGGAGGAGAAGGTGGAGGTGTAACTTTAGGTTGCAGTACTGGTGGTGTAGCTTTAAGTTGTTGTTGTACTGTTAGAATTGCAGGAGAGGAAACCACCTTAGAAACTATAGAAGCTGGTTGCCTCTTTGAAGCCATTTTTCAAAATCTTATTCTCTCTTTCTTTCTTCTTAAAAAAAAAAAGAAAATACTAAAGTCCTTAAGGTTTAAAAGAAAAGACCAGGGAGAGTGCAAGAAAAGAACTTCAAAACCTCCAAAACGCTTTCAAAAGAAAAGAAAAGCTTGAAAGAAGAAAGAGCTGTATAGTCCATACGTTTCATTTAAGTCCGTTCTTTCTTTCCGGAAAAAAAAAAAGCACTTTCAAATCGCCATCTTACTTTCACTCTCCACACCAGCAAAAAACAAAAGAAAAAGAAATCAACATAAACTAAAAGAGAAATAAAACATTACACTCCAAGTAAAATCCTTTAGACAGCTCTGTCCACTTTAGAAGTCACTCACCAGAATACTTTAAGACGGAGATGGTAGTGGCGTTTCACTTTGTTTCCGAAGAAACAAAAACAGCTGGGAGGTGGAGAAAGCACGAACTCTGAGGGAACACTCTTTCTACCCCCCAAAAAAAAAGATCCAGGGGGGGGGTTAAGAGGTTCTACCTCTATTCGTATAGTCTCTACCCCTTTCCTTCGCCCGGGAAGGGGATTTCGAGCCGCGGGCCAGCTGATGTCCGCTGTGCTCCACAGATCTAACGCTGTCCCAGGAGGACGGCTACGAAGTAGCCGCCATCATCGTCGCTCACCACCCTCTATGCTGGATTTAAAAGAAGCATGTTGTTATGGGAAATAGCATTCAAAGTCTAAAGTGTTGTTCTATGTCAATCGATCAATCCTTGCAGCAAAAATCTACATTTCACAGCTGCAGATATTTCTGTTTCTGAGCAAATATTATTTCCATTTTTAACAAGTCTGCTTTAAAACTACAGGCAGATGTATTAAGACATTGACATAAGCAGTGGAGAAAACTTTTTAAAAAATATTATTTGACCCACTCTTTTGGTGACAATCTAAAGAAACAAAATAAGTACATTTTTGGCAGGGCAATTGTCTATAACAGAACCTTTTTCTGATATCAGTAAGAATGGCCTAACACTCGTTATATGTAACTTCACTTGAAGGTGAATTGCTCTCTTGCTGTCATTCAGTGTCACACAAACTGCATCCTAGTGAGTTCACATTCCTCCTTATCTATGATAAACACCCAATATTTTGCTTGGATGCCTTTGATAGAGAATAAGATGCAACCTACCATGCTAAGTAAGATCTAAAAACTCATTGGCTTGGTTGCTATCATGTTGATTCGCAATGCAGATTCTTGACTTTGTGTGTTCTTTAAATCAAGCCACTGTGGCTTTTAAACTATATAGTACTAAGCATACATTTTAAGCCATATATTTCAGTAAAGGAGATAATGGAAGAAAGGGTGAACTGGCTTTCCAGACAAAAAGTTCCTCCAGAAGCCTTAGGATGCTGATAAATTTGCTGCTATGAGCTCTCCACAAATGCAAAAAGATATCTAGAGTTATGGTTCAGGAGAAAGTAGATAGGGTAGCAATTTATGTTGTGGAATATAACAACAACAACAACAACAACAACAACAACAACAACAACAACAATAATAATAATAATAATGTTGGAAGGGACTTTTGAGGTCTTCTAGTCCAACCCCCTGCTCAGGCAGGAAACCCTATACCATTTCAGACAAATGGCTGTCCAGTCTCTTCTTTAAAACTTCCAGTGTTGGAGCATTCATCGCTTCTGGAGGCAGGTTGTTCCACTGATTAATTGTTCTAACTGTCAGCTTTTATAACATGCTAGAAGCTATAGAGATCTAAAGTTGTGAATAGAAAATGTATGCTGGCATATTCTCATTCTACCTTCTACATTGTTTATATTTCTTATTTCTACACCCCATCTCCTTCAAATAGGAGTTCTTTACAATATAATATAATGGATCAAAACATATAAAAATAACATTAACATTAACATTAAATTAGGATTAAAATTTAAAATTATAGAATAATGACAATTAAACATCAAAAGGGAGGAAAATTCTATGATGGCCATTTAATGTAGAAGTGCTATGGGGGGGGGGCCTCTCAAGGACTAGTCAACCCCATGGTTGCACCATGCCATGTGCCAGAGCAGATATGATCATACCAATGTCATGGAACACTCTGTCTTGTTAGAATT
Organism: Crotalus tigris; assembly: GCF_016545835.1. Lineage (NCBI taxonomy): Eukaryota > Metazoa > Chordata > Lepidosauria > Squamata > Viperidae > Crotalus > Crotalus tigris. The sequence continues at coordinate 4,971,822 of NW_024096625.1, read as the reverse complement.
CAGGAAGACCACCTGCTATTTCTACAGAATCCTAGCATTATATAAATAGCTTCCTGATTCCTATCTGTACCTCCAAGTGCAGATAAAGGAGTCCACAAAAGATAGCGCTTGTCTCTTCTGCCCACATTCCTTGAAATATCTTGCCAATAGATCTTTACATTAAACTCCAAAGCCAATGCTAGATAGCTCATTCTATTCATAATGCAATCTGATCTTAATGGTTATTCCTTAGCTTCATAGACAATCCTGGCAAGGGACATTTGGAGTGGTGATGATGTTGCTGAGAATGCATTCAATTTTTAACAACTCTGTATCTGTTAATTTTATGCATCTCTCTACAGAGCTGGTTTGGTTATATACATTTCACAACTCCCAAAGCTGAATAATATAAAAACATTGGCTTTATGCTGCAGCCAAATGGCAGGCAGTGCCTTCAGAAGATACCTACAGTATCTTCTTGAGAGTATCCATTCTTGCTGCCATTGAAATACCAGGAGTAGTCCAGTAAAGGCTAATAGAATTGGCTAAACAAAAGTGGCAGGAACAAGAAGAAATGAATCCTGTACTTTTGTCTGCAGCATTTCCATTCTTTGATGGTACAGTATGCTGCCTTACCTTGGATTGGTCATATTAGTTCCATGAAGTTCCATGGAGGGCTATGCATATCGCTCTATCTCCTCCCAGTGCAAGTATTCTTAATGTGCTGCTATGTATATGGAGCAATTACTGATGAGAAATTAGCACTTTCATGAAGTAAATGGGCTTCTGGCATTGCTCCCTAGGGATACATTGTGAGCACTTTGCATGACTTTAAGATGATAAAGTAGACCACAACCTACATCTAGATAAGATAGAAAAATCTGGTTTAGACAGCATCATCAAGAGATGGATTCGTAAATGGTTGACCAACCGTACTCAGCATGTGGTCCTCAATGGAACTGCATCTACTTGGAGAGAAAGTATGTAATGGGGTGTGCCAGGGGCTCTGTTCTGGACCCAGTGCTCTTCAATATTTTCATCAATGATTTGGATGAGGGGATAGTTAACACTCCAGAAAATAGGCTTAAGATACAGAAGGATCTTGAAAAACTTGAACATTGGGCGCTATTTAACAAAATGAAATTCAGTGGTGAAAAATGTAAGGTTCTATATTTAGACAAGAAAAACCAAATGCATAGGTACAGTATAGGTGGTACCTCACTCAATAGTAGCAATTGTGAGAGGGATCTCGGAGTCCTAGTGGACAATCACTTAAATATGAGCCAGTAATGTGCTGCAGCTGCTAAAATAGCCAACACAGTTCTAGACTGCATTAACAGAGGGATAAATTCAAAATCACATGAAGTGTTAATACCACTTTATAATGCGTTGGTAATGTCACACTTGGAATAGTCCATCCAGTTTTGGTCACAAGGATATAAAAAAGATGTTGAGATGCTAGAAAAAGTGCAAAGAAAAGCAACAAAGATGATTAGGGGACTGGAGGCTAAAACATATAAGGAACGGTTGCTGGAATTGGGTATGTCTAGTTTAATGAAAAGAAGGACGAGGGGTGACATGATAGCAGTGTTCCAATATTTCAGGGGTTGCCCCAAAGAAGAGGCAGTCAAGCTGTTCTCCAAAGTACCTGAGGGCAGGACAAGAAGCAATGGATAGAAACTAATCAAGGAGAGAAGCAACCTAGAATTAAGAAGAAATTTCCTGACAGTTAGAACAATTAATCAGTGGAACAACTTGCCTCCAGAAGTTTTGAATGCTCCAACAATTGAAGTTTTGAAGGAGAGATTGGACAACCATTTGTCTGAAATGGGATAGGGTTTACTGCCTAAGCAGGGGGTTGGACCACTAGAAGACCTTCCAACTCTGTTATCCTATCCTATCCTATCCTATCCTATCCTATCCTATCCTATCCTATCCTATCCTATCCTATTCAATCCCATTCGATTCTGTGAACAGATTACAGGACTCCCTGATAGGTTATAACTAATATTGCAGGACTGCATAGGTAGGATCTGCACTGGTTTAGTCCTTGACTTCATCAGGTTGATAATAGATTTGTCCACTAAGGGTCACTGCCTCAGGTGCTTAGAATTCCTCAGCTCTTCAAGCAACCTATGTCTACAGCTTTTTAACCTTCATAATCTTAATGTTTCTGTGTGTATCTTTTCTGTTTTTACTTTGCATTTCCTCTCATTTAACAAAAGTTTCAGTAGGTAAAGGCCGCATCAATGTCTTGACCGTTCCAAGATGATAGTGGACACCAAACCTCTAGACTATAAGGCATGAGTGGTTAGCATCACTGTTATTTATGTTTTGCCATGTCTATTTGTTCCCTCAAGGGAGGTGACTTGTGGTCCTCCCTGAGAGTCCAGATTGTGACCATGTCTATGCCTTTTTCCTATACTCATCTTATTGGTCCAGCCATAATTAATTCTGCAGTAGACTAGGGCAAAAATATGGTTTATCAACAGTTTCTGGAGTTGATTTAATTCTAGAACACTATCATTAGGAACTGTATGACATTGCTTACAAAACATTAGTGAATGGGAAGATAAAGTCTTCTATTGCCAGTTTCTAGATATCCTGTGTATTATTTGACCAGATAAATTTTTATATTGCTGCTGTGGCATAAGTATAAGATATTGATGTGTGCTATGTTGATTGAGAGACAGCAAATGCAGATACTGTATAAACTGGTATAACAGTTAGTATGACAATGGGTTGCCAGAACCACCAAAAAGGAAATCTAATGGGTCAGTGGCTAACTAGGTCAGATGAGTTGTGTGAACAGAACCTATATACACATACACACACAGAGACATATACACATACATATACACATATAAACATGCATACATATACACATATGCACATATATATATATATATACACACACACACACACATACACACACACACACATATATATATTAACATAATGGCAAATGCTTTCTGTAATTTACATGCGAATGATAATATTGTTACATTACAGTGACCTGCAATTCTCACTTATTCTCAGAGATCACATTTGTATAGCTTGCATGGTTGGCATTAATTTCACAGCTTTTAATTTTTAGAGGGATGAGAGAAAATAACCACCAAGCATTTATGCTTTAAAATTGGGAATTTAATAGACACATCAACCACAATGAAAAAGTGAAAGATAATTTGCCAACTTGGTAAAAAGTCAGAATAGGAACAATTTTTTGATGAGTATGTACCATGCCTGAATGTCATTAGAACCCAGCTGTGAATTAATACACATTAATATTTCCATTAATGTTTTTGGCAGTTATAGAGAGAATAATTAAATATCAATAAAAAAGATAACCAAAATACATTGGCTTATAAAAATCAGTTTTAAAAGAAAAACCTGGTTTATAGCATATATTATGCACTTACCAGACAAATTTACTTCCAATAATGCAAAAATACTCATACTGAATATTTAAATGCAGAACTGGCTTTTGGGGATTAATTTTTCAGATGTGCCAGTGTTCATTGAGAGCAGCTTTAGCAAGAATATGCTCAAACATTCTCATAAATAAAAGTCAAGATTTATACTATCAAGCAGATAGATGTTTGGACTTTAATGGCTTCAGCTATTATATAAAAACATTTCAAAAAGAAAATGATTAGTAAAAGAAGTCTATTAAAACTTTCCAGGATATTTGCAGTGATAAGTGTCATGGCCTAATGCAATATTTCTGGAAAAAAAAATTTCAAGGAGACTTTCATGGTGACAGCTCAGAAAAAATTGTAAATTTATTATAACTATCTCATTGTTCTCCTGCATGTGCATTTTCATATATGTATTATAGCAAAACAGATCATAGGTAAATATCAAATGAAGCAGAATCATAATACAGGCAGTCCTTGCTTAGCAACCAGTCATTCAGCAACTGTTCAAAATTACAATGCTGAATGAGAATTATGGTGCTCCTTGAAGTTGCTGTGGCAATCATGGTTTTCCTGCATGAAGCTGTGATTGATCATTTGTGATTTTCACTGCTGGCTCTCAACAAAGTCAGTGAGGAAGTTGGCAATAAGTTGCAAGTTGTGGTCATGGGACATCATGCTTAATGACCACAACTAGAACTACCACAACTGCCATTGTAAGTCCGCACAATGATATGATTTTTCACTTTACAATTGTGTTGTGCAGCAATGGAATTCCTGATCCCAAATACAGTTGTTAACTGAGGGTTATCTGTATAGAAAGGTAATCAATATATTTGCAGTTCCAAATTTCACACTTAATCCGAAGTTTGATTTGTCTGCATATACGGACAATCTTATTAAAAGTACCCAGTAATGAATGTATTTGGAGAATTTTCTGTCATTTATTCATAAGCAACAACTGTAGCAACTGACAATTGCTATCTTAATACTTTCTTGGTAGAATTGCCATCCTTGTTCCTGAATGAATCTAAACTCTCAGAAGAGAAGGACGATGGGGGGACATGATAGCAGTGTTCCAATATCTCAGGGGTTGCCACAGAGAAGAGGGACAAGAAGCAACGGGTAGAAACTAAGCAAGGAGAGAAGCAACCTAGAACTAAGGAGAAACTTCCTGACAGTTAGAACAATTAACCAGTGGAACAATCTGCCTCCAGAAGCGGTGAATGCTCCAACACTGGAACTTTTTAAGAAGAGACTGGACAGCCATTTGTCCAAAATGGTATAGGTTTCCTGCCTGAGCAGGGGGTTGGACTAGATGACCTCCAAGGTCCCTTCCAACTTTACTACTACTACGACGACGACGACGACGACGATGGGTCAGCCTTGCCAGCTATAATATAGACAAGGGATCAAACCAAATATAATCCAAATGAGAAGGAAATGGCAGCCACTCCAGTATTCTGTCAAGAAACCAGATGGACATTCATAATCAAGACGCTGTTCCAGGTTGGAAGGTATCTAACAAGCTATCAGGGAAGAGAACAGGACAAGCACAAGAAGTACTCGTATTTATGATATGGCTGGGTAAAGACAAAAGAACATCCAACTGCTGCTTTTTTATAAATCTTTTTTCTTTATCATCTCATCCTAATCAGACGATAGCATTACCACTTATAATGATAAGAGATATTAATGATAAGAGAATATTATTTGTTACAAACAGCCATTTTTACACAATTTCTTTTCTGTATCTTCTCTTTGTCAGCAATGAAATTAATGAATATATTGGATAAGTTACTACTGTATGAATCCAAGGCGAATAGTAGGATTCTAGATAATATTCATGGACACATGCTTGGTTTTATTGCTGTTTGATATAAAGAAGTCTTTTCTCATTTCCTTTTGTATTCTGGCAAAATTAGTTCTCCCTTCACCCACCCGGATATCTGAATGACCAGCAATTTCCTCCCTTGCTTTCTCCTTTCACTTTCCCAAAGTGACTCCAGGTGACACTCAAGTATCCTTAAAATTTTGTCCAAGTTTAAAGTGTCAAAGCCTGCACTGTTGCCTCTGTCTTATCTTTTTGCAGAGTATTAGATCTACCATGATATAGTGGATATAATACAGAAAGCTGGTCATGCAAGCTTTTTGTGATCATAAACCTACCTTGCTAAAGCAGTTTCTGGGAAATATATGCATTCATATTGCTGAAGCACCCTCTAGTGGAATGACGGAAGACTATTTGATTTTTAAAAAGCAACTGCTATATAGCCACTCCTTTTAAATAAAGCATGCTGCTGATGGCAGATACCTAGTTTAGCAAATAATAGCATTTTTTCAAAATAAATTTTGAACATTTTCAGACCATTCTTGAACTAAGGCTTGCGACCAAAGTCAAAAATAACAAAAAACATGTAAAAAACAAGAAAAAAGTGAAGGAAACGATTGGGTGGGTGAAAGTGGCAAGAAGATGACAAGCAACAGGGAGAAAGCAGAACTATTTAACTCGTTTTTCGCATCTGTCTTTACACAAAGGGAAAAAGCAGACCAACCTATCAAAAATAGTGCCATAAAAAACAGAATAGATACACAAGTTAAGATAGACAAGAAAATAGTAAGTGAGCACCTATCCAGCCTAGACGAGTTCAAATCACCAGGAACAGATGGATTACATCCCAAGGTTCTCAAGGAACTGGCAGATGTGATCTCAGAACCACTGAACTATATTTTTCAAAGATCCTGGAGCACTGGGGAACTACCAGAGGACTGGAAAAGTGCTGATATAGTTCCCATCCTCAAAAAAGGAAAAAAAATGGATCCAGGAAATTACAGACCTATCAGCCTGACCTCAATACCTGGGAAGATTCTGGAAAAGATAATCAAACAACGAATCAGCGAACACCTAGAGGCAAACAAAGTCATTACTAAAAGCCAACACGGGTTTGTCAAAAACAGATCATGCCAGACAAACCTTATTGCATTCTTTGACCAAGTGACAAAATTAGTGACCAGAGGAATGCTGTGGATATAATTTAATTGGACTTCAGTAAGGCATTTGACAAAGTAGATCACAACCTACTACTTGATAAGATAGAAAAATGCGGGTTAGACAGCATCACCACCAGATGGATCCGTAGCTGGCTGACCGGCCGTACTCAGCTTGTGGTCCTCAATGGAACCACATCCACATGGAGGGAAGTGTGTAGTGGGGTGCCCCAGGGCTCTGTTCTGGGCCCAGTGCTCTTCAACATCTTCATCAATGATTTGGACGAGGGGATAGATGGGAAACTCATCAAATTTGCAGACAACACCAAGCTGGCAGGAATAGCCAACACTTCAGAAGACAGGCTTAGGATACAGGAGGATCTGGACAGACTGGAACACTGGGCGCTATCTAACAAAATGAAATTCAATGGTGATAAAAGTAAGGTTCTACATTTAGGCAAGAAAAACCAAATGTATAGGTATAGTATAGGGGGTACCTGCTCAATAGTAGTAACTGTGAGAGGGATCTCGGAGTCAGTGGACAATCATTTAAATATGAGTCAGCAGTGTGCTGCAGCTTCCAAAAAAGCCAACACAGTGCTGGGCTGCATTAACAGAGGGATAGAAACAAGATCACGTGAAGTATTAATACCACTCTACAATGCCTTGGTAAAGCCACATTTGGAATACTGCATCCAGTTTTGGTCACCACGATATAAAAAAGATGTTGAGACTCTAGAAAGAGTAAAGAGAAGAGCAACAAAGATGATTAGGGGACTGGAGGTTAAAACATATAAGGAAAGGTTGATGGAATTGGATATGTCTAGTTTAATGAAGAGAAGGACGAGGGGGGACATGATAGCAGTGTTCTAGTATCTCAGGGGCTGCCACAGAGAAGAGGGAGTCAAGCTATTTTCCAAAGCACCTGAAGGCAGGACAAGAAGCAATGGATGGAAACTAATCAAGGAGAGAAGCAACTCGAACTAAGGAGAAACTTTCTGACAGTTAGAACAATTAACCAGTGGAACAACCTGCCTCCAAAAGCGGTGAATGCTTCAACCCTGGAAGTTTTTAAGAAGAAACTGGACAGCCATTTGTCCGAAATGGTATAGGGTTACCTGCCTGAGCAGGTGGTTGGACTTGATGACCTCAAGGTCCCTTCCAACTTTATTAGTATTAGTATTATATGGTGTAGGAATTTTATGGCAGAGCTCCCATATCAAATGTACCCAGCCTTTTCAACCAGGGTGGGATGAAAGGAAACTCTCTCCCTTTTTAATCCAAGTTGATAAACTTCTATAATTTGTGAAGGTGCATTTGGAGATAGGTCAGAATCCATGCCCATAAACATGAACTTCTCAAAATCGTTAGTACCGTAGTTGGGCCTACTAGGGCCCATGGAGCCTAGACAGCTTTTGAGCTGATTTCTTCAGTTTCACCTTAGAATGATTTTCTGTTTTATCATATCCCTGACTCATATTTTCTTTTTGACTCTTAGAAGAAAAAAGATAAATAATCCCACAAGGATTGCAATCCTACACCATAGCACGTTCTGATTTTCTTACAAAGACAACAATAATAATCCACTGGCCAACAAGGTCATTGAAACACAAGTATAGCTATTAATAATATGTTGGTCAGATTTTTAATAGATACTATTGTAATAATCAGTATTTTAATCAATGCACACATTTTAGCCATACAAGGTTTTTTCCCCGTACAGCTCTAGATTGTCAATGTAAAAGAGGTAGAATAGCTTGGTAGAAGCCTTTAATGTTTGATAGTTTTGGCCTGACTTGTTCAGTATTATTGATGGAGCAATCAATATACAATGACAAAAAGTAGTAGTGATAGTGACTGTCCTCTCTTGATATTAACCTCTCCCGGTCTATCATCATTGACCAGCAACTCTATCTTCCATTATCCCAAAGATGCTTTTTTATGAGGCAACTGGACTTTCTTGTTTTTTCTTTGTAGATGTTTTGCTTCTCATCCAAGAAGCTTCTTCAGCTATGACTGGATGGTGGAGAATGGGAAGATTTATACTTCTGCAGACATTCCCCACCATCCAGTCAAAGCTGAAGAAGCTTCTTCGATGAGAAGCAAAACGTCTTCAAAAAAAACCCCAAGAAAGTCCAGTTGCCTCATGAAAAAAGCATCTTTGGGATAATTATGGCCTGGATGACTGAGAATCTCCATAGACATCTATCTTCCATTGCTTTTGACTCCTATTATTTCCATGGACTTGATTATCCAGTGATGTGGCATGGAATCAAACACCTTCTTGTAATTAACTCAAGCTACCTTTAAGATGATCTTCCTTATGTTGCAGCTTTCCAAAACCATCTTGTCAATTAGGAACTGATCTTTTTTTCCTCTGCTGTTTGGATAGTTTCCTTTCTGCACAGATGGAAAGAGTTTGTATGCAACTAAATGCTGTTACAATATTTTTCTTCTATCTTTCCTCTGAGAATTCAGTGCAGGAAAGCAAAGCAACACTAGAAACTTCCTTTCATCTTTTGTAAATAAATATTTGTTGTAGCCGCATCTCCGAAAGATATTAACTGGTCCAAAGTTATCCAATGAGCTTCAATCCTGAGTTAGAACTCAAACCTGGGTCTCTATGAACTCAATCCAGCATTTTGACCATTATACTATATGGGAGCTCTGTTCTGTTTTAGCTCTAGCTCCTTATGGTTCGTTCCCATTTTTCCCTCTTTCCTTTTTTTACAGTTGGGTTTGCACATGATTTGTATAACTATCACTCAGTGAATTTATTACTTTATTTGTGCTACTTTACATCTGATCTTTTCTCTTGAGGCTCAAGGAAGTACACAGAGCACTTCTGTGATTCTCTTCACAGCCACCCTCTGATGTACTGTAGGTTGGTCTGAGAGGCAGTGACTGGCCCAAGTTGCCCAATAAGTCCCCCTGGTTGAGAATGGGCTTGAATCTGGATGGACTAGAGCTCTCCTCAGTCCTGGTCCGGCCCTTTAACCACTACACCATTCTGAACGAGCCATAATTGATAAGAGTCAAACAATATGCTGAGCTGAAGCGTGAAGCCTGACTATTTCTTGTTCTCCTTCTGACATATTTCTTGCTTCTTCTTTTCTCAATGTCCTTTTGTGCCATTTAAGTTTAATGATATCACAAGGCATCACTGAGGATCATATTCGGTTCCTTCCAGATCCATTTAATTTGTATAACCTCACATATACATATATTTCTTATTCATTGATCAAGGGTTTTTTTTTAACATAAAAAGTCTCTAAATGTGTTTTATTTGATTGTCCTTCATATCTCACCCCAGAATTCACTGAAGAGCAGAATATCCATTAATGTCCCAACCACAATATTTGAAAATAATATTTGCATTTAAAGTACAATTTGATAAAACTGGGAAAGATTATGCACTTTTACTAACACTAGAGGGAGTACATAATTTATTTTGCAAAAGGAAGAAATACCACAGCAATTGAATGAATGTTAAATTATTTTTTTTAAATGGCTAGTCATATAAGGAAACTGCAGAATGAAGTGTTGCTTTGTAATAAAACCTCTGTAGAAATTTGACCTAAAAAGAATGTCATAACTTTGAAGGAACTATGCAAATTTGAACTGAGAAGTTTCCAGGATCATGTCTAGCTTCCATGATTATCGTCATGTGTGCACTATTCAAGACTCAAGCATTGTGGGAAGAGGAATAAATGAAATCCATTACCAACTCAAGAAGAATCTCAACCATGTATTTTTTTTTAAAAAAAAAGGTTAAAGTTAAGAATATGCATGAGGTTACTTATGGAATTATTGTCTGGATCTTGTCATTATTTCTGGGTTCAATTTAAAACTGCATTAGAGCAGAAAAATATAGCATTATGATTGTGAATAACTGGTCAGGTTTTTCTCTAGAGCAGAAATAATTTACTTGTTAACTTACATTTGGGTTTGTAGTTAGAGGAAGTTCTTATACTCTTCTAAGTTCTTATACAGTTAGTCAGCATGCAAGATAAGAACAGGGCCATATTTTTAAGCTACATTGTTATTATTGCATATTTATGACAGCCACTGATAGATATCTGCACATATTACATGAAATTTTGCAAGAACACTTTCCTGCATGTAGTTATATATGCAATAACTTTCATTCAGCATCATGTTAAGAAAATTTGAGGTCATATGGAGATTTGCATGCATGTGTATTGCATGTGAATGTAAAAAGATAAAAAAAGAAAAAAGGAAGATAAGAAAGAGAAAGAGAAAGAGAGATAGAGAGAAAGAAAGAAAGAAAGAAAGAAAGAAAGAAAGAAATCAAGAAAGAAAGAAAGAAAGAAAGAAGAGAAATAGAATAGGAATAGAATAGAATTCTTTATTGGTCAAGTATGATTGGACACAAATGAATTTATCTCCAGTGCGTAAGATCTCAGTGTAGATAGAAGCAACAAGGCGCCTGAAGGCAGGACGAGAAGCAACGGATGGAAACTGATCAAGAAGAGAAGCAACTTAGAACTAAGGAAAACTTCCTGACAGTTAGAACAAATAACCAACGGAACAACTTGCCCCTAGAAGCGGTGAATGCTCCAATACTGGAAGTTTTTAAGAAGAGACTGGACAGCCATTTGTCTGAAATGGTGTAGGGTTCCTGCTGAGCAGGGGGTTGGACTCAATGACCTCCAAGTCCATTATTATTATTATTATTATTATTATTATTATTATTATTATTATTATTATTATGGATCATCGCACAGTCAGCCAGATGTTCAGACTGGATTTGGCATTTTGTCTACCTATCGACTACTTGTATAGTGAAGAATTGTATTTTAAAACTCTCTCTCTGTCTCTCTCTCCCTTCCTCCCTCCCTATGTGTGTTTGTATGTCTTTTTGTGTCTCCATATGTGTCGTCAAATCAGTCTTGACTTCTAAGGACTGCCTAGACAAGTCCATCTGTTTTTCTTGGCAAGATTTCACAATGGTTTGCCATTCCCTCCTTTATAGAGCTGATTGGCCAAGTTCAAACAGGTGGCTTTATCTCTAAGACAGGACTAGAACTCATTGCCTCCCAGTTTCTAGCCTGGTGTCGTATAGTAATAATAATAATAATAGTAGTAGTAGTAGTAGTAGTAGTAGTAGTAGTAGTAGTAGTAATAATAGGACCCCCAGTGAGGCACTACCTTGACCCCCAGTGAGGCACTATCTTGACCCCCAGTGAGGCACTACCTTGACATGGTTGTGGGGCTTGTGTACTCTGAGGAAGATGAGAGCTATGCCAGAGGTTCAACCATACTGGACAGGTCTCATCAGAGGAGTCAGACAAAAAGTGTCTCTCCCATAAAAAATATGGTGAGACGTAAATTGCAGAATGCCATACCGGCTCGGACGTCGCCCGGGTTAACAAGGCCCGCACTAGATATCGGAGTTTCTGGATATCTGGTGAAAAATGGGTTACAGGACTCAGGACTGTTGGCTGAGCAACCAGGGCCAGCAGCTGCAGAACTACTGGAAGAAAAGATGTTTACCCGTCGCAGATACACAGTGATGGAAAACAAAGAAATAATGATCTGTTACTACAGATCAAGTCCAACAAGAAGAGGATATCTAAAACGAATGCACCAGTTCTGGAAAGAACAACATCCAGAATCAGAAATAACAACAGAGACTAGCAGATCAACGCCGATTTATAATACAAAATAAAGTATTCACAGAAACAGAACTGGACGAACTGCAAAGGTTTACCCAGGGCAAAGAAATCAAAGCCTTACCAGAAGTAATTCAGAATGTAGAGGCAAACCAGGGGGAGTTGGCAGTGAAGGAATCCAGCAGAGATATACAACTGTTCTCATTTGGAAACCAGGCACCTCTTCCTCAGGAAGAACAAAACCCTCTAACTAAAGAAATAAAAGAATTGAAACAAAGAATAACTGAGCATCTAGAACAGCACAAAAACAACAGAATAAGGCTGCCTGCATTGAAGCTTGTTTCAAAGAAACAGCTAGCACAAGCATTAAAAGATGTAAATACTGCAATAGCAAGTATAAGCACCAATTCACTGCAAGAAACAAACCAACTAATGTACAGCACAGCTACAGTTATAACTGAATACCTGGGATGCAAAATCAACAAAGAAGAAAAACAAACAAACAGTGCACCAGAAAAATGGAAGGTTAGTCTAGAAAATAAGATCAGCAAGTTAAGATCACATGCAAGCAAGCTAGAACAGATGAAAGAAAAGAAGCTGAAGAACAAGAAGACCAAAGAATACCTAATCAAGAAATACCACTTAGAAACAAGGAAGATCAAGGAAGCACTGGAAATAATAAAGCAACAAATAACAGCTATAGCCAGGAAAATCAGTAGATATGAAGCTCGAATTGCAAACTATAGGCAGAACCTCCAATTTCAATCCAATCAGAAACGTTTCTACCAATCCATCAATGGAGAAACTGCAAGGAATCAGTCAGTACCTGACAAGGAAGAAACAGTGCAGTTCTGGAAGCAGATATGGGATAACCCAAAGAAATACAACAAGGATGCGGCTTGGTTAAAAGAGGTGGATGCAAATAAAACAGAAGTTGAAATGAAAGAACTAGTAATAACAACAAAAATGGTAGAAAAAAGAGCAAAGAAAATCAAAAATTGGTCAGCACCAGGTGAAGATGAACTGCATGGGTTTTGGTTGAAACATCTAACTGTTATACACCCACTCATTGCCAAGCAGTTCAACAATATACTACAAGGAGGAGAAATTGAAAAGTGGCTAACAACTGGGAAAACCTACCTAATAATGAAAAATCCAGCAAAAGGGGCAACACCAGGCAACTACAGGCCAATTACCTGCTTACCAACAACTTTCAAATTACTAACTGGTGTGGTAGCTGATGCAGTACAACAGCATCTAGTTGAAAACAATCTCTTTCCACCTGAGCAGAAAGGAAACCACCCCAATAGCAGAGGAACAAAAGATCAACTCCTAATAGACAAAATGATCTTGGAAAACTGCAAGAAAAGGAAGACCAACCTGAATGTGGCATGGATTGACTACAAAAAGGCATTTGACTCTCTGCCACATGACTGGATAATCAAGTGCCTAGAAATAACAGGAGTCAGTAGAAACATCAGAAAATTTGTGCAAAGATCGATGCACAATGGAAGACACATCGATGGCACAATGGAAGACACAGTTGCAGATCAATGGTGAGAGACTGGGAGAGGTTAATATCAAGCGAGGAATATTTCAAGGAGATTCATTATCACCATTACTATTTGTCATTGCACTGTTTCCTCTGTCAACAATACTGAATAACTCAGGACATGGCTATCAAACATCAAAAACATCTACCAGACTATCCCATGATCTGAAGCTACTCTCTTCGTCTGCAAATTTGATGAGTTCCCCATCTATCCCCTCGTCCAAATCGTTGATAAAGATGTTGAAGAGCACTGGGCCCAGAACAGAGCTCTGGGGCACCCCACTACACACTTCCCTCCATGTGGATGCGGTTCCATTGAAGACCACATGCTGAGTTCGGCCGGTCAGTGAGCTACAGATCCATCTGGTGGTGATGCTGTCTAACTCACATTTTTCTATCTTATTAAGCAGTAGGTTGTGATCTACTTTATCAAATGCCTTAATGAAGTCTAAGTAAATTATATCCACAGCATTCCTCTGGTCCATTAATTTTGTCACTTTGTCAAAGAATGCAATAAGATTTGTCTGACATGATCTGTTTTTGACAAAGCCTTGTTGGCTTTTAGTAATGACTTTGTTTGCCTCTAGGTGTTTGCTTATTTGTTGTTTGATTATCTTTTCCAGAATCTTCCCAGGTATTGAGGTCAGGCTGATAGGTCTGTAATTTCCTGAGTCCATTTTTTCCCCTTTTTTGAAGATGGGAACTACATCAGCTCTTTTCCAGTGCTCCAGGATCTTTGAAAAATATAGTTCATGTGATCTTGATTCTATCCCTTTGTTAATGCAGCCTAGCACTGTGTTGGCCTTTTTGGCAGCTGCAGCACACACTGCTGGCTCATATTTAGGTGATTGTCCACTAGGACTCTGAGGTCCCTCTCACAGTTACTACTATTGAGCAAGGTACCCCCTATACTATACCTGTGCATTTGGTTTTTCTTGCCTAAATGTAGAACCTTGCTTTTTTCACCACCATATGGCTGACTACTTAAAGCAATATATTATTCTTTAGATTGTGTCTTGAGTAATTATTACAATATCACTGCTGTCAGGGAATAATAATGAAACAGATGCTTTTCTGCAGCAGAATCTGTACTGTGTAATGATCTCTTCTCTGTGGTATTTTAGATCCCAATGCTTAGGTGTTTCATTCTTTTAAGAAGCAATCCACATCACCCAACTCCTGCCATCATTTTATTTTAATGGATTGTTCTAATCATTTTGGTTTTTGCTATCTTTTTTGTTGTTTGTGTCCCTTGAAAATGATGTCATGATTGTTCATATAGAAATTTACAAATTTAATAGGTACTATATTTTAGGATCCTTTACTCTGGAAACAAAGGAGGTTTTGAAATTGTATACAGATTTCCTGAATGTTTGAGAGAAAATTTGAGGGGGTGGGGAGTAATGTTAAGTCCTTCGCGAAATGGCAATGACACGAGAAGCAGTTGTAGTTCTCAGGAACCTCTTTATTTCTGTTCAGCATATTGGTTACAAGACGCCGACAACGCCCAAATCTCCCTGCCCTTTTTATAGGCGATTCCCGGGCCAAACTGCAACATTTGGCGCGCTTGCACTCGCGCATGCGCGTGAGTGCTGGCGACAGCCAGTCTGGTCCTGGGCAGCTTGCACCTGCCCGAAACCGTTGCAATGCCCCGAGCCTGCTTTCACAGGCTCAGGACATAACACCCCTTCCCCCCCGGCTAAGACTATGATCATACAAATAATAATATACAACCCAATACGAGTGTGGTACCCATACTAGCTTTGTACCAGTTATCCCTTTTGCTTCTATTGTTTCCCAGTATTCTATTTCCTATGTGTACAGGAATACTCTCTGTTAACTCTGTTTTGCCAGTAGGGTTACAAAATCTTCTAAATACTTAGGAGATCTTTTAGCTCTCTGTGACCTCCTGACTTCTGGGTACCTTCCAAGTACCCCTTGACTGAGGGGTGATGTATGCTTGTCCCCCTTTCTAGGCCCTGGTGATCCCCAAGGACTGTGCTCCAATGCCTGGCCTGCTTGCTTGCCACCAGGCTCGTCAGGCCAGGGCTTCTTCCTCTGTTTGACCTGGTTGTCCTGCCTGGCTGCAGGCTCTCTGGCCCTCTTAAGTGACTGTCACTATTGGACAACTCTGTAGAACTTCCCAGGTCTGTCCTAGACCTGTCAAGAGGTTGTCTTTCCCCGTGTTCCCGTTCTGTACCCGGGCTTGCTGGGGTTTCAGTACTGTCCCAAAACTCAGTTGTCCCCTGAGTAATGCCAGAGGTGTTGTAGTCGGGATTCGGTTCCTCGACCACCTCCCTGTGTGCTTGCCCCCTTCTAGGGACAGGGGCAGTGTTGGGCCAACTAGACGGAATGTGTGCCAGCTCTCTTGCAGGGTGTGGGTTGTTTGGATGCTCCCGGATATCCTCCCTGACTGGAGTACTGAGTGATGTGGGTGAGTAGTGATTATGCCCCCGGGATGACTCCCTGGCTGGAGTAGGCACTGGTGCCTGAGTTCTAGTTGGGCTCCATGAATTCCTGTTTGGAGCACTCGCGGAATCTCGGAATGAGCTGTCTGTAGTTCCCTCGTTAATGATAGGCGGCAGCCCGCATTCTTCCCTTTGCCCAAAGGGGTCCCCCTCCCCCCCTGGAAAAGAACCAGGAGTCTCAGTGGAAAGGTCCCATATAGTGCAGAGCTGGTCGATGTGTCGTTGCAGGACACGACCGTCGTCTAGGGAAACCTCATAGGACAAAGGACCTGTGACCCTGGACACAGTGGCAGGGACCCATGAATGACCAGGCCCGTAGTTATGAGTCCAAACCGGGGCACCCACAAGCAGTTGTCTAGGTGCCCTGGGGTGTGTGATTGTGGAAGGTAGTCTGTCCGGGTGCAACCGGTCAAGCTTGGTGGTCAGTTTGCGCCCCTAACGAAGTTCAGCTGGGCTCCTCCAGGTAGAGGTGGAAGGTGTAGTGCGATAAGAAAGGAGGAAGTCAGCCAACCTGTGATGCCAGTCTCCATAGGTAATTTTCTTCAAAGCGTCCTTGGTGATGCGAACCATGCATTCAGCCATACCGTTGGTGGACGGGTGGAAAGGTGCAGAGGTGGCATGACGAATCATGTTGGCCTGTAAGAAAGCTTGGAATTCGGAAGAAGTGAATTGAGGGCCATTGTCAGATACGAGGACATCAGGAAGCCCGTGTGCAGCAAAAATCCCCCTCAGTACTTGAATAGTCTTTGCAGTGGTGGTGGAAGAGACAGGTACAATCTCAAGCCATTTTGAATGGTTGTCAACCAGGACCAAGAAGAATTGACCCTGAAAGGGCCCAGCGTAGTCAATGTGCACCCTAGACCATGGAGACTGTGTTTCCTCCCATCTATGTACAGGAGCTTGGGGCATTTCAGGGCGTGAGCGCTGACAAAGGTGGCATGCATGCACCTTAGCCTCAATGTCTCTGTCTAACCCAGGCCACCACAAATGGCTGCGCGCAAGCGCCTTCATACGTACAATGCCAGGATGACCCTCGTGGAGGGAACCTAAGACCCTAGTCCTCATTGAGGCAGGAATGACAACTCTGCTCCCCCAAAGCAGACAACCCTGGAAAGTGGATAACTCGTTCCTTTTGGACCAGAAACTCTGAAACTCAGTGCCTGGACAGCTCTCTGGCCAACCAGATAAAACCCAAGATAGGACACGAGAAAGTGTGAGATCTGTGGCTGATTCAGCAGCCACATCCCTGGCATCTAAAGGGGACTCAGGCAAGGCCTGAATGGAGAGGATATTGATTGTTGGTGCAGGGTCAGCCTCTATTACTGGCAGGGGTAATCTACTGAGGCCGTCGGCATGGCTCATTTCTTTCCCAGGTTTGTGAAATAAGGAAAAATCGTAGGCAGACAGAAAGATAGACCATCTCAGCATTCTGGGGGAGATGATTTGGGGAGTTTGTTTATGTGTGGTAAACAGCCCCAACAAAGGCTTATGGTCAGTGAAGACCGTGAAATGCCTGCCATATAGGAAATCATGGAACTTTTTGATTCCAGCAACAACAGCTAAAGCCTCCCTGTCAATTTGAGCATAATTTCACTCTGCTGAAGACAAGGTTCTGGAGTAATATGCAACAGGAACCTGAGTTCCATCCGGTCTGAGGTGGCTTAGTACAGCTCCCACCCCATAAGGAGAAGCATCACAAGCGATGCACACAGGAAGGGATTCATTGAAATGTGCAAGCACACTGTTAGAAGTGAGTAAGGCCTTAACCTCATTGAAACTTGCTTCGTGTTTTTGTGACCACTGCCACACTGCCTGTTTGTCCAGGAGCCTATGAAGAGGCTCGGCTACACTAGCCTTGTTTGGAAGGAAGGAGTTGTAAAAGTTCAGAAGGCCCAGAAAGGCCTGTAGTTCGGCCTTGGACTTTGGCCTAGGAGCATGCATAATAGCTTTCAATTTGGATTCAGCAGGGTGAATCCCGGGAGCATCAATTTTGAATCCCAGAAAATCTGTAGAAGGCACCCCAATTTTACATTTGTCCTTCTTAAGTTTGAGGCCCGTTTTCCTGAACCTCAGCAGGACAGCCCTTAATCTCTCAGCTAAGTTGTATGTAGAGTCTCCAGCAATTAAGACATCATCAAAATAGGGGCAAACCCCTGGTATACCCTGTAGTGTGTTTTCCATTATGCTTTGGAAAATTCCAGGAGCAACATTTACTCCAAATTGTAACCTCTTTACCTTGAATGCCCCCCTGTGGGTCACAATGGTTTGAGCTATAGCAGCAGCATCATCCAGAGGCAACTGTTGATATGCCTGAGCTAGGTCAATC
Source organism: Crotalus tigris (assembly GCF_016545835.1). Classification (NCBI taxonomy): domain Eukaryota; kingdom Metazoa; phylum Chordata; class Lepidosauria; order Squamata; family Viperidae; genus Crotalus; species Crotalus tigris. The sequence goes on along the minus strand of NW_024096625.1, from coordinate 4,953,454 downwards.
TTTGCAAAAACACGCCCCCCCTTGAGGGAGGCCAGAATATGACTGACCACGGGAACAGGATAGGCATGTTGCTGCAATGCCTTATTCAGAGTGCATTTGTAATCTGCAGATGCGAATGTCCCCATTTGTCTTAAGAGGCGTGACAATGGGGGTCTCCCAAGGACTGGAGTCGACAGGTTCTAAAACTCCTTGCTGAATCAATTTGTCCAATTCGGTGTCAATTTTACCTTTCAAGGCAAAAGGAACCCTTCTTGCTTTAATTCTAATAGGGGTGACAGTGGGGTCTAATTTCAGTGACACAGGGGGTCCTTCGTACGTGCCCAGCTGTGGGCTGAAAACATCTGCAAATTCTTTGCAGAATTCTTGTAGGTCTACTATTTGCAAGCTATTGAGCCCTGTGACGTGTATTCCCAAGGCCTCAAACCAATCGAGTCCTATGAGACTCGTTCGCTCACCCCCTACTACTATTACATCTAGTGGACCTTCAAAATCCTTATACTGTACGTTAAGGGTGGCCTCCCCCTTAACACACACTCTGGAGTTTTGAAAGTCTGTTAACACAATGTCGGAAGGCCTCAGCTTGGTCTGAAATCCGCTGCCAGAACAAATCTTCCTAAGTGTGTGCATGGAAATGATTGAAAGTGCAGACCCCATATACAGTTCCATAGCCAATGGAACCCCTTGTAGCTTCACTTTAAGTGATAGCTTTTTCTTAATGGGCTTGTGTGTGCCTGTTCTATAAATGCTTCTTCGCGAAGCACAGAAACCCACCCTGTTTTGGCTGGGGACCCTGGTACCTTTCAGGCGCAATTCTCCCCGAGGTTGTACCTTCAGACGGCCCAGACACACAGCTGCAATGTGTCCGTTTTTTGCATGCACTACAGATAGCAGAGCGGAATCTACAGTCGGTCCTCTTGTGGCAACCTCCACAACCGAGGCACTTGGGGAGAGCTGAAGAGCTTTCCTTCTGTTTCCCTTCTTTCGTGGGGTAGAGACGGTCTACTTCATCGTCAGGATCCTCCTCTGGGTTCCTTTGGACTCCTTTCTGGTGCACGGACACAGCTTCTAGAGTGTTTCTGATTGGCCTCATGTTCTTGATGACGCCGCCTGCTGCCTCTTCTGCAGTAACCTCTCTCAAGGCATCTTGGAATGATAAGTCTTCTTTAGCGAAAAGCCTCTGCTGCAATTCTCTATGCCTCAGTCCGCATACAAATCTGTCTCTCAGCCGTTCTTCTAGATCCTTGAACTCGCAGTGTTTAGCGGCTTTTCTCAGCGCAGCAATGTATTCTTTGGCTGATTCTCCGGGTTGCTGATCCCTCTGTTCGAAGGTGTGGCGCCAAGCGATGACGGACAACTTGGGCTGGAAGTGTTCCTTTAGCAGTTTTTTGAGATCTGTGTAGTTAACAGATTCTAGAGGTACAGGTGCTGCTATGTTTTCAGCGATTTCGAATGTGTCTTGACCACAAACGCACAGCAGGGTGGCAGCTTTTAAACTATCTTCTCTTACTTGATTGACTTTAAGATAGTTTTCCACCCTGGCTACGTAGGACTCCCATCTTTCCGGATGCGAGACATCGAATTCTGAAAGTCTTCCAACTTTTGCCATTTTTGTAGAAAAGGAAGGGTCTATCAGCCAGCTTACCCCTGATGTTCGCTGGATTGGCAGGCAGCTGCTGAGTTGATGCCGTTCCTATTGCTCAGGATTCTAGGGTAAGCTTACACCTGTCTTCAGTCGATGTAAGGCAATCCCACCTTTGTCGCCAGTGTTAAGTCCTTCGCGAAATGGCAATGACAAGAGAAGCAGTTATAGTTCTCAGGAACCTCTTTATTTCTGTTCAGCATACTGGTTACAAGATGCCGACAACGCCCAAATCTCCCTGTCCTTTTTATAGGCGATTCCCGGGCCAAACTGCAACATTTGGCGCGCTTGCACTTGTGCATGCGCATGAGTGCTGGCAACAGCCAGTCTGGTCCCGGGCAGCTTGCACTTGCCCGGAACCGTTGCAACGCCCCGAGCCTGCTTTCACAGGCTCAGGACATAACAAGTAATACATGGAGCTTCTTGCATGATGTGTTTATATGAAATCTGTTCCCATCTGTTATTTCAATCCGTAACCAGTTTGAATTGTCTATGGTATATAGAGACTGAAAAAGGATGTTTGCATTAGATATTGCAAGTAAATGTCAATGAAAATTATCCCTTAGATTTAAGTCAAATAGAGTGACAATATTCAGCAGTTTGCCAGGTTACATATTAAACCTGTATCTCATCTTTGCAGATCAATCTTTTAAAAAGCTTTATTAATTTTTTTTCTCAGTTATACGAGTATCACTGTACCAGGATTGTTCTTTCTTTGAAAAAAAATATAATTCCAATGCATTTGCTGCTTTAAGTTAGACGTGGATTAGACAATTTTATGTTCCATAGCCTTAGGGAAGGCAAGATATAATGCCGGCGCCTTTTTAAATGCTTCATCTTTTAGAAGTTGTTATATATATTTTTATTGCATTTTAGTGTTCAGAGGCAAATAGAATAATGAATTAACTTTTGATAAACAGCACCATCTTTACAATTGGATAAGAGATGTCTTTTGGATAAGCACTTTGAACCAGGTTCTTGACATCTGTCCAATATCTACAAACCAGTAGCTGAAAAAAATCATTCTAGTACCATAGAAAATACATAGCAATGCTTCCTTCCACTCTACTTTAATAGCTAATTATGCTAAACTATCATAAACAGAGATTTTTCCTAGCAGAATCAGCTTATGAGCAAATCGATGAACAGCACTTGTGAAGTTCTGATCCAAATTAGCATGCATGTCCACTCTTCTACAATTAAGAGGGTTCCATTGGTCATTTGAAGACTGCTTGCCTACTTTCTTTTTTTAAAAAAATTCCCACTGTGCTTACTGCAGGAGGAAAACATCTTTGCTGCCAAGAACAATAATGAGGCTTAAAGTAGTAAAGAAAACAGAATGTAGTCATTTATTTTACTGTGGGTCATATTTAATTTCTTATGTCACAGTAGCTTGTAGGAAAATGGGTAACATTTTTTGTTTTTTGTCAGAAATGGCTGAGAATTCCACTTGGTAAAATTTACAATTCAAAGGCAAATCGATATCAAAAGATGGAAGAACATAAGTTCAAAGGCTTATTTCAGTGAATGAACTGCTTATTATGGATAAAGCTTGTCAAAACTCTTTTGAAGTTCCCTGGGCTGGAATGCTGAACCAGCCATTATGTGGAAACACATTTTCTTGGACCACTGCATAAGAGCAGGCTGGAAGAACCAACTAGCAACTTTATTGTTCCCTGTTAGCAATGTATTAACTAAAAGTAGAAAAATGGTAAGCTTTAAGGGTAGTTTAGATTCAGTTATGTTCTCAGGAATTTGCACTGGTTAATGCTCTGCAAGAGAAAACTGAACTTCCAAGCACATTTGCTTGCTTGAACATAGTTGCCTTCCTTCCTTCCTTCCTTCCTTCCTTCCTTCCTTCCTTCCTTCCTTCCTTCCTTCCTTCCTTCCTTCCTTCCTTCCTTCCTTCCTTCCTTCCTCTCTCCCTCCCTCCCTCTCTCCCTTCCTTCCTCCCTCCTTCCCTCTCTCCCTTCCTCCCTCCCTTCCTTCCTTCCTTCCTGGAGTGTTTTCAATTCATATGAAATATTTTTAAGAGAAAAGCCATGCAGTTTCAGCACTTAAAAAGCCAGCAAATTGAACACAGTGTTGGTCTTTCAAAGTAGCTTTATTTTGTTTCTATTTAATTAGTTGAATGCTGATAATGTGGTATATGGGCTGCTGTCCAAGATGTGTAATTCTCTGCCAAAGTGACATTATGCTAACTCTAGTGATATACTTCTTGACAAGGCATTAAATTCATTTTATCTAAGTCATATTATCCTTTCTGCTAAGTTCTCCCTAAGAATCCATTAATTACATCTATCAATATATTAAAGAAGAAAATATTCCTCTGACTAAGTAAATCATAAATGTAACAATGTATAATGTGAAGAAATCCATGAAGAAACGCCTGGAATTCAAAAATCATTCAGTATCCTGGAATGATTTTTTTCAGAAATGTAGACATCACATTTATTACATCATATCTTTCAACTGAACGGTTGCTGGAAGATATATGACAGATTAAAACAAAATAAAATGAAACCTATGAATATTCACTAAGAGCCTTTGAGTTTTGACCAATGTAGGGGGAAGAGAGAAGTAGTCTTCCTTAGCAGCTGTTCCTTTTCTAGTTAATGGAGGAGGCCAATCCAGCCTCTCTTCTGACCTTGATGTCTTTTTGGGGAAGGATTAGGTACAGGTTAGGTTCCTGGGGCACTTTTGTTTCCCCAACCAATAGATAGAGCAATAAAGAAGGGCTTCATTTTGGCCCTGTGGGACATTCCCAGTGATGTTAATTAAGGGCAGTAACTCAATAAATAATTTCTGAAAGCTATCTGGCAATAATAACAGGAATTATGATAATTGTCATGTGATTTACATGCCTTTACTAAAGTGAAATAAAATATGGGGAAAAAACCACCCACAATAATTACAAGTTTCCATTAAATACAATTAGTTCACAGCTTAACAGCCAATTCTGTACATGCAGGGCTTTTTTTCTCATAGAACGCCCAGAACGGAGTTCCAGCACCTTTTTTGGATGGAACCTTGTAGGGTAGGCAAGGCAGGTTGTATGACGTGTGTGAGTTCCGGCACCTTTTTATATATATATAAAAAGCACTGTGTACATGTAATAATACTAAAGCAAAACAAGCCCCAAATCCATATGCATTTAAAGTAATGTCTGGTGACACAACCAAGTCCATATATATCCAAATTAAAATGAAACAGAAGTTAAAACTAATGATGAATGAGAATATGAGAACGGGTAGAAAAAACACATCTTACTGTAAGTCATTCATGAAGTAAAAATTTAAACATCAAGCTTTCATATAGAGAGAATTGATTTTAGAGTCATGTTTCTCTAGACCAGGTTTCAGAAATTGCATATAATGGGTTGCATAGGGCTGGGCTTTTCAACCTTTTCAGAGATTGTACCACTTTTAGAATATGGCAATATTCAAGTACCACCAGTTGCCTAGCAAGTAGATATGGCTTGCTCAACACCACTCACCAGACACAGCTGATTCGAGACAGCTGGGTCAGAACAGAACACATTGCACTAGCTAACTCGATGTGGGGACAACTCGGTGCCCCACAAACTCCTCGCATGGCGGCAGATAAGAGTGCCGGGTGAGCCAGCGCTTTTCAAGATGAAGCTGGCGGATCTGTGCTGCCAGGCCCGTCAGCATCAGGACAGCTCTGAAGGCGGTAGATGCGGGGGAGGGGGAGCAGGAGGCTTTCCAGCAGGTGCCGCCAGATCTGCAAACGGCGCTGTTTCTCCACTTTCGAACCCCGAAATTGCAGAGTAAAGTTGACAAGCTGCAGATCTGCTGTAGCCTCGGCCCACCACCCCCTTCCTTGGCTGGGTGAGGCTGTAGCACGTGGCCTTTAGTCAGGGCTGCTGGCATGGCGGCAGGCGGGAGCACTGGGGGAACACTGCTTTGCAGCTATGGCAAAGAGCAGCGACTGCACCTGTGTCCAGGATGCGAGAAGGAAATAGAGGGGTGCAGTGGCTGGGCTGTCTTCTGGCCCGTTGGATTCAGGGGTTTCCTTTGCAAGCTGGGGTGGGCCGGCCCCTCGCTATCTCCACGGTGGCACTGGGCCAAATGTACACACCCTGCAGACATGTGTATCCCATCTTCCTCCTTTTGTCTTCGGTGTAGCTGCAACTGACTCCTTTCCCCAGGCTGCGTGCAGCTTCTGGAAGCACCCTGAACAGATCCTGGGCGCTCAGCAGAGCCCCAGCAATACTGCGGTTCCAGCTGGCTCTCCCACTGGCCTGTGCTGCATAGCTGCTGCTTCAGCTCATCCCACGCTACACTTTTACATTTTTTTTACATGTTTTGTTTTACAGTGCTTTTCAATCCATCGTAAGCATACCATCTGCCAAGTGCTGACATACTACCAGTGATATGCGTACCACCAGTTGAAAAGCCCTGGCATAGGGATTGTATATAATGGTGTGCAGAAGAATGTATAATAAGCAGCTCTGCAGGCTCAATTACTGCTACAGCCACACCACAAACTGCCAAACAGATGATCTGCACAGTGAACATAGCTAGGGCTTTTTTTGTCATAGAATGCCCAGAACGGAGTTTCGGCATCTTTTTTGGATGGAATCTTGTAGGATAGGCAAGGCGGGTTGTATGATGTGTGAGTTCCGGCACTTTTTTTTTCTTTTTTACAAAAAAAGCACTGGACATAGCAACTGAGTTTTGATTCCAACCAGCTGATTAAATGCCCAAAGATTTAACCATTTGCTATTGCAAACTGGTACGAGCTGGCTCTAATATAGTACTGGGAACAAGGAACAGGAAAAAAGGCCAAACTCAGAAGATGCTACAAGTGAATAGAATTATAGGAAGAAATGAAAGTAGATAGCTGTTGGAAGATGTGAGTTTGCTAAATACAAGGAGTACTAAGTTAAATTGGGTTGTGGTTTGAAAGAAAGCTGCACAATAATAAAACACCAGAATAGCCTAAATGACACTGTTCTGGGCTACGATCAGGGGGACAGTAAGAGAAAGCAAGAATACCTGGCAATAGTATAAAATAAGGCAAGTTCCACAACTACAGAGCTGATGAAGCTCTGCAGTTGAAGGGAGCATTAATACGAAAGAACTGAATAAGAGAGCAAGAAACTGAAGAATGCTTGACATGACTGAGAGGCAAGGAGGAGGTGGGAATGGCCATAGATACTTTTGGAATTTGCAGAATATGTTCATGGGATTCTGTTTAGGACTGGCTCTCAGAACAGGAAAGCAGAGAATGTAAACATGTAATGGCCATTAACAACCAGCATAAGAAATGACAGAAGCTAATGGAGCTGGCAGAGATGGCTAAATTGATTGTTTTGATTAAAGAAAAGAACGCAAGTACTTTTGTTTCTACACGGAGACTGCCTTTGGACTTTGTGCTTGAGGTGGAAAAAAATGAAACTTTGATTTTGGGCTTCACCGATTATATTGATTTGTTGTTACAGAAGTGGCCAGCTTATACTATTGGGAAAAAGTAAAAAGCTGTGTCTCAACGTTAATGCTTTTTTCCATTGGAACAGAGGAAGTCGGAAGTCAATGTCTTTTTTTTCTTTTTCCTCTCTTTCCCTCACTTTCTTTTCTCTTTCTCCTCCCCATTGTGTCCTACTATTTGCTTTGTAATTTGTATTTTCCTCTATAATTCAATACAATGTTAAAAAAAAGAAAAAAGAAATGGAAGGCAACAATAATGTTACACAGGAGGCAGCAGGGGAAAAGTGGGTGCTGTGTTTGAATACAGACCAGGTATAAGTTATAGGAGATCAAGAATGTGTTAACAAGGCTTTCAGATGGAACATGAAACACATAGATTTCTGATTTAAATTTAAGGTACTTATTACTTATAATCTCTTATAATCTCCTACATTAATTGGACTCTGTTTATTAAAAGGAACACAAGAATTGTTGTATCCTGGGAGTTATGATCAGTGGCCAAATATCTATTCCATGTGTTATTATTATTATTATTACTATTATTATTCTTTATGGTGGCTCACACAGTTTGGAAGCTTTCCCCCAAATAGTTTGATCTGCCTCTTATTGGCTGATAAATGAATTTGTTCACCATTGCTTTTCCCATCCAGTAGTTATTTTGATGTTAGGTTCTATGCTGATACTCATATGGATATATGTTGTTGGGTTTCATCATTTATTATTTCACGAGTTTTATGATATTGGTTATTTGTGGTGTAATGTGTATATTGCTTTTGTTAACTGCCATTGGCTGGAATATAAGTATGATAAAGAAACACCAAAAAATACAATTTTGAATCATTCTCATATTGCTTAGTTGCATACAACTGTTCCTACTTACGTGTTCAGGTCTTTGGAAACATTAGCTTACTTTGAGCCTGCCTTAGGGAACCTATTTTGAGTATAATTTAGTAAAGACTAAATTAAGCTAAAGTATTAGAAATCATGTAGCGGAGGTTCCACCTCTCCCATAGAGGTAATACATTGCAAATAACATTTTGATTTGCTCTTGTCCAAGGGTGGGAAATGTGTGGCCTTCCAAGTTTTGAAAACTGAAATTCCCAAGATTCCAGCTAGTGTACCCAGTGGTGAGGGATATTGGGAATTATCCTTTCTCAACATTTTAAAACTCACAGTTCCATACTTCCCCCACTTTGCCTACCTCTGTATCAGCCAAAGGAATAAAGAATGTGATATGATGATTATCCATTTAATTAAGTAAAAATCATTAAAACATTTGAATGGTTATATAAAGTATTTTTATAATAGTCACAATAATTAACTATAGGTTTCATAGTTAGGCTTTCCTTGGTTCTACCAACTATAATCAAAATAAATTAAGTAAAACTACATTAGGACATAATTTGAAATCAGGAGCAACAGAGCTCAAGTCTTACAAGAGAATTTAGGCAGTTCTGAAAAACAGAGATTAAGAAGAGCATTATTCCAAGTAATGAGAATAACCAACCCATAATCAATGATCTGAAAATAATAATTAAAATGAGCTGAACATGGAACTGAATTGGAACCAAACACAGTAATTAATCTATGCTTCCATAACAATGAGCATCTGCTCCTTTAAACATATTATTCCTCATACAATTTTAACTCTTTCAAGGGTTTTTCTCCTGGCTTATGTTTGGAGTTTTACTGAAGTCTGTAGTCCAGCAGCAAAAAAAGAATTTTGCTAGATGATACATTCCATGTTGTGATCAAGCTATCTGGTGTTATAGGAAGTTAAATTTGTGCAAGATTTGGAAAATCAAATTGCTCACTCTCACTGTAGCTCTCCAGATGTGTTGGATTTGCATTTATCATCCACAGTTGGAGTGACCACTGGCCAGACCTTAACCATCTTGTGCCCTACAGATGTGTCAGAGTCTAATTCTAGCACTGATGTTACCTAATTTGAGTAATGAAACATCTGCAAGAAAACAAGCAAGCTCAGAGAGCATCAAGGACCCCTCATATCAATCCTGAGCTACAAATATTCTTTTATTAGAGTCTAATTCCTTCAATTCCATAACCAGCATAACTGGGAGATTAGTGGTGATGCTCTGACTTGGGGAATATTGCCAGTAGATAGCTTAATATAGTAGAAAATGTAATTCAACTTTGGTAAAGTCCATTGGTCTAGAAAAGGTTCACGAATGCTCCCTTCTACTTAGTTTTCTATAGAATAATGAATAAGGCCAACTCTGACCTGATATTTATCTTGAAATCATTTTGATATTGTTATATCGTTGGGCAGAGTTGGCTGTTTGTTAAAAGTAAATGAATTACAGATTGACACATCTTCAAATTATGAAATTGGTGATTTCTGATTACAGGAGTTTAGGCCAAATTTGGTTTAACCTGCATCCACCTTAAATAACAGTAATGGGAAGTAGGAGCAACCTTGATGAACAGAAGGAACAGCTGCAACCAAGACAACTGTCAGATAAAAAAAAAATTGAGTCCAAGGCAGAAATGTAATTTGAGAAATCATCTCAGACTTGATGCTCTTTAGTTCTCATAAAGATAAAGGAGGGAAGAAGAAAATACATATGCAAGATTCTGTACTGCAACCTTATAATAAATATACTCTTAGCATTCATAAGTTTGGATTTCTTCACTGGTCTACCTCAAAAGGCTGACATTAGCACTGCCAATGGTGAAGAACTGTAGGAACCGCAGTCTAATATACTTGTTGCTGCATTCTTACATCACTGTTTGGTTAAAAAAAAGATGTATATTCTCAAATTAATATGACAGAAATTTTCATTTGCTCTATTTAGGTGAAGTAAGATCATTCATTTTTGCTAATTTAACCCAGAGCCACAGTTATATGACAGTTGTGCAGTTTTCTCAGTTTTGAAATATAATTCTAAACATGCTACACAAATGTGTATGTTATGGCTGTGGAATACAAAAGGTAGTACAGGCATACCTCAGAGATTTCAAATTAGCACAATAAAGCAAAACATTTCAATAGAGTCCCATGATTTTTTTTTGTTGGTTTGCAGCACATATAAAAGTTATGTTTAAACTACATTGTAGTTTATTAAGTGTATGCTAGCATTATGTTTAGAAAAACCCCAAAATATATACTTTAATTAAAAATAATGTATTGCTAAAAATGCTAATTGTCATCCGAGTTTTCAGAGAGTTGTAATCTTTTTGCTGGTGGAGGGTTGTGTAAAAAACTTGCAATATCTGTGAAGTGCAATAAAGCAACGCACAATAAAACAAGATATGCCCATATTCTGGAGGAAATATAACTCAGAAAAACAGAAAATAAATAAAGGATTTCTAGGCATTTAAAAAATACGAAGTACAATAATATGGCAAATAGTTGGAACAAATGTATGCATAAACCAATGCACTCTGAAAACAGTTTCAGGCAGATATTAATCCTTGAGCTAAAATTTCAATCTTAGGTCTAACATTTATTCCAGCTAGTGTGATCTTATTCAAAACAAGGAATGCAGGGCTCCAGAGACCATTGGATGGGTGTCAGGCAGATTAAAAAAAAAATCAACATGGCAGTTACCCCCAATTGGTCAAAAACCTTTGTTACATGTGGTGCATGCATTCTGCACTAGAAAAGGTGTAATCTTGTTCTTGTGGCTGCAATCACATCTTAACTGACCAATCTCACTCTACCATGGCAAACAACCCTGGGCATTCATATTTTTTATGGACTCCCCAAACTCCAGTTTGATAGTAATTGCATGGATGGAAACTAATCAAGGAGAGAAGCAACCTAGAACTAAGGAGAAACTTTCTGACAGTTAGAACAATTAACCAGTGGAACAACCTACCTCCAGAAGCGGTGAATGCTCCAACACTGGAAGTCTTTAAGAAGAGACTGGACAGCCATTTGTCTGAAATGGTATAGGGTTTCCTGCCTGAGCAGGGGGTTCGACTAGATGACCTCCAAGGTCCCTTTCAACTTTATTATTATTATTATAAAGACTAAAACATAATTAGTAATAAATAAAACAGCAGAAACCATATCCAGTCTTTTTAGCTTTAGTGAGAGCTCCTTAATTAATTGCAGTGATATATTCCAGCATTTTTCCCATTTAACTAACTGCTCAGTTTAGCTATTAGCAGAACTTGGCACTTCTCCTTTCTTTGTTTTTATTCTTTTGAAAAGCAGCTAAATACTGGCAGGCAGTGTAGGTGTTTGGTTACAGTGTTAGAAAGCAACAGCACCATGGAGGGAGAAGCTCCCGATATATTTTCAGCAAGCAGTGACCTTAGGAGTCCTTTCCCTCTCCTTCTCTTCTCTCCTACCACATTCCCATGTAAATCAGTGATATGTATGCATGCTCATATATGTGACTTTAAAGGATTGAATCTGATTAACTAAAAGGACAAAGTATGAAGTTGTCTTCATTTATAAGATTTCTTTGGCAAAGCACAAAATGGTGCACTATAAATGTATTTTAATTGTCTTAATTTTGCACTTTGCATAAAATGAATTGTCCAAGTAGAATAAAGCTACATTCTAGTCTCCAAAGACCATTAATGCATTATGGCAAAGAGCTGCAAAAAGCAATAAGCAATTCTGATAACAAACATTAACTACAAAAAAAAATCTCTGATGGCAAGTCCAGACTTGAAAATATTGGATTAGCTTCAGCATGACTTATTCATATAATTTTTGTAACAATAATTGTTGTTCCACAGCACGGCCTTTCTGAAAAAGTATCCCAATTTTCATCTAATTTTCAGGCCAACAGGCTATTTTTTATAGTGACACTGATGAAAAACTCTTATGTAGAAGTGCTACCTAATGTTTTTATATCGCTAAAATTAAAGAATCAGGATAGTTTTTGTTATAACATCCCAATTGCTATCACTACAAATTAATATCTAATAAATAAATTAGAATCTACAAAATCTAACCTTATGCATAGAGTATTTCCTTAGAAATAAACCCCATTAAGCCTAAACCTCCAAATTTGTACAATAGATGAATGATAGAGAATAAGTTCCCTTTCAAATGTTGCCTGGATTGCAATTTTCACCATCGAGCTAACAGAAAAATTGTCCAAGAATAATCTAGTAGGTTACTAATTTCCCAGCATAACGTACACATTCAATAATAAGTAGCACCCATTAATCTCAACTAGAACCACTCCTTGTGAGATATTTACAGTAAATGTTGCAAATCTGCTTAAAGTTCTCTGCAATGCAATGAAATTCTTTCAGATTACAGACTTCTGGGTCCCAGTGTCATGTTATAGACCTTTGGGGCTCTCTAAAATATTCATACAGCAAATTTTGATGACAAATTCATATGTCAAGCCTTGGGGCCCAATATCAAACCATCTCCCATATCATTTAAACAACACTGGATGAATTTCACAGAAGCATGCACAACGGAGATCTGCAATGCTTTGCATTTGTTTAAATACTATGTATCAGAATGTGCCTTGTTAAAACAGTCACCTCTAATTACAACATCACATGAAGGAAAGCAGCTATTTTAATGAATCCAGTGATATGCTTCATTTGTACTCCTGGATGATCTGCAGATTGTCTTCCAGATCAAAGATAAAGTGTAGGACAGAATTTGGAAGAGTTTTACCAAACTCCAAAGCTCATTCATGCTTATTGATATATTACATTTCAGATACACAAATATAATGGATTTTGCATTATTTCTAATGGATCAAAACATAATTTGCAGTGCTATTCAGAGAGTATTTAACAGAAACCAGTTCTTTGATAGATCTCTGTATAGACAGGCAAGGAATATACAAGGAGTTGCAAATATCACGTTGGACAATCTGGGATCTCGTTACTGCGAAATACAAATCAAGATATTCATTTACAAAATTATTTGCCAAATATTCTCTACAAAGGCAATGGAAAAGTGGTGAAATGCATTTCTCACAGCATTAGTCTGATAGTTTCCTTTTGGGATGTCTTTCTAAGTGCTGCTGGCAGAGATATTTGTACTCTGAATGTTTTAATTTACAATCCTATTAAAAACCAACAATATAAAAATAATGCTGAGGACTACAAATTGATACAAAACTCATTTATTGGAACCCATTTAAAAATGTCAGCAGAATATTTTTAATAACATATTTAATAAAAAAAATATTCTATTTTTTCTTAAAACTCACAGATTTTTAGTTTTTCTTAAGAAAAAATATTAAGTAATATATATTTAAAAAAACATAGAGCATTTGCAATGGATTTGTAGTACAGATTCAATTTAGTAAACTTCTCCTTTAAGCTACTCAGAAAAGTCTGTGAGTCCCCTGATCAAAAATTACCTTCAACATCTCAAGAACATTCTTTTGATATTCTACAGATACTGTTTAGCCAAGTAGCAGCAAAGAAAAAAACACAGGTAGAGAAAAAGAGTAAGCTGAGGTGGACAATAGAGAACATTTAAGATTTTATGGCGCATGTGTGCCTGGATACTAGATACATCTTACTCTCCTTCTATATAAATGGTGCAAACACCTGGTGCCATCCCGATCACAGGATTGTCTCTTCTTGCCTAATTGCCATCTTGTTCTGGAGGATGTAAAAAAGAAAGAGATGAGATCTGAACTCATGAATACAAAATACAAGAAGAAGCAAAATAGAGAAAGAAAAAGTCCAGTGAGCCCAGGAGGGGGGATATCTTGTACAATCAGATTAACAAACAACCAGTTTGTTTGCAGTTAGAGTGCAGTACTGCAGGCCCCTTAGCTGACTGTGTTTAGCAGGTCAGCGGTTCAAATCTCACCGGCTCAAGGTTGACTCAGCCTTCCATCCTTCAGGGGTAGGTAAAATGAGGACCCAGATTGTTGGGGGCAATGTAAATATATATATACATTGCTTACTGGTGTATACCGCTTAGAGAGTGCTTGCACTTAAGTCTCATAAATAAATAAATAAATAAATACTTTGTAGCTAGTTCTTTGTCCACACTTTCAAGAAAAGATTAGATTAGGTAACCTGTATTAGCATTTTCCCATATACACAACGGCATACATTAAAATGAAATTCCAATGCACAAGAAGTGATACAATGGATTAGCAATATATAAAAATATTTATTTACTTCATTAAACCTATTATAGCTATCCATGCCAACAGACTCTGTTGCTTCCACCTGAAATCTTTGTTGTGGGGTTCATTTTGAAAGAGTACTGAGACTGTGGCCTCATATACAAACATATTTTCAAATAACCTGGATCAAGTCAGACAGATGGTAACCAATGTTGCTTTATTACAATTTGCAGCAATCATTGCTGAATTTTTTCATTTAGGCTACAATGACCTGAACTTCTGGCTCAGTAACATTTGGAGACTCATAGATTTCTCACTCTGATTTATGGTTTTGAAAGTTGTCACCAGACATTTTGATTTATTTTATTTTTGGCTTGGGGACAGAAAGCAGCATTGAGATGGGAATTTTAATTTACATATAATATAAAAGACATGAACTAAGAAACATTTTTATTAAATAAAGTTATTGAATAGGGGAATCAGGATAAATACATGAAAAATTAATAGCATTTATTATGGAACCCATATCTTGAAAGCCATAAACTTAAATTAGTTTTGGACAATGAGAATGTGGGAGGGGTCTAATAGTGGCATTAACAATGGCAGATACAGTATAACAACTTTCATATCTGTATTGCCTTGCACTGTTTGTTTAGAACATTTATATAGCCACCTATCTTATATCAAACCTTAGGCAGCTCCCAACCAACTGCTAAAAACAACATAATATATCATCAATGCTTACATATATCTGTTAATACAAGCAACATTAAAACCTGGCACTGAGTAAATTTTCACACGCAGTCAGTCAATCTCATTCTATCCTAGTGCTTGTGGGAAAAGCCAGGTTTAAGTACTTTTCAGAGGGTAGGAGGATAGAGGGCTGCCAAATTTCAGGGGAAGGGTGCTCCATAGGAAAGCGTATGCAACAAAAAAGACACACTTTCTAGATCCCATAAGATGACAGTGTTTAAGGGAAGGAACTAGGAGCATGCCCATCTTATTTGATCTGGTAGGACAGGTTGGGATATGGCATTGAATTATTAGAAACTGTCCTATCAAACCATTAATTCATCAAGTAATGAGATTATATTCTTGGCAGATAGTGGTTCTCCAAAATTGTAGAGGGTGTTCTTATTCATTCCCACCACTTGGTGCTTGAGCTTCTGATGTGGCAATGTCAGGTCTTGGATTATGGATTATAGTATCTGCATTTAAAGCACATGCTGCACCTCTGGGCTACAGTCCTCTTCTCAGTCCCTTTCTTTATCCAACTAATAGCTTTTCTAAAAATATTCAACATGCTTGTTCCTCTTGAGACAATACTTTTGGAGACAAAACACTGGTCTTGATACATCTTGGACTGATCTTGGAAGGCATTCCTTATATTGCTCTTGTTAGTCATTCAAGAATTGGCCCAATTGATTGCTCTGTGTTAAATATGTTCCCATTTCTTCCTCTTCATAACTTTCCACCATTTAATTTCCTATATTTAATTGTATTCACTTAAATAGAAATTGAATCCATACATCATACCAAGCTGTAATGCTTTGGTTTCAGGTGGAAGGTCTATCAGATTTGAACTGTAAAGCTAAGACAGTCATTGGATGACAGCAAAAGGTAAACTTTTCTATAACCCCTTGCTGCAATCTAATGATTGTACAGATCTCATAACCCTAGTTATATGACTCTAGCTATTGTATTCATAAACTATTTTTCAATAGTTTAGCATGTCATGGAATCAAATCCCTGTGGTCTGTTCAACAAAACAACAACCTTTAGCACAACAGAAATAAGAGTAGAGAGAGTAGAGATAAATTAACAACTCCCATCTTCTCATTGGTGATGATATCCCTCCGTTCTGTCTCTAGTGCTATATAATTAATTTCAGAAAAGATTAAGTAAATGCCAGGTGAAGGAGGAGGTATAAGCAGTTGTTGCGTATCATATGTTTTCATATAGAAGAAGATTATTTTTATTGAGGTATTCTGTGACTTCTGCTCTGCAAATGTAAAGAGGGAGAATATACCTTTCTAGAGGTATTTTTAAATGATAATTGGATCACTACCTGGCTGAAACACCACATCCGCTTTAATTTAATTTAATTTAATTTTTTAGAAAAAATAATCTTTTATTTTTTGTTAGTAACTCATCTGATCTGTGTAAGATCATATTTTCTAAATATTAATTAGCCACATTCTGTTCCCACACAGGCATATTTAAGATGCTGATAGGCAAGAATTTTAGGAGTTAGGTAACAATAGACACTACTTATGGGGAGACTTCTGGTATGTTTGTGTTCTACATTCGACAAGAGAGACATTCATGAAGAAACGAGCAACTATGAAGCTGAAAACAGAGCAGAAAAGAAAGATCTTTGTTTTTATATATGCATATACATTCACAGACACACAGACACACACTTTTTCACAGTTCCAAGATGTGGGATGTAACAAGGATAGACAAATTTCAAGCTTACAGATACTATTCGGGAAGGGGTTTAAACTAGATTTTGAAACCCACAGTAATTATTAAAGAATTATGTATTCCAGAACTAAAGAGATTAAAAACATGCATAATGTTTCCATTGCACTCTTTCTTATCCTAAACTTTCTACTGTTTAGATATGTAAATGACAATTGTCTATGTGCATGCATAGTATGCTATTTTATTAATATTATATAGATAACCTTTATTGTCACTTGTTATCATGGGCACATTGGCACACATTAAACATTAAATGTTGTTGCTTGTTCTCAAAAATGTACATGTACATAATTCATATTTAAACATGCTATATACAACATATATATAAACCTACATCTTTACATATAAATAACATATAAATATTAATCACTGTCCAATTGAATACATAGCAGAAAGAGAAAGCTTTAGAATTCACAAGATTAACACTATATGGATCAAAACTGTGACTGAATCTGTATGTTCTGCTTTGGATACCACGAAACCTCCTCCCAGAAAGTAACAAGGAAAACATGTTGTGAAGAGGATGTGTAGTATCCCAGACAATCTTGAGGACTCTGCTCAAGCATTGCTTATTAAGCAATTAAAAGTCAGAACTCCTTGCTGATTTATGTTTTAGTAATAAATCCTTAATTACTTTCTTCTCACTCCTGATATATATTACATTGGGGGTGATATACAATAAAAGTCCATTTTATTCAAATGATTCTATAAATATATGTGAACATATAAAGACCTTTCTCTTATTTCACTCTCAGCCATAATATTCAAATGAATCCATATCTTGAACTTTACAGTGAAATGGGTCTTCCACATGAGGGCTGGGAAATATTCAGTTTGGAGAACCAATTGATAAGCAGTTCAATCAAATTTTTCAATTAAATTGAATTTTGAATAAAGAAATAAATTCTAATGGTTGAATTTAACATCTCTAAATTGGTTCATATGATTTCAGTGTTTTTGTATGTCTGCACAAAAAAGACTTTTTCCTAATCCATTCTCAAATCTAAATTGATTCAATCCCATTCAAACTGAATATCTGATTCAAAATCACATTGAATTTTCCTGATGACTTGATTTATTCAGTGAGATATATTTTGAAACCGAGTCAATGGTTCACAATGAATGACTTGCCCATATCAACTCCATTTATTTATCTCACAAATTGATTTGTTCAGAGACATGAAATTTTGCAAAACCTAGTAGGTTATATGAAAAGACAAACCACAAGAAAAGCTTAAATTTATTTTATTGTTTCCCATAATGAAGTGTAGTTGGATAAGAAAAGGTATTTCCTGTAAATATCCATAGAATCACTCACATCCTTTCCTTATGACCTATTTAGCAACATTTAAAACATACTCTAATATCAACTGATAAGCCCCAATTGATAAATTATAAGCTTTTGTGATCATTTTCATATGATGATCAGCTGTCTGAATATTAATAACTTCTTAGGCAGAATCTCCTCATGCTTAGAATCAAGCAAAATCATTGTGCTCCACTTCAAAGTAAAGTTTCTGCTCCTTGGCAGAATGATTTTCTATGACTCCAAGCAATCTAGACAAGGAAAGTAATTTCTAGGCCTAAAGAACATCCCAATCCGTCTTTACCAGACAGAATGCAGTTCTGCCAGTAAAATTCTCAGTTTGATTAGCGTGCTCCAAATTCCTGAGCTCAACTCTTTTCCATTTTGTGAAATTGTCTTTGAGAAATTCAAAATTCTTCTAACTAACTAACAAAATGGGACATCTTTTGAAGAAGCAAGAGCAAGTGTAGTTATTCCCACCTAATCTGTTTGGCCCTCAGTGTTTCTTAACCTCAGCAACTTTAAGGTGTGTGGACTTCACCTCCTAGAATTCTCCAGCCATGGGGAACCCTGTTCTAGATTCTTGTTGATTTGTTGATTTCTTGAGGGTGTGTGCTTTCAAGCCCCTTCATGTCTGAATGCAGTCAAAATCACATGCCCTCAGACAGAACGAAGAAAGAAAATAGCAAGGGTTTCTCAAGAAAGGAATGGCTCAAATGGGAGTAGGTCGCAGCAGCTGTTCTTTCCTAGGAATGTGGTAAAGGAGCAGCATTAAAAGGCAACTCTTTGTTCACAGTCAACAATAAACACCATCAGTGGATCTGTGAGCACCACTCAGGGGTTTTAGCACACACAATCTGTTACAAAAAAAGTAATGCCTCAGCCAGTTTCAGGCCAAAGATCCTAGCAAGCCCTTGATAACCATTTAGTCAATACTTCCAAGTATCCTTTCATAAAAATGAACAATTAAGTACACAGCTTACAGTATGACAGATGGGTTGCTTTCTGGTGGATTATACTAAAACGGATACAATATCCTATTTTTAAACTGCCAACAGCCTGTTACAATTTCTTTCTGAAAATACTTCTGACAGCTACAATGTAAGTGAGAAATTAAGCTACATAAAAAGTAATTTTCTTTTTTTGAAACAGCATGGAGCTTAATCTATAGAAAAATTTCATTATTCTTTTTTTGTTGTTGTTATTACTGTCTCACAATGACGCCTACAGTTTTAAAAAGCGTTACCAGTATTTACAATGTGAATGGAACAATGTTAGGCTTCTTCCCCTTTGATACATTCTACGGCTCTGATGGCTCTCTCCATTCTAACAGTTTTAGGAAAAAGAATGCTAGTTAGTGTATGTATAAGAATACATAAAATAAAGATGATCTCAGGTGCAACTTAACTTCTGGTGATGCATAAACACATTCATGCAATTTTCTTGGCAACAGCATAAAAGTTGAGGGGTCCTTGGTGCTCTCTGAGCTTGGTTGTTTTCTTGCAGATATTTCATTACCCAAACTAGGTAGCACCATCAATGACAGCTTGGGTAATGAAATGCCTGCAAGAAAACAACCAAGCTCAGAGAGTATCAAGGACCCCTTATTTCAACCCTGAGCTACAAATATTTTCCTTTATTAGTACAAAAGCTGTTAGCCATTGTCTTCTCCCAGGGTGTTTGTGTGGATATGTTTTTTTTTAAATCTAATTTAGGGATCTCATACTCAAAAATCAGATCCAGTCCTGCCTGAATCATAGATTGGAAGGAAAGTTGGAGCTTATCAAGCACATATCCCGGTCAGTGAAGAAAGCATTAGATTATTTCTGATGGATGAAAATCCATCCATCCTCCAGATGAAGACCCTCTGGTGAAGAAGGACTTGCCACTTCATCTGTCAGCTGTTGCTTACTTTTCAGGTTCAATGAAGATTACAAGTAGTTCTCAACTTATGAGCACAATTGAGCCCAGAATTTCTGCTGCTAAGCAAGACAATGGTGAAGTGAGTTTTGCCCCCTTTTTAAAACTTTTCTTGCCACAGTTGTTAAGTGAATCAGTGCATTGTTAAATTAGTAATGCAGTTGTTAAGTGAATCTGGCTTCCCCATTGACTTTGCTTGTCAGAACGTTACAAAAGGGGATCACATGACCCTGGGACATTGCAACCATCACAAATACATGCCAATTGCCAAGTGTCCAAATTTTGATCATGTGACTATAAAGCTGCTACAACGGTTGCAAATGTGAGAAACAGTAATAAGTCACTTTTTTCAGTGCCTTTGTAACTTCAAATGGTCAGTAAATGAATGGTTGTAAGTCAAGAACTACCTATAGTTACTGTATATGCCGGCGTATTAGGTGACCCAGCGTATAAGATGACCCCCGTCTTTATCGCCGAGCCGCATTCCTAGAACGTCGTCTTATATGCTGGAAACTACCAGTATTTCCGACGTATAAGACGACTCGGCATATAAGACGACCCCCGTCTTTGGCGCCGAGTTTAGCGCTTCCGGAAGTCGTCTTATATGCTGGCATATATGGTACATGCTCCAGTCTAGATCATCTGAAGAGGAAATATAAGAACTAAAGGGGGGGGGAGGAATAACAAAGCAAAAAATAGCCAGCCGTTCTGCCCTCCTCCTCCTCTAATGACTTGCCTTCATTTATGCAATCAGGATGATTCTAAACTGCTTTGGGTACACCTTCCTGCTTCCATTGCCCCTTGGCTTTAATATTTTTGCTGCTGTGCTCATGGCAGCAGCAACCTGACCTTGGAGAAGAGACAAATTCCCCTTGTCCCTAATGTAGCC
Source organism: Crotalus tigris (assembly GCF_016545835.1). Taxonomy (NCBI): domain Eukaryota; kingdom Metazoa; phylum Chordata; class Lepidosauria; order Squamata; family Viperidae; genus Crotalus; species Crotalus tigris. The sequence goes on along the minus strand of NW_024096625.1, from coordinate 4,932,717 downwards.
TTAGCCATATTTGAGGCTTTCAATTACAGACACTGAAAGGACAGGATCAGATGCAAAATGGATATAAAACTAAGCAAATAAGCCATTTTGTTTCTGTGACCATGGCAACTACGTGCAATTTAGGTAGATTCACACTCATTTATCCCAACATTCATATGACATTTTCCCCTTGCTTTCTGATGCTTTGAAATATCCTGCCAAGGTGGTCATTTATAGTATTATGGAAAAATTGGTTGCTCATCTTCTGCACTATTAATTATATTCTTTTACTGCATGTATTTTCTATCTTTGATAGGCTTAGCATGCTGTCCTGTGGGCTCCTTTTATCTTTGTTATCAAAGATAAAAGGAATAGGTTTCTGCTCTGCTATTTGCATTAGGAACACAGTGAGGAATGACCCTTGAAAAATGTTCTAAAGGGCTGCTCTGAGAACAGGGAGGTTCAGTGAGACATCTTCCATTCCACTTTCTATTCTTAAATCTGGAAGAAGAAGAAAAATAAAACAAACACAGACAAAAATTGTCACTAAAATTTCCTTACCAAACTTGCAAGAAGTTTGCCTGCCTCAACCTAGTAGTAGAGCACATCATTTAAGATAAGAGTTTTAGGAAACTATATTATATAGTCTTTTATGTAATTCCACTCTTCTAAAGGTAATATATTCCAGATTTGTGGAACTACAACCCCCATCATTCCTCAATCAATATATGCTTGGCCTCGATAAATCAGGAAGATTAGAATAGCAACCAAACACATTTTAAGGGCATTAAACTGTGGAAGGCTGTTGTAACTAATGCTCTATACTAGCATACCCTTTAAATGGGCTACTGCTTGCTCCCTAATTTACAGTAAGCTATTTTAACCTCTTGCTCCCTAATTTACAGTAAGCTATTTTAACCTCTTGTAATTATATCCATTTAGAGAATTTGTGGAATGAATGTAGTGTTCTTACATAATACCAGTTATTAGAACAATCACAAGAATGACGTGTGCAGCATCCCTTCACTAGTCTCTAATAAACAGTTAAGCAGAATGAGCTGGTTGGGCAAAGGATGAATTCACTGAAGATAGAAATGTATTGCAGACATTAAGACAGCTGAGGAATGAGGCAGGGCTGGAACATTTCATCAGCAGGAGCCACTGACCCAAAAAGGGAATCCAAACTAAAGACATACTAAAAATGTATAGCAGAAGAAGGGAAGGAGTAGTCCTCTAGTACAATTGCCCTCACTATAACTGGAAAGCAAAATCCCCCCTTCCCCCAGAAAATTAGAAGATAGCCAAACTTTTTATTACTGGTTTTGCTTATTGCTGTGGTTGGGAATCATTGCTCAATAAAATCTGATGGAATGCAGCCTTGCCAGTTCTATTCCTATTTTTTCCATCTCATAAAAAAAGACATTAAAGTGGTCCACAAGTCAGCTGTATTATCAAGCAGACCACTATAGATTCCATATTTTTCATACTAATTTTGTCTACACTGGGAATAGTTGGTAAAGATGATATAACGTGAAATAGACAAATTGACTTGTTTGATTAGAGAAAAAATAACAATAAAGCAACAGGGAGAAAGCAGAACTACTGAACTCATTTTTTGCATCCGTCTTTACACAATGGGAAGAAACAGTCCAACCCTATCAAAAACAGGACCGTAAAAACAGATTAGAAATACAAATTAAAATAGTTAAGAAAATAATAAGTGAGCATCTGTTCACTCTAGACAAGATCAAATCACCAGGACCAGATGGATTATACCCCGAGATTCTCAAGGAACTGGAAGACATGATCTCAGAACCACTGAACCATATCTTTCAAAAATCCTGGAGCACTGGGGAACTACCAGAGGACTGGAAAAGAGCTGATGTAGTTCCCATCTTCAAAAAAGGAAAAAAAAATTGATCCAGGAAATCACAAACCTATCAGCCTGACCTCAATACCTGGGAAGATTCTAGAAAAGATAATCAAGCAATGAATCAGCAAATACCTAGAGGCAAACAAAGTCATAACCAAAAGCCAACATGGGTTTGTCAAAAACAGATCATGCCAAATTTTATTGCATTCTTTGATCAAGTGACAAAATTAACAGACCAGAGGAATGCTATGGATATAATTTACTTGGACTTAGGTAAGGCATTTGATAAAGTGGACCACAACCTACTACTTGATAAGATAGAAAAATGTGGGTTAGACAGCATTATCACCACCAGATGGATCTGTAGCCAGCTGACCAGCTGTTCTCAGCGTGTGGTCTTCAATGGAACTGCATCTACATGGATGGAAGTGTGCAGTGGGATGCCCCAGGGCTCTGTTTTGGGCCCAGTGCTCTTCAACTTCATCAATTATTTGGATGAGGGGATAGATGGGGAGCTCATCAAATTTGCAGACAACACCAAGCTGGCGGGAATACCCAACATCCAGAAGACAGGCTTAAGATACAGAATGATCTTAACAGACTTGAACATTGGACGCTATCTAACAAAATGAAATTCAGTGATGAAAAAAGTAAGATTTTATATTTAGGCAAGAAAAATCAAATGCACATATAAGTGATATCTTGCTCAATAGTAGTAATTGTGAGAGGGATCTTGGAGTAATAGTGGACAGTCACTTAAATATGAGCCAGCAGTGTGCTACAGCTTCCAAAAAAGCCAACACAGTGCTAGGCTGCATTAACAGAGGGATAGAATCAAGATTACATGAAGTGTTAATGCCACTTTATAATGCTTTGGAATACTGCATCCAGTTTTGGTCACCATGATATAAAAAGATGTTGAGACTCTAGAAAGAGCACAGAGAAAAGCAACAACGATGATCAAAGGTCTGGAGGCTAAAACATGTAAAGAACAGTTGCTGGAATTGGGTATGTCTAGTTTAATGAAGAGAAGGGTGAGATGTGATATGATAGCAGTGTTCCAATATCTCAGGAATGTCCACAAAGAAGAGGGGGTCAAGTTATTCTCCAAAGTGTCTGAAGGCAGGACAAGAAGCAATGGATGGAAACTAACCAAAGAGAGAAACAACCTAGAACTAAGGAGAAATTTCCTGACAGTTAAAACAATTAATCAGTGGAACAATCTGCCGCCAGAAATTGTGAATGCTCCAACATTGGGGTTTTTTAAGAAGAGACTGGACAGCCATTTGTCTGAAATGTTATAGGGTTTCCTGCCTGAGCAGGGGGTTGGACTAGAAGACCTCAAAAGTCCCTTCCAACTCGATGATGATGATGATGATGATGATGATTGCCAGCTGGAAATCCCTTAAGAACCTTTTGCCTAAAACAGAAAAAATAAACTTATGATTTATGGTTTTGACAATTAGATAGAATAAATTATAAAAAGAAGAGAGATTTGATGTAACTTTAGAGAAAAAGGTAAACTTATAATTTTACTTATAACTGCTGTAAAGAGTCAGAAGCTACTTCTTTGTATCTTTCTGTTCTATTTCTTTTACTTTTTCTTTCTTCCACTCTTTATTTATTTATTTATTTATTTATGAGACTTATATACCTCTTTAAGTGCAAGCACTCTCTAAGCGGTGTACACCAGTAAGCAATGTGTGTGTATATATATATATATATATTTACATTGCCCCCAACAATCTGGGTCCTCATTTTACCTACCCCAGAAGGATGGAAGGCTGAGTCAACCTTGAGCCGGTGAGATTTGAACCACTGACCTGCTGAACACAGTCAGCTAAAGTGGCCTGCAGTACTGCACTCTAACTGCTGCGCCACCTTGGCTCTTAGCTTTTTGATTTATTTCTTTTTTCTTCTTTATTAATTTGTATGCAATTTTCTTTGTTTTTAAAGATTTCAGTAAAACTAATTGTGTCTACTCTAAGTATGAAATAGTTTGGATTTAACCTATTCTATTTTTACTTGGGTCACCAAACCTGGGCAAATAAGACATGTAGAAATCTCTTATTCAATTTAGTGGGTCATCTAGATTTTTATTGGCTAAATAATGATAGCTCTAATTTTTACTACTAGGATGAGGGAAATTGCTTAGATTTCTAGGACTGAAATAATTTAATCACCCTTGGGTACAAATCACCTTGATTGTAGAATATACACTTAGTGTGTGATTTGCTTTTCTGGCCTCAGGCAACAAATATTCTTGAGCTGGTCCTTATGATCTGAGATAAGTTAACGATACACCAACCATGAAGAAATTGAGCTTGCAGTATTGTCTTTTCCATGTTGACTCATTGCAAAATAATCTGTGAATTACTAGGCATTTTAATTTAGATCCTACCTGGTGACCTTTGGCTATTGAGAAATTATAAAAAGGCTCCTTTTAAAGCAGATGATTCAGTCTCATTGCGTAATTTAGGATCATGAAAGATAAGGAATTTAATATAGCAGTTGAAAATGATTCTTTGAAGAAATTCACTCAAAAGATCTTCAAGCATAACTTAGATTTGAAAACATAGTTGTTGTTGTTGTTAATTGCGAAGTCGTGTCCGACCCATCGCGACCCCATGGACAACGTTCCTCCAGGTCTTCCTGTCCTCTACCATCTTCTGGAGTCCATTTAAATTCACACCTACTGCTTCAGTAACTCCATCCAGCCATCTCATTCTCTGTCGTCCCCTTCTTCTATTGCCCTCAATCTTACCCAGCATTAGGCTCTTCTCCAGTGAATCCTTCCTTCTCATTAGGTGGCCAAAGTACTTGAGTTTCAACTTAAGGATCTGGCCTTCTAAAGAGCAGTCGGGGTTGATCTCTTCTAGGACTGACCGGTTTGAACGCCTTGCAGTCCAAGGGACTCGCAGGAGTCTTCTCCAGCACCATAGTTCAAAGGCCTCAATTCTTTTGCGCTCAGCCTTTCTTATGATCCAACTTTCACAGCCATACATTGCAACTGGGAAAACCATGGCCTGGACTATACGCACTTTTGTTGGCAGGGTGATGTCTCTGCTTTTTAGAATGCTGTCTAGATTTGCCATAGCTTTCCTCCCCAGGAGCAAGCGTCTTTTAATTTCTTGGCTGCAGTCCCCATCTGAGGTGATCTTGGAGCCCAGAAAAATAAAATCTGTCACTACCTCCATTTCTTCCCCATCTATTTGCCAGGAATTGAGAGGGCCGGATGCCATGATTTTGGTTTTCTTAATGTTGAGTTTCAAGCCAACTTTTGCACTCTCCTTCTTCACCCGCATCAAGAGGCTCTTTAGTTCCTCTTCACTTTCTGCCATTAGAGTGGTATCATCTGCATATCTTAGGTTGTTGATATTTCTCCCGGCAATCTTAATTCCAACTTTTGATTCATCTAGCCCTGCCTTTCTCATGATGTGCTCTGCATATAAGTTAAATAGGCAGGGCGACAGTATACAGCCTTGCCGGACTCCTTTTCCAATTTTGAACCAATCAGTGGTTCCGTGTCCAGTTCTCACTGTTGCTTCTTGACCCGCATATAGGTTTCTCAAGAGACAAATGAGATGGTCTGGTACTCCCATCTCTTTAAGAACTTGCCACAATTTGTTGTGATCCACACAATCAAAGGCTTTTGCATAGTCAATGAAGCAGAAGTAGATGTTTTTCTGGAACTCCCTAGCTTTCTCCATGATCCAGCATATGTTGGCAATTTGATCTCTAGTTCCTCTGCCTCTTCGAAATCCTGCCTGTACTTCTGGTAGTTCTCGATCCACATACTGCTGGAGTCTAGCTTGTAGGATTTTAAGCATAACTTTACTAGCATGTGAAATGAGTGCAATGGTGCGATAGTTTGAACATTCTTTGGCATTGCCTTTCTTTGGAATTGGAATGTAAACTGACCTTTTCCAATCCTGTGGCCACTATTGAGTTTTCCAAATTTGCTGGCAAATTGAGTGTAGCACTTTTACTGCATCATCTTTTAAGATTTTGAATAGCTCAGCTGGAATACTGTCACCTCCACTAGCTTTGTTGTTGCTCAGATTTTCTAAGGCCCATTTCACTTCACATTCTAGGATGTCTGGTTCGAGGTCAGTGACCATCTCATTGTGGTTATCTGGGATGTTAAGCTCATTCTTGTATAGTTCTTCTGTGTAGTTTTGCCATCTCTTCTTAATCTCTTCTGCCTCTGTTAGGTCTCTGCCATTTTGGTCCTTTATCATGCCCATCTTTGCATGAAACGTTCCCTTCATATCTCCAATTTTCTTGAAGAGATCTCTGGTCCTCCCTATTCTGTTGTTTTCTTCTATTTCTTTGCACTGTTCATTTAAGAAGGCATTTTTATCTCTTCTAGCTACTCTCTGGAATTCTGCATTCAATTGGGTGTATCTTTCTTTTTCTCCTTTGCCTTTCGCTTCCCTTCTTTCCTCAGCTATTTGCAAAGCTTCCTCAGACAGCCATTTTGCTTTCTTGCATTTCTTTTTCTTTGGGATGGTTTTAGTTGCTACCTCTTGTACAATGTTGCGAACTTCCATCCATAGTTCTTCAGGCACTCTGTCTATCAGATCCAGTTCCTTAAATCTATTTGTCACCTCTACTGTATATTCATCAGGAATATGATTTAGTTCATACCTGAGTGGCCTAGTGCTTTTCCCTACTTTTTTCAATTTAAGCCTAAATTTTGCAACGAGAAGCTCATGATCTGAGCCACAGTCAGCTCCTGGTCTTGTTTTTACTGACTGTATAGAGCTTCTCCATCTTTGGCTGCAGAGCACATAGTCAATCTGATTTCTATGTTGACCGTCTGGTGATGTCCATGTGTAGAGCCGTCTCTTGGGTTGTTGGAAAAGAGTGTTTGTTATGACCATCGTATTCTCTTGACAAAATTCTATTAGCCTGTGCCCTGCTTCATTTTGTACTCCAAGGCCAAACTTGCCTGTTATTCCGGTTATCTTTTGGCTTCCTACCTTAGCATTCCAATCCCCCATGATGATAAGGACATCATTTTTTGGTGTTAATTCTATAAGGTGCTGTAGGGCTTCATAGAACCGGTCAATTTCATCCTCTTCAGCACCAGTGGTTGGGGCATAGATTTGGACTACTGTGATATTGAATGGTTTGCCTTGGATTCGAATTGAGATCATTCTGTCATTTTGGGGATTGTATCCCAGTATTGCTTTTCCTATTCTTTTATTGACTATGAAGGCTACTCCATTTCTTCTGAGGGATTCTTGCCCACAGTAGTATACCTGATGGTCATCTGAGTTAAATTCACCCATTCCTGTCCATTTTAGTTCGCTGATTCCTAAGATGTCGATGTTCAGTCTTGTCATCTCTTTTTTGACTACGTCTAGCTTGCCTTGATTCATGGATCTTACATTCCAGGTTCCTATGGAGAAAAAATCTTTACAGCATCGGACTTTCCTTTCACCACCAGATATATCCACAGCTGAGCATCCTTTCGGCTTTGGCCCAGTCGCTTCATTCTTTCTGGCGCTACTAGTACTAGCCCTCTGCTCTTCCCCAGTAGCATATTGGACACCTTCCGACCTGAGGGGCTCATCTTCCAGCGTCATATCTTTTTTCCTTTTAGTACTGTCCATGGGGTTTTCATGGCAAAGATACTGGAGTGGTTTGCCATTTCCTTCTCCAGTGGATCACATTTTGTCAGAACTCTCTGCTATAACCTGTCCGTCTTGGGTGGCCCTGCACGGCATAGCTTATAGCTTCATTGAGTTACGCAAGCCCCTTCGCCACGACAAGGCAGTAATCCATAAAGGGGGAAAACATAGTACCATTCACAAATATTTGAAATGAAAAATATAATTAAAGATGGAGTGGCTACATTAAGTTATGGCTGGCGGAGATGTCCTCATCTTTCCTTTCCTTGTTTAGGGACCATTCTGAGATGATGGCCTGGTTCTCACATTATAGAAAGGCATAGTTTCTCTGTGTGGATGCCATTTCCAGAAGTCCATTCTGGCCATGGGCAAACAAAAACTTAACTACCGGTTCTGTTGAATGGTGCGAACTGGCTGAATCCCACTACTGGGTCAAATCACATACCATTAGAAATCATGATGATTTTATTCACAAAATATATTCAGACAAAATCCAAGCAAACCACATTATGGCATACCACAATATATGAGCCAAACTGTATGAGTTTTTCTGGGGTGCGAGCAGGATTTAAGTATGGTACATTTCTCTACTATCGTGAATGATTAGATATCAGAAGGACTGCTTGACAGTTGTGGTTTTTTCCTAGCAAGAAGGTGACAACATCTGAGCTGTCCTAAAGGGTCCTTGTACTGCATGACTCTATTTAATTTTCCCTGTTTTTAAAATGACTATCTTCATGAAGCTTATTGGAAAAGACACATGGACATTTGGGATAAAAAAAATGTTATTATGCAGATAGTATCCAACTCTATCTTTTCTTCCTTCTGTTGTACCAGTGAAGCATTGACATCTTTAAACAGCTGGCTGCACAATCAACCGCAAGTATTGAAATAATTTCTTATGATTCCATTATTCATTTATTTCATAGTGTCATGGCATAATAGCTTTTTGTCTGAAGCAGTTTTCAGGCTTTGGCTGTACTATGCTTATGAGTTTATTGCATGTGAGCAATCACAAGGGAAGGAAGCTGCACATTTGATAGCAATAGTAGCTACATAGTTTTATACAGCCATATGTATGAATTCTGTTTCACATTTGTTCTGCGCAGCTTATTCATTAGCATCAGAATTATGCTGGCATAAAGTGTAGAAGTAACAGTATACTTTGCATGCATATAACACCTGTAGAAATGGTTGAAACAGCAACATTTATCTCAAATTCTCAGAGGCCACTCTGCTGATCTTCCCCAGCTAATTTGCATTTATTTCTTTTTTTAGAGTGACTATTAAATCTCAACGATATTTAAAGGTCTAATAAGCATGTTAAAATTACCATTTGTAGTAATTCCAATAAAATACAAAAAGCTAATGGCTAAATTATATAGATGATGGACTCCAAAATACCAGATCAAGGTTTTTTTATGAATCAAGTGACTGCTTACCTTGAACTGAGTGGTTGAATCATGCAGCCCTTCCTATCCATGAGAATTACAGGGAATGAAAGCCAGCAGTGAAAAAAAACACCCTCATCTGCAATTATTTTCATAGGACCTCTCATAGCTGACCTTAAAGGGCATCTGGGTTCATATAGAGCAGTGGTTCTCAACCTTTTTAATGCCGCAACCCCAACCGGTCGTAAGTTGAGGACTACCCAACTGGTCGTAAGTCGAGGACTACCCAACTGGTCGTAAGTCGAGGACTTTCCCTGCCCGGGAGCGCTGCACATGCGTGGTGCCGCCCCCTGCGCTGGCCAAGGCATAGTTGGCAAGTGGCAGAGATGGCACAGGCCAACCACCGGCTGGGCCATCAGCTGGCCCAGCCCAAGGGAGGTAAGGCACCCGCCGGGCCCCATGCGCGCCAGCAACCATCCCTGCTCCCGCTGGCCTCCCACCTCCCATCCTTGGCCCTCTTTTCCTTACATTTTTAGTAGTTGCTCAGCAGGGAGGGGTGGAAACTTCCAGACAGTTCGCCTTCGCTGCAAACAACTTGCAGCACCGTTTGCAGAATGGGACTTTTGGCGGGCTCAGCAGGGCAGAGACAGCCTGGACAATTCCTATTGGCTTTTGAAAGCCAATAGAATTAGACTCTATTCAAAAGAGTCTATTCTATTGGCTTTCAAAAGCCAATAGAATAAAAGGGAGTAGCACAGCTAAGGAAAAGGGGAAAAAATGGCGGACTGCATTGTTTGGCGACCTCCGTGAAATAGTCGTTTGACCCCAAATGGAGTCCCGACCCACAGGTTGAGAACCACTGATATAGAGAAACTACAAACTCTATCATAGTTTCCCAAGAAATAGATGTAAGCCTCAAAACCTATTTGCTGCTTAACTAGTAACTAAACTGGGAACAGGGTATCCTGTTCCCAACTAACCTTGCTTTTTTTTTTTTTTTTTTTGTACTTCTATTATAAGTAAAGCCATTATCCGTGAGTGTTGCTGCTGGAACCTCAGGCACTTGAGAAAAATTCTTGAAAAATTCTTGGGCTGGTTTTATCAGGAACAAACATAAATATGATAAATAAATGTATAAATGAAGGCTATAAATGGAAATTACAAATTACAAGGAAAAGTTCCATAACCTATGGCACCAGCAGCACCCAGGAAGCTGCTATAACTTGGAATGTGATAAAGCCAAAGGGGATGGTAATTTATAACAAGTTCTCATGCTTTAGGTAGCAATTATTTTCAGCTACCACTGCATATTTGATTACACTGTTGTTCCAGGAAGATAGAAAATAGAAACTACAGTGATCAGAAAAATATAGAAAAAATGGTCCTGAGAATATACAGGCTGTTTCATTGGATCACACAGTGGCCTCAACCATGATATAGATTTTGTTTTCATTTGGTTTAGTCCTTTTTTCTTTTAGTTTTGGCTTAGCTTATGGCTCAATATAGGAGTCCTTATTTTGTAATACCGCAGCTCCCTAAAATAATAAAGAATTTGTGTAACACACGAATATGGCAAACTAGGACAAATTTTGACAGTGCTTCTGCTTTGCCTATACATATTTGGTCAGTTTTGCCAAAATAAAACTGCAACAGCAATAAAACTCATTCTAGACTTTGTTTCTTACTTTACCTGAGTAAGTTTGCCCTGGGCTTGCCCAGACAAGATGGGGATGGGTTTGGCAATGGTTTTGCATACACTTGATCTGCTGAAAAAAATAAATGAAACTGCTTTCTAAATTGTTCCCGCAGTTGGAGAAGTTCTAAAGCTGTATGAGTGAACAAAGTAAGGATGTTTAACAAACCATGGCTTAATTCAGTGATTACATTTAAAATTATAGATTCCCTAATGTTTAATCAGGAATCTGATCCAAATCCTTACTTAAGCTTTGCAGATGTTCTATAGATGATAAACTATCCACAGTAAATGTAAGCCTTTCATTTTGATATGGGGAAAGATGTTATTGCCTGCAAATATTGATGCCGAAGGATCCAGTGGCAAAAATAGAGATACAGAACCTTCAGAGAACAGGGAGGTAATGTTAGCTAACAGCATCAATACAATTGTGTTCTATTGATGAAGACAGATGCTATCAAACTCAAATTTAAACAATTAATTAATCAAATTTAGTAGGTGTGAAAGGCTTGAATGCATAATAAGCTCTGACTTCCATCAAAGCAGATTTTATTCTTTTTGCAATTCAAACTGAGATACATTTGTACTTTCTACACCTGTGTGATCCACATGATTGGCATGACTAAACAGCAGCTGTCTCTTCCTTCACAGCATCATCAACATGCCAAATCCCACAACAAACAGGCAGTGTGGGTGTTTATTCTGCTTGTTCTGAATCCTTCTAGATATCAGTTGTCTGTTGCAAAATAAAGCATATGGATTCATAACTAGTAAAAGAAGAAATGCACTGGGACACACAATGTTTTAATTCAGGAGACAGAAAAGGGCACCACTATTGTACACGTCAGATTCCTGAGATTTACCTGAATGGCAAAGATTGTATGTTAGAATTTATAATATTACAATTGCAATCCAGGGAGTGTATGACAGTTCCTGATACTGAAAGTCTAGATATCATGACTTGGATTCTGTGGATACTGTAAACAAAAGAAGGAATAGGTAATCTGAGACATATGAGAGAAGACCATATTACAACTCCCAAAGTCCTTGTAATTGGTTAAACTAGCTGCAGTTGATGGGAGTTGTAGTTGTTAACATCTGAAATACAGCAGAATGTTTTCCCTTTTGTCAAGGTCAAATTATACCAAAAGGTTTACCAATACAAGTAAATTTGCATGCAAGTGAAGTGTAGCAGGCCAAGGAAAGGGAAGCTTTACCTCCTAAGAACAGTTTTCTTAGCAATAGAATCAAGATTACGTGAAGTGTTAATACTACTTTACAATGCCTTGGTAAGGTCACACTTGGAATACTGCATCCAATTTTAGTCACCATGATGTAAAAAAGATGTTGAGACCCTAGAAAGAGTACAGAGAAGAGCAACAAAGATGATCAGGGGACTGGAGGCTAAAGCATACAAGGAACGGTGGCTGGAATTGGGTATATCTAGTTTAGTGAAGAGAAGGACGAGGGGGAACATGATAGCAGTGTTCCAATATCTCAGGGGCTGCCACAGAGAAGAGGGAAGCTATTCTCCAAAGTGCCTGAAGGCAGGACAAGAAGCAACGGATAGAAACTAATCAAGGAGAGAAGCAACCTAGAATTAAGGAGAAATTTCCTGACAGAACAATTAATCAGCGGAACAACCTGCCTCCAGAAGTGGTGAATGCTCCAACACTGGAAGTTTTTAAGAAGAGACTGGACAGCCATCTTTCTGAAATGGTGGTTTCCTGCCTGAGCAGGTGGTTGGACTAGATGATCTCCAAGCTCCCTTCCAACTTTATTATTATTATTTCAAGTAATTTTGCCTTTCAAATGGGCATAATCAAATAGGCTCAGAATTCATTGACAAAATTTTCTTTATTCTGTCTTTGCAACAAGCATAAAAAATAATCTTGAAGAATAAAATCTATGTCAAATTGCATTAACTGTGGCTCAATCAGCGAATTCTTTGGGTCAACCAAGGACATGGATATATTATGTGATTGGTCTTGTGCTTGCACTAATCTCTCCATTACCACCCACAGATACAAAAAATGCAACACACATAATGTAAAATAGTATGAATGGTTAAAGAATGCACAAAGGCATTCTTTTTATGTTATAAAACTGGCTATAAAACTGGCCTTCTCAACCCACATGGACTCCAATTCCTTTAAGCATTTTAGTTTTGCAACTGTTTAAAATGCTATTTTATTTTCAATATTTAATTAGGAGTCTACTCTTCCTCTCTCCCAGGTATGCTGTTGGTTTCTCTGAATAGGCACATGAGATATAAATGTAAATAAATTTTAAAGCTGATGATATCTTTGCATTTGAATGTGTTGAAGGAAAAGTCTTCATCAGGATCCAGTCCGGGAATAAACAACATGGCGACTGCTTTAGAAAGAAGGTTGTAGTTTATTGAAGAAGAGAAAAGCCAGACAGAAAGATGGCTCTGGAAGGAAAAGAATGAGCACATGTAGGGAGTGGGTTTTTATACCCTCTTGGGCTTTTGTTTGGAGTTGTTTCCTGTTCCTGTTTGAGGCTTTGTATTTCCTATGTCATGTACTTTGACCTGAGTCTGACTGTGGGTTAATCCTATTATGTCCTGTCTTAGAATTTGGGTGGGGTATGTAGATTTTAGGTGTGTTTGTCTTCCTAAGTTTCTAGCTGGAGGGCTCCAACCTTCCTGAATGAATTATGACATCTGCATTTCTACAGAGCTGGTTTCTGCTTGGGGAAGGGAGACTTGGGGCTATTAAAAAAAACTGGGCATGCTTTTCTGCCTCTTTAAGATCCTTTGAGGAAATATAATATTCTGCTCTTTTAATATTTCCTTCTCTTGGGGGGGGGGCTGACTTCCCACAAATGCATCTCTCAGTCTTGCTCACACACATAGGGTGCATAACTGTTATTCATATGAAATGAATTAAATTCTCTTTTAGTCAATTTCTGTTTTGCAGTCATAATGTAGAAAATTATAGGGCTTTGTCTATCGCAAGCAAAATCACCTGGAACTTTCATGTTCAAGATAAGATTAATACTTGCCCATTTTTTTCATCAATTAGGCCAGGTGTTATTGAGAAACTTTGTATTCTACCATATTTAAATTTAAATAGAGATCATACAAAATAGCTACAATACCTCATGCTTGGGATAAAGTGTATGTCTCTCTCTGTATAAGGCACATTGCATTAGCATCCTCTTGATGTAATCTATGAGCCTACAAGTTCCCAAGAGGCAAAGAGATTGATAAGGTACTAACTCATCAGAAATACAAACCTGAAACTGCAATGTTTTGCACTTATCAAACATTTCTATTATAATAGCTCTAGAAACATAGGAGAAAATAAAGAAAGGCATACATTTTTTTTTGTGAAGCACAGCTGTTGCTCATGAAAGCTTAAACTCAAATGCAAATCAGTTACTACAACCATAAGGCCTGATACAATAAAATATGTAAGAGTAGAACTGTTCTCTCTCTGTCTCTCTCTCCCTCCCTCCCTCCTTCCCTCCCTCTCGCCCCCCTCTCAAATTTCCTTATTACCCTGTTGCTGGATGTGCCTACCTCAATCTCAGGCCCTGTGTTAGGGTCCTGGAATTTCAGGGTTCTGCGCAGCCAGTTGAACAGAAAGCTCATTCCGAGCTTTCATTCCTGAACTAGGTTGCAGCCACTCTCCCAGCAATTACAGCGCTGAGTGCTCCTGCTGCCACTGGGGCTACTTTCCCTTTGAGTTTCCACATCCTCTTTAATTCCTCTTTCAGTCTCTGGTACTGCTCCAGCTTCTTTTCCACCTTACTAATCATGCTGTCACTTGGCACTGCTGTATCTATCATTATCATTGCCTTTGGTCCTTGTCTGCTACCACAATGTCTGGGATTGGTCACTATCTTCCTGTTTGCCTGAAGTCCCACAGGATCTTTGTCATTTTATTCTCATATGTACCCCATCTTGAAAAATGATAAGATTATGTATGCCTGTATGCATGTCTAATGGGGTCTAAAAATAATTAAGAACATGTAAAATAAAATAAAACAGAATAAAAATGATATTATAAGAAGTTATGAGAAAATCCAACTTTAATGAATAGGACAGCACATGCTACAGATGGTAGCACAAAATTGTTCTTCTATTAGATATTTTGGTGTATCTGGCCTTATGGCTCCAATAAACTGATTTGAGTTTGAGTTTAAGCTTATGCCTTTTAATAAAATATGTTGGTATGAAAAGGTGCTATCAGATTCCTTCTGTTTTTTTGTTTTGTTATCTTTATATATAACACCTACCAGTTTGCTTGCATTATCCGTGGAATATTATTAAAGCTCATAAAACCTCATTCCTATGCAATAGGGTGCCTGATGTTTTTGAATTCTATTTCAATATGCTTTGTATGAATCCACTTAATACTGAGGTTAAGCTATTCTCCAAAGTGCCTGAAGGCAGGACAAGAAGCAACGGATGGAAACTAATCAAGGAAAGAAGCAACCTAGAACTAAGGAGAAACTTCCTGACAGCTAGAACAATTAACTAGTGGAACAACCTGCCTCTAGAAGTGGTGAATGCTCCAACACTGGAAGTTTTTAAGAAGAGATTGGACAGCCATTTGTCCAAAATGGTATAGGGTTTCCTGCCTGAGCCCTGTTGGACTACATGACTTCCAAGGTCCATTCCAACTTTATTATTATTATTATTAAGTATTAATTATCTAAAATTCATACAGAGATTTTTTAGTCACATGACAGTTTTCTAATTACAAATAATGTGATCCATTATTTGATTCTGATTCTAGATATAAGAGGCTGATTTAAAATGGATGATTGTTTTTGTATCTTGACAATTATGGAACATGTTTTCTTTATTATTAACAGTATATTTTAAATATTTTTAAATTTGGGGAATGCAAAGCTCAGTATAATCATGCAAAATATATGTTTGGTCTAGGCAACAGGTTAGAAATCAGGAGGCTGTGAGTTCTAGTCCTACCTTACGCATAAAAGCCAGCTGGCTATAGCACTAGTATGGGTAAGAGATTGGATATTGTTAAAGAACAGGAGACTATTATGTTTGGAGGGCCATGACCTACAAATAGGATGGCATGCTATATTATGGGATCATAAATATAAAATACATAAATATTTTCGAAGACACTATGTTAGACAAGCTCTTGTATGGGCAAAAATTTGGCAACCAAATTATACCCAAGTATCTAGTTGGATCTCACCGTTAGAAATATATGTACACCCAAAATTTACCCAATTAGATAAGATCACAACATATAAAAACATTTTAGATGAAAGAGGGGAATTGAAATCCAGGAAAATCCTCCAGGATGAAGGGATAGAATTAGAATGGTGGGCATACCTGCAACTGGATAAAATAACATTGGGATCGGAGGATAAAATGATTAAAAAATTATACCACTATTTGTTAGATCAGGCAATGTATGAGGAACAAGTAAAAGTGACTATGTTAAAATGGAGCAAGGATTTTGGTCTTAATTTTGATCTGCACATCTGGCAAGAACTATGGGTAAGAAACAAGAAGCTTACTTTGGCTACCTTTTACAAAGAAAACCTCTACAAAATGTTCTATAGATGGCATCTCCCACCCATAAGATTAGCTAAAATGTGTTCCAATGTCTCCTCTAAATGTTGGAAATGTAATCTGACAATTGGAACATACTATCATATGTGGTGGGAGTGCACGCGAGCTCGTGATTTTTGGAATAGGATCAAAGAATAGTTGGAAGAAATATTAGAGCGAGCGGTAGAGCCAAAACCAGAACTTTTCCTTTTAGGTATAACCACGCAAAAGTACGACAAAGGCGTACTTTATTTAATGTTACACATTCTAACGGCTTCCAGACTGGTTTTTGCTCAAAATTGGAGGAATAAAGGAATTCCAACGGAAGAAGAGATCCTGTATAAAATCCTTCCATGTGCTGAGATGGACAGGCTTACAATGATTATGAAGGACAAGACAGAACTTGAATACTTCGAAATCTGGGACAAATTTTACCGTTGGTATGAATTAAGGAGAACTGCTCGGATCTCAGGTTAACGATAGGATTGAAATATATATATATAACTGTACATATAATTGTATATTTAATTGTATTACATAGAAGGATGATGCTTATATAGAGGTTAAGAATGATGTATTAAGTTTTTGTACCACGAGAAACAAACTGTTAGGAATACTTACTCTGGAATGTCACGCTTATAAATAAAAAACTTTTTAATAAAAAAAAAAGCCAGCTGGCCAGTCTCTCTTTCCTTCAATCCAACCCACCTCATGGGATTGTGAGGAAAATAGGAGGAGGAAGGAGTGTTAAGTATTCTTGTTGCCTTGAGTTATTTATAAGACATAATAAAGGCAATATAAAAATAAATAAAAGTAAATCTTTCTAAATAGTCAATAGATATTCCAAACTATTTTGCAAATCTTCAAAGGTTTGGCCTTGCCTTCAAACCACCTGTAAGCAAAGCACATGGAAAGTTTAAAATAAGTAAGAAAGGGTATTTCCATAAGTATTGCTTCCTCTGCTTTGCCTTGTTACTCCCAGATGTGATTGACAATTTATGTTAAAGGCAGTCTTCAGCTGCTGCTGCTGCAGAGTGATTCATCTGAAAGGCCTGCCAAGCGACAGACTATTTCTAAAATTGAGAGACTATCTGAAAGTAAAATGCTATTAAATCCAAGTTTCTTGGCCGAAGTATGAGAAACAGTACATCTTTTATTGCTACAGAAAGACTAAATATGGTGCAAAAGAAAAATTATTTCTGCTCAATCAATGTGGCTGCTTCCCCATTTGACTAGTTCTGCAATGGATATTTTACACATTCAAAAACGTTCAAGAAGGGGCTGAAAATAATGCTATAAAATTTAATGGCTGTAAACGCTAAATTCTTCACTTATGAAGTGAAGAACATTTTCTTTGAAATAAAATCAAATATATTGAGCAGAAGGGGGGTGATATCTGGCTTAGTAATAGGAAATGAAAAAAGGAATTTAGAATTGTAGTTGACCACAAGCTGAGCATGAACTGGGATTGAGATATGGATGCTAAAATGGCAAAAGAAAAATAAAGGTTATCAAGAATAATTCTGCTTTATTCTGCATTAGCCTACTTCAGGCATGGGCTCAATTCTATCTCGTTTTAAAGAATAAAATTTCAGAGAAACCAGAACAGGTGCAGAGAAGGGCATTAAAGTGTGCAGGGCTTTTTTTGTCATAGAACGCCCAGAACTGAGTTCCAGCACCTTTTTTGGATGGAACCTTGTAGGGTAGGCAAGGCAAGTTGTATGAGTTCTAGCATCTTTTTTTTTTTTTTTTTTTTTTTTAGAAAAAAAAGCACTGAAAGTGTGTATAGAAGACTGAAAATGAAGTCTTCTCAGGAGGTTATGTAGGTCTCAGAAAAGATGGTGGGGACAGAGAATAGTAGTATTTTTCCAGTACACAAAAAGGTGCCACACGAAAAAAGGTCAAGACTCTTCTTTATTATCCCAGAGTGGGTGGCACAAAATAACGGATTTAACACAGGTTCTGACTGAATACTGTTAAAAGTTTCCTAGAAATCAGGGGAGCTTGGAATCATGAAATAAATTATCCTGAATGATGATAGATTCCCCTTGGTTGGTCAGCCATCCCCTGGAGATGCTGATCTTAGATTTCTGTCAAGTACATCTGGAGGGAGTAAGGATCAAAAAAGAAAGTGACTGTGGCAGTGTGATGGGGGAGGGGGGAAGGAGGGTTGAGGCTTTGATTGTGTTGCTCTTGTTGCCTTTCTGCCTGTCCCTTATGTCACACATGCCACTTATTCCCTGCACTGAATAGAAGGCAGACAGCCCTGCATGACCATTTGAATGATTCACAAAATATCATCAGTTAGTCATTTCGAGCTTCCTTTGGGAAAGTGTCCTTTTTCTCTGCTTCTCAGCTGTTTTACAATTTGGTCCTGTTATCACTTGCACTTCACCACTTCACAGTCATGTTCTGTTGACACCAATTGTTCCCTTTGGCTTCCACAAGATTGTTTCTGTTCGTAAAGAAGTAGCTTTATATTATCTTCAACTATATTGACATGCATGATTTATTCTGACCCTATCCAGTGAGAACCTCAAAATATGTAAAATCTGTGCTCTTTCAGGGGACTATAAATGTAGTTTGGGGCATCTTCAGGTATGTCTCCCCTATTTCTTCTGACTTCGAACTGACCTAATTTTTGCTTTTGATAGTACTGTTTTCTGAGTTCTTGTTTTTGTTATTAATTTATGCTGTGGTGGGATTCAAATATGTGAGCCACCAGTTCTCGGTCTGGATGCCGCTTCCGGAAGTCCATTCTGGGCCTGGGTAACAAAAAATTAGCTACTGGTTCTGCTGAACTGGTGCGAACCGGCGGAATCCCACCATTGAATTTATGTCAAGAAAGCAGATTCTTGCTACTTGCAATCATGAAATCAATTACCCTGAAAGATGGTGGATAGCCCTTGGAAGAAGACGTGGTGTTTATGAAACACACTGAACTTTTGTTACTTTTTGCCAGTTTCTCTGCATTCATCAATTTTAGTAAATTTCTCTTCTTCCTAAATAAGAAAGGGGTGGCCCAGTGGCTACTCATTTTCAGTATTTTGGCTTCTGAATAACAGAATAATAGAAGGGACCTTGGAGGTCTTCTAGTCCAACCCCTTGCTCAGGCAGGAAACCCTATAACATTTCAGATAAATGGTTGTCCAGTCTCTTCTTTAAAACTGCCAGTGTTGGAGCACCTACAACTTCTGGAGGCAAGTTGTTCCACTGACTAATTGTTCTAACTGTCAGGAAATTTCTTCTTAGTTCTAGGTTGCTTCTCTCTTTGATTAGTTTCAATCCAATGATTCTTGTCCTGCCTTCAGGTACTTTGGAGAATAGCTTGACTCCCTCTTCTCTGTGGCAGCCCCTGAGATATTGGAACACTGCTATTCTGTCATCCCTTGTTCTTCTTTTTATTAAATCATTCATACCCAATTCCAGCAACTGTTATTCATATGAGTTAGCCTCCAGTCCCCTATCATCTCTACACTCTAAAGTCTCAACATCTTTTTTACATCGTGACCAAAACTGGATGCAGTATTCCAAGTGTGGTCTAAACAAGGCCTTATAAATTGTATTAACATTTCATGTGATCTTGATTCTATCCCTTTGTTAATGCAGCCTAGAACTGTATGTTGGCTTTTTTGGCAGCTGCAGCAAACTGCTGGCTCATATTTAAGTGGACTCCGAGATCCCTCTCAGTAACTACTATTGAGTCAGGTACCACCTATACCATACCTGTGTATTTGTTTTTTCTTGCCCGAATGTAGAACTTTACTTTTCTGACCCTTGAATTTAAGTTCAACTCTGTCAAAATCTTTCTGTATATTAAGCCTACCTTTTGGAGTGTTGGCTATTCCTTCCAGTTTAGTGTCATCTGTAAATTTGATGAGTTCCCTATCTATTTCCTCATCTAAATCATTGATGAAGATATTGAAGAGTACTGGGCCTAAGATAGAACCTTGGGTACCCCACTGCATACTTCCTTCTGTGTAAATGCAGTTCCTTGAGGACTACACATTGAATGTGATTGATCAGCCATTTGCAAATTCATTTGCTGGTGATGCTGTCTACCCCACATTTTTCTATCTTATCAAGTAGCAGGTTGTGGTCTACTTTATCAAATACCTTACCGAAGTCCAAGTATATTACTGTAGATCCACGGCATTTCTCTGGTCCACTAATTTTATCACTTTGTCAAAATATGCAATAAGATTTGCCTGGCATGATCTGTTTTTGTTAAATCCATGTTGGCTTTTGTTTATGATTTTGTTTGCTCTAGGTGTTCACAGATTCATTGCTTAATTATTTTTTCCAGAAACTTCCCAGGTATTGATGTCATGCTGACAGGTCTGCAGTTTCCTGGATCCATTCCCCCCCCCACTTTTTTTTAAGATGGGAACTACATCATCCCTTTTCTTCTCTGCTGGTAGTTCTGGATCTAGACAGTTGTAACATCATGAGAAAAATAATTTTTCTTATTCTCTGAGGCTATTTCTGTCTTGCTATCATGCTACATTTTTAAAATATTTTCATTATTTTAATTTGTGAGATACCTAAATTGGATCTGGGAGGAGGGGATGATAAAGCAGATTGGGGTATCCAGACAGAGCTGCTACTACATTGAACTGATGGCTGGATATATATATTTTTCGCTGTTGGCTGGTCACATGCTGAATGAGAACTACCATAGATGTAAAGCTAGAGAAGAAAACCCAATTATCTTGTCTATAATGAATGGCACATCCATTATTCAGGACATGATAATTCAATAGAGACTAAGAAGAGATGAAATACAGGCAGAGATTAGAAATGGGGGAAGCAAATTTTATGTCAGTATAGTTTTGGGATTGGTAGAGAAGCTAATAGATTTTAATAAATTTAATTAAAAATATTATCCAATTAAGAAGGTTCCTCTAAGAGGTGCTTCTTAGTGTTGGGATAAAGATATATTATTTCTAGTTCTCAAGATATTATGGGATTCAGCTTCCATCAGCTTCATCAAATGGGCTTAAAGGTCAAGATGAGTCATTTGTAGCCAAATTCCTTTTGGAAAGTCACAGATTCATCATATTCACACCAACTGAGGAAACTTCAGCAACTCAAAGAAGCAAAACCCTTTGTAGGAAGGGGGTAATTCACTGAAGGTTGCTCCTCAGAATCCAGCCCACTTTTAAAAGACGATAAAGTTCATTGATTACAATTGATTCATGCAATGTTAATTTCTCATTTTCTGATTCTCAAGGTGAATTACATGGATGACTGCCTTTGAAAACGAGCTTTTCATTTATTGTCTAAATTATCTAAAGCCCCCTCTTTATGCATGCCTATTTTGCAAAGCTCCTTTGTATCCCAATCACTTTATCAAAGTGCCACTACATTTCCTGTTGAAGGGTTCTGTATGTCAATCTATTCAATGACATAAGCAGACATTATATAGAAGGTAAGAACTTGTTTCACAAATTCTACAAAGCCACACTGAAATATGCTGTGTTTGGGCTCAGTAACCTATGTGAATCCAGCTACTATGATTTCTAAATTGCAATTTAAAATATAGCATTTGTTGAACCATATAGCATCTGTTGTAATATGGGAATCCTGTCACTAAATCATCTTTTCCTAACCTCCAGATGTGTTGGGTCCCAGTTACATTATGGAAGTTGAAGTGCAATGCAATGCAATATTCCACACTTGGAAAACTGCATCCAGTTTTGATCACCATGATATATAAAAGATGTTGAGACTCTAGAAATATGATTAGAGAACTGGAGGCTAAAACATCTGAAGACCAATAGCAGGAATTGGGTTTGTCTAGTTTAATGAAGAGAAGGATTAGGGGTGACATGATAGCAGTGTTCCAATATCTCAGGGGCTGCCACAAAGAAGAGGGAGTCAAGTTATTCTCCAAAGCACCTGAAGGCAGGACAAGAAGCAATGGATAGAAACTAATCAAGGAAAGAAGCAACTTAGAACTAAGGACAAATTTTCCTGACAGTTAGAACAATTAATCAATGGAACAATCTACCTCCAGAAATTCTGTGTGCTCCAACAGCAGTAGCTCAACATCTGCAGCAGCCTGAAGCAGCCACAATAAAATATTTTTGTTAAAATAATTTCATGCATAAGAATATGCAGAATCAGGAAATCACAAAATATTATATGAGGCACAGATTAATTATTATTTTAATTCTATACATAGACTAGCTAGTACTGACATGACAGCTTACGTTTCTGCTTAAGTAATTTGCACTTCCTTGAAATGTGTGTGTGTGTGTGTGTGTGTGTGTGTGTGTGTGTGAAAGTATTAAATCATTATGTTTTCTGTCTCATGGCAATTTGTTTTTCATTAACACCACATGATTAAAATTCTGCAGCTCGTTAGAGTAAGAAGCCAGCTCTCAAGGTTTTTGAAATCAGCAGAAATTTAATTGGAGCAAACCAGCATCAAAATATGTCAGCTTAACATGACATAAAGGAATTGATGTGATCATGTTATCTGTGTAATCCAACCCTCTGCCCTCACCCAAGGTTGGCCATAATCTCAAAGAAGAAAATTCACTACAGTTCAGTGTTTTATTCACAATCTGTGATTAATTTTAACCATGACTTGTGAAGCAGATGCATTTTAAGTAAATGTTTGCTAAAAGGTTCATGAATGAACAAAAATGTGTGTCCTTCAAAAAGAGAAGTGAAAGCTGTAGAATTTCTTGTGGTCATATCAGAATCATGGGAAGTAATAATGGGAACCCAACTCAAGCCCCTCCAAATTATTTTGATGTCCAATCATGCTTGATTGGTATACAGGTAGTTCTTGACTTACAACAGTTCCTTTAGTGATCTTTTGAAGTTATAACGGCACTGAAAAAATGACTTATGACCGTTTTTCACATTTAAGACCAATGCAGCATCCCCATGGTGACACGATCAAATGCTTGGCAACTCACTCATATTTATGATGATTGCAGCATTCCTGGATCATGCGATACTTTTTCTGACAAGCAAAGTCAAAGGAGATGCCAGATTCACTTAACAACTGTGATGATTCACTTAATAACTGTGGCAAGAAAGTTTATGAAATGGGGGCAAACTCATTTAACAAATGACTCACTTAGCAACAGAAATTTTGGGCTCAATTGTGGTCATAAGTCAAGGACTCCCTATATCATAAATATGAATATTTTATAGTCATGTTTATTAAATAAATAAGGAATTGTCCTCAACATTCCAAGAATTAATTCAAAGCCATTAATAAGCTTATACAGTTCAGCAATGTAGCCTTTTAATTTTATGTATAGCATTTGCATATATAAACTATGATTTGATCTCATGCATGATGTAACATGAAATTATATTTTCAAATTTCCTTAATTCTGCACACCTGTTGCACTTGTGATGTGAAGGCAACATTCTCAATAATTTCAGAATACCTGATAAAAATAGGTAATTAAAAGGGATAATGAAATGCTACCAAATGCTTTCCCCTTTGCATTTTGGTAGGAACAATAATGCTCATCATCATTATAACTATATTACCACCACCACCACCATCATCATTGCAGCATTAGGCTTTGTGAGTGCATTCAAAGATTGAAAACGTTTGTTACATATAGTACAATAATATGTTTTTCCAGTCTTACTAAATATTTAATTAGGAAGAATAGCTTGATATTGTTTATAGCCACAAAGGAAAGAGTCAGGTGGGAGTCAACAATGGAAGTCTAGTGAAGGGGAGGTTACATCAGGTCAGAGTCATTGGGAGATGAAGTGCTGGTGGGGGGGCTTGTGTGGGTTGGTTGAGGGTCAGTGCTGTCTCTGGTTGGCTGTTCGGTTGATTTAGATCAGTGTTTCTCAACCTTGACAATTTTAAGGCATGTGGACTTCAACTCCCAGAATTCCACAGCCAGCATTGCTGATTTAGATTCTGAGGGGTTCGTAGGCTTGCTTTAGGTCAATGTGTCTGTTGATGGAATTGCTTGCAGAGTGTCAGATTTCAATGAACTCATGAGCATGGTGGGTGGTAGAGCGGCCAATGATTTTTGTATTGCTTCGATTGAACTGGTGCTGTTTGGTGTTGTTATGGGTAGATATGATGTTGTTATGGGTAAAAGAGCCGAGGTGGCGCAGCAGTTAGAGTGCAGTACTGCAGGCCACTTTAGCTGACTGTGTTCAGCAGGTCAGCGGTTCAAATCTCACCGGCTCAAGGTTGACTCAGCCTTCCATCCTTCCGGGGTAGGTAAAATGAGGACCCAGATTGTTGGGGGCAATGTAAATATATATATATATACATTGCTTACTGGTGTACACTGCTTAGAGAGTGCTTGCACTTAAAGTGGTATATAAGTCTCATAAATAAATAAATAAATAAATAAATAAATATAAAGGATTTGGGATCGTGGCATTTGACTGCCAGCCAGTGTTTGTGGATCTTGTTTTTTAATTGACATGATGTTTGTCCCATGTACAATTGACTGCAATTGTTAAAGTCACTTTTATAGATTACATTGTTTCTTTCATTCTTCAGTATCTTGTCTTTGGTTCAGAATAATTCCTGGGGAAATGTGGCTGTAGGTTTGTGGGCTATTGCTATTCCTACAGGTTGGAGAATTCTGGCTGAATTCTGGAGAATTTCTACACTCCTTTTGTGAATGGTAGGGTTCAATTATGGTTTATATAGGCAAAAGATACATATGCACTTCTATTTCCAGAGCCATTACCTAAGTGTAAAAAATGATGTGAAAAGCCTCACTAAAACTTTCTGTTGAACTGTAATGTTTACAATAGAGAAATTCTAATTCTAAATAGATATGGAATAATCATTGATTAGATTTCATTAATTTAATGAACAAGCAGTCAATATTTGTCCTCCTCCTGTTAGTGATAGCCAAGTTTGCTCCTTGTCTCCATAAACTTCAATTTTTTAAAAAATGATGTACTGTAAATTAGGACAAAAAGGCCTGGAGGAACGTTGTCCATGGGGTCACGATGGGTCGGAGGACTTGGCAACTAACAACAATAACAACTGTAAATTAATGTGATATCTAATGAAGGTTTGACAATAGGCAGCTTTAGGATAAACAACAGCTTGTTGCGTTCCCACAAGTGAGCCTCTGGGATAATTGCCCCTTCCTCCTCTTTCACAGCAAGATATTTATCCATCTCACTGAGTAACGATTAGGACAGTGGTGGTGAACCTATGGCACGCATGCCAGGGGCGGCACTCAGAGCCCTCTCTGTGGGCACACACACCATGCCCCGGAGATGGCAACCGTTACTTTTCTTTTTTTTTTATTGAAAATTTTTTAAAATTTTACAAAAAAGTTCCCTTCCCCAAACCCTCCCAACCCACCCCAACCCTCCCCCAACCTTCCCAGAGCTGAATACAGGCTTAATTAAAATTTAAAAGAAAAATTTTTAAACACAAATAAACCATATACAAATTTGGTTACAATAATTAAACAAATCATAAAATACTTTAACACCAATATTTAAAAAGCAGAAAGAGAAAAAGAAAAGAAACAAGAAAAAAAAAGAAAAAATAAAAGAAAAAAAAAAGAAATTAGAAAGAAAAAAAATATCTAAAAAATATCTTAAACTTTAAGTATAAATTATTCAAAAGCTAAATAATATTTTTTTATATCATACTTGTATTGTATAAAGTTTATCCATCTTTTCCATACCAAAAGGTACTTCTCTTGCGATTGATCTTTCAAGAAAGCCGAAATCTTTGCCATTTCCGCTAAATAGAAACTTTAAGAAACCATTCTTGCAAAGTAGGCAAAGATTCCTTCTTCCAACATTGCCCTACTAACAACCTAGCCGCTGTAATTAGATTTAACATTAATATAGTTTCTTTACTGTCACAATCGGAAACAATACCCAACAAAAACAATTGTGGAGTAAATTTTATCCTTCTTTTAAAAATTCTTTGAATATTCCACCATATCTTAATCCAAAAAGCTTTTATATTTTTGCATAACCACCAAATATGATAATAAGTAGCATCCAAGCAACCACATCTCCAACATTTAGGCTGCAAGTTTGAATACATACGAGACATTTTTTGTGGATCAAGGTGCCATCTGTAAAACATTTTATAAAAGTTTTCCCGTAAGTTTTGGGCTTGTGTAAATTTGACATTCCTCACCCAAATAATCTCCCAAGTATCTAATGGAACCGATTCATCAAAATTTTGTGCCCATTTAACCATACAGTCTTTAACTAGTTCTGCTTCTGAATCCAGTTCCACTAACACCCCATAAATTCTTTTGATATGAGTTCATCTTTGATCTTTTATTTGTTTTAACAAATTCTCATCCTCTCTGAGCAAACCCACCTTACAATCTATCTTCCACCTTTCCAATAATTGTCTATACTGAAACCATGAATAAATAATATTTTCTTGTATTAAATCTTCCATAGATTTTAATTGCCAATTTTTACCATCCCATCTAAGTAATTGTATATAAGAAATACTATCCATCTTAACTCCTCTCCTTATCCCTTCTTTCGCATGCCATGGGATAGCCCATAATGGAATTCTTGAATCATTTCTATAATATTTCTTCCAAACCCGAAGTAAGAAAGTTCTTAAAATATGAGACTTAAAAACCCTATCAACCTTCTTATTAAAAATTAAATAGGCATGCCATCCAAAAAGTAAATCCCATCCCTCCAGGAGGAGTACATCTACATTTGTTAAATTAACCCAATCACTAATTAATGTTAACACCACAGCATCATAATACAATTTCAAGTTCGGTACCTTGAGTCCATCTCTCTCACGAATATCTTGTATAATTTTAAGTTTTACTCTTGGTTTTTTCCCTGCCCAAATAAATTTATTGATACCTTTCTGCCATTCGTTTAAGTTAACCTCATTCTTTAAGATAGGTATCATTTGAAATAAAAAGAGAAACTTTGGCAAAACATTCATTTTAATCGCTGCAATTCTCCCCAATAGGGATAATTGCAGCTTCTTCCAATTTCCCAAATCCTTTTGTATTTTAACCCACAGCCTTTCATAATTATTTTTATACAGTTTTGCATTAGAAGCAGATAAAATAACCCCCAGATATTTTACCTTATTAACAACCTCAAAATCTGTCAACCTAACTAGGGTCTCCTTATCCAAGTTGGTCATGTTTTTAGGCAATATTTTAGTCTTATTGTTATTAATTTTAAAACCTGAAACTTGTCCATACTGATGTATCAATTGTAACAGTTCAATTACAGAATGAGTTGGTTGGGATAAAGTGACAACCAAATCATCTGCAAAAGCCCTTAATTTATATTCTTTTTTATTAATTTCTATCCCTTTTATTTTCTGTGATTCCCGAATTTTAATCAGCAAAATTTCCAAAGTTAAAACAAACAGCAACCCTGTCTAGTCCCCTTCTCAATTGAAAACACCTCTGACAAACCTCCATTAATTATAAGTTGTGCCGTTTGTTTTTGATAAATAACACAAAGAGCTTGTGAAATTTTTTCTCCAAAATTCATTTCCTCAATTAATCTTAACATAAATTGCCAATTTAACTGATCAAAAGCTTTTTCAGCATCTAAAAATATCAATCCTGCAGAAACTTGGTTGTTTTTATCCAAATATTCTATTAAGTTAATAATTTGTCTAACATTATTCTTCATATACCTTCCAGTTATAAAACCCGTTTGATCCATATGTATTAATTGATTTAACACCCTCATAAGGCTATTGGCTAGAATTTTCGAAAAAATCTTATAATCTACATTCAAAAGAGATATGGGTCTATAATTCTTTGGTAAAGTGAGATCTTGGTCTTCTTTTGGAATCAAAGATATGAAAGCTCTGCCCCATGACAAGGGGGTCTCTGAACCCTGTGATATATTGTTAAAAAGTTCCCTTAAAGGTTGTTTCAACTCTTCTACCAAGGTTTTATAATAGATAGATGTCAGTCCGTCAGTACCTGGTGCTTTACCTAATTTTAATTCTTTAATTACTATCTCAATTTCTTCGGTGGTAATCAGACCATTAATTTTTTGTTTCTGATCTTCTGTTAATTTAGGGAAATGAGCATCTTGTATGTATTTATCTATATCTGAAGCCTGTACTTTCGTTCCCATATATAATTTTTTATAATAGTCTAAAAAAGATTTCTTAATCAGCTCCTTCTGATATACCACTTTACCATTATAATTTATTTTATCTATAGTCCTCAACCTCTGCTTCTTTCGCAATTGATAAGCCAACCATCTCCCTAGTTTATTAGCATTGCAAAATGTATTATGTTTCATATACAGTAAGTTGGTTGCAGTTTGATCAGCCATCAACATGTTAAATTGTGATTTAAACAATTTTATAGATTCTTTAATCTTCTCATCTGTAGGATTCAAAATTAAGGCTTTTTCTTTTAATTTAATCTCATCTTCCAACTCCTTACGTTTCTGCACCTGCTTTTGTCTATAAACCTTATTCATTTGTATCAAAACCCCCCGCATGTATGCTTTACCTGCATCCCAAACCATTGGCATTGAAGTTCCCTTATACATATTTAAAGCAAAGTATTCCTTTAATTGCTCCTTTAATTTCTGAACATTCTTTTCTTGTCTAAATAAATTTTCATTCATCCTCCAGGATCTCCTCTCCTCTTTTTCATTAACCAGTTCCATCCAGACTGGTCTATGATCCGTCAGTGTTCTAGGAAAAATCTTAACATTCTTTACCCTAAAATATAAATCCGTTGTAATAAAAAAAAATCAATTCTTGAAAAAGATTGATGTCTGTCCGAGAAGAAGGTGAAGTCTCTCTCCTCCAAATTGTGTTCACACCAATAGTCTCGCAACTCCCAGTCCTCTTTCAAATCAAAAAAAGCCTTAGGTAATTTAGCCTGTTTGAAAGAGGTAGAAAATCCTTTTTTATCTCTTTGTGTATCTAAAACACCATTCCAGTCTCCCATTAATATAACAGATCTATAGTCCAGCAAAATTAATTTTTGATGTAACAGTCTATAAAATTGTTCCTGTTGTTGGTTTGGTGCATACAAACCTACTATAAGTACTTTCTTGCCATACAGTCCCACTTCAATCATAACATATCTCCCCTGAGGATCAGAATCTACTAAACAAGCTGATAAATTTTGCTTAACATAAATAACTACACCCCCTTTTTTCCCAAGAGCAAAAGATGCAAAATGAGATCCCAATCGGGTATTAACTAAATATTTTTGATCCTTAGAAATAATATGTGTTTCCTGCAAACAAATAATATCATTATTATATTGCTTTAAGTAGTGAAATATTTTCTTTCTCTTTTGAGGGGAATTGAGGCCATTAGCATTCCATGTCAGGAGCTTTACCATCTCCCTTGACCAAAAGCCTAGAGAAGACTGCTTGAAGATCTGCCATTGAAGAATGTACCGCAGAGCTCTTGGGTCTTGCTCCTCCCACAGGCTCAGAAACAGCTTCTTGTAAAATTTCTTTAACATCTTTCTTCTGTTGTTCCTTTTCCTTACGTCTGTGGGCTGCCCGGGTCATTCTTTGCTCTTTCATCCCTGCTTGTTGCAACCACTCAGCCTGTAGTCTTCCAGCTTCCATCAATACTACTTCTTCAGACTGCTGTTCCACCTCCTTGCCATCCAAAACTTTCATCATCATAGGTGGTGATGAGTGTGCTCCCAGGACCGACATATAAAACTCCTTTGCTTTAGAAACAGTATTAAGTCTATAACGCGTCCCCGCATGATTCACCACTATGCCAATCGGAATCTCCCATCTGAATGGCATCAACCTTTTTTTAAGTTCATCAGCTAAGAAGGCAAACTCTTTTCTTCTTCTCAAAATTTTAGATGGAATCTCCTTTAGAATTATAACATCTTGTGCAGCAATCTGAAACCTCTTATTATAAAAAGCTTGTATAAATTCATTACGCAGAGATCTTTTCCCAAAATAAATTACCACATCTCTTGGCAAATTTCTTTGCTTTGCAACCCAGGAGTTGACTCTAAATATTTTTTCAATTTCCCTAGATATTGCCTCTTTTTCTCTGTCCAGAATCACAGCAAAATCATTTGCTACAATCTCTCTCAGATCTTGT
Organism: Crotalus tigris; assembly: GCF_016545835.1. Classification (NCBI taxonomy): domain Eukaryota; kingdom Metazoa; phylum Chordata; class Lepidosauria; order Squamata; family Viperidae; genus Crotalus; species Crotalus tigris. The sequence goes on along the minus strand of NW_024096625.1, from coordinate 4,902,523 downwards.
TGCATGTCTTCTCTCAGCCCCCTGATTCTTAAAGCAAACTCCATTTCTCTATATTGAGACATAACAATATCATCTTGTGAAATTTCCATCTTTTTTTCCATGCCTTCAAATTTATCCTCCAAAACCTCCACCTTATCTGCCACTTCTTCCACTTGAGAGACCAGCTTCTGAACCACAGAAGCAAGTACTTGTAGAGCCACAACTATATCTTGCCTCAAAATAATGTTATTCTCCACTAAAAGCTCTTTCACTTCCCCTCTAATTTGAGATATAGCATTTCCCATTATATCTTGCATATCTTTTACTGTTACTGATGGCAGAGGGGGGGAAGGTGGTGGTGTGGCTTTAGGTTGTTGTGCTGGTAGAATCGCAGGAGAGAAAGCCACCTTAGGTACTGTAGATGTTACTTGCTGCCTTGAAGCCATTTTCAAAAAGAAAAGTTTTGTTTCTTCTTTCCTCCTTCTTAAAGCAAATAAAAAAAATACAAAAAAAAATCCCTTAAAGAAATAACAAAAAAGAGCTTGACAGAGAGGGAAAATAATCTTCCTAAAACACAAATCCACCTTGAAAAAACCTTTAAAAACAATCTAGTCCGTTCCATTCCACTCCCTTCAAAAAGAAAAAAAAACTTTCCAATTGCCATTTTACTTTCCCTCTCGATAAAAGAAAAAAGAAAAAAAGGGAAGTAAAAATCAATCTTTAAGTTTAAAGTCCAAATAAGATCAAAAAAAAAAAAAATCCTTTATCCAGCTCTGTCCGCTTTTAAGATAACTCACCCGATTCCTTTAAGCGCGGAGGTGGGAGCGGCGTCTTGCTTTGTCCCCAAGGGACAAAGACAGCTGAGAAGCGGAGACAACCTGAACTCCATGGGAGCACTCTTTTCACCCCCAAAAGAAAAATTCCTTGGGGGTCTCAGAGGCTCTACCTCTATTCAGGTGATACTCCCCTCCCTCCCTTTGCCCAGGAAGGAGGTTTTGAGCCGTGGAACAGCTGATGCCTGCTGTTCTCTGCGGTTCTAACGCTTTTTCAGGAGGACGGCTACAAAGTAGCCGCCATCGCCAGCGCTAATCCACCGGAAGTCTCACAACCATTACTTTTCAACCAGCCGGCTGTGGCTGGATGCATCCCAGCACCCATGCACTCGCTGGCCTCTGTGTGCAGGGGCCGATGGTGTCAGGCAGCAGCTGCCTTGGCCCCTGCCTCACCTTGCCCTGTGACAATGGCACCCCCATTCTGCCTCACCTTGCCTCACCTCTCTCTGCAGGACGAGCCTCCTGCCCACTGCCCCACCTGCCAGAGACCCCCTGGATCTCCCCCAACACTGCCTGGCCCCCACAGGTATCCCTCCCCACGAGCAACATTGATGTGATCACACCCACCTTGGCCACACCCACCCAATCTGCCAGGACCACCCCAGCCCTGCCCGCCCAGTAGGCCACACCCATCTGGCACCCAGCGATAAATAAGTGGATTTGGGGTTCCAGTTTGGGCACTCAGTCTCTAAAAGGTTTGCCATCACTGGATTAGGATAAAGAAAAGAAAGAATATTCTCTATTTTTCTTAATTATGGATTGAGTAGAGAATTGATAAAACACTAAAGAAATGTATTCCAAAAATTCCCAAAATCTTCAGCTGACAAAACTGATGTCATAAGAAAAGAAGATGGAAGAATTTTTAAAGTGTACGAGATTCCAATATCACCTGATGAAATAATAAGTCTGCTTTGGTTTTTTTCCCCTTCATGGCTGAACAATTGTTTTATATGATGAATGATACAGTCTGAAGATACAGGGTGAAAGAAGGAATGTGGCTGTTTGTTTTCTGGCTGACGTAAAATCTAAAATAGATTGCTGTACCTGTGACAGCACACATACGCTCCCTCTTCATATTCCCAGACACTTTAAAGAAGTAGATTTTTTTGCTTGTGGAGATAAAGACTGTGTGAACTCACTATTATTCCATGTACGTTTCTTTCTAAACTGGTAATAATTTCCAGGCCAAACAGATTTTGTTTTCTTTGTTTTGAGTGATTACTAAAGACATATGGCATTTTTATCATTTTATTTACAAAAGTATAGGTTAAAAATAAATGTAGCACACTGGTTCAAATCTCCAAATGAGTCTATCTGTATATGAAACAACATTTCTGAAGGAAATTGTATATATCACTATTATATATTTGCCACTTAATAATTCAATGTATTTGAACTCAATCTGGAGGATATTACTAATATTCTAATTACTCTAATCTTTTTTAATGAAACGTCATACAGTGGACGTATGAAATGTATAGGGTCTCTATCTCTGCAGATTCCTAAGAAGAAGTGGATGGCTTAAGTGAGTTTCCTACATAACACAGAGAGTTGGGCTAGATTTCTTCCAACTGCATAGTTCTATGATTCTACGAAAACAATGGAAAATAAGTGAAAAATTATTGCTTTGTGACTATGAACAACTGAGTTGCTATTTTCCTCAGGTGGTTAGAAACCTAGTTCCATTAATCTTTTGGTGCAGCTGTATAATTTTAGACCCTAAGCTTTATGGTCTTTCTTTTGTTCTCTGCCCCGTTAAGCCATTTGTGTCTATTATTTGGGAATAAAAATAATTTCATAGAAAATAATCTTAATAATATATGTATCCCAAATAGAAATGAAACATCTATAGGCATTTATTATTATAATCCTCTGAAGAATGATTTGGGAAAATGAATATGTTTAGCTTAAAAATGAGAAGGTTGTAGAAAGATAAAGCAGTCTTCAAATCCTTGAAGGACGGTCAGAGAGAAGAGGATATGGATTTATTCTTCAGAGCTCCCAAGGGATTGAAGCTTTACAAACTCAAAATAAGGAAATATTTCCTGATCCTGAAAGTGATTAAGCAGTAGCCTTCCTCCTGAAGTCAAGAATGTTTCGCACTGGATGGGTTTAATGAGGATTCTTGGATAGGGGTTGGATTAGGAGACCACCAAGCTTATGATTCTGATGTTGTAAGAACAACAATATTGGGTCTCAGCATGTCTTATTAACTAATCTACTGAAGTTGGGCTATTTTATTATCTGCTGTGACTTTCTGGATGACCTTTTGGACCTTATACTAATTGCAAAGACCAACTTTGGCTGCACGAAATATTTTCTGTACTGAAATACAGAAAGAATGGTGATAGAATAGAATCTGCTTGTTGAGTGTTCTTTCTACTAAGGCAGCCTTTTGCATTCTTCTTCCCAGAAGATGTCTTGCATTCTCTAATTACTGAGCATGAATATTTTAGAAATGTTGGAATATGCAGCATTAATTTCTTATAGTTTTATGAAGTAGCTGGTTAATTTGAGATTTTGCTTCAGCAAATACTGAAGCCCAAACATAACCTATGTTTCTTGAGTGGAACCTGAAAAGAAAAGGAGTTTGAAGTTTAAGAGTGTAATTTGCCAATGAGACTGAGTCATGTGTAAGTGCTATAATTGTTTGGTACAAATCAGTTATGGGAAATGCTATAGAAGGGAGTGTTTTTGGGACTTGGCTGGGAAATACATCCATAATACTTTAAAGAAACATCAAGCCTCAAGTAATAAGCATTTGGGAAGCAATTGTGGCAGGAAGAAATAAAGACAAAGAAAGGAGAAAGGAAAGAAAAAATTAGGTAGCAGAAAGGAAAGAGGTAGTTTTATCCTGCTTACTACAGGCACATGGTTCCCACTAGATTACCCAAGGAGGAAATCCAGTTCTTGAAGAAGAGGCATTTTTTCTAACTTTATCTGTTTTCTCATTTAACATAGAAAACTTTTCTGTACCATGGCATAAACATGTCTTTCTCTTGCCATATCATGATGTTGACTTCATCTCATTCCCCAATGCATGTCTGATGCAGCTCAAAGTCACTCTTAACTGTTACATGCTTAATATTTTCTTTCTCAAATCAAGCTGCAGAAATCTCATACGCTTAACCAAACACTGGAAAGTATCACAGTCAGGGAACTATAAAGGGGAATGGGATCAGCATGGAATCTATTTGCCACTTTAAACTGGGATGGGAGGCTTCCTCTATTCTGTTCCTGGGACATTGCTTTCCCATTCTGACATGGGCAGTGGGAGAACTTTCCCTCAGCCCCAGAGGTTCCCTAGGATAGTTTCTTGCTCAAACTAACCTAGCTCATGCAGAGAGTCATAGTAAATAATAAAGCAGCCCAACTTCAGTAAATTAATTCATAAAGACATGCTGAGATCCAATATTGTTTTTACAAAATCAGAATCATAAGCTTGATGGTCTCCTAATCCAACCTCCTAACCAAGAATCCTCATTCTACCCAACCAGTGTGAAACATCCATGGCTTCAGGAGGAAGGCTGTTCTACCTTAATCACTCTCAGGATCAGGAAATATTTACTTATTTTGAATTTGCACTGCTTCTATCCCTTGGGATGTCTGCAGAATAAATCCATTGGTGTGGTTATATAATTTTAGACCTTCCATGGTTACATGGAAAGAAAGAGTGCTATGTGTATAATCTTAAGCTTTTGAATAAAAAGTAGGATAAATAAATCTGTCTGTTTGTTTGGGCTTCTTTTCAACAATGATTTAGTGCTCTTTTGAATCACAATAAACCCATATCCAAAAGTCATGTCAACTAATAGTCAGATTCACTTTGCATTCTCATCACAAAACATATTAGCAAAATAAGGGCAAATTTGGGCAAATGGTTAAATCTATTCAGCCATCTACCAAAACGGTCTTCTGTCCCAGCCCTATTTGTGGGATTTTCCTTGCCAGCTGATAAATTTTGGTAAGAGGAGAAGAAAGGAAAACCAAACCCTGTGCTTACCATACTCTCTTTATAGAGTAAATAAAATAGCACCATTTATCAGAAATGTATTTAGGACTGGATAATGAACAATCTATTCCCATAGAATATCGAACTGCAAGCTTTTATCTGGGGAAAAAGAAACAACACTGTATATAACAACAGCCCGTTGTTTAGCTGCAAAGAGTAAGTAGATGGAGTAGCTTCTGGTAATTAAGCTTTAATGGGCAGCTGCAGAAGGAAAACAATTATGGAGCAAAGAAAAAAAAAACACTATTAAATGTGCCCTCCTAACCACAGGGAAATAACTTTTAAAAGTTTCACAGTCTCTTTGCAACATATTCAAAATATACAATGGCAATTTCCAAACAATTTCTAGGCTCTAGAGATATTTGGCTGCCTTAGAAGGATTGCTAGTGTTTTCCTCTCTCTACCTCAACACTTGTCCAAACACAATTATGACCCTGACTGGGTCCAGATGCAAGTCTGCTTTTACATTATGCTGTTGCTGTTGCTTTTTTTTCTGAACTGCAATAATGTTCATATAATTTGTTGCTCATGTTTTACTGCAAACAAAACAAAACAAAATGTTAACTATGCAATGGTTATAATTAGGGATAAGGTATTCAGTTCTCTACATATTTATATTACCATTACCTCTCTTCCTCCTCCTATTCATTTCCCCAAACACTTTGATAAGAGCATGAGGTTGGTTAAGTTGAAAGTGGGTTAGTAGTTTCTGTAGCTAGGCATGGATTTGAATCTTGGGATCTCCAGGCTAATATTTTCAGTACTACACCATGCTCTCTCTCATTAAATCATAATTTTAGAAAAATCCAATGGCAAATGTGTGCTTACAGATAATTTGCACCCACTTCTAGTTTGAACAGGAAAATTGAAAGGACAGCAATTCAAGCTGTCAAACAAATTCCAAAATGGTAAACTGGCAAGATTGTTCCAATTTTTGAATTCTAGTGTAAGATTTAAAAAAATACATGCTTGCATGCTTGTGCACAATCTTTACAAAAAGCTGCATCAATGTTTAAGAGAGGTAACAGGATATGGATGAGAGGAAGGATCAATAAATATCACTGATAAAATGAAGCTACCCTCACCTAAAATCTAATGGGAGCAAAACAGGTGGATAATTCATACCCATAGAACCTTTCTTACAGAACCTGGAGCTTTCTGGCTAAGTAGAATATCCACACACAACACAAAAAAGGGGGGAAACCCTACAGAATGACATCTGCATTCTCTATGAAATTAGCATAACAGACTCTTTCCAATATACATTAAAAGAGCCATCTGGAAACAATCTACAACATGCCACAATATGGCAACTGTTTAATAATCTTGGTTCGGCAAAAATGCTCAGGGATATCTCTGTGCTCCTCTATTAGCTTTTCTTAAAATGAAATTCTCTAGTCATAGTGGACTATATTCGTATCAACCTGCCAAGGCAATCCAACAGATCTGGAAACAGATCAATCTCTTTTTAATTTTGATCTAAATGAAAATGAAATCGGTATAACTTGTTTCATGCAATGTGCATTGTTTAAAAAGGAGAAATGAGTTTGCTTCTACATTTCATACTTTGACTTACAAACTATCTCACACTGGAATGGATGGCCACAAGTTTTAAACATGTAGTTGTATATGTTTAAATGTGGTACGTCCAGGGCTTTTTTTGTCATAGAACACCCAGAACTGAGTTCCGGCACCTTTTTTGGATGGAACCTTGTAGGGTAGGCAAGGTGGGTTGTATGACATGTGTGAGTTCCAGCACCTTTTTTTTTTAAAACAAAAAAAGCACTGGTTATGCCTGAAAAGGCAGAAATTTAAACAAACTAGATTTACATATGACCAAAATCACACTGATCTGGATTTAAACTTGAAAAATTCAAATAAGTTCCCAAACACAGATATGTGATTTAAATTATCTTAAAGTAATTTTTTGGGCATTTAATAAATATGGTATGCTGTAGGATTTAAGGAAACAAAGGTTCACGTTCAGGATATTTTCTACTAACATTAAAGGAACATTAATGAATAGTTCATTTAGAAGAGAAAAATAGTATTATAAATTGGAGAAAAAGAAAAAAGTATTGAGGAAGATTCATCATCAATAATTTTGCTGCAGTTTTGCTGGAAATCATCAACAGTTTTGTTCAACCTTAGCAAGTTACCTTTTAAAAAGGTATCTTTCCTATTGCTGGATGTCCCTGAAGAAGTGGAAATTGTTTTATGAAACAAAAAAAACGGCCTCATAAATTAGGCAGTTCTGAAAACAATTTTTCTCTTAGGGGTACTTGCTGTCTACTATATCATTGTTATTCAAGGCTCACTAATTTATTACCAGTTATATAACCTCCTTTCATTTAGTGTCTTACACAAGTTGGTCTGATAACTCCATGAATATCTAGCCAGCTTGGCTTTTTATTTCAATCAAAATAAAAAATTATTCAGCACATTATAAGAGATGGTATCAAGGATATGCTGTAATGTAATGTAACGATCACTGGCAAAGCAGCAGGGTGGGGAAAAGTGTTGCACTACCTTCCAGAATTCAGAGGTTCTCAACCTTGGCAACTTTAAGACTTGTGGACTTCAACTCCCAGAAGCTTTGCTGGCTGAGGAATTCTGGGAGTTGAAGTCCACAAGTCTTAAAGTTGCCAAGGTTGAGAACCCCTGTTCCAGATCCTTTTGACTTTCATTCCTATCAGTCTCAACCATCATCAGCTAAGCAGTTTTGGAAGGATTGGGGCTAAAAGTCAGGTTACTGATTTTTTAACACTGCCTTAAAGCAGATGTTTGAAAGAATTTGGTTATGGAGGGGAGGGCTCTGGGGGGGGGATTGAATTTTATAAGGGCAAATGGGAATAAACAACTAGCATGATCCTCCCTTTCAATCCAAATCATTTCCTGAAATTACCCATTAAACCTCACCATTTGAGCACAATATTTTGGCAATGCAGTAGTGAGGTATTGGGGATTGCATATGGTCCAAGATTTGTTGCCTATGGCTGTCTATAGAAAGTACTGTGAAGTTATGTTTCCAAACTTCTGAAGATCTGCAATGTTTCAAAATATGCTCTGGACCTTCAAAAAGGATCAGGACTAAGGCTAGAAGAATGACCCATGTCATGCCCAAGACTTGAATCCTCCATATCTTTGTACAACCCAATAGGTCAGCATATGTTCTAGGACACCCTGGGTTTTCTTTTACCCCTAGCATTGACAATTATGTCACTCCTGATGAGTATTATTAAATTGCATTTCTGGAAATAACAAAGGAGTTTCCAAACAGCATGGGGGTAATTTTTTACATCTTTGATAAAGAATGAAAGGCAAAAAAATAGAAGTGCGAAATTAATAGGATGTATTAAGACTTAGTATCCATAATGAAGTTTCAACATTTTACTGAATGCTATTTCTAATATGTTCTAATATCAGAAACCTGCCAGGAGAAAAGGGGTCCCTGGAGACATTCATCCATTTATCCTTTCAGGCTGCATCATACCCGAAGGCATAATTCCTATGACTTATTTCAAGAAGATATAATGCTTTGGCAGTACAAACCATATTATGATTTTGGGACAAGGATAAACAATTCTTATAAATTCAGTACCATTCCTTTGTTTGCTGGGTGATTGATTAATGTTCAACAATGCTGCTGCTGTTTCCTACAAAATGTGGTTTTATGATATAAGAAAGTATATCATAAAACAGTGGCACAGCAGTTAGAGTGCATACTGCAGGCCACTTTAGCTGACTGTGTTCAGCAGATCAGCGGTTCAAATCTCACCGGCTCAAGGTTGACTCAGCCTTCCATCCTTCCGAGGTAGGTAAAATGAGGACCCAGATTGTTGGGGGCAATGTGTATATATATATATATATATATATACATTGCTTACTGGTGTACACCGCTTAGAGAGTACTTGCACTTAAAGCGGTATATAAGTCTCATAAATAAATAAATAAATAAATAAAACACAGATCTTCCTGTCCAAAACACTGGCCAGGAAAGAGAAAGCTTGGCCATATAGATATAGTATCTTTTAATCAAGGCTAGATGTTGTGAAAACTTGTTCTTTTGTCAAAGGTGTCTCTAAGCCAGGAGTAGCTCAATTAACATATAATGTTTATTCTTGTGTGCAAAAAATCCTGCTCCTAAGGGAACAAGGAAATTAATGTTGGCTATGAACAGGCTCCTGGGGATAGCAAAATAATGTTAATGAATGCAGGATAACAAATAGATTTTATCATGAGTTTATTTTATCCATCCCTTAATGGATGTATGTCAGTCATATTTCATTTCCTGTTATTGCTTAAGTGCATTCTTGAGATTCCTGGAAAAAAATCGAATTTCTAGTCCATATAAAGATACATAGAGAAGCATCTATGAATTTAGGGATATTTTTCATCAGGGGATATCTATACCATATTTTCTATTAAGTCCTAGAATTCCCCCCCCCCTCCAGGCAAGCAGAAGTCCATGAGATGTCCCCCAGAATCTTAAATTGGGGCTGTATTGACCATCAGACTAGCTTCTTGCACTTTTTTTTTCTTCCGAGGCCTTTGCTTGTTCACTCTTCAATCTTTAGAAAAATAGCCTACCTGAAGTTCCATTCGTTATGCATGCAGAATCAATACACAATGGCAATCTCTGCATTTTGACCCAGCAAATGTACGGTCAAGTGCTCCATCTTTGTTCTGTAAAGCAATAAAATTAGAACAGCTAATCTATTTAAGAGTGTCTTAACATTTCTTACCACTTCAGTTAATCCTAAATGGAGCTAAAACCAAGGCCTGGCCCAGCTCAGTGACAGAGAACATGTTCAGGACTATAAAAGTCCCAGGATCACTTCTGGCATTTTCAGATGAATAGCCAAATGCCTGTCTGCTTAATACCCCTTAATACTTCTTGCCAGCCTCAAAGTAGACTGCATTCAACTTACTGGACAGATCAATCCTCTATTTCAGGTGAGTTTCTTCTGCTGTGTTTCCTAAACGAAACAGTAATTTTATTGAATCATGTAATCATGAATGACATTTGCATAATTGGAAGAGGGTTCTCATTTATTCTTCCAGTGAATCTGCAGAATTATCCATTCATCATGCTAATGGTTTTGTGTGGGACTCCCCCTAAAATCAAAATAATTGAGTTTTCAGTTTCCAAAACAAGATCTACTTACAGTAAGTGGGTGAAAAGCATGCTGAAAACAGCACCCTTTAAAATATTTCAGGCTATGGAGAGGTGTTGATATTTGTTTGGAGACTGGAGGTAAAGGAGGGAGAGATAAAAAGAAGGGAGAGTAAAATAAGTCAACACCAGGCAACAAAGTATAGGATTAAGATACTGCAACAAATAGAAACTCAGATATGGGTACAACAGAGGAAGCAGCACCTCTTCTGTTTCTGGATAGATGACTGTTCAAATTAAATATGTGAGAGAAAACAAAACTAGAAGTGAATTGAAAAGATGGCCAGGAAGCCATATTAACAATGCCACTATCTTTTGCAGCTTCACGCAGTATTTCCAGAGCTTAAGGAAAGTCAGTGGCAAACACAGCAATCTCATGACATTCTAGATAATACATTTCTTCAAGGAGGAAGGTTTTCTGGGATAATTAATAATCCACAGAGTGGTGCCATCATGCTCAAAGAGATTTTGCAAAATGGTAACATCTCAAAGTTGCTTAACCCTGCAGGGCTATAAAGACTCCAGAAACTGTCGTCATTAGTAAGCATGGCGTACACCAAAGCACAATAAAACAAGGCAGAGTGGGCAAGGCTTTGATATCCCAGAAACCTCTTGAACATATTTGAGAAGAACCACAGTGAGTGAGTGGTTAATAAAAAATGAGTAGGAGGTACCAATTATAGGGATGACCATAGAAGTTATCAGTAGGGGGGGTGTAATTTTTAAACAATACTAATCCTATTTCAGATTTACACTCCAGTTGTCATCTGTTTTTCATTTTAGAGTGGCAAGAAACTGTTTGGCCAATTCCTTGCAGTGTTGGACTGATAGTTACAAGAGTTCACAAAACATGAGTTTAGTTCTACTTGCACTCCTGGTGTTCAGGTTGCCTACTAATGACTTGAGGACATGGGTTGATCTTGTGCATCGTACTGGTAATTTCTGTCTGCCACCCAAAGAAGCAAGTGCAGCAGTACCAGAGTATTATAGGACGAGTGCAGTGTGTTCTATTCCATGTAGAAATAACTGTCCCAAATAACATTTTTATTACTGAAAAATTACAGTAGATAGTTTGCAGTTTAATTTGCAGAAAAGCACCTTCCCAGTCAATTCCTGATCAGATCAGAGGCAGCATACATACTAGTAGCTACATGTTTATTTGTTAAACATTTGCAAAGATCAAAAAAAAAATTAACTGGCAAAATGGGACAAAAGGCAAGAAAAGATATTTATATCAAAAGATACAGAATTTTCCAGAGCCTCTGATGAAAATGCTGTGGTAATTAGCACAAACATTCTGGAGAGGGTACTTTGATTGGTTCCTGCTTTAATTCTTGTAAATACATAATAGTAGCAAATATAGATAGAAAGCAGGTGATCCTTCCTCTATTCTGCACTATAAAGGAAGCAAACTAGTGGATGGAGATGATGTACTGTATCCAACAATAAGTGTTTTCAGATTATTTTTCCCCATTCTAGGGATACATATTGTACCTTTCGACAGAACATCTTGGAGGCCAATTTTTGGTGGTCATAGGAGTCAAAACCATTTCCAATTTATCTTCTCTTTCTTTAGCCATTGTTTTAACCTCACCTGGCTTCTCTCTTCAGAATTTCAAGAGATAAAGGGTGTTGCGTCCTTGGCGGGAAAACAGACACGAGAAGCAGCTGGAGTTCTCAGTTTCTTTTATTCAGCGTTCAGCTTACAGGAAGATGGCTTCAGCCTCGCCCAAACGCCTCGCAGCCTCTTATATAGGCAACTCCCGGGTAAATGGGTTACTTTTCCCGCGCCAGCACCCGCGCATGCGCACGGCGCTGGCGACAGCCTGTCTGGTCCCGGGCAGCTTTGCACCTGCCCGGGACTGCCTGCAAACGCCCGAGCCGTTTGCAAAGGCTCGGGACATAACACCCCTTTCCCCCGGGCTAAAACTACTACCAACATACAACATTTATTTTATATGACATTTTGCTCCCCAGTGCTCCCACTGTTTACTGGCCTTTGCCTTGCCAGCAATGTTATGTAGTCTTCTAGGTACTTGGGAGATTTCTTTGCTCTCTGTGACCTTCTTAGCTGTGGATTACTGGCATAAGTCCCCTGACTGGAGGGAGGCGTGAGCCTGTTCTCTCTATTGTGTCCTGGTGTCTTCCAAGGACTGTGCCCCGATGCCTGGCCTGCTTGCTTGCCCACCGGGCTCGTCAGGCCAGGGCTTCTGTTACTTTGTGACCTGGTTGACCTACCTAGCTGTAGACCCTCAGGCCCCTTGAAGTGATAGCCGCTGCTGGGCGTCTCTGTAGACCCTCCTAGGTCAGTCCAAGACCTGTCAGGAGGCTGTCCATTCCCTGAACCCCATTCTGTGTTCGGGCTCGTGTGGGTTTCTGTACTTTCCCAAAACTCAGGTGTTCCCTGATTTGTGCTAGGGTTGTTGTAGTCGGGACTTGGTTCCTCGACTAGCTCTGTGTATGTTTGACCCCCTGTAGGATTTGGGGTAAGGTCAGGCCAACCTTGGGAATTGTGTGCCAGCTCTCTTGCGGGGAATGATTTGTTGGGATGCCCCCGGGTATCCTCCGTGACTGGAGTGCTGTGTGACGTATGTGGAAAGTGAGTATGCCCCCGGGGTGACTCCCTGGCTGGAGTAGGCGTGAGTGCCTTTCGTCGGCTCAGACACACAGCTGCAATATGCCCTTGTTTGCCGCATGCCCGGCAGGTAGCGGAGCGGAACTTGCAGTCGGTTCTCCTGTGGCGACCTCCACAGCCGATGCACTTGAGCAGAGCCGAAGAGCTTCCCTTCTGGTTCTCTTCCTTCGCGGGGTGTAGACGGTCGACTTCCTCGTCCGGATCCTCCTCGGAGTTTCGTCGGACGTCTTCCTGGTGCACGGACGCACCCTCTGCACTGTTTCTGATCGGCCGCATGTTTTTGATGGCGCCGCCTGCTGCTTCTTCTGCGGTGACTTCCCTTAAGGCGTCTTGGAAGGATAATTCTTCCTTGGCAAAAAGTCTCTGTTGTAGCTCTCGATGCCTTAGCCCGCACACGAATCGGTCCCTCAGTCGTTCCTCGAGGTCCTTGAACTCGCAGGGCTTGGCGGCCTTCCGTAGCGCGGCGATGTATTCCTTGGCTGTTTCACCGGACCGTTGATCCCTCTGCTCGAAGGTGTGGCGCCATGAGATAACGGACACCTTGGGGTGGAAGTGCTCTTTCAGCAGCTTCTTCAGGTCTGCGTAGCTTACAGACTCTACTGGAACAGGTGCTACAAGATTTTCTGCGATTTCGAAGGCGTCTTGGCCGCAAACGCAAAGCAGGGTGGCGGCCTTCAAGCTATCTTCCCTCACTTGGTTTGCCTTGAAGTAGTTCTCCATTCTGGATACGTAGGACTCCCACCGCTCTGGATGTGAGACGTCGAATTCCGAAAGCCTTCCGATTTTCGCCATCTTCGGATCTTCAGGAGACGGGTCTATCAGCCAGCCTACCCCCGAATGCGCACCGGATTGGCGGGCAGCTGCCGAGTCGACGCCGTTCCTCTTCCGCCGCTCAGGACTCCTTGGGTAAGCTTACACTTTTTCCTTTCCAGGTAGTGCAAGGCATCCCACCTTCGTCGCCAGTGTTGCGTCCTTGGCAGGAAAACAGACACGAGAAGCAGCTGGAGTTCTCAGTTTCTTTTATTCAGCGTTCAGCTTACAGGAAGATGGCTTCAGCCTCGCCCAAACGCCTCGCAGCCTCTTATATAGGCAACTCCCGGGTAAATGGGTTACTTTTCCCGCGCCAGCACCCGCGCATGCGCACGGCGCTGGCGACAGCCTGTCTGGTCCCGGGCAGCTTTGCACCTGCCCGGGACTGCCTGCAAACGCCCGAGCCGTTTGCAAAGGCTCGGGACATAACAAAGGGCATTTACATTCAACCAGTTTATTTATGTAACAACCCCAATCTAATTCTTTCAAAACACATATGCAACTGATCTGAACTGTTCAAACTATTTATCCATTTGTTCAGGATGTCTACCTTGCTGGGCATGACAATGCAGCCTTCCTTCCCTGCTTCCTTCCATTCATTTATCCATTCATCTATCTATTTCTAGGCTGTTTGAGAGAATCCTGAAATATAGTGTCTAGCTGACAATATCACTAATTGAACTGGGATTTGGGAATATTTTTCTCCTTCACATTCTCAATTGCTTGGAATGGCAAAATCCAGGGCAAGGTGCCATTGGGTTACCAGAAGGACCATCTCATAACCAGACTGCACTTTCACCAGATAACTCTCAAGAAGAACCAGCAAATGATTAATGATAAAGTTAATAGATACAAGAATTGGATTATATGGGCAACCAGTAGATGGCAGCACATCTGTCCTTCTTGTGTGCCTATTGGTCATCCAGATTTATGCAACCTAGATCTGATAGATTTAATTTTCAGTGTCTGTCATCTCAGTCACTTCTACCCAGTCTTCCCCACCATTCTGTTCTCTCTTCTCCATCCATTCTTTCCTTCTGGTGTGGCATTCTGGGATGGAATGTCCAGATTCCCAGGATGGAGGAAGTGCATTCCAGAGGAGCAAAAGACAGCATAGTTTAGATCAGTGGTTCTCAACCTTCATAATGCTGCGACCCTTTAATACAGTTCCTCATGTTGTGGTGACCCCCAACTATAAAATTATTTTCGTTGCTACGTCATAACTGTAATTTTGCTACGGTTATGAATTGTAATGTAAATATCTGATATGCAGGATGTATTTTTATTGTTACAAATTGAACATAATTAAAGCATTATATGTAATTATGTGTTTTCCGATGGTCTTAGGCGACCCCTGTGAAAGGGTTGTTCGACCCCCAAAGGGTCACGACCCACAGGTTGAGAACCACTGGTTTAGATAGTTTGTGAGGGAGTAAAAGAGTTAAGATGGCTTTTTCCCTGATAGTTTCCAGAGTGTATGTTTTATGGTGCGAGTAATCTGCTTTGATTTGGCAAGATTTGTGCCTATAGATGAGGAACAATAAAGGAAACTGCTTGGAAGAATCTCTGTGTATTTTGGGGTGGTGGTGGACCCTGACACACATTCTTGCTTCTTGCTGAAATTGGTTGCTGATCTCTCTCTCTCTCTCTCTCTCTCTCTCTCTCTCTCTCTCTCTCTCTCTCTCTCTCTGTGTGTGTGTGTATGTAGTGAAAATGACCAAGGAATGAATGAACAAATGCATCAATGAATCTCCAAATGGGCTTCAGGGCTGCATGCTGTTTGTGGTTTGCTCATTTCTATTCTAAATAGGGTTGAATAATTGCCTTTCTATCCATTGCACATAAAATAATATTTTCAACAGGGGCAGGCAAATTCAGAGAGTAGTCTCTCCAGAGCCCTGCATGTATTCCAAAAGTAGATTAAGAAAAGAGCAGTGCCTGCAGGTGTATGAAGCTGAGTCAGTGATGCTTTGAAATTTGTGTGAAAAAAATTCCAACTAGTTTTCCAGCAGATTGTTAATAGTAGAAGGAAATACCCGCTGGCTGCAATGGCTACCATGTCTTTCAGTGAATA
The DNA here is from genome assembly GCF_016545835.1 of Crotalus tigris. NCBI lineage: Eukaryota > Metazoa > Chordata > Lepidosauria > Squamata > Viperidae > Crotalus > Crotalus tigris. The sequence continues at coordinate 4,887,004 of NW_024096625.1, read as the reverse complement.
TACTCAGACTGGAGCCTCGCTTGACAGTCTTGTCAAAAAAGCAATAACCAGCTGTGATCCAGCCTGTATCCTTGAAGCACATAGAATCCTAATAGGCTGGTATTAAAAGAAACTCAAAGCTTTCCTTTCACAGAATGACTGCTCATGTTATGAACAGATCAACTGAAACCTAGTGATAAAAGAATGATGGTCAAGGAAGAAATCTTCCTTCCTTGTTGGGCTTATCTGCCTTTAATGACAATAGCGCAAGAGAGAACAATTCAATTTTGGAGTTGCTTCATTACACCCAGTGGTTTTAAAACTTACCTGCTGCATTTCTGTATATCAGAAGTATAGGATCCTTGCTGGGGTGGAGGCTTAGTATTATGACTTTAAAAAAAAAAGGCCAGTTGAATCAATTGCTAGAATAAAAAACACTGGATGGCTAAACAGATAACAGTGCCCTGAAAGAGAGGGAGAAAACTATATGTGGAGGTTATAGACAGCTACCTATTTACATACATTCATCATTTTGACAAAGACATTTTCAATCAGTTTTTTGATGTCATTAGTTTCTTGGTTTATTTTACTTCATGTTCTCTAAACAAGATGGAAAAGTTGCTTGTTTGCTAAATAATCTAATAGGACAATTTTAGACATAGACAAGTATCATAAATACTAGTGATCTTAGTATTACCTAAATAGCCTGGATAGTTGTATTACCATTTCATGAATATCAATACTTCTTCTTCACTTGCAGTGTGCTCTTGATATGAGGAAAATGCTGTTCAACCATTTTTTTTCTTTTTTCATACACCAAAGTTAAAATTCTCACAATAGAGCAAGGATAGTATTCCATTATGGATTCTGCTCGGGTGTGCAGTTTGATGGAACCTCTGCAATTGCCAGCAGAAAATTAAAACAATTTTGGCTCAGCTAATAAAAGGTTATGAGCGTTAATATATTTTTGCACACTGTCAGGAACTTTTTGTCTCCAACGTGCTGTGGACAGAACATGCAGAGACTGCAAACGAAACAGATGATGTTGTCAAGGTTTTTATTTTAGACATAGAAAAGGTATGTGTTCAACTCTTTTTAACAGGCAGGTTTGCTTTAAGATTTAATAAACAAGTTGGTAGGAAATTCAATATTACCTGTTTACCTTTGCAAAGAATCCAATCATTAAATCTTCACATATTTTGAAAGCTAATGGTTTTTAAGTTGGAAAAAAGGAACTCCTTGAGCAAAAGCTGATCAGTCAAGAGAATAAGAGTAATAGTGTCTTACCAGCCTGACTTTCTATAACTGCTGAGCACTCAGAGCAAACCATGGAAGGCAATCATCTTGATGGATTTTGGCCCTACTGGCCCTCTGCTTTCACAAAGATTATACGGATGGCTGTAATAATACATTCTCTCTTTTTATCATATCTATCCACCTGACATTCTAAATCCCATGAGAGGATGATGGATGACTATCACCTGAAGGCCACAGCAGTCTTTTAGTAAGAATTCTGCCAAAATATTGCTATATGCATACATTTCTACTCCTAAATGAGGAGACGTTTCTCAATAGTTAGCAAGAGCAAGGAGATTTCCCCCCCCCCATGCTGAGAGAAAGATTAAAGTGGTAGAAGAGAACAAAATGTGGAAGTAAGAGGGGCCATATCCTAAACATATGTTTAAGTTTTATCAAATCTACCTTGATGTATACAGGACAGGAGTCAAAAAAGTGATTACAACTATGTAATTGAAACTGTGCTCCTTTCTACATTAATTGAGCAACAAGGCATTAAAAAGTGCAGAGATTTTCATGGTTACAACTGCCATCTTGACTATGTTTAACAAATTCTGTATTATTTTTAATAATAAATGTGTGAAAAACTATGGTGCAGTGGTTAAGTATAGTACTGCAGGCAAACTCTGCCTATAGCCTGGAAGTCAATCCTGATGGGGCTTAGGGTTGACTCAATCTTCTATCCTTCCAAGGTTGGTAAAATGAGGATCCAGATTGTTGGAGACAATATGCAAGTAATGGTGACAATGTAAACTTTCCAGGAAGCGTTGTAAAACACTATGGAGCTTTATAAGACTAAATGTTATTGATTTTGGCCATGACCAAAGAGGAATCAAAAATCTTGATCTTACTCATGCATAGGAAAGAGATCCACAGATTTTGTATTATTGACCCAAACCTCACAGGTTTGCCCATTTCTGGCCTAGAAATATATAAAAGTGAACAGTATGCCCACAAGGAAGGGGTCAAGAAAGTCAAGATGGTGGCATCACCATATATAATTACATGCATCATGAATCTTGTAAAAAAAAAAGAAACGGGGCTTTGACTATATATATGGTGGCCACCATCTTGACTTTTTAAAATCCTTTCTCTCAAAAAAAAAACAAAAAAACCCTGAAAGTGACATTGTCCATTGATAATATTTCCAAATTCATTTGCTTTTAGAGGAAAAAAATGCAGGTTGGGAACATCTTTGCATTTATGAATACATGCTGAGAAATAATTGAGATGTTGTCAATATTAAGAATGGAACAGATAAATAAACAATATCCTTAGAGAGCAACACACTTATGCTAATCTAGACAGAACTGACTAGCTCACTGAGAAATTGCCAAGCATTTCTACCAATGTATGCATTTTAAAAACTTCCACTAACTATTTTCAACCAGTTTGGTCCTTGTGGGAGTACAAGCAAAGATCTGTGCAGGATGATATATATTAAATACAGCTAATTCTACTTTATTGTAAGACTACATTAACAGAATCTTGTAAGATGGAAGGTACATTTCTTTCCCCTTTACAGCCCAATAAACTAGGGAGGGTCCCTTCTGAGCTTCTTTGTCAACTCATTATATAGCTGTGACCTATATCCTTTCTAATCTCTGTTCCCTAGGCATCATTTCTTCTTCCCTGGTTTCTCAAAGACTTTCTCACCATTATACCATAAGCCTATGAAGAGGACATAGACAAATAACACAGAGAGAAAAACAATGCTCGATTTATACCGGTATACACAAACAATAAGAAGAAATAAAGGGAATAAATTCAGATACGGTAATTAAAAAGAATGATCGACAAGGAAAACATCCAAATTAGAAAAAAAGCCATTTAGACAATAAAGCTTGTCAGATGAAACAGGTGAAAAGGCACAAATGCAAAACTTAAAGCAGAAACTGTTGTCCTGAGCCTGCAAAGGCAGGCTCGGGACGTTGCAATGGTCCCGGGCTGTTGCAAGCTGCCCGGGACCAGACTGAGTGGCGCCAGCCTGCGCGCATGCGCAAGGTGCGAAAGCGTGCCATTCTTTGTTACCTTTTTGCTGGGGGTTCTATTTAGAGGTAGAGAGGACTGCGAGCCTCTGAGTTGTGTCGGAGAGAGCTGAAGAGAATAAAAGCTGTTACAACCATCAGAATGTGTGCTCTTCTTTTGCCGTTGACTCGAGGACTCAACACTGGCGACAAGGATGGGATCGCTTACAAGATAAAGAAAGAAGACTTGTAAGGCTTACCCAAGGAGTCCTGGAGAGAGGAAGACGGCGTTAAACTCAGCACCTGGCCTGCCAGTACAGCATCACTGGAGGTAAGCTGGCTGATAGACCCCTTCCTAGAATAAGAAGCAAGGATGGCGAAGATAGGGAGATTGTCTGAATTCGACATTACTCACCCAGAAAGATGGGAGTCTTATGTCGCTAGAGTAGAAAATTACTTTAGAGTGAATCAAGTTAGAGAAGATGGCTTGAAGGCCGCTACTTTGCTGTGTGTCTGTGGTCAAGACGCATTTGAAATCGCAGAAAATTTGGCAGCCCCTGCTCCTCTTGAATCTGTCACTTATACAGACTTAAAGAAGTTATTGAAGGAACATTTTCAGCCCAAGTTGTCTGTCATTGCATGGAGGCACATGTTTGAACAGAAGGATCAAAGAGCTGGTGAATCAGCCAAAGAATACATTGCAGCCTTGAGAAGAGCTGCTAAGCCCTGTGACTTTAAAGATTTAGAAGAAAGGCTGAGAGACCGTTTTGTATGCGGGCTAAGGAACAGAGGCTCGCAGCAGAGACTCTTTGCAAAAGAAGATATTTCCTTCCAAGATGCCTTGAGAGAGGTCACTGCAGAGGAGGCAGCAGGTGGGGCGGTCAAGAACATGAGGCCCATCAGGAACAATCCAGAAGTAGTCTCCGTGCACCATGAGGGAGTCCAAGAAAGCTTGGAGGAAGATCCTGAAGATGAGGTGGATCATCTCTACCCATCCAAAGAAAGGAAGCAGAGAGAAGGCAAAGAAAAGGTTCCGCAAGTATCCCTAACAGGAATTCAGGGGAACAAGGAACAATACAGGCACCAGTAATTATTCCAGCCAGGGAGTCACCCAGGGGGCGTACTCATTATTCACAACCCCACTACAGCACTCCAAGCAGGGAGAATAACTGGGAGCATCCAAACAACCCAAATAACACAAGAGAACTGGCATCCAAACAAGCAAGCTGGCCCAATGCTGCTACTGCTCCCAAAAGGAAGTCTGCATACAGGGAAATAGACAGAGAGGCAAATCTTGATTCTGGTACCTCCGGCATAGAATGGGGGACAACGGAGTACTGGGGTACCGCAGAAACCCTAGACAACCCAGTTACGGGGCTTGGAGTGAAGGGATGTGTTCCCTTGATAGGTCCATTGTGGACTTGGAGAGTACCACAGAATCTCCAAATACTGATGGGAACATAGAGGGACCCGAGAGCCTACAGTTAGGCAGAACAACCAGGTACAGTAGGGAGCAAAGTCCTGGTCTGACAAGCCCGGTGAAAAAGCAAACAGACCAGGCAACAGAACCCAGGTTACGGGGACCACCAGGGCTTAAAAGAGGGGACAACTCCACTACAATCACTGCACAGGATGGTCAAGGAAGTTCCCAAAATCTGAGGAGGTCACAGAGGGTTAAAAGATCTCCCAAATACCTGGCAGATTTTGTGACATTGCTGTCAAAGCAAGGGAGGTAAAGAGGGTGCCTGCTGTTGGGTGAATTTGGAATTGTGAGTCTTTGGGCACTTAATTCCAAAATAATAGCATGGTACCATGTTATAGAGTGGCTAGTAAAGTAGCTGCAACAGTTGTGCGGTTCCATAAGGGATAGCACACCACGTCCATTTGAAGGTCACGTATACCTATCTATATAGGTTCATTAAGTTTCATCCAGGGGGGAAGGGGTGTTGTGTCCTGAGCCTGCAAAGGCAGGCTTGGGACGTTGCAATGGTCCCGGGCTATTGCAAGCTGCCCGGGACCAGACTGAGTGGCACCAGCCTGCGCGCATGCGCAAGGCGCAAAAGCGCACCATTCTTTGTTACCTTTTTGCCCGGGGATTCTATTTAGAGGTAGAGAGGCCTGTGAGCCTCTGAGTTGTGTCGGAGAGAGCTGAAGAGAATAAAAGCTGTTACAACCATCAGAATGTGTGCTCTTCTTTCACCGTTGACTCGAGGACTCAACAGAAACCATCTAAAGAAACAATCTATTGACATTAGCATTTATGTGGAAGAAAAGGCACCACTTGCAATTTAGAAGGATAACAGAGTAAATTGAGGCAAATTAATAAGTGTATTCCCCACCAACCTGCCAAGACAAGTGCATATAAAGCAAAGGCAACGCCCAGGAAAAACAAGAATCACTTAAAATAAATGTGTACTGAAAAGAGCAGAGGAACAGCTGGGAAGAGCATTCAGTTTTAAAACAGACAAAAGAAAGGCCTCAGCTAACAGACAAGAAATAAATATTAGTAATAATGAAGCATAACCAGTGACAAATACATTATATTTAGGTGATTATTAGCAGGCTTCCTACCTCTCTTTAATTTTATTTTAGATGTATAACATATCTTTTAAAAACTGAAGGGCAAGAAAGAAAATTATAGGAAAACAGGGATAAGGAACTGTAGATGTTCTAAATATAAAATGTTTTAATTAATTGTTTAATTAATTATCTCATTTTAGATTAATTAATAGTCTGTCTTCTTATATCATGTCTTTTAGGTTGCATTGCTATGCTTAGGAATTTACTGCATGAAAATCATTTTGGAAGCATTTTTTTAAAAAAATCAATCATTCAGAGTTGCCTGTGTCCTATTCTACCCTGCCATGCTCTGCAACAAACTGTGATGATAAACAAATATCATTAATGGTTCATCCTATTTGGTTCTGTTCCAATAAAATGGACTTTCATAATGTTTTGGAAAAATATAACAAGAGGCTTCAGTTACAATACAATTCACGTATTTGTTTTTCTGAAATCAAACAGACCATTTATGACCTACTGGTTTCATGCTGTTTTTAGTAACAAACCTGCAATCTCTCTGCCTGCTGTTTAATTCTATGTCACTGAGGACAGGAGTGAAATAGTACCCTTAGCAGATGTGAATGATATTGTTTACAAATAAAAATGCAATAACAACTCTGAATCTCTTTTAATTATATTTGTTTACACAGATGTCAACTTAATTCATTGAGAGTCAGAATGTCTCCTAAACCAAAATTTCTAAAATAATACAGCGCAACACATTTTAAGAGTTCTTCCCCCTAGAACTATCTTTTGCAATAATACAAAGAGTTTGGATCTGATTATCATGAAAATCTGGTACTTTGCCCTCTCTCCACCACTTCAAAAAAGAAAACATTTGAAAATATTGTTGCATTTCTTAAAACAAATAGGAAGGGGACATTTGCATAGTTTGGTTTTTTTATATATTTGTTTCAATAGTATTATTTCAGAAAAAAAGCCAATTCACTGACCTTTGACATAAAGAAAATTCTCAGCATCTGAAAAACATCTCAGACCAAATCTGCATTTTATCCTTGTCCCAATGCCAAAATGGGCATTCATTATTTCTCGAGTATACAATAGGTGTCTTCAATCCACCAGAAATGCAGTCCCCCCCCCAGTCTGCCACAAATATATTGTTTGCTGTCTAGATCTACCTTACTCCTTCTCAGCAGTTAATTTATTGTAGTTCATTCTAGTCTAATGATATCCCCCCGACTGTCTAAAAAAAATACACAGGGCTTTTATATTCTCATATGGTCCACATCTCCTCCCCCCTTTTAGGTTGATCCAATGAAGACCCATAAAGTCCTCTAAAGTCTCCTGGCCACCACCTCACCTAGTCTTCTAACCCTCTGATTCTATTATTCTTTCTTTCTACCTTATGCCAACTATATTGCAGTGGTTCCCTTTCTTTTTAAAAAGTCTTTGGAACAAAATGTTGGAACAAATTTCCAAAATATTGGAATAAATTTCTAAAACATTGGTACAAATCTCCTAGGTTACAATGAATGCCATTTTGCTTTTCTGAAGCTGAAACCTTAAGATTTTTCTCACAAAACTTCCATGGACCTAAAACGAAATGAACGAAAGGAAGAGCAGGCTTCTCTTGTTTTAAACAATGTCCTGGGTAAATAATACAGAAAAGGTCTGCACTAATGACAAAGCAAAGAACATTGGATGAGAGTATGAAGGTGTCGATGTATCTAGTTATCTTGGAAGCAAAAGAAAGTACACATGTAACAGACCTGTCCATACAGGAACCAGTCAACAAGATTTGGGAAGGGTGAGAAACAAAAGAAACACATATTAGAATCTGTAATGTCTATAGTCTGGATTGAGAATCAAGCTGGATTTTTAAAAATTGGCTTAGGGAGAATTGTGATGGATTGGGAAGCAAGCAGTTTAGATTGTCATACAGAAATGCTTTTTTTTTATCTGAACACATAAGCTTTCATAATGCAGTAAATACACATGGACAAACCTGCAGCTGTAGTCTGTTAGGAAACAATTTAGTTCAAAATTGTTTGATCAAGAATTAAATTATTATATCTATATTATACTTTTCTAGATGGAGCTAGAATACTTATCACCCTCTTTTCCATTTCATTCACTCTGGGGAAAGAAAAGGGACAAAGAATTAGGTTTCCATTTCAGAGGCTGGCCTTGAACAGGGGGGCTCCCTGGCCTTATTTCAATGCCTTAACTCTTTAAAACACCTTCTTATGACTTCTGCTGATCTTAAAAATTGCATTTTTAAAATCAAATTGGCCTAATAAAGACTTGAAAATGTTTTGTCTAGTATTGAACTCCATAAAAAAAATCCTGATTTCATAAATTGTGCTAACTATAATGTATTTTATTCGGTTCGGGTTTAACTTGTTCTATGACTCCAATCCCATGAGGTATGTCTTAGTGCATTGTATAAACTCAGTTAAATCTGGTCTATTCAACAAATTACATTTAAGCAAGTCATCTTAATATCATATATGCATCCAATCAATGTCTCTAGATATAGGTTTTGAGCAGGTTTTATTAGACATAGCCAGGGCTATAGCTTAAGGAGAATAGAAGAAATGGGTTATTTTAAGTAGCATGAAAATTAAAGTGGATTGCAATATTAGACAGTTTTCTATGGTGTGCCAAATCTCATTGGAAAATGCTCAGTGTCTCAGAGAAGTCTGGCATTGAAAATGGTTTCCAAGATGGGAGATTAATAAATTCATGAGTTTTTGGCTCTGATTTGGGAATGGGACATAATTAGTAATACAATGTACAATGTAATACAAACCATTGTCCATATTCTCATATTAAACGGTATTATGGAAAGTTTGGAAGTGGTTTCCCTTTATTTTTATCATAAGGTTATGCAGAATGTCATATTTAGTATACTAGATAGATATAAACTATATTTATATGTACTATATTCTATTACTATATTCTATAATATGGTTTGTTTCATTTCCTGCTAGGCTAAATTATGAATTTATTTAAAAGGAACCATTCCATGAACTATTCTTTCTTTCTTTCTTTCTTTCTTTCTTTCTTTCTTTCTTTCTTTCTTTCTTTCTTTCTTTCTTTCTTTCTCTCTCTCTCTCTCTCTTTCTTTCTTTCTTTTTCTTTCACTACCCAACTCACTCTCAGAGACTCTAGATCAGAGGTCCCCAAACTGTGGGCCATGGCCCACTACCGGACAATGGCCTATTGGCCACTGGGCCATGTGAATGGCTGGCCAGTGTGTGCGTGTGTACGTGTGTGCTCACCACCTCGCGCTTGCACTGCTGGGAGTGTCGTGCAGATGCTAGTGCTTCTGCGAGCATGGCACACATGTTCACAGACCTATTTGCAGAACACACATGCTTGCAGTCACGTACACACACATGCACACAGTAACATTTGCATCTCTGCACATACGTGCATAAAGGTGCCTGCCCCTCCCTTTCCCACTGGGCCACCAACCCAAAAAGGTTGGGGACCCCTGCTCTAGGTGACTTACAAAGATAAAAAACCAATATAAATCAATAAAAAGCAATAACCCTCATCCCCCTGGCAATAACAGTCAATCAGCTAAGGCACTTGATGGGCTCCATCCTACTCTGGTTCCCTAGGCCTGTTGGTCTTCAAGGCCTTATGAAAGAATGCCATAGTGGAGGCCAATCCTATTACTGTGGGTATGATGCTCTGTAGTGGGAGCCACCACAGAAAGGGCCCTTCTTCTTGATCCCACTAGATGTAAAATATCTTTGCAAACATGGGGAAAAGGGGGCATGCAAGCTTTTGTTTTGAAAGAAATTGTATTACTTAATAGCTGATAATGAGTCTAATCTACCAGTAATATTGAAGGAATATATTTGAGGCAAAAACAAGAATTTGTAGAACTCTCTTGGGTTCTCAGTGAGATGTTAGAAATAAAATAAGAGAGACATAATTTGAATGTGAAAGATCTACCGGTAGTTAGAACTTTGGAAGAGAACAAGCTGTAAATATATTGACTCATAAAACTCCATTTTGAGCACAAACAGCAGGAGATACAGTAGATCTGGATTTGTTAATAAATATCTGTATGATGCAAGCATATTCAATCTCTATATTCAATCCCTATACCAATTTTGAAATGCGTCTAATCCTAACCCTAGTCCTAAATTCACTATCCTCAATCCTAACCCTAGTTCTAACTTCACTATCCTCGATGAAAAGAAGATAATATAGGGCAAGTAGTGCATTTGTGTATGGAAGAATGCTAAACTTCATTCAAATCTGTTGCTCAAAAGCAATTTCTGGGTTCAGAAATTCTTAATAATAGTCGATGTTTAATGCATTAAACTCCTTTTGATGAATCATCAGTTTAGCTAAAAAAGAAAAGATCCTAGCAAACTAAAGCCTGCCTTGGTAGAGAGAACACAAAAATAAGGTTTTTCTTTTGTTTGTACATACAACAAAAGTACCTGTAAGTAAGTACCTGTAATCTATTTTATCAGTGAAACCTGAAAATAGCATTACTGCAGGTAAGGTGCAGACAGTTGAAGCATAAACAATTGCATTGAAGGAAGCCACTATCTTTTTAGCAGTTTGATTAGCATTTTGCTTTCTTATTCTTACTTAATCTCGAATGCTGCCCTTTAAAATGCATGCCTGTGTAGCATTATTTTTTTACCTGGATTTTGCATACTGACCTGGAAGAAATCCAGAAGCATGGCTGTTTACATTTGCATGCCACTCATGTACTTGTATTTATCTTTATTGTAATCAATGGCCAGGATTAAACTCATGAAAATATATAAACAGATGTAAAAATACAAAAACAAATAGAAGTATATAAAATGTAATAATTGGGGATGGGTATTTGATACACATTTTAAATGTACTGTAGCAGCACAAAATTTAGCCACAATAGTGCTTATACTAGCATGGGAATGAGAAAGTAGAAACTTTTTGCAGTAAGAATCTCTGCATCCTGAGTATTGCCCCAGAAGATATGAAATAAGAGAATTCTTCGTATTTCTGTTGAAACTGCATTCCAAAAGCACATGGACAATGGTTTCAGTCTCCTCTGAATCACAAGTACAAACATATTCAGATAAAAGGAATTTGGAGTATCGGCCTAATAAAGAAGTAATGCTATGCTCCATGGTGGGATGCAAATATGTGAACAACTGGTTCTCTGTGTGGATGCCGCTTCCGGAATTCCATTCTGGGCCTGGGCATCAAAAAATTAGCTACCGGTTGTGCCGAACTGGTACAAACCGGCTGAATCCCACCAGTGCTATGCTCCAATGAAGTCCTTCCTTACCTTAAAAAAACAATAACTTGGACTTCAATTTCTAATTACTGTATGTTGTAAAAAGGCAGAGGGAAAATAAAAGAACTATCAATAATTGTAGCAGCTTGTCTTTAAAGAACAAGCTGAAAGTTTCAAACATATCTCTAAATTCAATACAGTATAACACCTTTTTTTAAAGGTAATACTAATGGACAATGGTAAAGGATACGGAGGTCTGATAGTGACAGCCCACTGAAGGCCTAGATTGTATAGCATCAGTTAAGATTTGGATAGCTTTTCCCAACTTGAAATATTTCCAGATGTGTAGATCTTTAATTCACAGTTTTAACAATATAACAGATTTGGAAGGGTCCTTGAAGCTCTTCCAGTCCAACCCCCCCTGCTCAAGCAGGAGATCCTATACCATTCTGGCAAATGACTGCCTAATCTTCTTAAAATCTCCAGTGATGGAGCACCAACAACTTCTGATTGTTATCACTGTCAGGAAATTTCTCCTTAACTCTAGATCAGTGGTTCTCAACCTTTTTAATGCCGCGACCCCCCAACCGGTCATAAGTCGAGGACTACTCAACCGGTCGTAAGTTGAGGACTACTCAACTGGTGCAGCACCATTTGCAGAATGGGACTTTTGGCGGGCTCAAAAGGGCAGAGACAGCATGGACAATTCCTATTGGCTTTTGAAAGCCAATAGAATTAGACTCTATTCAAGAGAGTCTATTCTATTGGCTTTCAAAAGCCAATAGAATAAAAGGGAGTAGCACAGCTAAGGAAAAGGGGGAAAAAATGGTGGACTGCATTGTTTGGCGACCCCTGTGAAATGGTCGTTTGACCCCAAATGGGGTCCCGACCCATAGGTTGAGAACCACTGCTCTAGATTGTATCTCTCTTTCATAATTTTCCAATTATTTTTTGTGCTGCTTTCAGGTGTTTGGAGAATAGGCTGACTACTCCTCTCTGTGGCATCTCTTCAAATAATAGAAGACCACTATCAAGTCACTTTTAGACTTTCTCTTTATTATAGTAGACGTACCTAGTTCCTGCAATGGTTCATTGTATGTTTTATCCTCCAGTATCCTAATCATATTTGTTGTTCTTCTCTGCACTATCTCTAGTGTCTCAACATCTTTTTTGTATTGTAATAACTAGAATTGTATGCAGTATTCCAAGTGTGGTCATACCAATGCAGTATAAAGTGGTTCTAACACTTCACATGATCTTGATACTATTCTTCCATTAATGCAGCCTAAGACTGCATTGGCTTTTTGGGCAGCTGCAGCACAGTGCTGGCTCATACTTAAGTATTTGTCCACTAGGGCGTTGACAACTATTTGCATATATTATAAAGTGTACATTCATTTTTAGAGCTCCTTTAAAGCAGAGGAGTAAAAACTTGACTTCAAGGTTTCCTCTGTCGAGTTGTTTCCAACTCTTAGGGGTGGTACTCATCTGAGAACGCTGAGGGAACTAGTGTTGTCCAGAGATGCTCCATATAGCCAGGCTGACTATATGTCGAGGTGCACGGAATGCTGTTACCTCCCTACAGAAGTGGGACCTATTTATTTGCATTTGCAGGCTTTAATACACAGCTTTCATGTATATAATGAATAAAATATACAATATTATATTACTTGAATTATTCAAGTCTAAAAGTCAGTTTATTAGACTTCTCTTATTTCCTAGTACTGTTACTTGATATCAGTATAATAAAAGATTCTCACTGGGCATCACACAATTGGTTAAATTTGTATCTAGGCCAAATATCACTCAGAAAAGATATGGATGTCATTTGATATGGGGAACATATAAGCTATCTCTATGACACAAATAAAGCCAAAGTCCTCCTCTCAAAGAAATCTCAAAATCCTACTTTCTTCCAGCATTTGTGTTATTTTCTGGTTCAAATAACTCTCAGCACACAACCAGGCAAAGCCACCTAAATTACCATTGCCTTCCTGAAGTTGATGAAATATAATCAGGGCTAGCAATTGCTCTTTATGAGCTATTGGGAGACCTGGCCTCAGGCCTGTTGCACTGAAAATTGTGCTCACAGAAATGTTTAAAAGGTTAAAAAAAAAAAAATTAGGAAAAGATCCTTGAAATATTGTAGAAGTGAATCTTTTCCCAAACTGCAATACAGGAGTTTGTCAAAACAAGTCAATTTTGTTCAAACCCTTAGGAGAATTACCATATAATTTTACTCTAGTTATCAATAACTTTGAGCAATAATGTTGAGGTTCTTGATTATATGTTGAATAGCTTTAGCTAAACTGAGAACTTTAGCTCAAGTAAAACATGACATAATGAAGAAAAACCTTAGCTGTGTTTTGTAGGCAGAAATTCCAGGATTTAATTTTGTAGACAGGGACAATATTTCCTGTCCAAAACATGACAGACCCACTGATAGTTGGATGAGCAAGTTCGATCAGTGAACTGTGTTTGTATTAGGTAGCTTTAGTTTCTCCTTATGTTCAGTTCAACTATTGTTTGTTTGTTTATTTGTGTCAAAGCATCACAGTTAAAATAAGGTATGCTATACAATGTAAAATTTAAAATTTAAAATAGAAAATATGAATATGTACTAGTTCAGTGGTTCTCAACCTTTCTAATGCCGTGACCCCATAATACAGTTCCCCATGTTGTGGTGACCCCCAAGTGGGTGTGGCCACCAATAAGAGGGAGTAGGACAGCTAGAGAAAAGGGAAAAAAATGGCGGACAGCGTGGTTTGGCGACCCCCGTGAAATGGTCGTTTGACCCCAAATGGGGTCCCGATCCACAGGTTGAGAACCACTGTACTAGTTAAACAAATTTTGCCCAGAAACTAGCTCCACTTGCTCAAGTGTCTCTAGATCTTGTTGTATCCATGCAGTCTATTCAATGATTTCCATACTTCCCAGCTTTCGTCAGACCCAAATGTCTGCTCCTCCATAGGTTCCATCCAGTGTTGGTTCTTTGTTGCTTTCCATGGTGTTGTGTCCTGAGCCTGCAGAGGGAGGCTTGGGACGTTGAAATGGTCCCAGGCAGTTGCAAGCTGCCTGGGACCAGACTGGCTGGCGCCAGCGTTCGCGCACATGCGCGAGGCGCGCCACGTGCCTAAATGTTGCTTTTTGGCCTGGGATTTGTCTTTAAGAGAGGCTGAGAGGCTTGTGCTGCTCAGAGTTGTAACCGGGGCTGATAGACCCTTCCTGCTTTACTGAACATGGCAAAGATAGGGAAACGTTCTGAGTTTGATGTTACACATCCAGATAGAAGGGAGTCTTATGTGGCCCGAGCAGAAAATTACTTCAGAGTTAATCAAGTAAGAGAAGATGGCTTAAAGGCCGTCACCCTACTGTGTGTTTGTGGTCAAGATGCATTTGAAATCGCTGAAAATTTAGTAGCCCCTGCACCTCTTGAATCTGTTACCTACACAGATTTAAAGAAATTATTAAAAGAGCATTTTCAACCCAAGTTATCTGTTATTGCTTGGAGACATACTTTTGAACAGAGGGATCAACGGGCTGACGAATCAGCTAAAAAATACATTGCTGCATTAAGAAGAGCAGCTAAGCATTGTGAGTTTAAAGACTTAGAGGAAAGATTGAGAGACAGATTTGTATGCGGCTGAGAAACAGAGATATGCAGCAAAGACTTTTTGCTAAAGAGGATATATCGTTCCAAGATGCCTTGAGAGAGGTTACTGCAGAAGAGGCAGCAAGTGGGGCAATCAAGAATATGAGGCCTATCAGAAGTACTCCAGAAGCTGTTTTTGTGCACCACGAGGGAGTCCAAGGAAGCTCAGAAGAGGAACCTGATGAAGAAGTAGATCATCTCTACCCAACCAAAAAAGGGAAGCAGAGGGAAGGCAAAGAAAGGTCTTCACCTGTACCCAAGTGCTTCGGGTGTGGAGGTTGCCACAAGAGGACCGACTGCAAGTTCCGTTCTGCAATTTGTAGAGCATGTGGGAAGCAAGGCCACATAGCAGCTGTGTGTCTGGGCCGTCAGAGGGTACAACCCCGAGAAGAATTGCGCCTGAAATTGCCCCAGCCAAAACAGGGTGGGTTTCTGTGCTTCACAAAGAAGCATTTATAGGACAGGCACACACAAGCCACTTAAAAAGAAATTGTCACTTAAGGTGAAGTTGCAAGGGATTCCATTGGTCATGGAACTAGACACTGGGTCTGCACTTTCAATCATTTCCATTCACACATTCAGAAAGATTTGCTCTGGTAGTGGTTTTCAGGCCAAGCTTAGGCCTTCTAATATAGTGCTAACAGACTTCCAAAACTCCAAAGTGTGTATTAAGGGGGAGGCCACCCTTAACGTGCAGTATAAGGATTTTGAAGGTCCATTAGATGTATTGATAGTTGGGGGGTGAGCGCACGAGTCTCATAGGACTCGATTGGTTTGAGGCCTTGGGAATACAAGTTACAGGGCTCAATAGCATGCAAACAGTAGATTTACAGGAAGTCTGCAAAGAATTTGCAGATGTTTTCAGCCCACAGCTGGGCACATACAAAAGGCCCCCAGTCTCTTTGAAGTTGGACCCCACTGTCACTCCTATCAGAGTAAAAGCAAGAAGGGTACCTTTTGCTTTAAAAGGGAAAATTGATGCTGAATTGGACAAATTAATTCAGCAAGGAATCTTAGAACCTGTTGTCTCCAGTCCTTGGGAAACTCCCATAGTTACGCCTCTTAAGGCTAATGGGGACATTCGCATCTGTCCAGATTACAAATGCACTCTCAATAAGGCATTGCAACAACATGCCTATCCTGTACCTGTAGTCAGCCATATTCTGGCCTCCCTCAAGGAGGGACGTGTTTTTGCAAAGCTTGACTTAGCACAGGCTTATCAACAGCTGCCTGTTGATGAAGCTGCTGCTGTAGCACAAACCATTGTAACTCATAGGGGGGCATTCAAAGTTAAGAGACTACAATTTGGAGTAAACGTAGCTCCTGGAATTTTCCAAAGTGTAATGGAAAATACTTTTGAGGGGTATACCAGGGGTTTGCCCCTATTTTGATGATGTCTTAATTGCTGGAGACTCCACCCAAAATCTAGCTGAGAGATTGAGGGCTGTCCTGCTGCGGTTCCGGAAAACAGGACTCAAGCTTAAAAAGGACAAATGTAAAATTGTGGTGCCTTCTACAGATTTTCGGGGATTCAAAATTGATGCCAATGGGATTCATCCTGCTGAGTCCAAATTAAAAGCTATCTTGCAAGCTCCTAGACCTAAGTCCAAAGCTGAACTGCAAGCTTTTCTGGGACTCTTGAATTTTTATAATTCCTTCATTCCTAATAAGGCTAATGTAGCTGAACCACTTCATAGGCTTCTGGACAAACAGGCAGTGTGGCAGTGGTCACAGGCACATGAAGCAAGCTTCAATGAGGTTAAGGCCTTACTAACATCCAACAATGTGCTTGCACACTTCAATGAAACTCTTCCTGTGTGCATCGCTTGTGATGCTTCTCCTTATGGAGTAGGAGCAGTACTCAGTCATCTCAGACCAGATGGAACTCAGGTTCCTGTTGCATATTACTCCAGAACATTGTCCTCTGCTGAAAGGAATTATGCCCAGATAGACAGGGAGGCCCTAGCTGTTGTTGTTGGAATTAAAAAATTCCATGATTTTTTGTATGGCAGACGTTTCACGGTCTACACTGATCATAAACCTTTGTTGGGGTTGTTTACCACTAATAAACAGACCCCCCACATCACCTCCCCCAGGATGCTCAGATGGTCAATATTCCTGTCAGCTTATGACTTTTCTCTAATTCACAAACCTGGCAAGGAAATGGGCCATGCTGATGGCCTCAGTAGATTATCCTTACAAGTAGTAGAGGCTGATCCTGCCCTGGCAATCAACATCCTTTCAATTCAGGCACTGCCTGAATCACCTCTAAACGCCAGGGATGTGGCTGCTGAATCAGCCATGGATCTCACACTTTCTCGTGTCTTATCCTGGGTTTTGTCTGGTTGGCCAGAGAGTTGTCCAGGCACTGAGTTTCAGAGTTTCTGGCTGAAAAGGAACGAGTTATCCACTTTCCAGGGTTGTCTGCTGTGGGGCAGCAGAGTTGTCATTCCTACCTCAATGAGGTCTAGGGTCTTAGGTTCCCTTCACGAGGGTCATCCTGGCATTGTACGAATGAAAGCGCTTGCGCGCAGCCATTTATGGTGACCTGGGTTAGATAAGGAAATTGAGGCTAAAGTGCATGCTTGCCACCTTTGTCAGCGCTCACGCCCAGAAATGCCCCAGACTCCTGTGCATAGATGGGAAGAAACACAGTCTCCATGGTCTAGGGTGCACATTGATTACACTGGGCCCTTTCAGGGTCAATTCTTCTTGGTCCTGGTTGATAGCTATTCAAAATGGCTTGAGGTTGTACCTGTCTCCTCCACCACCACTGCAAAGACTATCCAAGTACTGAGGGGGATTTTTGCTGCACATGGGCTTCTAGATGTTTTGGTGTCTGACAATGGCCCTCAATTCACTTCTTCCGAATTCCAAGCTTTCTTACAGGCCAACATGATTCGTCACGCCACCTCTGCGCCCTTCCACCCTTCCACCAACGGGATGGCTGAACGGATGGTCCGCATCACCAAGGATGCTTTAAAGAAACTGACCTATGAGGACTGGCATCACAGGTTGGCTGACTTCCTCCTTGCTTACCGCACTACACCTTCCACTTCTACAGGGAGAAGCCCAGCTGAACTTCGCTGGGGGCGCAAACTGACTACTAAACTTGACCGGTTGCACCCGGACAGACTGACTCCTAGGGGTACACAACCGAGGGCACCGAGGCAATTGCAACTGGGTACCCCTGTATGGACCCGTAACTACGGGCCAGGTCACTTGTGGGTTCCTGTTCTAGTTTGCAAGGTTACAGGTCCTTTGTCCTACGAGGTCTCCTTGGATGACGGTCGTATCCTGCGACGGCATATCGACCAGCTGCGTACAAGACTGGACTTACCTTCAGAGACTCCTGGTTCTTTTCCAGGGGGGAGGGGGACCCCTACGGGCAAAGGGAGGGGTATTGGCAGCAACCAGGCCCCAACAGAGAGGCCACAGACGGCCTATCACAAGATTCCGTGAGTGTTCCGAACAGGAATTCAGGGGAACCAGCTAGCACACGGGCTACAGTGCATACTCCAGCCAGGGAGTCACCCCGGGGGCATAATCATTACACACTTACACCTTTCAGCACTCCAGTCAGGGAGAATAACTGGGAGCATCCTAATAACTCAAACATTGCAAGAGAGCTGGCACATAATCAACGCAATTGGCCCAACATCGCCACTGTCCCCAGAAAAGGACACTTCCACAGGGAAGTGATAGAAGGGCCAAATCCAGATCCTGAACCCTCTGGTTCAACGGAGGGGACAACTGAGTTTTGGGACAGTACTGAAATTACAGACAGTCCTGCTATGGAACTGGGGAGTGGAGGAAGGCAGCCTCATGCTAGGTCCAGTGTGGGCTCGAGAGACTTTTCAGAGTTGCCCAACAGGGGCAGCCTCCTAGAGGGGACAGAACGCCTGCAACTAGGCAGGTCAACCAGGTTAGAGAGAGAGCAAAGTCCTGGTCTGACGAGCCCGGTGGGCAAGCAAGCAGGCCAGGCAACGGGGCATGGTCCACGGGGGCCACCAGGGTCTGAGAAAGGGAGTGAACCTATAGCCTGGACAAGGTGTACCTGGGAATTATCAAGGCCTACGCAGATCACAGAGAGATAAGAGGTCTCCCAAATATCTTGAAGATTTTATAACTTTGCTGGCCAAGCAGAAACAGTAAGAGTGTGTTTCTGTGGAAGCCGGAAATGGGACACTGGGAAGTAATGCCCAGAACAATAGCATGGTACCATTGAGCAAGGGTGGGCACACCACGCTCATGTTGAGGTCACGTGTAATTATTCATGTAGTCTTAGCCGGGGGGGAAGGGGTGTTGTGTCCTGAGCCTGCAGAGGCAGGCTCGGGACGTAGCAATGGTCCCGGGCAGTTGCAAGCTGCCTGGGACCAGACTGGCTGGCGCCAGCGCTCGCGCACATGCGCAAGGCACGCTGTGCGCCTAAATGTTGCTTTTTGGCCCGGGATTTGTCTTTAAGAGAGGCTGAGAGGCTTGTGCTGCTCAGAGTTGTAATGGGGGCTACTGAAGACCAATAAAGAATTCCTGAAACCACAGAATGTCTCGCACCGTCATTGCCATTAACCGAGGACTCAACACATAGGTCCATTCTGCTTTCAAATTTTTCAAATCTTCCATCAATCTAAGAAAGTTTTTCCCGGATTTTGATTTCTGATGAACTGGTTGTAGGCCATAGAGAGGGTATTGTCTAGCTAGAGATGATTTTAGCCTCTCTGTATGCTTCTTATCTGTGATTTGGTGTTAGATCTTATTTAGAGGGGTAGATTTAAGGCATCCGGTAATAATTTTGCCAGCTTCAGTCACAGCAACATCTCATTTCCCAACATGTGCTGATTTATACCAGGCATATTCGCATGCTGAGTAGCAAAGAGCTAGAGCTGTTGTCTTAAGGACTCTTGGTTTGGCACCCCAGGCAGAGCTCATTCATTTTCTGAAGATGATGTTTCATCCACTGACCTTCAGTTTAGTGCTGGTACATTGCTGCGCATGATTGTGCTTTGGTATAGTGTCCTAATACCTGATCCTTCTAATGTAGATAGAGTATCAGCAACATCTATAATTAAACTAATTATTGGTGAACAAATATGCAAGCTCATTATGATGTAGAGGGTTTTTATTGGCTTTTGTGTAAAATTAGGTCTTGAAATGATCTAATGTCCATGGTTTATCATTTCAAACCTCTCTCTTGGTTTTTCTTTTTTCAGAAATGTAGTTACTGTAGAAAAGCTATCTTTTCTGTGAATTCCAACTTACCTGCTAAAGGGCACAAGAAATGTGCTATTTATTTGCACAAATATGTAACTCCAAGCCCTAATCTGCAAGTAAAGTAGAAAACAGATTTCACAGAGGAAGATTACTTCCATTTCTCTTGTGCTCTTAGTCTCAATGATAGTTAGATATCTGACTTTCTTTTTTAAAAAAGAAAGTTTGAAATTTATTTTTTTTTAAAGTTAAAATACTCTTTATTCCCAGTGTTTATACATAGTGAGGCTGGACATGGCAAACAGGGAGGTAATAGAAATCAAGCTTGGCTCTTGCCAGTTTAATTGTAAGAGTGTACCAGTAGGAACTTATTTTACTAGCACAGGCTATATGAGCTCCAACATTGCCAGCTGAGATGCTGAGGTAATGCATTCAACAAGCTTTAGCAGGTGTTTGGGGTGTTTGTAAGGTTTCATACTTGAATTGGAAATCTGTTTTGTGGCTGAGGTCATACAGCTCACTAAGCCAGAAATATGGTTATAAACCATTACATGGTACAGTATACTAAGTCATTCAGTTATGCAGCTTAGCTGATTCTAAGACACTGGATTTTGTGCTACATATTTACTATCTTGGGGTCCTTGAATCTGTACCGAATTATCATTTTGGGGCTGTCCTTGAGAAAGAAAAGGCTCAAGATTAAATGGGGTTCTATAGTTCAAAAATTATCATTTATTACTGCTAACGAAACATCTTTAAGGCAAATTAATATTAAAAATCCCTGATGCAAATTAACATCTTTTCTAAAATCAGTTTTGTCTTAGGAACAGAAAGATGGAGTCTCCTCTTATTTGTTCAGTAGTTTAAAGATAGATGTAAGGGAAAGAAGTAGGACTTCCTGGTGCAGGAATGGCTGCAACTGGCAGACAGGATGTAAATGTGCAAAAGCCATTCTGGCCACATTTGCTCCCTGAGCTGAAGCTGGGAATCCATCAGACCTCCAAATTGTTGACAGCAGGGGAATAGAACTCCATTCAGAGCCAAAAATGTTGCTACTCTGGAATCAGAGAGAGATTCTTGGAGAGATTCAATTTCACTCTATCCCTCCTCACCCAGCACTGACAACTTCCAGGTGCCATGTCAACACTTTTATTACATTGCCTGTTTGGCAAAAGACTAATATATATAACTAGACATCATCAGGATACTATTGGGACCTGTTGTTTTATGTAGATGTTAAAAACAAGTGAGTGGAGAGCACTGAGAATGAGCAGCTAGAATCTAAGTTGGCTCAGATACGGATGGCTTTATTTGCCCAATTGCTAGAAGAATTCTTTATAGTAGCCCTTCAGGTATTCTTGATTATTCTCCTTCTGTGGGATGGAATGCGACACTTAGCTGGGTGATATTCCACAGATGTAATAAAAGCAGCAAAATATTTACTTATATCATTGGGTAGGTTCAAATGTGAGTATTTATCAAGGGCCAGTCAGATTTGAAATATGTTTTCCTACAATAGCACTTTAAGCATCTCTTGCTACACCTTCCTAAACACTTCAAAGAATGAAAAACTATACATATTTTGAAAGAGGCTGCTGCAGTGCCATTTGTTCCAAAGCCATGGCTGCCCTCCTGTTTCAGCAGGAAGCCATTGTCTCACATGAACTGACCTTGAATCCTTGAAAATCTCTCTGAATTCTCTCTGAAAGCCCAGTATGCACCTAGGACAAAATGATCCAATAGATTCTTCCTTACTGAAGAGGTATATATGCCTGATGGAACTCCACAGCTATCAAAATGTGATCTAGCCAGGCCAAGATCAACGTGCCCCACTGTCAAATAACGTTGTGTCTTCCCTGAAAGATGTCACATCCATTATGAGATCCTTCCCACCCACCCCAAAGTGTGTGGAGGTGCTCAATAATTTTGGTAGGTTCACTGTTGTTGCGTAACTCTAAATCTCTCATTAAGGAATATATTAGTCTAAAAAAAAATTCACTCCCATCCACTGAAAATTGAGCAGACCTGACAGGATGCTAATGTGTAGCATGGAGAGCAATATATAAGCTACAAATAGTTATGCAAACAGAGTCTCTTCAGAGTAAGGCCTATAGATACTGGTAGAAACTCATGGATAATTACTACATTCCCCCACCACCATAGCCCTCTTGGTATCCTTTGGCTAGGCAGACCCCTGAAAGATGACAAACCTCTGCATCATATTTCAGTGATGCAGGCCAGTTCTCCCTTCTAATCCATAATTAAATTAAGTCATAGATGAAAACAATTTCATTACAGACAGATTTTGCACTGAGTAGCAACTGGCTAAGAAATACAAATATACTTAAAGAAATAAATTCCAGAATGTACATAATAAAATATGCATGAAATATAAAACAAATGTTTGTTCAGACTTTTGTTAAAATTGCAAATACTGTGACATTTTTGAGTCATTATAGAATATTAAGTTCTATGAGCAATAGTTCTTACGATACAGCAACAGTGGTTAATGTGATGCTCCAACCCCATTTTGATGATCCACATAAATTTGGCAGTAACTAGATTTTTGGTAGGGCATTTTTTTGGCATTGGGGAGGAGATGTAAGGCAGTAAGATTTAACAGACTTATTTTGTGTTAAAGAACTTCCTTCTCTATCAAAAAACTGAAAATCAAAGTGAAATCTTCAACTTTCTCCTCTTGGGATGACTTTCTATGATTGGTCATGCCCCATTGCCCTTGGAAGCCATAAAAATGCTCACTTCTAATAAAGCTTTTGATATCACTTGATTTACTCTGTAGATGGTCCCAGCACAGCTCCTATTTCGCAGTATATTACTTTAGCCATGATGAAACTCAACAGGATACACCTAATGGCCTATTAACATGCATCTTTTCTGCATAAGATTCACCACTCCAGCCCTGCAAATAGTGTGCATTAATTATCTATTTGCATTAAGCCTAACTGTTCAGGTCCAATAAATTCAATATTTTCAGATATCGAGGAAATCCTTTAGGTATTACTCCAAGGGCTCCAATCACAATGGCATAATACCATAATTTCTTTCACTATGTTCAACTTCAATCTCTAAATCCTGGTTTTTCGGGGGGGGGGGGAGTTGGATTGCTTTTCCTGAATACTAGAATCACCCAATATAGCAACCTCAATGAACAGACTTGCCTCTTTTCAGTAATTATTATATCAGGCATGTTATGAACAAGGTGTCTGTCTGTCTGGATTTAAAGTCCCATAAAATTTTAACCCACTCATTTTCAAAACTTGATCTTAACTTTCTTAGTGGTTCTTAACAGAACAGATAACAGAATAACAGAGTTGGAAGGCACCTTGGAGATCTTCTAGTCCAGGGCTTTTCAACCTTTTCAGAGGTTGTACCACTTTTAGGATATGGCAATATTCAAGTACCATCAGTCGCCTAGCAGGTAGGCATGGCCTGCTCGATGCCACTCACTGGACAAAGCTGACTTGAGATAGCTGGGTCAGAATGGAACAAGTCTCACTGGCTAATTCGATGTGGGGACAACTCGTTGCCCCACAAACTCCTCGCCTCCCCAAACTGCTAGCAGCCAAGTGCATGCATGCGCACACACACGCACATACACTGCATTCCAGGTTTGGGGACCTTTATCCACAGAGGAAGGAGAAGGCCTTCTCCCCAAACCCAGGCATGACTGGCAATTTGCTAGCTTAGATGTGGATACAAGTCTCCAAGCTTGGAATGTGTGTGTGTGTGTGTGTGTGTGTGTGTGTAGTACACTAAAGAGATGTTCTTTTCCCAATCTCAGACATTGTTGGTGTTTCCCTGTCCAGTGCCCCCTCCCAACAAAGCAGGAGGTGGAGGGTGTTTGCAGGAAGCAGTTTCCTCTGAGTCCAACTTCTGTCTTGACAGATCTCTGGAGAGCAAGAGGCAGCGGCAGGGGAGCAGTGCTCCCGGGTCCTGCACAAGGGAGGCTGGCTCTTCTCGAAAGGGAATTCCCGTTTCCTGTTGTGCACGATAAGGATGCTGGCTTGTTGGGGCAGCTTTCCCTCACACAGTTTCCCTGCCACCCTCCTCCTCTCCAGAGATCAGTAGGGGAGACAGAGATTTGGAGGGCAAGGTGCAGCCTCCATATTGGCCACTTCTACAAACTCTGCTCAATTAAACATACATTATATATAAATTAAAACACAGCCAAAAAGAAAACATAGTTAAATCACTAATTACAGCTCTTCACATATTTTCTGGAAAAACCACCTAGGAAGGAAGAGCAAACCTTATTAAGGAACTCTTAACAGGAAGGGAATTGAAGACGCCAAAAGGACTTGTTCTTGTTTCTAATCTGCCTTCCCTTTGAGCCTTTAGTTCTCATTATTTTAGTATTATGTATTTAAGAAGATGATCAAAGGCCTCCATAGCTCAGGATACTCACCTTAAAATCAGAACCCAGAAAAAATTAGTTAATCCACAATATGCCCTATGAAGAATGAAGATAATCTTTGGGCCCTGAGAGCATGCAGGTGTCCAGTCAAAATATTAGTGGCACACCTGTCAACAACTGGAAGTGCATAAGTCCATGTACTTCCCTTCTCTATCTCACAACTCAATCCATACATCCTTTAATTTTCAGACACTTTTTTTTCTCATAAGCTCCTTAAAAAACCCATAAGGTATAGTGTAAATAGCAGGAAAAATAAATCTAGCACTCCTGAATTCTTTCCCCAAGGGGTAAAGGAAAGTTCGCAGCTTTCAGGTTGCTAGCAAAGTTGTCAAACAATGTAGATATTGCTGCTAAAGGCAAGAATATATAACAAATCAATTTTGCAGCTCTCTCCTGTTACTACATCCTCTTACCTCTAGAATGTGGCCTAGGGTTGCACAAGGGGCTAGGCTAAAATCCGGTTGAGTAGTTTGCAACCAGATGTTCAGTACAGACTTTGCCAATGTGACTTTAATAGCCCAGGAAGGGATAGGAAAACCCGAGGAAAACGTTGCAATCAATAAACTATAGTGGACTATACTTGTTTTGCCCTATTTTGATTCTCCTCCCCAGCAGCAGCCCATCGGTTTCAGAACTGCATGGCCACAAAGATAGTAGAGGCCTTCAGCCTCCCAATCCCTGCTTAGAGAGGGATTTGCATTTCAGCCAGGGTCAGGCCATACACCCCCAATCAAAGGAAAACACCGAATCCAGCGGGCCAGAAGGCAGCCCAGCCACCACGCCCCTCCATTTCCTTCTCCTCGCCCCCTGGGCATAGACATAGTCACTGCTCATCATAACTGGGGCAGAATTGGCAAGTACCTCGGTCCTGCAAAGCAGCGCTCTCCTGGCACTCCCACCTACCGCCATGCCGGCAGCCCTAACTAAAGGTCGTGCACTGCAGCCTTGCCCAGCCAAAGAAGGTGGACGAGACTACAGCAGATCTGCAGCTTGTCAGTGGCACTCAAAGGCTGCCCAACTTTACTTTGGAATTTCAGGACTGGAAAGTGGAGCACCATGTTTGCAGGCCTGGCAGCACCTGCTGGAAAACCTCCTGCTTCCCCCCCATACACACAGCTACGGAGCAATCCTAATTCCAACAGGCCTGCCGGTATGCTGGTGGGCGAGAGCATTGGTGAGCCGCACTTTGCAGGACAAAGCCGGTGAATCTATGCCAGGAGGCATCAGCTGGAGCCTGGCACGGATCCTGGGTGCTCAGCAGAGCCTCAGCAATACCGCTGCTCCAGCTGGCTCTCCCATAGGCCTGTGCTGCATTGCCGCCACTTCAGCTCATCCCCACATTATACTTTTATACTTTCTTTACAGTGCTTTTCAACCCATTGTAAACGTACCACCTGCCAGGTACTGATGTACCATCAGTGTACCACTGGTTGAAAAGCCCTGTTCTAGTCCAATTCCCTGCTGAAGCAGGTGATTCTATACTATTTCAGACAAATGCTTGTCCAATCTCTTCTTTAAAATCCCCAATGATGGAGGCAAGCTGGTCCACTGGTGAATTGTTCTGTCAGGAAATTTCTCCTTATTTCTAGGTTGACTTGATTAGTTTCCATCTGTTGTTCTGCCTTCAGGATTTTTGAAGAATAGGTTGCCCTTCTCTTCTTTATGGCAGATATTGGAAGATTGCTATCATGTCCCATCTAGTCCTTTTCATTAACTAAATTCAATTCCTGCAACCTTTCTTCATATGTATGTTTTAGCCTCCAGTCCCCTAATCATCTTTGTTGTTCTTTTCTGCACTCTTTCCAGAGTCTCAACAATTCTTTTTATAACATAAAGCGGTATATAAGTCTCTAAAATAATAAAAATTAAAAAAAATAATAACATGGTGACCAAAACTGGATGCAATATTCCAAGTTTGGTCTTACCAAGGCATCATAAAGTGGTGCTAATACTTCACGTGATCTTGATTCTGTCCCACTGTTAATGTAGCTTAACATCTCACCTCATTTAAATCCAAACCTCTGGCAGTTTCCAGTGAATAATTTTGGCAACTTGATCATGACACTGTTTATAGTCAGTTTGTGCAATTTTGCTGTAGCCACTGATCAAATGGTCTTATCCTTTTCACTACAAAGGGGATATTTACTATTCTTTGTTATGAGATGAATTTTTTTACTTTCATGTAATTAGTCAGCAAAATTTATTCTTGAACCACTAAAATAAAGCCTCCAGTTTCTCTTTTTAATGCTCCTGATATTAATCAGATCCTTGTGGAGTTTTTGTAAGCTTTTTTCCCATATCCTTCAATTATTGATTATGTACTGGCTTATTCTTCCAATTAACAAATCAGTTTTCCATTGCAATTTTCCAATCCTTGCTCCTTCCCTTGTGATAATTAAGCAGAGCGTGGGCTGCCTCTGGGATAGGCGAAATCCTGAGAGGCCTAGCACATGCCCAGGCCCACACTGCAGCACTTCTTTAGCTCACACATGGCCTGTTCCTGCGCCAATGGCTCCCCACAAGTCTTGGGCCTGCTTCCCATTTCACTAAGTCTCATATCTTCCTCCCCACTCTCCATCATGGAGATCTACCTTTTTTGTAGATCTCCTTTGGGAAGCAGCCACTCTGCCTTGCAGCCTTCCGAAATCACATTCATGAAGGAGAGCTGGCCGATCTTCACTTTGGCCTCTCTACAAGGTAAGGAGACCGTAAGCCACAATTCTGTAAATAGATATCATATTGGAGCAGGTACAATTCCCTGCCCCTGCAGTCAATCGCTAAGGGCTGCCAAAGTGCCCAACTTTGTTCCCATGTCTGTAGGGGTGCTGCAGCAGCCATAACTTCCAGTAGGGGTTGTAAGTAAGTAAGTAAGCAAGCAAGCAAGCAAGCAAGCAAGTAAGAAGAAAGGAAGAAAGAAAGAAAGAAAGAAAGAAAGAAAGAAAGAAAGAAAGAAAGAAAGAAAGAAAGAAAGAAAGAAAGAAAGAACAGCAATCTGAATTGAAAGATGGTGGAACAGTTGCTGAATGAACAATTGTTAAGTTGAAGTCTACCTGTACTTTATTGATTGGTTCAGGGAATTTTTCAGAGACAATGCAGAATACAGGCAGTTTGAGACTAAATGACTCATTGTTTGCATTCAGTAACATGCACTCAGTCACATTAAGGCTTTTCTTTAGAGAAAGCTACACTAACTGTAACAATGTAATTACTGTTGTGATTATGTCAGAAGTTGCAGATATTTAAATATTGGATTGTCTCATGCCACAACATTATTAGTTTTTGAGGCAATCAGTACAAAGGAGAGCTTGGTTAAGCCAGTTCCCAAAATTAGAAAGAATAGCGATTTTTTAAAAATCACACCCAGCAACTTCTGTAAAGAATATGCCATCCATGTGGCAGATATATTTTAGCCAAATTCTTTTAGGCACATGGTTGGGTCATCTAGAAAATTAAAATAAAAAATTTCTATAGTGGAACTATTCCACACTGACTTTGTTGACAATGTACAAGGAATTTATTCTCTTAAGAGTTAAAATGTGACAGGACTTATTTAATTTCTCTAAATCAAGGACCGTTATTAAGAGAATTCCATTTGATGAAAGTATGAAAAGCATATTTGATTTCCAATTGCTATTATATTTGTACTAATCATTTCAGCTAGTATATATTTGTCTGCTTTACATTAGGCTCCTACCCTTTAGGATTCCCTGTTTATTTTAATAATGAGTTCAATCCTCTGAACAATAGAACTGAATAACTGAAGGGCAAAGCTTAAGGATGTTCTTCAAAGTAATAAAGAATAATTCATATATCTAATTTCTCTATCTTCATTAATTATTACATTTTAAAAATAACAGCATGAATTCATAAATCAATTTGCATTTAAGGCAGGTTGTGAAAGTATGCTAAAATATGCACATATTATAGATTTTGAAGGGTATTTTGTTAAATTTAAATTTTAAATTAAAAATACTAAATGCTTTTTTCCCTATAGGCATGCACAAGCACATCTACATATTCTTGATATTAATGTATTCCTATAACTCCAAGAATAATTTGTCTTTCCTGAAGATATCTGATTATTGTCAAGCACTGTGAAATAATTGAAGTAGAAAACTGTGAGTAATTATAAAGTAAGCCCAATTTAGCTTTTGGATTGCTTTTATTGGGACAATTTTGTTAGCATTCAATTGCTCATTTATCAAAAATTTAAAAAGCATTTAATTCTTTAGTTATAGAATCATTTCTAATGAGAATTTTAAAAATGCTTGTCCCAGGCATGGATGAATCCCACTGTTACAATCCACTTTAATTTTTCTGGTTTTAAGGTAAATAATAATAAGACTAAAATACTTTCAAAAAATATGTCTATGAAGGAAAAAGATATGTTAGCTAAATTAACAGGTTTTGAAATAGTGAAAAAGGTTACATATTTGGGAGTTTACATCACAGCTTCTAATGTTAAGTTGTACAAAAATGTTAAGTTGTACAATAATTATGAGACATTATGGGTAAAAGTGCAAAAGGATTTGAATGATTGGAAAAAATTACAGTTATCTTTGTTGGGGAGAATTTCAGCAGTTAAAATGAATGTTCTTCCAAAGTTTCTTTTTTTTGTTTCAAATGATACCCATCTTGAAAAAAGATGCCAACTTGGAGGAATGGCAGAAGGGTATTAGCAAGTTTATTTGGGCAGGGAAAAAAACCAAGAGTTAAGTTTAAGATTATACAAAATACACAGGAAAGAGGAGGACTTAAGGTGCCTAATTTAAAATTATAAGGAGTTACTTAGTTTGGTCGGGAAGGATTGGCAATTAAAATCTTTAGCTGAGTTGAAGCAAGAAAATATTGTACACTCTTGGTTTCAATATAATCAATTATTAGGTGGAATTTAGATCAAAAGGTTGGTATTACTTTAGAGGATGCGAATTTGGTAAACAGATTAAAGATCAAACTTGAGCCCATATAAAGAGAATTTATAATGCCTTAATAGAATTGGATTCTGAAATGGAGATAGTTAAAGATTGTATGGTAAAATGGGCACAAAATATTCAAGAGCCAATTCTATTGGACACATGGGAGACAATTTGGGTTAGAAATGTAAAATTTACTCAAGCTCAAAATTTGAGAGAAAATTTTTATAAAATGTTTTATAGGTGGCATTTGGATCCCCAAAAGTTGTCTTGTATGTATCCCAACTTGCAGCCCAAATGTTGGAGATGTGGTAGTTTGGATGCAACTTACTTTCATATTTGGTGGACTTGTAGATATATAAAAGCTTTTTGGATTAAAATTTGGTGGAACATTCAAAATATTTTTAAAAGAAAGATAAAGTTTACTCCTCAACTATTTTTGTTGGGTATAATTGTAGATTTTGATGTTAAGGAAACTAATTTGATATTGAATTTAATAACAGCAGCAAGGCTGTTGGTAGGGCAATATTGGAAGAAGGATTGTTTGCCAACTATAGAAGAATGGACGCTTAAAGTGTCAAATTTAGCAGAAATGGCTAAGATTTCTGTTTATTTGAAGGATCATTCACAAGAAAGATACATTTCGGTTTGGAGAAGATGGATAGATTATATTCAGAATAAATATGGGACTAAAAAGTTCCATTTATTTTATGAATAAATTTTAGAATTATTATTATTGTTGTTGTTATTATTATTATTATTATTAGTTTAGTATAGTGGAATTTTTATTATATTGTATTGTTTATGAATTAGGATTTTAATTTGTTTATATGATTAAGTTTATTTGCAAATTGTTTATTCTGTGTTAAAAGGGAGTTAAAGCGCATTATATTTGTTTATCTACATAGTTGGCTAATGTTAGTTAGATTGATTATTATATTTTTTACCCTGTATTCAGCTCTGGGAAGTGGGGGAGGGGGGAGGGTGGGAAGGGTGGGTGGGTTTGGGGTATATTTTGTAATTTTTGTAAAACTTTTTAATAAAAAAAATCCACTTTAATTTATTTTCCTTTTTTAAAGGCCTTTTTCCTTCCCTTTTGAAGGCATTAGGGTAACTATGGTTTTCAAAAACATCCTTTCTAACCTATTTTGTGGCTTTTATCATTTAACTTTTATTATTTCTTTAAGAAAAAAATAAAACCTTTTCACAAATTACCTTTTATTTTTTTAACCCAAAGGTTTAAATGTGACTCTGAAGTTATTAAAATGAATTGAAATTAAATTAAGAAACCATGTACACCTGGGGAAAGAACTCTTTTTTAAGACAGAGAAGTAGAAGAACAGCTGATGAATAACAGCTGATGAAAAAGATAAACATTCTATGAGTATCAGCTGCTTAAAAGGCCCTTACAGCACATATGAATTATAAATGGCATAACCATTGAAACCCTTTAAGCCAAAATATCATATTGGTTTAGAAATTATAATTGTGTGATGTCACTGAATCTTATGCAGTAAACCTCCAGCTGGATGTTGCCAGATGTGATCTAAATGGTTTGTCATGAATGCCATTAAATATTTGACCTTAATTGCAATATAAAGAATTCCCCACCGGGGTTACTGTACTCACACATCTTTGTTTTACTGAATTTACAGATGTTGAAAATAACTAATATGCTGTGGAATCTATGCAAGCTGCAGTTACAAAACACAGTTCAGAGAAGAGCAACTAAAATGACCAAAGGCCTGGAGACTAAAACACATGAAGAACGGTTGCAGGACTTGGGTTTGGCTAGTCCAGGGGTAGGCAACCTTGGCTCTTTTATGACTCATGGACTTCAACTCCCAGAATTCCTGAGCTGAAGTCCACGAGTCACAAAAGAGCCAAGGTTGCCTAACCCTGGGCTAGTCTAAAGAAAAGAAGAAATAGGGGCAACATGATAGTAGTATTCCAGTATTTGAGGGGCTGCCACAAAGAAGAGAGGGTCAAACTATTCTCCAAAGCACCAGAGGGAGGACAAGAAACAATGGTTGGAAACTGACCAAAGAGAGAAGCAATCTGAAATTAAGGAGAAACTTCCTAACAGTGAGGACAATTAACCAGTGGAACAACTTGCCTCCAAAAATTGTGGGCGTTCCATCACTGGAGATTTTTAAGAAGAGGCTACACAGTCACTTGTCTGAGATGGTACAGGTTCTCCTGCTTGAGAGGGAGATCCCCTCCAGCTCTATTCTATTCTAGTTCTCAATTTACGATCACTGGGATCAGAATTTCTGATGCTAAGCAAAGTAGTTGTTAAGTAAGTGATGCTTGATATTATGACCTTCCTTGCCATGGTTAAGTGAATACTGCAGTTGTTAAGTGAATCATGCAGTTGTTAAATGAATCTGGGCTTTCCCCATTAACTTGCCTTTTGGAAGTTGAATGGGAAGATTGCAAATGGCAATCACAGGGCCCAGGATGCTGCAACTGTCATAAATACATGCCAGTTGTCAAGTACCTGAAATTGGCTATGGGGATGCTGCAATGGTTGTAAGTGCGAGAACCAGCCCAAAGTTGCTGGCTTTCAATGTCATTGTAATTTTGATCACTAAATGAATGGCTATAAGTTGAGGTCTATCTACATAGAGATTGTTTAGCTATCTCATTGTTCACTTTATACAACAGCAAGCATGGCATGCTTGCAATGGGTTAAACCTGAAACTGTTTTAAAACAATGCAACATCCAGTGATAGACAATGACATCAGCCCATATAAAAAAACTGAAATACTTATTTTATTAGGTTCATATAGCTGGCCATCTCAAACATGTGATTGTGGGCAACAACCAAAGTTAAATGAATGGGCTATAACTTTGAATGGTTGCTAAACAAATGATTGTTAAGTTGAGTACTATCTGTGACAAATGAGAGAGCTTGAAGAATTATTTTGAATAATTAAATCCAACCTCCATTTTAGGGCCAGATTATAAATAAAAGCGTTCTGAGCAAAGGGCTCTCCTGTTTCTGCCTGAAGACATACCTGGGACTTTACTATCTTAGAGCCCACTTTGAAAATTCTCTTACTGTTAGGAAATTTTAATGAAAATTACAAAAGGTCTATATTTTTAGTTATTTTCTCACTACTTAAAGTTATATTTTAGGGTGAGGATTTTTTTAGACCCCTCACTAAGTGGTTTAAAATGGAGAATAGGTACATTAAGCTTTATGGAGTTATTTTTAATTTAATCAAACAATCATGGCACCCCAATCACATTTGCAACTCTAGAAAATAAATAAGATGAGGACAACTGACAAATAAATAAACATAATAAATTTAGCAAGGACGCATGGGAAAAAACACGACTAACTATAAAACCGTATACTGTAAAACATCCATCTGGGAAGGAATCATAATCTTGCTGTTCCAGGGCCTGCTGATGCAGCTGGTCTTCAAGGTTTGAATAAAACACCACAGGGCTGGAGCCATATGGATTTCTGTTGCATGTTTTGAGATCCTGCATGAAAGCATTCTTACTTGGTAGGACTTCGTATGATCTTGCCAGACCTCATGTTTGATTGTCAAATCTCTACATCATGCTGTACATGCAATTCTCAAAACAAATGCAGCATACAAATTAAATGATAACACGTTAATGGAAAAAATAATTATAACAAATCATCATCATAACTATTTCATTACTAAACACTGGAATGGCAGGGGACTAGGATAGAAGCTACTTCCTAATAAAGTGGCAAACATAAATCAGAGCAAGAAATTTTTCATGGAAATTTTCTGTTGATTATATGATGTCATAGACAGGGGTGAAATATTTGTTCTCTCCTTTTTTTCTTGTTAAGAAGTTAATGGGTGGTTTAAAATACAATATAGGTACAA
This sequence comes from Crotalus tigris, assembly GCF_016545835.1. Taxonomy (NCBI): domain Eukaryota; kingdom Metazoa; phylum Chordata; class Lepidosauria; order Squamata; family Viperidae; genus Crotalus; species Crotalus tigris. Next base: position 4,853,895 of record NW_024096625.1, on the reverse strand, counting down.
TACATTTTGTGGTGGCTTATATGCTTATTTGTATTATGCATTTGGGAGGGGAGAAGTAAAATGAAAATCAGTATAATCAGCTGTTTGAAAGTAAGTGGTTTTGTTACTGAATGTAGGCAGCATAATCTGGAAGGTGCTTTGAATTGGATTTTTTCACTTTTGCTTTGCAAAATGGAGATTAAGATTCACAAGTATGTTGTAGATCACCAATTCCTGCTATTAAAGGAAAGGAGATGCTAATCTTGATGATGACTTCATTGTCCCTGGGCCAAGATCAAAGGTGTGAGACATTTAAGTCTCACAATAAGTAATTAAAGGTGTTCAAGTAGTTCTGTAAGACCTTAATCAGCAAAAGAAGTATATTATTAACAAGTAGAGTAAATCTCTAAATAATGTCCATTAGATCACTAAAGGTTTCTAATTTAGTAGTTGTTTAAAATTGATATTAAAATATTTTAAATCATATTACTGAAATTATATCTGAGGGTAGAAGAACAGTATACATTCAAACATACAAAGTATGTGTATGCAAATACTCTTCAATTTATAACTTTAAGGAGCCTGGAATTTCCATCTGATGTCATGATGGTCATAAGTCAAAGCATCCACATGACTGGCCCAATTTTATGACATTTTTGTGGCAATCATTAAGTGAACACCATGGCTGTTGAGCAAATGCCATGATTGTTAAGTGAACTCATTATCTGCAGAAACCAGGAGTAAATGCTAGTTTCCAGCAAAAGAATCTTGTAAATTGTATCATGTGACCATGGAATGCTGTGGAGCAGTTGCCAAGCATCCAAAATGCAATCAAATAATAGTGGGGGGGGGCAGGGGAGGAGGGCTGTCACCATTTTGAATCCAGATTTTAAGTACCTTGGGGGGGTGTCCCCTCATTGCTAAGTTGTGTAATTTGAGGACTATCTATATGCACCACATTGATAGTATTAGGAACACTTTCCCCCCTGTAATTCTAGGCCAATTTTCTTAAGGCACTATTTTGCCTTTCTGTTGCGTTTTTGGTACTCTTTCAGGTTGATAGCTTACTTGCACAACAGGTAACATCATTGAGGGAAAGGTGAATTGTGGATGTTGTTTATATATACGAGCTTGCCCTGCAAATTTTGGTGGGGGTGTGTCTTCCTCCTTGATTAGATTTCTTTCCTCATTGTTTATTTGATACTGTTTCCTGCTTCTTTGGGTGTTGGGTACTGAAGGACACGTGTTGTAGGCTGTTTCCTTCCTCCCTAAACTTTTGGTTGTCTTTTAAATAATATGTAAATTTATCTCTTTGTGTTTATTGGTGGCTAATTTCTTATCTTTCTTACAAAAAAGGCCATTATTTCTAATGGAACAAAGACATTCATAAAATGTAGTTATAGATATGACTGCCTGAACCCAAAATTTCTGCATATAATGTATATTTACTATTAAAATGGGAAGAGGTTGGTGTCAGCAATAATAGATTTTGGGATTAGTTCCATTAGTTCCAGTTTGGTACCACTTTGCTAACATACCATCTAAAATTATGGAAAATACTTTTGACAACAGCAGCCATCTTGTGTCTTACTGATAAATTGTATGTCCAAGAACATTTCTCCTCTGTATACCCAATTCTGGCACTGAAAGGCAGAGCAAATATTTTCTGACTCCTGAACTTGGCTGTCTAATGTCAAAGACAGCCTCTGTCTTAAGTGCATGGAGACACTATTCATCTATATCACATCTCACCTGATAAGATGCATGAACAAAAAATATCAGAATCAAACCTATTGATCGACAACTTTACAACTTCTTGGAAAGTATTTATGAAGCAACAAATATGGAAAAATTACAAAAAATGTGGAACATCCGGAAGCTTGACTGACAGATAAAGAATTGATAATAATAATACTAATAATAAAATTGGAAGGGACCTTGGAGGTCATCTAATCCAACCCCCTGCTCAGGCAGGAAACCCTATACCATTTCGGACAAATGGCTGTCCAGTTTCTTCTTAAAAACTTCCAGTGTTGGAGCATTCACCGCTTCTGGAGGCAGGTTGTTCCACTGGTTAATTGTTCTAACTGTCAGGAAGTTTCTCCTTAGTTCTAGGTTGCTTCTCTCCTTGATTAGTTTCTATCCGTTGCTTCTTGTCCTGCCTTCAGGGACTTTGGAAAATAGCTTGACTCCCTCTTCTTTGTGGCAGCCCCTGAGGTATTGGAACACTGCTATCATGTTCCCCCTCGTCCTTCTCTTCATTAAACTAGACATACCCAATTCCAGCAGCCGTTCCTTATATGCTTTAGCCTCTAATCCCCTAATCATCTTTGTTGTTCTTCTCTGTACTCTTTCTAGAATCTCAACATCTTTTTTACATCGCGGTGACCAAAACTGGATGCAGTATTCCAAGTGTGGCCTTACCAAGACATTGTAAAGTGGTATTAATACTTCATGTGATCTTGATTCTATCCCTCTGTTAATTGAAAAACACATAGGGTGTTTTCTTTTTTCAAGTATTCCTTAATGAACTAATCATAAGAGATATGCATTAGAGCTACAGTCTACTATCCATGAATATCACCATTAGGAATCAAAGACATCTTTCTAACATAGAAAATTACACCACAAAAAGGGCTGAAGATAGGCTATCATATCTGGGCTGGAAACATTGATAAGGCCACTGGATGTCCCTAAAGAGAAAAGTAGTGCTCATGATTTTTTATATGCTAACCCTATTGTAACAATAAAATATAAATGCACACTGAAGTACAATGAAGACAGAAGACTAGAAGTGACTACATCATGAGAATGAAGTCCAAACACAATAGAGGAAATATCATCAAAGCAATTAACACCTGAGAAATTCCAGCTATTATACACATAACTGGAAAAATGGCCTGGACTCAAACAGAATCAAAAGCCCTGGATAGGAAGACCAGAAAAGTAATGACAATGAATCATGCCCTTCATCCACACAACAATGTTGATAGACTCTACTTACCAGGGAGTGTAGGTGGGGATAGAATGTTGCAAGTACACCAGACTGTGGAAGAAGAAAAGAACATGTTATGTGCTCCTGGCTACTTTCCTTCGTGACCAGAGGCAAGCTCACCTGACCAATAACCAGCCAAGACACAGTGAAGGCCTTTTGTTTCGTTTATTGCAATAAGCGGGGAGAGAAGCTTTCAAAGCTTGGTTCTCTCCAAAGTTTTAACCCAAAATATGTCCTTCTTTTATTCATCCCTATCACCGGCCGCTACAGCCCTCCTCTTTCCCCATTGGCTGAGGTAGTATGAGGTTACACCCTTTCCGTCCGCCTATACACATTTCCTGATAACACACTAAATCATATTCACTTATACAATAAGAATAAGAAAAATTAGACATGGAAATGGTTATTTTAAACTCAGATATATTTATGTCCCCATTAAACAATAAGTTCTTTTCCTGTTTTTCAATTCAGTGTGCCTCTCTTCTTATCTTATTCAGCTTATTTTCCTTATTCTCCATTCAACCTTCCTGGCTAGCCATTTCCTTTATATTTTTATAGCTTCTCTTCTTCCTTTCCCAGACCCAATTATTTTTGCCTTATCTTACTTCCTTAATCTCTTCCTGACTCTCACCATCTGTATTTTTAACTGACTGAAGATTTATCATATTGATGTATATTTATCAATCCCCCCTGTATTTCTGTATACTCTGATGAATCTTCATTTTTGGCTATATTAAATAACATAAATTTAATCTGTACATCTTCTCCAGAGATGTTTTTCACTACTGACCCCAATGTTTGGGTGCAAAATGAAATACAGCAGGGTAAACATTGGAGACAGACACAACACATAATACCTATCACAACTATAAACACTAGTCTTATAAATATTTGTTTTAACCATCCAAAATTGGGAAGCCAATTTGTTAACCAACTCCAATCACCCCACATATTTTCATACTGTTGTTCAGGAGCTTTGGGCATATTCCTGATTCCTTTTGCAATGTCCATCACTGCTTCATGATTATCATCTACCTTTAAATCCCACAAACATATTTTTATCTTTATTTCCCAGGCTGTTCTGGTGTGTTGTCTTCAGTAACATTAGAAGTAGAATCCACCTTTCATGATTATTACACAGTGTTTCATACCCACAAATTGATCCACAATTACAACAATAACAATAACAATAATCACTAGCTATTACAGAGGTAACACATCTACCACCTAATTCTTACAATGTACAATTCTACATTTTCAGTTTCTAATGGTATGACTTCTGACTTAATTATTCATTTTATTTGTAACAAACAAATTTTATTTCTCTGATGAGTCACCACCAACATCTTTGTTCTTCGTCTGGGGTCACCTGAAATTCTAATAAAGATATTCAAAATAGGTAGGGGTTCTGGTCCACTACCCATTCAAGTCCTTTTTAAACGTGGCTTTCAGTCCTTGTCCTGGAATAACCGTCCACCCTCTTTCAGGTCCAGTCACCACCTTTGCTCATGTGTAGTGAGCCCAACCCTTCTCAGCCCTCCGGACAGCAGATATAACATAAGGAACTTCCTTTCTTTGGTTGTAGAAGTTCCTCCTTCCATTTACGATTCAGCACCCTCTGTCCCGGCTGGATTTGATAGACTGGAAATTCCAAAGGAGTTGTTTGCGCCACCAAGCCTTCCTGTCAAAAAGAAGACAAAGACCCCAGTACTTGTTCTACATTTAGCTATTTGTCTCCCTCCTTTGGGAGCCTTAACCCTTTATTAACCCTTTTACATATCAAACATCCCTCTGTAGCCCTTTGGGCTATCCCATAAATTCCAAGGGTAGCATAGAATTTCAAATACATTTCTACCTATGCTTTAATTCCCCAATGATTCCCCTCGTATAGTTTTTGGATCACCATTCTTGCAGTACCTTGTAATAACCACAGAATCCCCTTAAGACCATTTTTGTTGTTTGGTAATTATAAATCTATATCCTTAATCCTTTTACTATCTATTTTCCTTTCCCCTTCAACTATCAAATACATTTCTAGATATTTTATCTCCTTTCATACCAATTGGGCTTTATTTGCTAGAAACCCTCAATCCTTTCTTCTGCCAAAAAGTTGCTTTCCCATTTCTTTATAATTCCCAGAATAAGATCTTACAAAACTGGGAAGCTACATAAAAATGTATTTGCTTCCACATCTTAAAAGTGGAGGAAAGAAAAGAAAGAAAAAAAAATCATTTGTCCTGTATCAGATAGACTACACTTGTCCATGGAAGCTCCATCAAAAATTGTCACATTTTTCTTTCTCCTCCCCCTTTCACCCTGATTAGATACCATGTTACAAAAATATAACTCAATAAACTTATTGTAAATAACACATTCAGAATTTTAAAAGGTAAAGCACATAGGCTCACCAATTAGCATTGGGCCAACATTTCTGGAATGCCTTTTGTCTCAGGCAAATAACATTCAAATCACTCTTGTGGCAGCACATCAAAGAACGCCAGGATAGCTAAGAAGACAAAAGATTGTCTCCCCCTTCCCCCACTCACCAAACCAGACAGAGTAAAAATTTATACAAAACTTTTGCTTAAAATTTTCAGGAGGAAAATTGCCATAACATTTACAGAAGTGGCTTGCCAATACCTCCCTCCTAGGGTTGAACAAAAATAAACCAGCCCCAAAACACTCAACCAACCCTCATGCCTAAAGCAGGATTTGAACTCAAATCCAGCCTTGCAGCCTGTGGCTATAACCCTGAAACCAAATTGGTTTTCTATAAAGATTTCCCTTCCCCTCCTTGGCTCCAAGGAAAAGAAAAACAAATTGGACACACACAGTATGCAGCAATTAATCATCTTTTCTGCAGTAGCAAGGAGTTCCAAAGACACATATTTATCAAATGTTAAATAAAACATCAAAAGATTGTTCCTTTGACAAGAATACCCTCAAATGCATTATTAAGGATAAATCCAAACTAAAATGCAAAGGAAAAATCACTGAAGCATGCCACACATACAAAAACAGAATATCAGAGTTGGATGGGACATTAGAGGTCCTCTAGCCCAACCCCTTACTGAAACAGGAAACTCTATCCATTTCAGACCCTATCAATTTCTAACCTCCTCCCAAAAACCTCCAATAATTAAGCATCCACAATTTCTGGAGACAATTATCCCACTGATTAATTATCCTTACAGTCATGAAATTTTACCCAATTTCTGTTCTTTAAAAACACACATACACACAAACAAACATGCAGACAGAAACTGCCTCCCCCCCTTTTCTTCTTCTTCTTTCTGCATCTTTTACTTTTCCAAGGCAGAAATTCTTGGGTTAAAAAAAAGTAACAAACTAAACATTTTTAAAAGATTGCTCAAAAATTTCACCCCCCTTCAATAGCCCTTCCACCATAGGTTTTAAACCCATTCTTCCTTCCAATATAATGTTATACTGTATCTGGTGAATTACTTCACCAGGGTTCTTTAAAGTCACCTTTAAAGGATCCATGTGTATCCCTCTTCTATTGCCCTCTTGGGCCCATATAAGAGGGTCCACTTTTCCTTGAGCTTCCTCACTCAAGGTCATAATATTTACAATTATTTCTCTTTCATTTCCTATAATAACAATCCCCAATTTACCAATTAAGTACCCCCTGGCCAAATTACAGCTCCATTTAACCAATACAAAGTTCAGGTCCTTTTACTACTGTCTGGACCATAGCAGATTTAAATATTGTTGTTTCTACTACATGTCCATAATTCCCTGATCCTTAATCTTCCCTTTCCCAATTTGCATTCCTGGAGGTAAAAGTTCACGGTAAATCTGGTGGTCCAGAATCCACCGAATACACCCTTTCCTCCTCCAGAGATCCAACCTTTAAGGTTTATCAGGGGTTCCTAAAAAGCTGGACCAGAAAACAGATTAGTCCCCTGACACCCCTAATCCTCAAAATTCACCAAATTTGCTAGTTCTTCCCCCTCCTTCCTCTTAAGGTACTCATTTTCCCAGTGTCCTTCCTCCTTACAAAAGGCACATTTGTTTATTTATTTAAAGACTGGGGAAAATTTTTCTCCTAGAGATTTATATCCCCTGGTGCCAACTGGCTGTCCTCACCCCCAGCCTGCCTTACTGATTTCCTAATTACTCTTCCCCATCCTCTTTGCTGGCCTGTTTGCAATAATTGAGCCATGATTTTTATCTTATCTTATGTTTATCTCTCTCCTCTTCTCACTTCACATATACTTTCTGAGCCTCTTTTACCGCTAATAAATCTTCTATTGTTTTAGTTTTCCCTCTGTCTAATTTCTGCATTTGTACCCTAATACCTTCCCATGCTTTCCATTGGTCCTAAAAACATTTCTAACCTGTTTTCCTACTTCAATAGGATCTTCTATTAGGTTTGAGCAATTCTTTCCTAGATTGCCTGATTTCAAAAGTGTTAGGGGGGACAATCCCCCCCCCCTTGGAGAGAGGTTTTCTCCTCTCTTGTCACCTTCCAAACTATAGGAACCTCAAGAAATACATAGCTTTCTACTTAACTCTTTCACACAAAATAGCGGATCAGAGATCTCGCTTTTCATCCTGGCCAGGCATAAAACTTACCCCCAGCTCCTTTCTTTTTCTCTCTCTCTTTTTCTCCCTCTCTTCCATCTGATTATTTCCATTCTTTTAACACCTTCCATTGTCCTTCTAATTACTAAGAAACTACCCTTCTTCACCCTTTCTTGCTTTTACACCAGACACAAAAAATTCCAAATGCTTCACCCCAGGCAAAACAATCATTCTTATTTTCAAGAAGCTTTTTTCCCAAATTTCCCTTTTGGAATAAGACCTTGTTGTTTTGTATATTACTGTTAGAGGGTCTCTCCCTCCCCTCCCCCAGGTCTTTAGAAATGAGTCAATACACTCTCCAAACACACAGACCATTAAACATAATTTCCAGACCTTTCCACTTTTACTCTTTTAGGGCACTTGTAGCTTGTTCTCCAGGCAGTGGAGAAATGCAAGGAGCGTTTCTGATAGACTTTAACCACTGCCTATCCATTCCCCATCGCTCTAAGCTAAGCTGAGAAGCCCAATTTAATTTATTGGCTGGCCAAACTTAGGTCAAATATATACTGTAATGTATCATCCTTCCTTTGTTCAAATGCCTTGTTTAAAGCATTGACATAAAACACTTCAACATTCTCCCTAAAGGATTCCCATCTCCCTAAGGGGGTTCATTCCAGAATGTAAATACCTTTCCTCTTTTTCCTTATTGGCCGGCACACTGGCCGGGGAGGCGTCCCTCCTCTTCAAACTCTTATTGCCCATTAACACCTCTCTGATATACAGATACCCCTCTGGTATCTTACCTGTCAGGCTGAGTTGAAGTCCTTCCTTAGGTCGGCCGACTTTCCCTTAGGTTTTCACTGGGTCCTGGCTTTCATCTCGGGATCTCCAATTCCTCCTTGTTTGAGCAGGGGCAATCCGACCTTTAGGGCTGGGAAAAACTTACCCAGGTGCGCACTCCCCTTTCGAATATTCCCGGCTGCCAAAGGTGGAACGGATGCAAATCCCGGACGAGCCCCCAAGGCTGTTATGTGCTCCTGGCTACTTTCCTTCGTGACCAGAGGCAAGCTCGCCTGACCAATAACCAGCCAAGACACAGTGAAGGCCTTTTGTTTCGTTTATTGCAATAAGCGGGGAGAGAAGCTTTCAAAGCTTGGTTCTCTCCAAAGTTTTAACCCAAAATATCTCCTTCTTTTATTCATCCCTATCACCGGCCGCTACAGCCCTCCTCTTTCCCCATTGGCTGAGGTAGTATGAGGTTACACTCTTTCCGTCCGCCTATACACATTTCCTGATAACACACTAAATCATATTCACTTATACAATAAGAATAAGAAAAATTAGACATGGAAATGGTTATTTTAAACTCAGATATATTTATGTCCCCATTAAACAATAAGTTCTTTTCCTGTTTTTCAATTCAGTGTGCCTCTCTTCTTATCTTATTCAGCTTATTTTCCTTATTCTCCATTCAACCTTCCTGGCTAGCCATTTCCTTTATATTTTTATAGCTTCTCTTCTTCCTTTCTCAGACCCAACTATTTTTGCCTTATCTTACTTCCTTAATCTCTTCCTGACTCTCACCATCTGTATTTTTAACTGACTGAAGATTTATCATATTGATGTATATTTATCAAACAGCATTGGAAGAATATCTAAGGACAGTAAGGAAGACGTACTGGAGTTACCTAATACCAAATAGACTAAAGTGGCCTATAAAGACACCAAATGAAGAATATAAAAGAGACAAGGCAAGGCAAAGTACAAGGCAAGCACATAAAAAAACTGGCAACACAGATAATACTAACTGGCAATGACTAAGAGCAGGAAAATTGATTAATCAGAAAGAGGGACTGATTCTGACTCTACAAACCCAAGCCTTAAGAACAAATATATTATCACCACTAGTTAATTGCAAAAGGCAGTTTGGAACAGGTTACATTCTATGATTTTTAATATTATTAGATATCTGTCTATTCCAGGTTCTTGGGAAAGATTCATTTGGTAGACAAAATTCCAAATCCATTCTAAATATCTAGCTGATTCTGTGACTATATTTCCATCCCAGTCCCTGGGAGGACAAAAATATCAAATTCAGCCTAAACATCTGGCTGACTGTGCAATCAACTATAGTTAATACATTAAACTTGTATGCCAGCCAATTTTCAGTGACTTTGGGCTACTTACAAGAAACAAAGGAATTACAAAATATAAAAAAATAAAGAAAAAAGATTTTGAATGAAGTGAGGGGTTGTACTTTTCCTCATCAAAGGTCTGGAATGAAAGGCTAACTAAAAGGCTGCATTATATGAAAGCCAGGGTGGTATGGTACTTAAACTAGTGGATTAGGCCTGGAGATATCTAGTTTCAATTACGAGGCTGCTAGTATGGGCATGAAATGAAGAGAGATTCCAACTTAAGCTTCCTTGAACTGAGAAAAAAGTGAGATGTAGATCAATCAATCAAACAAACAAATAAATAAAACCAGAATCCTGGATAGTGTTAAGGGAAATGAGGTTTAGTTCTTTTAAGGTAGCAATATAATATATATATTGTTATATGACTTAGTATGTCAAACTGATGATTGTTACTACAACAGAATCACCACTTAGTACTGTAAATAACAACTCTAGGACACAATGCTAATAAGTTGTTTTAAACAGGGTACTGTTTCTACCCTATCATTCTGTTCCTCAAGAGCCTTATTTTGTGTACTCATTGTGGAAACGCACCACTGAAACCATGTACAATATACTGATTAAGTATAGATTTTTAAAAGGGGCAGCTGAGTCTTTCCTTTAAACTGAGGTATTATAGAAAACATATGTGATGCCGCAAAGTGTGTAGATTTTGTTCAATATCCTAAACTACTTATCAAATTACTTGAAGCAGCAGTTGTTTTATTATCAGGTTGCTCTTACTTTTAAGACTAATAAAAAAAGGACTTCATATTTTTGTTGGCTTTTTTTTTGGGTATATTATTATATTGGTTTTGAATTTGGTTTATGAGAATATACTGTAAGGGTATTGGGCCTGAATGGTTCACTGTCATGAGTGACATCTATTAACTATTAGCTGTTTAATTATTAGAGATAAAAAATAACCTAGAATTATTTTTTAAAACCTATTAAAAGGACCAGTACAATCTTTTTTTATAACCAATAGCTAAATATAAGATTATCTTCTCTGTTTTAGTGGAAATCCCATTCAGAAAATGGCAATGAACAAGGGTGGGGGAAAGCGTTAAGTTCTGTGAGCAAGAGCAATAGACTTCACTTAGTCAAAACATGTAAGAGCCAATCAATAAACAAGTAGTAAGAGTGTGTATAACTATATTACTTTTTTAAAAAGTGGATTACTATTTCCATGTTATAAAGCCTTACTCCACCTCAGTTGGAATCAAAGCTCAAATGTGCAAATAAATCATGTCATCCTTTTTCCAGCTTAACTGTGTTTATAACACATTATTCGGTTCCAAACAATTTTTTTGGAAACACTCCTGAAATTGTGGACTTCTGAAATAATCACCCCAAGCATTCTGAATAATAGGTAAACCATTACAGGTAAATTTATGTAAATTTACTGCCAAATGCTGCTAATGTATGTGAAGCTGGTATGTAAAAACAAACCTTCAACCCCCCCCCAAGAGTTTGTTTTAGTTCAGAAAGGAAGTGCGTGTGGGGGGGGAGGGGGGAATTGAGCTGAGTTCATTCGGATTTATTTCGAATTATTTTCAATCCGAGCCGTGCCCTGAATAATATCTACACTTTGAAGTAAAAACTCTATAGTCTTCCAATAAGGGTTACTTCCTTATTTAGTTAACAATACGCCTAAACACGCCCACCCAGAAGTAATCGTTCGTCAAATTAATCGGGCTTTTTTCAGAATAAGCGCGACTAGTGTTGCATCCTTAATTTTGCATCCTGTTTGTCCAATATCGACACACATTCATATAGGGCCTTGAAATCGCCCGGTTTTCATCCCCGTTACATTCCAGCCCGAAGAACGTAGGCGACAGAAAATCTCCGGCACAAAAGACAAATGCACACGTGAGTTCCCTTTTCTTTGCCTTTGAATGAATGGCGAAACTGGCGTCCTCAGGCGAGTAAGGTGGGACCGACCGCAAGCTCAGTCAGAAGAGAGCGAAAGGGTTAAAGGGGGAGGGGTTTGCTTCGCGCGCTCCCGCCAGATCAACTAGACTAGAGAAGCTTTCGCGCGGTCTTTTGCCTTGGCAGAAGCAACAGTAGGACGACTATTGCGCGCGCAAAAGAGCCCGCCTGCGGGTACCCGTTTCCACCGTGTGTGCGCTTCCCGACAGGCAGAGAGGGTGGCGGGCGGGCGCGCGCTGCCGGGAGTTTCAGGTCATTAGATGGGGCTGAGGCGGAGCGGCGTCCACTGAGGAGAAGGTGGCTGAGGGTGCGAGAGCAAAAGGAGAGGCGAGACCAGTCCAGCGAGCCACCCCGCCGGTAACTGCCCAGCTCTGGAGAGCAGCTTTCTGGAGCAGGCGAGCGCCCCCCCCCCTTTTTTTTTTACGCGGGGTTGGGTAGGGAGAGGGGCAGAAGGTCCTGTTGTTCCGAGTGGCGCACCCTGTGCGAGTGCCGAGCCTCTGGGCATGGAAGAGGGCGGAGAAGAACCCGGGAGGCTCTTGTGGGACGGGACTGGTTCCCGGCGAGGAGCCTTACCCCGTGACTCTCGCTTTAGCCTGGCTCGCGAGTAGCGGCCTCTTTGGGCGTCTTGTGGTAGGGTATTAAGGCTCGAGCAGGTATTTTAGTCATGGTTCGTAATGGGGCATTTTGCCGCTTTCCCCACCTCTTCCGCGTCCCTTCTCCCAATTCTGGGCTGGCTTTTTTCTTGCCCCGGATTACCTCCAATGGGAGATAATCTTTGTTTCCCGCTCGGGATTATCTCCTCGACCTCTGCGGGATTATTCTTCTCTCTCCCCGCCTCTTTTCGCAAAATTTAGGGGCGGTGCGAGAACAGATCACCCCCCCCTTTCCTCCAGAGATTATTGCGCTCTCTCTTCCCAAAATAGGTGTCCGTCTTTCCATTTCAGATGAAAAACACATATTCTGTTTCTTATCTCCGCTCTCTTTCCCTGGTGCCTGTAGCTGCAATCCTCATTCAACTGAGTAAGAAGAAAAGGTGGCGGAGCTGATTGAAGAGCTGGGTGGGTTGTAATTGCCACGGTGGTGCTGTCATTTCGCTACATTTGGAGCAGGGAGGGCGGGAGGCAGGACAAGCGCAAGGATTGGCCACGGGAAGGGCGATTTGCTGGGGAGAAGATAGGTAAGTGTTGAAGTCTGCCAAATGCAGGGAAAACGTACCGTCGCGCTTCACCCACGATAGTAACTGCTAGAAGCGAAACGAACAAGGAATCGCACGATGTCCTTTGGTATCACGATTTTTTAGGTGCATCCACATTCACTGTTATGAAACTGACAAGCGTACCTCTTTATTTTTGGATTCAAACTCTAGAAACGACGTTGCCCTTTCTGCGTCAGAATAATTGAGAGTTTACTGAAACTCAACATGTGAATGAAAGACTGCAGGAGTGTCATTTGTTGTTAATAGGGGTCAATCCTGAATAGAATGGGCTGTGCTTTATGGCTTCCAGCCAATGGTCATGGCTATCGCTGAAGAGGAGGGGGGTATCCTTTCAATTATTGTTGTGACAACAGAGTTTATGTAGGATAATCTTTAACTCATGATAAAGCAAGTGGTAGTAATCTGCTAGTGTCATCTGCACCTTTTTGCTTTCACCTATTAGAGGCAAGCACCAGAAATCTGCCTGCTGCCACTGCAGTTTGTAATCAATTCTGCAGTACAGGATTACATCCATCAATTAAAGTTCATTTCATTTGACTTTGGGAAGAGGGGCCTTAGGCAACTATAAATAGACCTTTGGACTAGGCTCTAATCAGTAGAGGAAGACAAGTAAATTTTAGTAATACTGTAGTCTTGCAGGGATGACTGTCATAATGTTTCTATCTTGACTCCTGGCTTGGGTGCGTGTTATGAGATTTTAAAGGACAAGCTATTATTTAGCAATATCTCTGAAAATGTCTCAGTCAAAACCCTTTTTCAACCATTATAACTAGACTTGGGAATTACAGACAGGATCAAATTTTGAATTTAATACATTTGAGGTCTTGAACAAAGCATATAAATGAGAGAAACTCTAGAATATTCAGTACATACTGCAGCCATCTGTTCATTTTTCATCTCTCTTCTTTACAATTTATGGGCTTTTCAAAATTATCAATTTATGTGAACTCTTTACAGCAGAAAGATATTATACCTTGAATTATAATGGAGATAACATTACACTTTATTATGTTTCTTTGAATTCATAATATAATGTTTCAGTACTTAATTGACTATCAAACTTTAGTGTTGTGTGTGGATTTTTAACTTGAATTGTAGCTTGGAATATGAATGATTTTAGTAGTTACAATACTTAATGATTGACAGAACTTTGAAGGACTTGACTTGGTTGTGTGCATTCATTTACAATTGTAAAAATTTTACATGCCAAAAATTCTTATGCGTTTTACAAAAATGAAGAGATGTATTTTTCCTGTATTGATAATGTGTTAGTTTTGTGTTTTCATTAAGGTCCTCTTTCCTTTCACTAAAAGAAATGACCATGTGGAAGAAATATCAATGTCTTGCTTGTTAGCCTAAATGTTTCTTAAAAAGTGTGTTGGAACATTTGCCAATGGACTACAGTGTTAGATGTGCAATTATGCAAGAGATTTAACACTTTTTTAAGATCTGAGTTTTTTGGAAATAATTTTTTGGAATCTTTATGAAATAGAAAGTATCTGTTCTTAAGTACTGTGACCATGAAAGGACAAATAGAAAATGGCTCAGTTTCACTAAGAAGCTAGTTATATATGGAAAGAAATAAGATTTCCCATCATGCAATTATAGCTAATGTTCTAAAATCCATTGTTGTATTTGGATAAGAATTAAATTGTTGCACAAATGAGTAGTTCCCAGCATATTATTAATATGCAGCTGTTGATTTCTATCAAAAGGATAAGCAAGGATTATAAGGGGAAGGAAAAATACTGTGTATGAATATGTGGGATAGTGTATATATATTCAAATAGTTTTCTTGGACAACTATATGGAAGTGACTTACCTTTCTTCCATATAGTCATGGCTGATTTTAAAAAGTTAAATATCTGGGATCTAGTTAATATTTTGATGAGAGACCATCAGTAAATCCCAAGATATAGACTAGATTGTGAAGCTAAATATTTTTTCAAGATAATGTTGTATGTTGTGCCAGAAAATTGCATGGATGCTTCCATGACATCACCAGAAATCAAACTGAACTCAAAGGACATTAATAAAAACTAAACTTACAACCATTTGTTTAGCAACAATTCAAATTTACAACAGCACTGACAAAAATATTCAAGACTGGCCCTTGTACTTAGAACCATTACTGCCCTCCCATAGTCAAAATCCAGGTGCTTGGCAACTAGCATGTATTTTTAATGATTGCAGTGTCCTGGTGTCATGTGATCATCATTTGCAACCTTCCTATCCAGCTTCTGATAAACAAAGTCAATGAGGGAAGCTGGAATTGCTTAACAGCCATGTAATTCACTTGACAATTATGGTAATTTGCTTAACAACCATAGTAAATGGTTGTAAATTTGTAAATGGTTGTAAAATTGAGTGTGACTCACTTAATAAGTACCTTGCTTAGCAATGGAAATTGTGATCCCAGTTGTGTTTATAAGTCAAGGACTATCTGTAGATACATCAGTTCTGGTTCTCAGTTTCTGTGGCCTTGAGTTGCCTTGTATGGGGACATCTGAGGGAAAGGTCAGCAACATAAAAATGGTGGTACAGCCTAGTGATCAAATCTTCGCCCCTTTTAGACATCTATTGCACATGCTAAAAGGGGCAGCGGGTTGATTGCCCTATCTCATCCACTGTTTTAGACTTTGGTTTTCCTCTCTCTATGTATACACTTGACTTCATGTCTGCTTTTAAAATGTAATTCTGTCCTATATATCAGAGCTTTTCAACCTTTTCACCCATTGTACCACTTTTAGGATATGGCAATATAAAAGTACCACCAGTCACTTAGCAAGGTGTCAAAAATTTGACCAAAAAGAAAAAAATAAAAAAGTGATAAAGTACAGGTAGTCCTCGACTTACAACAGTTCACTTAGTGACTGTTCGAACTTAAAACGGCACTGAAAAAAGTGACTTATGACTATTTTTCGCAATTATAACTGTTTCAGCATTCCCAGGGTCATGTGATTTACATTTGGATGCTTGGCAACTGATTCATATTTATGATGGCTGCAGTGTCTCAAGATCATATGATCCCCTTTTGCAACCTTTTGACAAGCAAAGTCAATGGGGAAACCAGATTCGCTTAACAACCTTTTATATTTATTTATTTATTTATTTATGAGACTTATATACCGCTTTAAGTGCAAGTACTCTCTAAGCGGTGTACACCAGTAAGCAATGTATATATATTTTACATTGCCCCCAACAATCTGGGTCCTCATTTTACCTACCTCGGAAGGATGGAAGGCTGAGTCAACCTTGAGCCGGTGAGATTTGAACCGCTGACCTGCTGAACACAGTCAGTTAAAGTGGCCTGCAGTACTGCACTCTAACTGCTGTGCCACCTCGGCTCTTTTATATATCAGGGGTGTCAAACTCAATTTCATTGAGGGCTGCATTAACACTGTGGTTACCGTCGGGTCCTTCTGTCCTTCCTTCTTCCCTCCTGCCCTGCCTCCCTCCTTCTCATTCCCATCCCCTTCCTTCCTTCCTTCCTTCCTTCCTTCCTTCCTTCCTTCCTTCCTTCCTTCCTTCCTTCCTTCCTTCCTTCCCTGATCTTGGCTCTTCTGCTGAGCCCTGATAGCTGATCAGCGCTTCTGCAAGGGTGTCAGGGCTCAGCAGAAGCGCCAGGATCAGTGCCAGGCTCCAGCTCATCGGTGCTTCTTTGGGGCTCAGCAGAAGCGCCAGGATCATCTGGAGCCCAGCGCTGATCCTGGCACTTCTGCTGAGCTGGCCAGAAGCGCCAATCAACTGGAGCACGACACTGATCCTGGCGCTTCTGCTGAGCCCTGACAGCCCTGCAACTCCAGCCATCTCTCGCTCAGGCTTGTGTGGTGCTGCTGTCACTTCAGTTCGTTCCCCTTCCCCACTACTTCTTCTCTAGGATAGTCACCTACCATCTGCCAGGTGCCAATGTACCATTGGTGGTATGTGTACTACGAGTTGAAAAGCCCTGCTATATATGATGTCATGTATAAATAGAGGAATATGGTATTTCTTTTGAGACCCTTTTATGAATTGCTATCAGGAAGGAGCACTTGAAAAAAAGGAGTTGCTTCTTGATGTCATCTGGCTCATCTACTGCCTATACGTTACTAAATGAGAATAACTGAGGAGAAAACCAACTTCAATATGCTTTCCCCAGATTTTAGTACTAGTATTGTTTTATCATCTCAGGATATCTTTATTAGTAAAAAGGTGAGGCAAGTGGAACTATATTGAAGATAGGAACAAAAGCTCAGTTTCCCTAGCACTTTTCTATGCATTAGTCTTTACAGGCAGAAGGGGGGTTTGCACTTTGAAAACGGGCATGATGGAATCTGGTACAAGAACAGTTTTATTTATTATAACAAATAGGAGGTTGGTAATATGCGTTTGGTCTAGTGATTAAGGCACCAGGAGACTGAGTTTTAGTCCCACCTTAGGCACAAATCTATCTGGATGACTTTGGGCAAGTCACTTCTGGTCAGCCCTATGAAGGAAGCAATGGCAAACCACTGAAAAACTTTGCCAAGAAAATGTTCTCAGTCATCCAGTTACAGTTGTCTGGAATCATGGCAGCTGGACTTCTTTTTTGCCAAAAAACCTGCAAGGACTAGCCCGGGCAGCTGTCAAGAATCAACACTGAGTTGAAGGGAATAACCAACAACAAAAAGTATAAATATGTCATGGCATAGAAAGAGACATTTCAGGTGAAACACATCTCTCCCCCAAGAATTATCGAATGTTCACATTTATATTTTAAGTTTAAAAACAAAAGAAATTGACTACAACTGTGAAGCAATGTAGTGCTTATAGAAAGAATGTAAGCAGAAGCAGGCATCTTTGTACAGGTAGTCTTTGGTTAGCAATGGTAATTGGGACGAGGAACTCTGTTGCTAAGCAACACAGTCATAAAGTGCAATGTCGCATGACTATTCTTACTTATAACAATTGCAGTCATTAGGCAAATCCCATGTGGTTATTAGGGGCAACATCACATGATTGCCATTTGTAATCTTCTGTCAACTTCCCCATTGATTTTATTTGTTGGAAGCTAGTAGTGAGGATTATAAACAGCAACAAATAGCAAATAGTGACTGTGGAATGCTGAAATCATTGTAATGGTGAGCCAGTTGCTAAGCCCCAAATAGTGATAATGTGACTGTGGGGACACTGTGAGAGCCATAATTTCAAGGATACAGTAAATCTCTTCATTCAAGATTGTAGTAGCTTCAAATAGTTCCTGCATGAATGATAGTTAATCGAAGATTACCAGTATAGAAGAGATCTGCATATTGGCATTGTAAGTAACAAATACTTTTATTAGTGCTATTCTTCTATAGATATATAGTACAGTGGTACCTTAGTACTCACTGTTAATTGGTTCCGGAAGGTGCAATGAGTACCAAAAATGATGAGTACCAAATACATTTTTCCCATAAGGAATAATATAGTGAGTCACAAGGCAGCCGAAACCGACAAGTTCTAGCTTGTGTGTTGAGTACCAAACAAATGATGAGTATTGGGACAAACATTTTGCATCAAGACATGTTGGGTACCGCATTTAATGAGTTTCGAAGCAGTTGAGTTCTAAGGTACCACCGTTTATATTTGGTTCTCTGATTCAGGTTTACAACATTTTTAAAATTTAATTACTTAGTCTGATTATTTCAGATTTGTAAATTTTGTGCAGATATACTAATATAGACAACTATATTAATAAGATCTATGGATCTTGAAGATGTTGCAGTATGCTGCTAGTGTTTGTAAAATATATTGCTATGATAATTTTATAATTTGTTTAAAAATAGCCTCATTACAAATTTGTATCAATTCTAAATACATTTAACTGCAAACATTCATAATATGTTTCAATGTCAAATTGAGCATACTTAAGAGTAAATCCTTAGATTAAGTATTGTTTGATATTTTTATCTAATGACATCCATTTAAAGATAAAGAAAAGGATTATGATCTATAAATGAGTAATTTCCATTGTGTCTTGTTCATGAATTTCCCAAATATCTAATTTTTGTGGGAATAAATATTTGAAAGTATATGGAGATATGTGGGGTCGTGTGATTACCGTTTGCAATCTTCCCAGCTGTTTCCAATAAGCAAAGGAAATGGAGGAAGCTGGATTCACTTAATTAACATGGGATTCAGTTAATAATTGCAATGATTCACTTCATCGTGATAAAAAAAAGTTGTAAAATTGGCACAACTCTCTTAGCTACCTTGCTTAGCAGTGGAAATTCTTGTCCCAACTGTAGACATAAGTCAAGGACTACCTCTACATATTTTCATTTGTCTGCCTGTAAACCATCTATACAGGACTAGGTTAGACTGCCTGCATTTAATTTAAAGCAATCGTATAGCCATCCTCATCAAGATAAAGTAGATTATTTGTATTACTTAGTAGCTATGTTTATAAGAATATTGTCTAATAATTTTGCATGGTTGGCTTAGAAAAAATTATGAAACAGTGATTTGCTCTGTAAATAATAAAAACAATAAATGATTGCAAGGAACAATTTATCAGAGAAGTTTTTCTGTAAAGGATTGCAGCAAAGTTTGAGCAGCAAATTGGTTATTCAACTGTTTTGCAGCTCAAAAAAATTAATTGAGCAAAGCAAAGATTTCTCAAAGCTTGTGAAGAGAATAAAGTATATTTTATTGTTATATAGAAGATGTTGATGTAGGAGAAGAGAGGTAGAGCTATGGGAGCAGAGTTAAGTGCATAGACTCTGTGGGAATGTAGCATGGGGGAATTTCCAATGAACAATGTATCTGTTGATTTAAAACAAACAATTGGAAATTGGAACATGGTGCTTTGTGCCCAAGGCATGAATCCTTACAGAGACCCACTTTTTAGTTATGCTAGTGATTTGTGTTCACATTGCTTGGCTGCTGTATATTTTAAATTTTGTAATGTGTATTAACTTTTTAAATTTCATTTTAACTGTTTGCTGCCTGAAGTCATTTTTGAGATAACTGATCATATAAATTGGATAAATAAGTAAATCTCTCCAAATTTTCTTGATCACAATGCATTCATATAACACAGTAAGCCACAAAAAATGTGGCTAGTGGTTTTCAGAACATAGGAATAGATGCGATCAGTGTATTATTTATCAATTATTAAGAAACTAGCTTGTCATTTGGTGGAGTGGGAAATGAAATACAACTAGAGGTTATGCTCTTCCTTCTGTCTTGCTGATTAAAATAACTTTACCAATTTTCAGGATTATGTACTTAGCAATCTTTGGCTGAATTTTCACATTCGTAGTAAAACTGGGAGTATAATTTTGTATAAATTCTCCCATTATTTTCTGTGTCTGCTACAGAGAGCAAACTAGCATTCATGAACTGCTTTAGTAAGTATTTGCAAAACAGACTAACGGGGATTGAAAAAGCTACAATGATGCATAATATGGCTATTGTTCCATTTTTATTTTCTTCCTCATTATTATTACCTTTGATATAACCTACATCTTTTTTAACAAATTAGTTATTTCTACGAAGCAGAGAAAGAGTAAATGCATGTAGTTTCCAAAACATACAACATGATGACAAAAAAACAACAACCCTGTTGTGAAAGGCAAGTTTAGATTTTCTTATGTGTGATATAAGAATGTGTGGATCAGTAAACATTGTGGTTGTTTAATTATTCCCATTGATGGAAAACAGTTTAATCTGTTGATTCATTTTGTGTTTATCACTTAAATAGTAGTGTATGTTTCCATTCTTCCAATTGTGGATGGTTTTTCCTCCTCACTTATTTTTTGCACGCTACTGCCATCCTTCATATTGTCCCCATCTGTCTACCAGCATAGAAAGGAAGTACTGTATTGCCATTCAAATCATTGGGGTTTCAGCTACATTCACTATTTTAAACCACAGATAATGTCAGATCCAAGCACAAAGCCGCAAAATCCAATCAAGTCCAGTCCTTTATTTGCTTACATCTAATGGATAGAATCTTTGCAAAATACACCTATAATCTTCTAGCCTACTAGGTACATACTGAGAGACTCTAAGGCAGTGGTTCTCAACCTTTTTAATGCCACGATCCCCAACAGGTCGTAAGTCGAGGACTACTTAACTGGTCGTAAGTCGAGGACTACTCAACTGGTGCAGCACCATTTGCAGAATGGGACTTTTGGCGGGCTCAGCAGGGCAGAGACAGCCTGGACAATTCCTATTGGCTTTTGAAAGCCAATAGAATTAGACTATTCAAGAGAGTCTATTCTATTGGCTTTCAAAAGCCAATAGAATAAAAGGGAGTAGCACAGCTAAGGAAAGGGGGTAAAAAATGGCGGTCTGTGTTGTTTGGCGACCCCCATGAAATGGTCGTTCGACCCCAAATGGGGTCCCGACCCACAGGTTGAGAACCACTGCTCTAAGGTGTGGCTACCCGAACCTCTTCCCACTCAGGACTGTGTAGTCTCTTAATATGGACCTCCCTGGGAAAGTTCTGTGTTGCAAAAACTCTCTCTCTCTCCCCCTCCCCTGCCAACTGCTAATCCAGGTGCACATTCCATCATATCTAATTTCTCTAAGCTTGAACTGAGCAGCATCAAAATACTATTGCACAGGCATCATAACATGATTATACAGGAACTGGAACACAAAGAACCGGCCCTCTGTCCCCAATCCCTTTCTTCTTTTACCTCTTTCCATTGTATTTCACCAAAATAATAGCTAGGTGACCCAACTTAACTGCTTGGTTAGGATATAATATGTCATTTAAAATGATGTATACTTGGTTGTGGTCTTAAGTTAGATATTTAGTCAAGATCAAGGTTTTTCAGACTTAGAGAACCTGATAGGGGTTCCATGGGAGGTTAAAGGCAAAAACGTTCCCACAAACGTAGCCAGTTTTCTATCACAAGAGCTCTACTTCTTGGTCAGGAGTTCCGAAAAAGTTTACCAGATGCCCTGGCCTGATAAAGTTTAAAAATTTGTGGTCTAGAACCCTAAGTAAGAGTGAACAGGAAACTGGCAGATGATTAATGAAGCAAATGATTTAATCAGAAGGAAAACTTGAATAGAATTGGGAAGTAATCAGATGTTAATCTATTTTATGTAATAAATTATTTTGCATCCTAAACCTAAATGTTGTTATGGAAAGTGAGTCTCAGAGCTTCTAGCAGAATTGCAGGTGTGAGTAAAAGAAATCATGGTTGTAAATATTGTTGAATTTAGAGGAGAGAGAAGGGATTTTTTTAGTTTCCTTTTTCAATTGACACAGTAGAGAGTGGCGTTAATTGACCTTCGATAATAGCTTTATTATTACAGCCATAGGACATAGTAAGATATACTTGAAGTGCAGCTTATATAGGTTGCGCACTTAATCTGTATAATTGGATGTTCCATTAAGTTCTGGAATTCTGAATTGCTAAAATCTACATTTCAGCCCATACCTCTCCCCCAATAAATGCAGATATTTTTTCAAGTTTAGAGAAAGTAAAGGATACAGTTCTGTGTGAGTTCAAAAAATAGTCCTGTTCACTTAAGTGAATTTGAACAGAATTAAGTGTGTAGAATGTATAAAATATATTTTAGAATTTCTAATAAGAGTTTACACATCATTGTATCTATATACATTGTGCTGTAGCTATTTTTACTAAAAGGAGGAAAATCAGAACTGCTATAATTTGTGGATCAAAGTTTAAAATTCTCCACTTGTTTCAAGATTTGCAAAAGTAACTGATATAGCTAAGACCAAGAAAATATTTGTCTTAGTATCTGTTTCTAAAAAATATTTGTCTTGGTATCTAACTCTTCATAATTATCTTAGAATCAAACGTCAGTTTTCATAATAGTCAGCAAAGTCATTTATTTAAAAGAATTTGGATTTATAAACATAGTGAAGACATCTTATTTTTTTAAAGTATTTCTTTCTTTTTTTTCATTAGTTGGTAATCCCTTGAAATTTTAAGGAGTGTTATCTCCATTTTAAGCTGTGCTTTTTTTTGCATGTCTGAGCTTTAAAGAAAAACTTTTAAATTGGTTAATTTTCTACATTCCTGTCTACAATAGTTGGAATGTGACATATCACTGTTTTTTGAATTAGTAGTTAAAAGCTTTTGGGGCCATTGATCTGAAAACTGCAGTTACGTGATTTTTGAAACTCTTTTGCTATTTCAGAAGCCTTAAGCTATATAATTATATGACGTAAGTAGGAGCATTGATGAAGCTATTGATAGAAAGCAAGATCATTTCATTCTCTAACATAAATGTAATTCCCTGTTTATATATAATTTCTAATTAGCAGTAATGGTAAGTGTAACTAGAAATTAAATAGTGTACAGTTCGAATTATCCCAGATGAACAGCTTTTCAAAAATTTCACCTTGAATTAAGTTGATTCTCAGAAATTCAATTACTGTGAGTCTCAGGGCTTCTAGAAGAATTTCAGGTATGTATGTTGGAGAAATTATGCTTGTAAATACTATTGAATTGAGAAGAAAGATAAATGTTTTTAATTGACACAAAAGAGGATGTTGAAAATTATGACATATTAACTTACAGTTGAAGGGCAGCTTACATACATTCTACACCAGGGCTGTCAAATTGCCCCATGGGCCAGTTGCATTATGCAGAGGCCGCACCCACCCCAGGTGCAGCAATGCAAAAAAAGTTGTGATACGTCGCAATACGTCACGTGACACGGTGAGTTTGACACCTGTGTTCTACACTAACCATATCAACACTTTAATGTATTCTTGGAGCCCAAATTAAAACAATGAACTCTGAAGTAGAATGGAATGATAGCGGATATAAAATAACATAAGTTACATTGGGAAAATAACAATTTTGAATAGACAGCAAGTTTTTATTGGGTAACTCTTCTTTAAAAAATGTTAATATAAGCTTGGATTTTAAATGTTTTTCAGCTTTTGAATTTGCCAAATAAGGTCTGCTTGAATATGCATTTTGAACAGCCCAAATTTAATATGCAAACCTCTTTCTAATGATGTTACGGAGAAAATACCCTTTCACAGCAACTTGGTAAAGACTTTTTTATCTCCATATAGTTATATAGGCTGGTAATTGCTGCCCTTGAGTGAATTCTAACCATAAAATCTTATGTCTCCACAGATAGATGTATAATGATATGAGGTTTAGATAGTAAAAGTTTCATTAATGATGCTGGAAGTCTTCAGAAAACCTTGAGGATACATTTATAGGTAACTCTAAGCCATGATTTTTAAAACATAATTTCCTGATTATTCTCTGGTGGATTGGTTTGCACGTGCTGCCAGACCATGAAGAAATCAGTTGCATTATGATTTGACATCATGTCAGAATTATTTGGAATATTTTCAAGATTTAAAAACTACAGGTTATATTTTCTAGAAGCTGATACATTTATACAAAATTCTATATAATATACTACATAGCTTTGCAAAGGTAGCAATATACCTCTTTCAGTCAAAAAGTCCTAGATTTGGTGCATGTCTTTCTGAAAAAAATCTCTGAAAAAAGAAGTCATAAAACTCTGGAAAGTTGCTGCTATTCATGTAAAAAATTATAATCTGGATTAATAAAACATTTTTTGTAAGTTGAATCATGAAGTCTATTTACCTATCCATTAAAAGCATCTTCATATTGACTACCTTGAGGCTGCAGTTTTTGAATGAAATGGGTGATCATAACATGTTCTCAAATAGATTGAAGCCTAGAGGGAATTCTGACCTTGGGATAATTCTCAGACTTCACATTTTAGGACAGAATAAAAACAAAATTGCCCATTTAGGGTGAGAATGCTGATTAACAAGACACCTAGTAGGTGTACCTGGATGACTACACTTATATAATTAAAATCACAGTACAAGTGAGATGGTCTGTGAGTAATAATCCTACAAAAAATTACTTTTTCTGTGTCATATTTTCTAAAATAGAGTAACAGTTTTTGTTGTATTACAAGATTTCATCCCACTTTCTGCATCTGCTGAGTTTTCTGTAAAAGCTTATGGAAGTGAAAAAGATATTATAATTGCAGTGGATTCTTAGTTATGATAACCAAGTCTTCCCTTCAGGAGGGTTATATATGTAACCGAACACTAAGCATTATTGTAGGATAATTATTTGGGATTGAATGCGGTGGAATTTTTAAATAAATGATTAGACAGCTACGGAATTATAACTAGATAACTTTGAAACCTTGGTGTAATCAACATTATTACTATTTTTTTAATTGGAAGAGTCAAGCGCTTATGTATTGATATTTGTGAAATGATAATTTAAAATGACTACTGTTTTTTGTACTTTTTGGTTATGAGTCTTGTACATGTAGCAATATTGCATTATTGAAGTATCTGTTCTGTTTGAAGGTATCACAAAATGTATCATTTCCGTAAAATTATAGAGCTACTAGCTTGAGGGAAAGCATGGGAAAGTGAATTACAAGTAGTCCTTGCTTACTGACTGTCTTTTGTAGCAACTGATCAAAGTGATAACAGTACTTAAAAAAACTTTGCGACCAGTCCTCATACGTTCAGCAATTGCAGTGTCCTGCAGTCAAAGGATCACCATTGGTGTGCTTTACAACTGACTTGCAACATTCAGAGTTAATAGGGAAAGGCAGAGGTAAAATCATACGTCATAATCATGTGGGGTTTTTTGCTTACCAACTATGATATTTCACTTAAGACCAAAGGGGAAAGTAAGGTTATAAGCCTATCACAGTTACATGATTTTCTACTTAGCAACTGAATAGCTTAGTGACTGAGTTACTGATCCCATTTATGGTTGTTAATTGAAGACTACGTACCTGTATGCACTCTGTTATTGTCAACATATTGCATTGCATCTTCATTTATAGATTGTTGATTGAAACCTTTTTATACTTCCTTTGAGGGATTTATCTATAGCACTCTCTTTTTGCCTTCTGTAGAGTATGCCTTGGGTGGAATATTGAGAGATTGACATTCTTCCCAGCACTTTATCAGGAGCGCATGTTTATTCTGTTCTCTAGGCCTGGTTCTTAACATCTGGGGAGAAATTTATTTTTGATGGGTAAGCTGTCATCTGCCTTCTTCCATATTTGAAGGTTGTTACTGGGAATAACTAATTTGCCATTTGGAAAATTCTTATAGTGCTTGTTTATGTAATGCTTAATGATGATACTGTATTGGATACAATCAGCATAAGATTTTATGCCAATAGAAAAGGAAGTCCTTCTGAAACCATGTAATTTTCTTGTTAATAGATGTGGGTTATGAAAAATGTATTGCATCTATGTCAACAAAACTGCATTGATTTTTGCTGTATTTCTAGACTCAGTTCAGATTATTGTTAGCACTAGTAGAAAAATCAACAAAAGGAAATGTTTCAAATGATGGAGAAAGGTATATACACAATTGGTTTCTCTTTTTACTTGTAGTGAACAAGAAAATTTAATTCCAGTGAATAATATCAGTGTCACTTAATCTTTTATTTCCTTGACAAATTCAGTTTTTAGTCTTTGTTTTACAGAAATAAGCCAATCTTATTTGTTGATCATTGCTGAGGTCGCAGCAGCCAATTTGCATTTTAAATTTTCTACAAATAACAAAAAGTTGCTGAAAGTAGAGTGGCCTACTTTCAGGATGCCAGAAGGGGGTGGAAGATCTCACTGGCCCTGATTATGAGCTGTGGGCTCCTGTGCTATAAAATACAGGGCAAAATGTTTGATGGGCTTTTTGCAAAGCTAAATGAATGCCTTGTATTCCTAGATAAACAGTACCTGCTATAAAACTGTCATTATTATTTACTCCAATAATTAGTGAATCCTCCAAGCGGGTGGATTTCCACATGGCAAAGCCAAGACCAAAGATCTGGGTAGGGAATGTTGGTGTATGGAAATCCAATCATTTCTGGCTTTGCTATGTTAATATTATATCAACATAACTGGCCAGACCATTCCTCTCAGCCTAAGTTTAGAAGGCACTAAAGAGTGGAAAGAAACAGTGGCTTTTATTCTTGAATATAATCCAGTGATAAGTAAAATAAATTATGGAATCTAAATTTGCTACATATTGAAAATGTCCAATTCTTTCAGTTAATTTGTCATATAGTTCTAGATTTTTGACAATTCTACTAATGGTTTTCATGATAAATTACCAGAAAGCAAGAGATTACATTATTACATTGTTTATCAATGTTTTGCCAGTTTTAACAAAATAACCTCTCCCACCTGCACCCTGCCATTAAATGGGTATTGTTCCCATGTATATATGCATGTATGTATTTACTTATTTATTTATATCCTGTCTTTATTATTTTTATCAATAACTCAAGATAACATATCCAACACTTACTTCCTTCTCTTATGTTCCCCTCAACAACAATCCTGTGAGGCGAGTTGGGCTAAGAAAAAATGACTGGCCAAGGACATCCAGTCAGATTTCATGCCTAAGACATGACTAGATCAAACTAGTATTGAATCCTAATTGAACTATTCATATCACAGTCTAAGGGTGTATTTGACTTATTATTATTTATTAATTTGTTTATTAATCAAATTTATATGTCCACCCATCTCATGAAAAGTGACTCTGGGCAGCATACAACAATCCAATAAAAAAGTAGAAGTATAAGACAATTATTATCTAAAACTATTATATAATAATTATTTTTAAAAGCATTAAATTTTTTATTAATCAAATTTATATAACTGTCCATCTCATGAGAAGCCACTCTGGGTGGCATACAGCAATCCAATAAAAGAGGAGAAATGTAAATCAGTCATTATCTAAAGCCTTATATAATAATTATTTAAAAGGCATTAAACATACAGTATTTATTAATCAAATATATTTGGCTGCCCTCCTCATGGAAAGTGACTTTTTTCCAAAGATCCCAAACCAGGATGATTATTTGGCTGTTGGTTTAATTTTTGAAATATGTTGTCAAGATCAATAATCTGGCAGGATTAAAAAAAATTAGACATATCTAGAGCAGATAATCTTACAGGTACACCTTGTTTAGTGACCACATTTGGGACTGTCAGCTTGGTTGTCAAGCAAAGCACTTGCGAAGTAAAACTGTGATTGTTACTTCAGATTTCCTTTGCTTTATAGCTCTTCAGAAGTAGAAAATATGAGGACTGGTCACAAGTAACTTTTTCATCCCTCCTGTAACTGCAAATGTAACTGCAAATGGTTGCTAAATGAGTCAGTCGCTAAATAAGGACTACCTGCATTGGTTGTTCACCAAGACGGAGAGAAAATACAAATACCCTCAAAATATTTTTAAAATTGTACATTTTAAAAGTTCTGCATATTAACTGCTTTTTATCAAATTCATTGCTACAAATGTCTTGGATGTCTTGGAATCTGATTATACTGATTATCACATGGAAGTACATTTGTCAAGTGTAGTGGATGTTAAATTAATAAGATTATTTACATCCCATGAAATTTTGATGAATGTGGCTGATAACTGAAAAACTCATGGGAGGCCACAGGAAATACTAGAGCGATAGGCTAGACTGGCAATGGAAAAAACATGGGAAAAAGCAGTGGTAAACAATTTCCATATTTTTGTCAAAAAAGAGGCATGGAATTTTGCTCCACTCAGAAAGAATTTGCTCAATTCAACAATATTTTGCTCAACTCGAAAATTTATTTTTTTAAAGAGTTCTTGTCTTTCTTTTTGAGAGAAATAGTTATTGTTGTTCTTAATATAGTATGTTCTAGTGTCTTAGTGGTATCAGATTGAAATTATTTTTATTTCCTAGTTGGAAATGGCTGGTATGTATTTATATCAGAAATGTATACGCATATATGTAGATTTATAGCAGGGCATTATTTAAGGAAAAAAGGAATGAGGGATGTGAACATAATGGTTTAGGATAGTACATAACTATAATGATATGCAGGAAAGACCTTGGGAGATTGGGCAAAGAGACATTGCCAAGGAAAAGATCAGATAACAGACAGCTTAGCCCACACATTGCGTGAGGCAAGAGGCTCAAAAAACACTCTCAGGAGAAATGTTGGGTTGTAAAGGAGACGGGCGTGGGATTGTACTTTCAGATTTGAAAACTTCTGTCAATATAATTTTAAAATAAAGTAGAATTAGCTCATCTGGTTGTCTTTCCTATCTAGTTAATCCTATGAGGATGACATCAACCTTGCAAGTCAAACAAACACCCCCCCCCCCCAGCATCTCTTATCTGACCATTCCCATGGTACTGTTTCTTTACCCAGTTTCCCAAGGTCCTTCCGCATACTATTACAATAAGTCTGCATTGCAAACAAAGGGAGTGTGCCTTGTTTCAACAAAGTTAGGACTATGGTCATAACATTGTTCTTTAACATAAAGTGACAAAGAATGAGTCGTCCAGGGAAAAAACTCATAATGACTTTTGAACTGGACTCTTAGTTATACACAACAAAGGAAGTTGAAATAACCACAGGAATTCTAGCCTTCTTGACCTCTGCTATAACACTTAGCAAAAATAGAGTTTCAAACCCTTCCATAGAATTTAAAGATATATGTGGATGTCATTTGGGTAGGTCAAACTGAGTAGTGAAGAAACAATGGAATGGCTGAAGTTAAAACCTGGTATTTTACAAATTAGAATATTTTACAAATTAGAATAAGAGAAAGGCAACTGGTAACCCCCTTCTCTAATGTTTTGAATTTCTTGTCTTAACATTCCCAACTGCCTATGGCTAATAAGGGATTGTAAAAGATTCTTTGGATGGTTGAAGCCAGAATGAGGTTTTTATGAGGAAGGAATTGCAGTATTTGTTCTGCTATTGATTATACTGCTGTACTGTCCTTTTTGTTGACATGCATCCTTTTAGTTGATTTTTATGTATTGTGGATTGCTCTCTCTTTATATATCCTATTGATGAATCTTTGAAAGTTAAAAAAAAATGAAGTACATCATGTCAAGTTTGCCTATTGATAATATGTACTGTCTTGGGCATAAAAAAAGATCTTGATTCCAGTATAACATAAGGTTGTGAAATCAGTGTAAATAATAATAAGCACGTCCAACTTATTTTAGTGGGAACAAAGTCCAACTGGCATCATGGTTTCATCTCTGTGTATTTGGATTAGGGGTCAGACCAGTAATAAAATCTGTTACAAGACAAAACGTGATTTGATTTCAGAATCATCTCTGATCTACACCTTCTGTACTTGGTAACTCCAGATACAAACAGGAGCAGAGTTGCTGCTTGGGTTGACACTGCTAGATTAGATGGGCCAAAAATCTGATTGTAAGTCCCAATATAAATTCTCACTGATGGTCACATTTTATGAACTATTGTCATAATGCAAATAATAGCTATAAAATACATATATGGTTCAGTTTTAAATCATTCCTCTCTTTTTATCAACTTTATTAAATTAAATATAAAATAACAGAAAAGGAAAAATTATGGGGAGGAAATAATAAAGGGGAATAAAGAAAAAGTGACAAGAAAAAGTGACAAGAAAAAGTGGGGAATTGATTTCTGACTTTCTTTAGTACAGACACAAATATATAATACCTCTTATTCTAAGTTAAAACAAAACATAAAAACGTCTTGTAAAATATACAAATCAAATCAATCAAAATAACATTAAAATATATAATAAAAAACTCTCTTACTCTAGGTTTAAAAATAAACTTAATATAGGTCTAAAGAATTTAAGTCTAATAAGAATAAAAGTACACAATATTAATCATAACAAATCTAATCAAGTCCTAAAATCAAATTTTCATTTTTATCTTTCTCAAGCAAGTAATCTAAAAATGGTCTCCAAATAGAAACAAAGCTAGATAGGCTTTTTTTTCTAGAATCCTAGTTCTTCAACATTTTTATTCATGAAAAGGTAAATGGAATGGTTATTAGATTTATAAAGGATACAAAATGTATTAGAAGAGTAATACTTTAAAAAAGAGAAATAAAACCCAAAACAGTTTTGATACTTTCAGAAAAATGGGCTAAAAGTAACAATGAAATTTAGTATGAGCAAATGAAAATTTTACTTAAGAAACTGAAATTAAATGCAGAGATGGGGTCCGTGATATATGACTTTGTAGTAGGACATATGAAAAGAATCATGGAATTGTAATTAATTACAAACTAAATATGAGCAAATGAAGTATAATTTCAAAATTATGTAAATAATACTGGTTCTTCTACAGTGGTAGACTTGATATCAAACATTGTGTTTAGTTTAGCAAAAGGATTTAGATAACGCTCACCATGTGCAAAAAGGAGCAAAAAGGATGGTATAAAGGTATAAAGAAAAATTGAAGGCATTAGGAATATTTAGCCTTGAGAAGGAGACAGAGTGGGAATAGTCAGTTTGGTCTAGTGGTTAAGGCACCAAACTAGAAATTGACACCGTGACTTAAAGTCCCATCTTAGCCATGAAAATCAGCTGGGATGACTGGGCCAGTCCATCTCATCTCTCTCAACTCAATTCAGGATTGAGGTGTGATGGATATTTCCACTGCCTTGAACAAAATAATATAGGCAGGATTAAAATACATAAATAAATAAATGGGTCCTTGGTGCTCTCTGAGCTTGGTTGTTTTCTTGCAAACATTTCATAAATTATTTTTAAATTTATTTAAATGTAAATTCATAAATAAATACAGGTAGTCCTTGACTTCCAACCATTCATTTAGTGATAATTCAGAGTTACTACAGCACTGAAAAAAGTGGTTCATGATCATTTTTCACACTTACAACTGTGGCCGCGTCCCCATGGACATGTGACCAAAATTCAGAGGCTTGGCAACTGGTTTATATTTATGACGGTCGCAGAGTCCCAGGCTCATATGATCATCTGTTGCAACCTTCTGACAAGCAAAGTCAGTGGGAAAGTCAGATTCAGGTAACAACCTTAAAAAACAACCTGTCTCTAACTTAACAATTGCAGTGTTTCACTTAATAAACATGGCAAGATGTTAAGTGAGTTTTGCTCCATTTTACCATCTGCCTTGCTTAGCAAGAGAAATGTTGGGCTCAATTACGGTCATAAGTCGAGGACTACTTGTAAATATCATAGTGCTCTTTAAATAACTTGAGAGAATGATTATGCAGAAGTCAATAATTATTTTCTTCTCTTGGTGCAGGTCATAGAAAGCTGGTTTTAAATAATAAAATAATAATAATAATCATCATCATCATCATCATCATCTACTGATATTACGAGAAATGTCCCTTGGTTAAACATACAGGGTGGATTTCTCATCACTGGATGTGTTTAAGCAAAGGCTAGAGAAGATCAGTAGTTTAAATATTGTGGCTTGATTATCTATTTGTTTATTCTAAAAATAAGGCTGTTGGCTATTCAGCTGAATTATGGAAATAAAAGTGTATTGTTTTAAATGAATTTTGGAAAGGAACAGTGAATTCTAGTTTACAGCCAATACAGTACTATTACCCTAAATTAGATATTGTACAAAGGAACATGAGAAATATTTTGCGTGCGTCTTTTTGAACTGAGTTTGCCCCAACTAAGTATTAAAACAATTCTTGCTACTACCTACACAGCTGCTAGCTCTTCATTTTTTTTATTAATAAAAGTGCATTATGTTCCTGAAATTTTAGTATAGTTGACAACAATTTTGGCTTATCAACTAAAGAAAAAATGCTGTCAGAATTCCTGAAAGCATAATGTAACTGTCATTAGCCTCCTACACAAGCTTTTCAAAGAGAGCTTATTTGCTAGAAGGAGATGGAGATGTATTGATTGTAAAGTGTGGATATAGCAAAGTTTTTAAAAAGCTTTCATTGTATGATACATGTTTACTTTAAGAATGGTACTACATGGTTAAATTTTCTATTTAGTAATATTTTTCCAGAAAATATTTTTCTCCTTTTAAGCGAGGACATATTAAGAACGTAGGTGTTAGTTTTATTTAATGAAAGCTATTGTGAGGATAATGTGTAGTGGTTCATAAGCTCTTGAAATTCTGTTTTTGAAGTAGTCCTTATGGGCAATATTGAAGAATCTTTTATTTTTAACAATTCCGTTAGTTCGTATTTGATGTGCTTTGTCTTTTTAAAATGGTAATTAATTTTTTCTCTGATTGCCTCTAATCACTACAGAAAGCAAGCTTAGAGATGTCTGCTATACTCAATTACTGTGCTTTGTTTTCAGCGATGTCATCATTATTTTTAATCATTGTTAAAAATTAATGCTAGCATTAGCGTACATTAATGCACATTAAATTAGTATTGAGGATCAGTAACTATCATTCTGGTCCAGTGCTTCTGCCTTGACCTGTTTTTACACATGCTTTTTATATGTGAATTGCTTTACTGCACTTATACATACATACAAAATTAAATACATTTGAAGGATAAAATTAGTGCTCTAGGTGGTTCTCAACTCATGACTGCAGTTGGGACTGGAATTTCAATCATTAAATTGTGATGATTGTAAATTGAGGAACCCACATGACCAGACCCAATTTTATGACTGTTTATATGGCAATCATTAAGAGAATCAAGATGTTGTAAATCTGAATCACATGATTGTTAAGTGAACCACAAGGTTGTAAGTGCTAACATATTCTCCTAAAAGGGTGTTTTTTTGCCAGAAACCAGCAAAAACACTAGAAAGGGCAAAAAAATGTTGCAAATCACAGTCATATGACTACAGAATCTGCAATCGATGATAAATGTTAGTCAGTTTCTAAGCCCATAATGCAGTCATGTGACCATGGGAGGAGGATGCAACATTTTGATATGGCTAGAATGATATGGCTGCTTTATGGGTTATAAAGCACCTTTTCGGAGGCAATTGTATCTCCATACAGTCATTAAATGACCAGTCTTAAGTTGAAAAATATCTGTAGTTATCATGTTTCCCTGAAAATAAGAGCCACCCAGAAAATAAGCCCTGATTTTTGGTGTGCGCCTAATATAAGCCCTACTCCCAAAATAACCCTAGGTAAGAGCTCGCTCACTCCATCCAACCGTACGGTTGTTCACTGCTGCAATCGGACAGGAGAGTGTGTGTCACACTGGTGCTGTCGCCACAAGTTGAAGCAAGGCAGGTGGGGTAGAGCTGCCCCATATGCCCCACACCTGCTTACCTCAGGGCCTCCACAGCCAGGCCACTCCCTGTTCGGCGACCTCTGCTCACCAGTTCAATGACCCAGCTGCCTGCCCATCTCTTCCCGTTCACTCCCCACTTGAGCCGGACTGCCATGCTATGGATGATGGGCAGGGGAGGCTCAGTCGCCTTACCCGGCCCCCTTCTGCTGTTTTGGAGCCAGAGGGGAGTGATAGAAAGAGGCTCTACTGCCGCCGCACAATAGCTGCATCTGCCGCTGGAGGGGCTTTCCTTGGTCATGGTGCCACCACTTCGCCCCGCAGATCACCTGCCCAGTGGCAGTCACAGCCTCCTTTCCCTCAAATTCTCCCATGGTTTAGGCTGAGGCCAGGTGGCGCAAGCCTCCCCTGCCGCATCCCTCCACCTGCCAGACATCTGCCCGCTCCCTCTGTCTGCCCACAGCCACAACGGCTTACAGGGCTTCTCAGGGCAGACGCTTGGGAGGCACGGGCAGTGCTGGTGGAATGCACCTTCAGGTGAGGAGAGTGGCACGGACATGTGGGGGCAGCTGAAGGACCAGGCAGCACAAGCCTCCCCTGCCACCTCCCTCCGCCTGCCAGACACCCACCAAAGCTGCCCGCCTGCTCCTCATACTGTCTGCTTGTCCACAGCTGCAACAGCTTACAGGGCTTCCCAGGGCAGAGGCTCAGAAGGCGAGGGCAGCGCCAGCAGAATATGCCTTGTGGCGAGGAGGTAAGTGCTGTGGACAGGCGGAGGCAGCCAAAGGATCGGGCAGAACAAGCCTCCTCTGCCACCTCCCTTCGCCTGCCAGACACGGGTCTTGTTTTCAGGGAAACGCTGTACTAGTGTTTTTCGCCCCTTATATTACAGTAATACACATTTAAACAGTACTATTGAAATTAGAAACTGTGACTTGAATATTGGGACTATGGAAACTTATCTTAGCATATAGATCTACACCTTAAGGTAGGCTATTTAATTTTATAATATGTATTTCAATATCTTCTCTACTTTTCAATTAATTGTGATATATAAATGGACAGATGGGTTGCTATGCATTACTGTAATTGGCACTTTTAAAGGATTATGTCCTTCCATATGCTTAAACAATTCCTATTTAATGAGTATAGCTCTGTCTAATGGCAATGAATGGAAACTGTCAGGATTGATTCCTCATTTCTTCAATCTTTCCCATGCTGTAAGGAAGCTATCCCACTTCGATGTTTTTCTATCTCAAAAGTAGGTGAAGGAATGGATGAAGAACCCTCACCCATTCCCACTTTTATGAATGCTCAATTATTTATCCCATATAACAATTTGTTTAACAATTACAATTGGGACCAACAATTCCATTGCTAAGTGATGTGGTCATTACGTATAAACATGACTACTATGGTCATGAGAGGACTAATTCTAAAGCTATTTTTTCAGGGGCATCGTAATTTTGTTTGCTAAACAGGACAATCATTAAGCCAAGAGTACTTGTAAATTTGTTAGCTTTCAGGTGCCAAAAGGTTTCTTACTGGTTTTATAATCTTCCTCAAAACCAACATTAAAGTAGAAAAATATTGATGTTTGGCTTTTAAGTGACTGGTCACTTTTATTGACAATTATTTTAAAAGCAAAAGCAAATAGAGACATATTTGCTATAATAAGTCTAAAGTATTTTACTGGTATGTATTTCTTTTCAGTAGCAATGCAGCAAGTTTTGGATAATCTTACCGATTTACCCTCATCATCAGGAGCTGAAGAAATAGACCTTATTTTCTTGAAAGGAATTATGGAAAATCCTATTGTAAAATCACTTGCTAAGGTATGAGATATTTATTTATGACAGTTAATTTCCAAAAGTTCAATGCTCCTTCTCATGTAGGCTAGTTCCTTGGACATTCCTGATACATCAAGTGAGGAGAATTGACTATGAAATAGTTTTCAAAGAGAGGGCAAACTGTAGGGGATTCCAGAATACCCCAAGAGTGCATTGCTATAATCTAGCAGCAAAAATTGCTGAATTTTAACAAGATAATTGTAATCTATTCTGGGAGGATTCTAAATGGTTTTAGAATTAGGAAAAGTTAGAGATCCTACCTGGAGGATGTTTTTTTTTTTCCCATATCACCCTAACCCCCACCCCATCCCAAAGTTTTGTTATTGACAGTAGCAGCTCTAACCCCTATGTGATAATGCCCCATGTCAATAATGACTTCTTATGGCCCTCCAGAGAGTTGGGAGACTGAATTATGGGGACCAGTTGCATAAACATTGCTGATATTTAGTGTATGAGATAATATGATATGCAAGAGGGTATGAAGGTTGGAATACATTCTTCTGATCGCATTGTTGTTCAGATGTGGGGCCTCCAAACTTAATTATTTTAATTGCTGTGGTAATTCTCAAGTGACCATTAAATATCTTTAACTTCATCTTCTAGATTTCAGTAAACATGCATTAATTTGATGTTTCAAAAATAGCTTGTGAAAAGATAAAAGAAGGATATCTGATCTGTATATAGAGAGCATAGGGAATTATAATCTGAAGTTTTGATATTGTGTTTCTTCAGTATACACTTAATAGATGAATGGCAGTTTCTTCTCCAAAAGGGTAAATACTATTTAGGTAACCCTTGATTTATAACCATTCATTTAACAACTGTTCAAAGATATGATGGAATCAAAAAAGGTGACTTATGACCAATTCTCACATTTACACCTGTCATAATGTCCCCATAGTCACATGATCAAAATTTGGATGCTTGGCAACTGGCATGCATTTTCATTCATTGCAGCATCCTGAGATCATGTGATTGCCAACTGCAACCTTTCCAGTTGGCTCCAACAAGCAAAGTCAATGGGAGAAGCAGACTTAACAAGTTAATAATGCAGTATAAAATTGGGCGTGACTCACTTAATGACTGCTATGTAGTGAACTTTGTTCCTAATTGTGGTTGTAAGTGAAGGACTGTCTAGTCCACAGGTCGGCAACCTGCGGCTCCGGAGCCGCATGCGGCTCTTTGAGCCTTCCCCTGTGGCTCCCAGCCTCCTCTGCCTTTGCAGAGACAGAGAGAGGAATTGCGCTTCCCTGCTTCTCTCTCTCTCTCTCTCTCTCTCTCTCTCTCTCTCTCTCTCTCTCTCTGTGTGTGTGTGTGTGTGTGTGTGTAAAAAAGAGAGTGCACTCACAGTGTTCTCCGAGGAGCTGAAAAGCTTCTGGGCGGAGCTCCTCCCTTTGCTGCGTCTCTGAAGGAAGCAGGAAGCAGGAAGGGCAGGAGAGAGCTAGCTAGCCCAGCTAGGCTGACTCAGGAATTCTGGGAGTTGAAGTCCATGAGTCATAAAAGAGACGAGGTTGCCTACCCCGGAAGTTGTTGGACAACAGCTTGAAGCTTGCCAGGTGAGTAGCAGATAGGAGGGGGGGGGGAGAAAGAGAGAGAGAGGGAGAGAGAGAGAGGGAGAGAGAGAGAGTGGGGAAAGAGGAGTGGCAGACCAAGGGCAGATAGAGAGGGAGGGAGAGAGAGACCCTTTTGACATCTAAAATGAAGATAACACTGCATATATCCTTTTTTTAACCTATGTGTGTATATAATTTTATTCTCTTAAAGAATTCTCTTGGTGATCATTGTTTTAATAGTATGGATATTCCCAAGAGTCATATTTTTACTTTTATTTTTAATGTGTATATGTGTGTGTGTGTCTGTGTGTGTGTATATATATATACACATATACACACACACACATACACACACCTATAATAAAGGTAAAAAAGGATATATGCAGTGTTATCTTCATTTTAGATATCAAAAGGGTTTTGCGGCTCCCAGTGTTTTGTTTTTGGTGGGAAACGGGTCCAAGTGGCTCTTTGAGTGTTTTGGGTTGCCTACCCCTGGTCTAGTCCAACCTGATGAAAGGATGATTTAAATTTAGGTTGTCCCCACTATTCTAGGCATCAGATGAAAAAAGATAAATGTGGGTATTCCTTACTGTATTCCTCCCAGCTGAAGATAAATTTATGGAGAAAAATTAGCTTTGCTTTTGCTAATCTGAATACAGTATGTGTGATTTATACTTTCTTAGTCTCGTTTACCTTGCATTAAGTTTGCAGTCTTGCAGAGTAATGCTTTAAGACTTGGGAACTGGTGCCCCTACATATTTTTAAAGCAAAGAATCAGGCTACTATGGTAAAAGTACATATCGTAAGGAAGCAGATGTAAAATAATGATTCTAGTTTGCTAATTTGATTATCCTAAAAACACCATCTTTCAGTATAGACCCATTTCATATTGGTACATATATTTTCATGTAACATTTTATTTTGTAAGATATTTAGTCCTTATAACATCAGCATTATCTGTGGGGAGAATCTATACCAGAATCTGAAGCATAATTGTGCCTTACTATTTCCAAAAGGCTGTGTATTAATCTTATTATATTACTTCAGTTACTAGGAGTAAAAACAAGTATTCAGAAAAATATATTTGCAGAAGTGCTGTTTTTTCAAGGGTCCTGAAGCAAAGATAAAAATCCTGCATGAAATAACAATTTGCAGAAAGTACAATATAATTGGTCAACCTGAGTTGTTATCAAAATACCCAGTAAGTATTGTAAAATCAATAGTAAATCAAATATACTTTTCTTGTTTGTATGGCTTGTTCTGTAATTTTTATAGGCTCATGAACGATTAGAAGATTCTAAACTTGAGGCTGTGAGTGATAACAATCTGGAGCTGGTCAATGAGATTCTTGAAGACATCAGTCCATTAATAAATAAAGATGAAAATATTGCCGAATTGATTGGTATACTAAAAGAACCACACTTTCTAGTAAGTGTATTTTCTAGTCTTAACAATTAAATATATTTTTGTTCAATTGCTGTAAAACATATTAAAATAGCTTTTGTTTTAAAGACAAGACTTTATGGTTCAGATCTAAAAAATACTGTGTTAATGTTAGATTGAAGATATAACTTCAGATGTGTTTGATTTTGAACTATAAATATATTTTGATTGATTAATAACTTCAATTATCATTTCTATTTAATTTACTTCAGATTAGACTATAATTTAACTTTTTGTCTGAACTGGATCATTTCTGTTGTTTTGACTTGAAGAAAACATGCTAAAATGAGCAATCTGTAGAAAAATTCTCTGTATGATGAGTAGAGTTTATCATATTTTGCAGTTGCTATTTGCAAAATTGAGGAGTTGCCCTATTAATATTGTAGGACCCTTCTGGATTGCCAAGAAAGGGCCTTCAAATTATTCTGTGTAATTATTGGCCAATTATAGCAGAAAAAAAGATGTATTAAATGTATCATCTCATCCATTCTCTATTTGCAGTCACTCTTAGAAGCTCATGATATTGTGGCATCAAAATGTTATGAATCTCCTCCCTCTAGTCCAGAAATAAATAATGCTTCAGTGAACAATCAGATAGTACCAGTCGATGCTATTCGTATACTTGGAATTCATAAAAGAGCAGGGGAGCCTCTGGTAAGTATGACTTCTCCCCTCTTAAATATAAATATATTTGGCAGACTTGCATAATGTTTCTCATTTGTTTAATTATTAAAGTTATAAGATTGCAAAATGCTTCTTGAATAGAAACTAAAATATAAAAGTATAGTGGGAGAGACATAGTTCTTTAAAAACCTGTTTTTATATATTGAGGCAGTCCAGTGCTTTTGTGGGACTGCAAGCTTTCAGTGTGTGAGTGTATATGAAAGAACGAATAACACATTTCATTGAAAACACTAATATGCTCCCAGGAGAAGAAATGCTAAAGACTTGCTTTATCTATGCATGTTCTTCAACCAGTAAATAGAGTAGATTAAATAAATTTATGTTAATAAGTTAGATAAAGATTAAAATAGTTGTGTTCAGTAAATTGAAAATGTGAGAAATCCATGTTTGTAAGTCAATTCCTTATATGAAATACTCTTGCTTTTGGATTTCAGGATCATAACAGTGTATAAGTTTTAACAGCTCTTATGTAATGTCAACTAATAAGAAATCACGTTGTTAAGATTCTAGTTCTGAAATGGGGATAAATGTTTCAGAGATAAACTCTGATGCCCTTCAAATGTTCATTTAGGGTGTGACATTTAGGGTGGAGAATAATGACCTGGTGATTGCAAGAATCCTTCATGGAGGAATGATAGACCGACAAGGTCTCCTACATGTAGGTGATATCATTAAAGAGGTTAATGGTCATGAAGTTGGAAACAATCCAAAAGAATTGCAAGAACTCCTGAAGAGTATTAGTGGTAGTGTCACTCTGAAGATTCTTCCTAGCTACAGAGATAATATTGTTCCCCAACAGGTTAGTAGTATTGTCCTTGATTTGAAGCTATATAGTGAATGTTATTTTGTTTTCTTTCCTCAGTCTAATCAAATATGTTAACTCAGCTATGGTCATATTTAAAGGTGACAGCTGTCTGCAGTTAATATTTTGCTAAGAGCTACTTAAAACATATGTGTAAATGCACTGTAGTTACACATACTTACAGGAATTTCATTCAGAATGCAGGCACTGTAAAGCTGCAGCTGACTACAACTCAAGTGTATGAAAAATTGCATGTTACTACCATATCTATTACTATTATTAGATTTTTATTCCCCTTTTAAAATATTTTGGGCCAACTCAAGGCAGCAAACAAATCTAATGGTCTTACCTATTTCCCCTACAACAATATCCTGTGATGTGGGTTGGGCTAAGACTAGCCCAAAGCCATCCAGCTGGCTTCTGTGCGTAAGGGAGCTCTAGAACTCAGTCACCTAGTTTCTAGGCCAGTAACTTAGTCACTTACACCAGGGGTAGGCAACCTTGGCTCTTTTATGAGTTGTGGACTTCAATACCCAGAATTCCTGAACCAGCCATGCTACTCAGGAATTCTGGGAGTTGAAATCCACAAGTCATAAAAGAGCCAAGGTTGCCTACCCCTGACCTAAACCAAATGGGCTCTCTATTGAAGATGAAAGCGAAGATATTAATTTCTGAGCAACAAATTAATGCAATAATTTTGGTAAATTCTTAAAAACAATTCCTTGAGAGTAAAATTATACATTACATTCTATTGGTTTTATTTCTTTCTGGCTCTATGTATAACTCACACCCACACATCTTATTTATGTCTAGAAAGAACACTCTGTCACTCTGGGAAAAGTGGTTAAATGATAGAGGTTCCGGGCAATGATTGTATTTTGCCTGATGTGATCAAATGTAACTGCAAATGGTGCCTTTGCTGTCATGCCTTTGCTGTCATCTCTGTATGTATGTATGTGTATATATATATATATATATATATATATATATATATATATATATATATATATAAGATTTTGGGGTACCAGTAATAGTCCTTCTCTATAAGAAGGGTAAATGGGATGAGCCAGCTAACTGTAGACCAATTGGCATCTAAACAATGAACATCAGTAATGGACAGATTCTAGAAGGAATCTTAGGGGATAAATAGGGTGGCTTTGGTGATGGATAGTGAATTGTTGTCCATATTTGGATACTATGACACTTTACTCAGAAATATATGAATAATTTAAATCCATATATCTGTCATTTTTGGACTTTAGTCACTTTTGATTCCATAGTAGGGAGATTCAATGGGATAAGCTCAGTGGTGGGATTCAGCCAGTTCACATTGGTTCAGTAGAACCGGTAGCTAAATTTTGCTGCATTCAAAGAACCGGTTGGCTTCCAGAAGTCCAGTCTAGATGTTGGAAGCCTCCCAGGCCTAGAACAGCCCGCTGGAAGTGCATGGATGTCACTTCTGAAAGTCCGTTCTAGGCCTCAGAAGCCTGGAGGAGGCCTCCCAGGCCTACAACAGCCCACTGGAAGTGCATGGATGCCACTTCTGGAAGTCCATTCTAGGCCTCGGAGGCCCAGGCCTGCGTCAAATAAGAGAACTGGTTGTTTAGGTATTTGAATTCCACCACTGGATAAGCTCAAGAACACACCATGGACAGGCAGTTGCTCCAGCTGATTTTGTATTTGTATGCTGTAAGGTGTATAAGGGCTACTCACTAATGAAATATGGATGCAGCATGGTATGCATCAGAGATGTATTTTAGACCTTGCCCTGTTCATCAACTCTGATTGAAATTGTGAACAAATCAGCCATGCCCCTAAACTTGCAGGCTGCAAATAATCAGTACTGCTAAATGCAGATGATGCAGTCCCTATTTCCCACTGTGCTATTGGACATAGAAGGATGATTCTTTCTGTGAGATGGAATATAGAGGGAAACTTTAGAAAAGCTCATCTAGGCAGTCTCCAGATTATGAAAAAGGTCTGTTCCTAAGTTTGTGCTTAAAGTGAATTTATACAGTAGTTTAATCAGATACATATTTTTCTTATTTATCATCCTTTAGTCAAATTTGAATATATAAAATAGTGGAGATGTTCTGAAGCTGCACAGTGTTTTCATGAGCATACAAAGTAGTGTAAGCATTTATTATGAAGTCTTGTATTTAACATAAAATTTTAATATAATAGAGTTTATGGAAATTTATTAATAAGTGTGAATTATCTGTTTGTCAGGAGTTCTCAGCTCAGGGACCACCTGTATTTTTAAATAGCTGGGAGTGGTTTTCTACTCTTAAGAGAAATAGGATGCCCCATCATGATTACAGTTCTCTAATGATTTGAATATCCGTAACAGCCATCGTATGATTTTTCTTCACTAAAGGAGGTGGTTTAGTTTGAGCTGTTTTGAAAATTTTCCAAGTTAAAATGCCCACCTGGGGCTTTATGCTAAGAAAAATATCCTTGTGATAGCCCTATACTCACTACACCCAGATAAATTGTCAGTGCCTTCATTAAGTTAGAAGTTGTGGCCTAATTCAATCTCATTACATAAAAAGTAATTTTATCCTTTCAGAACTATGATTTTCTGAATAAACCTAAAATATTTTGATGCAATATTTGGAAAATATTACTTTGTAACTGAATTTGTGTGTTGGAACTTTCTGTAGCACCCATGCATTCACTGCTTTTTAGTCATGCTTTGTTCGGAAGCCTTTGTTTATAAAAGACAATGCAATACACTGCATGAAATAATAATAATTCTGAGAATTGACTGAAAGATACGGAATAAAATAAATTAACTTTGAACAAACATTAAACTATGTACAGAATGTCTTTAAAATTGTATTAGTAATCATTGAGATGGTTATTTCATATAAAGGCAAGTCCCTTTTTATAACACTAATCAGTTGTAACCTTTCTGTTTATTGCTTTGGGACAAAGTTTTCTTCTGTGGTAGATGGCATAATCTTCTATGCAAGCATGAATCCTGGAACTCTTAATTAAAATATTGGTTTCACTTCAGCTCACTTGACTGCTTTCTGAGAATATAAACATCTGAAAATAATTGGGATCACCAAAACACAAATTATAAGAACATAAATGATCACATGATAACTGTAATACCAGTAATTCATTTCAAGGGATTTTAACAGCTTGAACCTTTACCAGAAACTTAATTGTCTTTCAGAATTGTCCTCTGGACCCTTCATTTTGCTGAATCAAAAAAATAGTTAACTCTTAAGCATGCTTGCTAAGTATTTGTAAGTCTGTTACAACTGTTGTTCTTAAGCTATTTTTAAAATTATGTTTCAGGTATTTGTGAAGTGTCACTTTGATTATAATCCATTCAATGATAATCTCATTCCATGCAAAGAAGCTGGTCTTAAATTTTCCAAGGGAGAAATTCTTCAGATTGTAAATCGAGAAGACTCAAACTGGTGGCAGGTTAGAAACTGTTAAATCTGATACAAATTTTCAATGCATTAATCCTGCTTAAATACATATTGCATGTATTTTTTTAAATATGCTATTTTGAATCCTATGAGGAATTACTGTTAAATATAATTTCATACAAGAGAGCTAGTTTGATGTAGTGGTTAAAAATCAGTTCCAGTTCTATCCTAAAAACAAAGTCAGCTGGTGATCCTGGGCCCAGTCACTTATTCTCAGCCACAGAAAGAAAGCAATGGCAAACCTCTTCTGAAAGGCTTTGCCAAGACATCTTCAGGGACTTGGAGGAAGGAAGGGGGGGGGGGGAAGAGGGAAAAAACAGACAAAAATTCAGAACAGTTTCAAGAA
Organism: Crotalus tigris; assembly: GCF_016545835.1. Classification (NCBI taxonomy): domain Eukaryota; kingdom Metazoa; phylum Chordata; class Lepidosauria; order Squamata; family Viperidae; genus Crotalus; species Crotalus tigris. The sequence goes on along the minus strand of NW_024096625.1, from coordinate 4,809,935 downwards.
AGTGGAGTAGATCCTTAGGCTATTCCTTCTATATCATCACATTATAATACTGTCTTTAAAAATATGGAGAAATTATCAGGCTGGCCTTGGAGATCATGTGCAATTCTATGCTCAGAATAACCAAATTATACAAAACAGCACACAGATGTACTGTAGTATACTTGTTAAATTGTTACAGAAGTATAGCCTATAAGGATATTAGTAGCCTTTCCCGGGCATATTGTTCAATGATGCAATCTTCGATCTCCGGGAAGAGTATACTCCAGTTATTTATTGTTAAAACAACATTTAAAACAATAAAAACAGTTATATACAAAAATTAAAACAACTTAGCTTTCGCTGGTCCTCTGCCAGCGTCCTCAGAGTGGGGCTTAGGGGGTGGGAAGTTCTTTTTATCCCCTTGCTGATCCAATTGCCTACTCATTGCCCTCATGACAGGGCCACTCTTCCTGATTGCCTGTGACTGCCTTGCCTGTTCCGCCCTCTCTTTTTTGCACTCTAACATTGTATTTTCCTGCTTTGTCATCCTTGTGCTGTCTCCCCCTCCCTGCGCTGTTATCATTAACACACTCCCCAATCCCTCCTCCTTATCCAATGCAAGGTGCCTCCTCCGACTCGGCACTACACGAATCGTGTTGGGCTGCTGATCATACCTGCATACCATTGCCGGTTCCTATTTCAACTCCCTCCTCCAACCCCCCTCCTCTCCCAGCCTGCCGATTCATGCACCCTTTGTTATCCATTCCTGTCATCCTTCCCCCCCTTCCTTCAACCCTCCCACCTGTTGATTAACATATTGTTCCTGCCTTTCATCGACCATTCTATTGATGTTCTCTTCCTCAATATCTTTTCCTTCCTGATCCGCTGCTCTATCTGCTGTTCCTGTTTGCCCTCCTCCCCCACTGTCCATCTTCCCCTCTCCAATGTCCTCCCCATCATCTGCTGACTTGCCTGTTGTTCATCCATTTCTATCCATCCTCTCTTTTCTAGCATTCCTCCTCCTCTGACCTGCCGTCCTACATGCTGTTCCCACATGCCAACATCCATTCCTGTTAAACCCTCCTTCTCAAGCTTTCCTCCCCCCCAATCTGCCATCCTGCCTGCTATTCTTATCTGCCCTTCTCCTTTCCTGTCAGTCCCCCCCTCTCGTTTCCTCCCCCCCTCTCCAATCCACTGCTCTGTTTGCTGTTACTTCTAGCATTCTTCCTTCCCTTACTTGCTGTCCTACGTACTGTTCCCATCTACCAACCTGCGTTCCTGTTGGACTCTCCTTCCCAAACTTTCCCCCCCCCCCAAACCTATATGTATGTAGGTAGGTAGGTAGGTCGGTCGGTCTTTGGTTATTCGGGTTTTCTCCCGCGTAAAATTGGAAGTGTCTTGGCAACACTTGGAACACGGCCAAGCCCCTAACCAATCAGAACACACCTCCACCTAATCAGAACACAGCCAAGCTCCCATCCAATCAGTTCATACCCCCACTAGCAGTTAAAAAGAAGAAACAGCTACGATCACACATTGCTCCTAGAAGCAAGAAGCCGAAAACACCAGCCTGAAGATGATGAATGGACGTCAAAACTTCGCCAAGATATTTCCAATTTTACGCGGGAGAAAACCTGAATAACCAAAGACCTACATACAAACACCCGCAAAAACCTCAGAAAACAAATACACACACACACAAACACACACACACATACATGCATAAAATGCAAAAATATGGGTCTTAGATGTGTTGGTGTGAGAGAGCAAATATGAGATAGGCTTATCTAAAGTATATATTTACAGAAGGAAATATTCTCATTAACTTAGTTCTGTGACTAAGTTAATGCTTTTGAATTTGTTCTTGGCTGTCATCTAGCATCTGTTATAAGAAAAGAATGGCTAGATTATTTATGTGGACACATTCCTAAAATTTTGTCCAGTGCATTCCAACACAGCTAGCCTTGAGTTTTCGCTATGAGAGAGACTGTTAGTTTTGATATTTCAGGAGGAATACAAATGGAAGAGAAAATTTGCATAGAATTCAACTAAACATTTGGAAAAGGGGTACCATTCCTTTATTTATATTTCCGCTTATATCGTTATATATAAAAAGTAAGTCTGTCTCCTCAGGATATATTTGGCTTTTACAAATTGAGTGTTCTATATTATTTAGGTGGTCTGCATTATGTAATCCTTATTTTTAGGCATAGATGGCCATGAGATGGGATCAAATGACAGAAGGTGTGTTATGACGTCCATGAGGTGTATCCCTTTGATGTCATTGGTATCTAAAGACTGTGCACATTGGTATCTAAAAACTGGGTACAAATCTTTGGAACATATAAGAAATCCTGAATTAAAGTGCACATCCATTCATTCAACTGATTTAATGAATGTAAAAGGCAGGAATGGGATTATTTTTTTTTTAAATGCATATTTAACATGTACTCTTTTAGGACTTCACTTAAAATATTTACTGAAAAATGAGCTTTGATTGTTGAAAGGTAGGTGAAAATTTTTTTAGAACATTTAACTGTTCTTATACTTTCATTTTATGTTCCAGATATCTGTTGTCTACTAATGTATTACAGTGCTTTGCATCCAACTTGTTTATATGAATATAAAAATCTGAACATTAAATAGCTTTTGGATACATTACAACTTATAATATAAAAATCAATTTTGTTGCATGATTAATTTTATTTCAGGCCAGCCATGTCAAAGAAGGAGGAAGTGCAGGACTTATTCCTAGCCAGTTCTTAGAAGAAAAGAGAAAAGCATTTGTTAGACGGGACTGGGAAAATTCAAGTAAGGAACATAAAAATATAATTTTATTATGTTCTTTCTTCCAAGTTCCATGTGAATATTGTGAATAATGGAATGCATTTAATAGCGTTCATAATTACAAATTAAGAATCAAAATAATTTGCTTTCTTTCTAATTTCTGAATCTTTTCTGCCATCTGCTGGTACTTAGACAAAATTAAATAGGGAGCATTATAACCATAAGTCTAAATAATTTATTATAGCTATATAAACAAATTTAGAAGTTACAAGCAGTTAGGGTGATACGGCTTTCAATGGAGTACATTAAGACTTTGTTTCAAACTAAATATAACAAATCATAATTTCAGAAATATCTCATTTGTTTTTAGGTCCTTTCTGTGGGACAATAAATAGTAAAAAGAAGAAAAAAATGATGTATCTCACAACTAGAAATGCAGGTTTGTGAATTTCAGCATTACTAGAATACAGAAAAATAATTTAGCAAGAACATTTAGAAAGTTATTTATATTTGTTTAGCTTAACAACTATTGTAAAAAAAGTTATTAAAAATTGGGAGGGTTCACATGCTGACCACACAACAGCTAATACGACATAAAACCATAATTATGGTCATATATCAAGGATTACTTATATCTTTGGTTCTCTATTGGCTATATGTACAAATCCAGAAAGTAATTCCAAATCAATTGATCTTTTCCGAGTTTTCCTACATGTAGACAATTTGATATTCCTTGTCATTGTATTAAAAAAATGTATATTTAACTATTTTGCTAATTTATTTTATAATTAAAATTATCTTTGAACTCATGGGTAATTTAGCTTGTCATATTTAATACTAAAGTGAAATGGGGCATATTAATGATTTATTTTACTACCATATTAAAATAATTTAGGGGCCCTGTATTCCTGATTATATCTAACTTTCTCAGAAGTAATTGGGAACAAAGGGCTTTTATACAGCACTATTTTTAAAAAAATAAAATAGCAATGCAGTAGTAGAAGTCCTACTACAGGAAAACATTTTTACTTCTTTGACAAGGAGTAACTGCAGCTGTTGTATATTACATCATTCATATAATTAGCAATGTTACTCTGTTGATCCTCTATATTCATAGTATATTCATCATTTGAAAACTACTGTATGAAATCAGAGACAGAATCTGAAGGTCCAGGGCATATGACCTTTCACCCAGTGCTTTCCCAAAATTATCAAATCATAATTTTAATCTGTCTAATATTAATGTGTAATATGTAATTAATTTTAATTAAGCTTAAATTTACATTAAATCAACTGTAGTGGCCCAGTCCTATCAACTTTTTGGAGAGAGCTTTCTATTACGACTTTCAGTGGCTACATTGGATACTGCCCCCTCCTGAAAATACATATATAGATAAATACATACATATGTGTGTGTGTGTGTACTATCTACAGTGCTGGAAATAATAAAAATGGGTTTAAAGGTATCACCTTTAAACCTTACATAGCACAGGCTACATTACCTGCAGCACTGTCTCTCCTTGAAATAATCTATCCTTCCGTACTAAATAGGGTAAGTGCATTGCAGATCCCTTCCCTTAAATGTCAAAGGCGCGCATTCCTAGTGGTTAACCCAACCCTTTGGACAGTCTCCCATCTGAGATTCAAGAAATCGCAAATTGATTGGGTTGAGAATAACTGTCCCAAAGTCACCCAATGAGCTGCGTGGCTTATTGGTGGATTGCAATATTTAGAGTTGTGAAATTTATATAATGTTCACATTGCCTTGATTTTAACATGTTTTTTTACATCTAGAATTTGATCGACATGAAATTCAGATATATGAGGAAGTAGCAAAAATGCCTCCATTTCAAAGAAAAACACTGGTCTTAATAGGAGCCCAAGGAGTTGGTCGAAGAAGTCTGAAAAACAGATTTATTGTATTGAATCCCACAAAATTTGGAACCACAGTACCGTGTAAGTTTTTATAACACTCCGTTTGTTTGCTTATTTTACATAGATTCATTAAACATATTTCTTTGATTCCTGGATTTCTGAATCTCAGGTAGACATTATGAAATAAGGTAGTAGACTATAAGTTAAAATCATCCATCCACTGCGGGATGAAGGCCTCTTCTGCAGGTTTCCAGCCAATACGTGACGGCATCAGCAAGTATTGCAGGCCCAATTGAGAAAAGAAAGCTCAGGACCATATTGGTTGGAAACTACAAGTTAAAATATTACGAATAAATGCATTTGAAATTGTGTAAGTAGTTCATTTTTTCTAATATTTTTCTAATATTCAAATATTGTTTTATATATTTGGCAATAAAATAGTATAAGCAAACATGTGGGCAGTTGTGCCTGAAAGCATATTCACCTGGGAATAAGCCCTGTTATAAGTACTTCTGAGCACACTGGGATGCATTACATAAGGAATTCTACAGATAGACATTTAAACTATTTGCATGCAAGTTTACCATATATGCCAGCGTACAAGGCGACCCGGCATATAAGACGACCCCCATCTTTATCGCCGAGCCGCATTCCTAGAACGTCGTCTTATACGCTGGAAACTACCAGTATTTCTGGCGTATAAGAGCCGCATTCCTAGAACATCGTCTTATACGCTGGAAACTACCAGTATTTCCGGCGTATAAGACGACTCGGCGTATAAGACGACCCTCGTCTTTGGCGCCGATTTCAGTGCTCGCGGAAGTTGCCTTATACGCCAGCATATACGGTATTTAAACATTTTAAATGTTTTTTTTTTTCAAATACAGATGAGAGGGGCAGGAACTGCATGAACTCAAAATGAAAATAAAAATGCAAATTAAAAAAGTGCTGCAGATTAAAAGTCTGATTTCTGAAACTTTCATGTGACTCTTGCAGCTCCCAATTCTTCTCTCAGGTTTATGCCTCAGGGTTGGAATGTTTCCCGAAACATAGGAATTATTTTATGAGCCATAACAGGAAACCATTCTTGGGTTGAAGAGCCTTTCTACTTGTACAGGATATCTACTGTATTCAGATCCTCATATCTTTTTCTAAGAAGTTCTTACATAAAAGCACACCTGTCTGTATCTTTTGTGTATTGTTGTTTTGCTCATGTGTCAATTTATTTAGTTACATCACGGAAATCAAGGGATGATGAGAAAGATGGGCAAGCATACCGGTTTGTGTCACGAAGTGAAATGGAGGCAGATATTAAAGCAGGAAGATATTTAGAACACGGGGAATATGAAGGAAATCTTTATGGTACCAAAATAGATTCTATCATTGAAGTGGTTCAGACTGGAAGAACATGTATCTTGGATGTGAATCCGCAGGTATGCTGGTGTAACATTTTGATATCCAAGTGTCAGTCGAAAAACGTTGCACCTGATCAAATTGGAGAAACTTTTAAGAGTTGGATTTTCTTTAATTACATTAATTTGAATAGTAAGCAGATTTCACAAGAGGACTAGGCTTTCGTTTTCAACAGGAGGTGGGGACTACATCATGCCTTGAGGTTGCCAATGATGGCCAGAGAGAGCAGCAATGGACTTTTTCCTATTTTAGCATGTTTTAAATGCTATTTTCACAAGGTTTAAGTGCCCATTATGACTCTTAATCTTCCCCAAGACAGTACAAGTGAAAAAAATAATCTTAAAAAAAAAAAAAAAAACAGTCTCGCCTACTTGAAGAAATTTGCAAGTGTGGATTCCCCAGTTGTCTCTAGAGGGGAGCTAGAACCTTACATATCTGAAAGAAATTCTCCCATGACTTTACGTGTAGAATTTTTATTGTTCTTTTGAAATGCAAAGTGGCTTATAAAGTCGAAGACCATCTGGATTGGCATTTATAACATCATAATGATTATTCTTGATCCTACATTCCCTACCATTACTGCATTTTCCCCCCACCTTCTTGGGTCAATATTTGCTACTGCCTCCTATTAGTGGAGATTATAGTTGTAAAAGCAATAGGTGGATAAAAAATAAGCCTCCATTTCTTTTATTTTTTGAGGTTGACTTCAGGTGACTACATGAAGAAGTCCATGTAATTTGCTTCGCAACTTGTCAAAAGGGATTCACCATTGTTTTCTATAGCTTAGGAAAGGTGACTTGCCCCAAAGTCACCCAGTTGGCTTCCATGCCAGGACAAGAATATTTTTTTCTCTTCTTAGTCTAGTGCCTTAATCACTAGACCAAACTAGTTCTCTTAATCTTTGGAAAATTAGAGATTTAAAGTTAATTCAGTGGGGAATGGGCAGAAAGTTTCTTTGCTTGGAAACTGTATATCTATAGTGGAAAATTGACAAAGAACTCAATTATAATAATTAAAAGGTTGGAGAAGGGAAATTAATTTTAATTTAATCCTGCCCTGCCTTCACTCAGTTTTGGTAGTAGTTCCCCCCAATCTGCCCTTAAATATCCTACAAAATTTGATATCGCTCTGAACCCAAATTAGGATGTGCAAATTATTGGTTTAGTGGAAATCTGCTTTGTCAATCCATTCCAAAATGAGGCTTTATTGATGAGGGGGAGGGGTGCCTATCAATCAGTGTTGACTCCTGTGACTATCTGGACAGGTTCCTGCATTTTTGGGCAAAATTTCAGAAATGGCTTGCCATTGTCTCCTTCACAGGGCTGAGAGAGAATGACTTGCTTTGTGCCTAAGATGGGACTAGAACTTCTTATCTTTAAGTTTCTAGCCTGATATTTTAACCACTCAACTAAACTAGCTATGTTGCATTCTTTTTGATATAAAACTTTCTTTTTTATCAAGACTTTGCCTGGAATAATTCTTACCTAGTCTTCCTCATATTTTATTTATTTGTTGCATTTTTAATTCTTCAGTATGTTGTGTGGCAAGTCACTTTTTATTTACATTTACTTATTTTGCTTTTTTTAAAATTAATACTGAAATATTTCTAATACTATTTTCACTATTGAAATGTGCACAGAAATATTTGATATGTAACTAGAATATGGTAACAGTGACATGATATATAGTGTGTGTTGTTAGATTATAGAAGTATAACTAAAGAAAATTATCATTAGGTACTAATCATTTTGAGAAATATAAAACTGAATTGAAATATACTGAAATTAGATTTAGAAGTCACTTGTCTGTAATTTTTGAGCAGCTTACAGTTCAAGAAAACAGTACAGAGAAAATTTCTGCCAACCATATTCTGTATTTCACCACCTTTACTACTACTACTAATATCCTGGGAGAATTGCCATGTTTGTAAGACTTCCAGAACATCATCAGGGCACATGGATCTCTTGGGGCATGTAATTTAAGAGGCTGAATGCACTGACTCAGAAAGCACGCGTCCTAATAGATGGCATTGATTGAAAGTACTGAAACATGTTGTCTATAAATAGTGAAAAATACATGTTATCCCCTGTGCTATCATGAAAATCTGCATAATGTTAAAAGTGCTTACACCGACACTGCCTATTATCCAAAAAATTGAGTGCATAACTTAATTCTTTTCTTTACAGGCACTTAAAGTGTTGCGGACATCAGAGTTTATGCCCTATGTAGTTTTTATTGCTGCTCCAGAACTCGAAACCCTGCGTGCAATGCATAAAGCTGTGGTTGATGCAGGAATTACAACCAAGCTTCTAACAGTAAGGGAAATTATCTTTTTTTAAGACTAGTTTGTTTTATCAATATGATTAAAGCTACACCTAATATATGATGGCAATTCAGAAATAAACCTCCATTTGGTTATCAATGACAGACACTCGCAGATACGGAACCTTTATTATACACATTAGAAAACTACAACATTACATTACTTTTTGACATAATCGCCATTCAGATTGAGGCACTTGTCATAACGTCTTACAAGTTTTGAAATTCCTTAGTAGTAATTGCTCGATACCAAATCTGAGTTAGAGTGGGGGTGATCAAAAACATCCCAACAGAACTGCTTCAAAAGTTTCTGGGTGCATCTAGTGATGTGCAGGCGAACATCGTTACTGTATGAATCAACACCATACCGGAAGTCAGCATGCCCCGATGCTTCTTATGGATGGCTTGTCTGAGTTTTTGTAACGTTTCACAGTAGACTTCTGAATTGATCACCGAACCATGCTCTATGAACTTCTCTAGCAGTATTCCTTTGGTATCTTCACATTTGGTGGGATTTTCTATGGTACCACTTCTGGTATGATGTTGGTTCACGTTACTACTTGCCTGCACACCGCTAGATGCGCCCAATAACTTTTGAAGCAGTTCCATTGGGATGTTTTTGATCACTCCCCCATAGCCCAGATTTGGTGCCAAGTGACTACTACTAAGGAATTTCAAACCTTGTAAGATGTTATTACAAGTGCCTCAATCTGAATGGCGATTATGTTGAAAAGTAATGTAATGTAGTTTTCTAATGTGTATAATAGACATTCTGTATCTGCAAACGTCTGTCATTGAAAACCAAATGAAGGTTTATTTCCAAATTGCCCTCATAGTATGAGCCATCTTCAGATTCCTTTTCCTTTTTTGCTTGCTTGGCCATTTGTAGTTCTTGGAGTTTTACTAAACTTTCTAGGCATGCTTGTTGCAGATTTTTATTTCATTCTGTTATAGCTGCCTCATCGGTTCCAGAAAACTTGGCAGATTAATAATTTGTTGATAACCTGTATTGTCATTTTTTTACTGTGGGCACACTGACACGTTAAAAATGAAATTGTTTCTTCCTCTCAAAAGTGTACACGTACATAACACATCTATAAACACGCTATATACAATATATGTATATACACCTACACCCTTATATATAAATGTGAGGCAAAGAATGTCTTTGATTTTAAAATGTATTATGGAGCAAGAAGCTCTTTTAATTCAAATAATATTCCTAATCTAGTTTCTTAACTGAAAAGTCAGACATACCTCTAGGTACTGTAAACATGTATTGTTCTGTCGCTTATAACATGACTCCTGCACTTAAATATATGATGCTGTATTTATCCATTTAAAATCGCCAGAATGGTATGAATTAAAATAATAGTTTGGATTCAATTGTGTTAGAAATATAGAAATCAGTGGGATTGGTAAAAAGCTAGTAAGGATAATTTCAAATATCAAATATAATTCTGAATATAATTAAATCTAAATTTAGCCTAAAAGGTGTGTGAAGCTCTACAGAAAGAAAGTGGAAAATAATTTCATAAGTAAATTATTAGGCAAAATAGCCAGAGAGGTCAGTGTCACAGAAGGTAGTCTTTAAGGCAGCCTGGTCCTCAGTTGCTAGAGCTTTATAAATAAATACCTGCATATTAAAATGGACCAGAAAAATGTTCATTGACCATGTTCATGTGGTTAATATGGTCCATACAACTTGATCTAGCACAAAATATAGCTGCTTCGTTATTAATTAAAATACTTGAAAACTTTTCTGATGAAATCCAGTATTGCAATAAACTAATATTGAAACATTTATTTCTAAAGTAAGATTTCAAAGTATACAAATTATGTGCATGTTTAAAGAGTTGTACATAACTATAAAAATCCCAAGAGCTAGACTACAACCTAATTAAAAACATCTGTACCTAAATAACTGAAAATTTGCATTTTCAGATTCCTGTATCATATTTTTAGGAATTAAAATTTTACACATTTTTCTAAAAAAACTGGTCTTGCTGATCTCGAAGATTTTTTTTTAATGCAGGCTCTCAATTTTAAATCTGACCCCCGTCGCTTGCTTTTTATAGTATTTTATTTTTATTTTGTCAATATTTTAATAGGATACTGATCTGAAGAAAACTGTTGATGAAAGTGCACGGATCCAGAGAGCTTATAGTCACTACTTTGATCTGATTATTGTGAATGACAACCTAGACAAAGCTTTTGAGAAGTTGCAAACTGCTACAGAGAAATTGAGGATGGAATCACAGTGGGTCCCGATTAGCTGGGTATACTGACAGTTCTTTTGAAGATGAAACAAACACCATATTATGTTAGTTGAAACAAACACTAATAAGAAAATATTGTACAGTGGTGCCAGATACTTGGCAGGACCCAATATGTTTTTATTTTATGTATATTAAAATAATAGTATGCTAGTTAAATTTTTTATACAAAATGTTGAAGGGAAAGTGTACTTAATATGTAATTTATTTTAATTTTTCTAACTTTTTACAAATAACCTTTTTATTCATATCACATGAAGGAAATGCGTTGAAGCATTTTAATAAATGTTTTGATTTACTATTTTGCCTTTATTCATCTAAAGAATTTTCCAGTCATTCATTTATACATTTGATCTTACATTTTCACTGTGATAAGGAGACAAATACTTGAAAAGGTTTTTGTAAAACTCTGTTTTAAATCAAATGTTTCATCTGATTAGTTTTTATTATTTAGATATAATCCTTGTCCTAACAGGCATACATCCTTGACATAAGCAAAAGTTTCAATAAAACAACCAGCACTGAGCCATGTTACTCAGACATATTTGCTTAATGTTTATCCATGTTTTGCAGCTGTTTTGTCTTAGGCAGATGTACTGTAGACTTTTATGTAGATTCCCTTTTTACATAGATGTAAAAGCAATATCTTAAACTTTCCCTAAGAGTCCATTTTAAAAAGCCAACATTTCAACCCATTCAGTAAGTATTTTTCAAAGACTTTTCGTAATGTAAATTCATTGTGTTTGAGGTAATGGTGAAGTAGCCTTAAAGAACCTCGTGCTACAGAGTCTTAGTAAAGAACTCAGCATGTAGAATGTATGTTCTTAGTTGTGGAAAACTCATGGCTTAGAGGAACAAAATCTGCTTTTTATTATGACCTCGCTCTGTACTTGTATATTGTTCTGTGACTGGCTTTTAGTTTATACCAGAGTATTTATGAGTGATTGTGTGTTATAAAATGTAACGTGATGGGGCTTTGAGCTGATACTTTGTGTTACATGGCTTTATTCACCAAAAGTGTGTGAAACTAAAATTGTCAGATGCTAAAATTCAGTATTATTTATCAAAGAATTTATTTTTGTTTCACACTCATATTTTACAGTGTTAGTTAATAACTTCCTTTAGTTAGTTTATTATCTTAGGTTCATATTTACTGATTTACTAATAAATACATTTCCAATACATATTCTATTGAGAGGATGTAGATATGGATGATTACAAAGAGGGAATAATCTGATAATATTTGATATTATGTCTGCTATTATAAATAGAGCCATCCATTGCTAACATACAGAGGGCCTGAGGTGGTTATCACCTCCCCATTTCATTTATTTTGCATATGAGTTTGGGCACTACGATTACAGAGCTTATTTTCAATACCAAAGTATCATACACAAGATGCCAACAATGAAAAAATATTGGAAAAGGCCAAGACAGTATAAACTAGCTTTTAATTATTTTGGCTTATAAGATGCACAAGGAAACAGGGTTTCAATAGTTTTTAGTTTATATAGAGAAATGTTGACACCAAAAAAGTATTGTAGATTAAAAAACCTTTGTGGTATTTTTTTAAAGACTTAAGCATATTTTGTAAAAGTTATGCAAATAATTGCATATCTGTGTCTTAATTGCTATTGGTATTTAGAAATTAGCTTCTAACAATATGAAATAGAGAAATTTATTTCTGTTGCATTAATTCTGTAGATAGGCTGATATTAAGTATTTAAAAAAAATATGTATACCTGAGTCTGGAAAAAAAATTGCTGGTACCCAAAATGACATTTTATTCTGTAATTTCAATGTCATTGCAGGGGTATGATGTGGGTTACAATGTAAAAATGACTATACTTTTATTGAAATAATGTTGTTTGAATGGAGATTGAGTGGAAGACATTGCTGAATTCTCAAGTCGAAGAATTGCTTCTCATTCCTTTGTTTTCTAATACTACATTAGATAGCATTCCAGTTTGTTTGTTGCTACTGCTCTTTGCTAGATGAGAGTTTGGGCTGCATTTTAAGTAGCCTTGATTAAAGTTCTGTTCAGATTTTACCTGAACTGTTTTTTAAAAAAAATAAAATGTTCTCAAGCAGGATATTCAGTCTATTCCCATCTTGTTTTGTTTCTAGCCATTGATTTTTATTATCCACTTTGGTTGGAAAGCAGGTTTTTCAAATTGGGCTTAGTTCAAGGAAAGTTTAGCAAGTGATTAAAGGAGTTTGATTTTGGTTTTAAGGCTCAAAAGCTCACTGCTGTCAAACAGGAAGAAGAAAAAGAGAACATCAGTATTTGCCTTAATGGCTTTCTAAAGAAATTGTTAACAGTCGGGAACTGGTCCAGAAATATTTTATATTTTCTCTGGGCATGCTGGTACTCCTATATCATCTTGGGAGAACTGCTCATATCACAGAATTCACTCTTGGCATTAGTGTGGAAATTTAAACCACAAGTCCTCAATGTAACAGGAAAAGTTAGTTCGCTACATGCATAAGAATTACTGCATTTGATATAAACTATAGTACACCTCTATTCTCAGTGGCAGAATATCATGGGCCATTCACTATTTTTGCTGCATGGGTGTAATCCCAGCTATGAAGAAATTAAAACTTTAAATACAGAAACCCATGAATTTATCCTCCCACTGAATGGCAGCAATGGAGAAGTATGCAACAGGCAAAATGCTTCCAAGGACAGTACCACGATGCTACAGTTGGTAAATGAGGTACAGAATGGATTAATTGGGAAGGTGTAAATCAGAGGCAGAACATTTTAAGTGTCCTAATTTCAGTTCTTGGCATCTTTGTCTGAAACTGAGTTACTGTCAATTCAGTTGAATATAAAAATGGAAAAAGTGTCTATGCTTAACATGAGTATGTGAAATGGAAAGACAATATTGCTTGCTGACATTAGGGTACGTACTTATCTGTACCAAAGTAAATATATATTGAAATATGTTAAGTGTATAGGTATGCCTGTGTAATAATAGTAGAAAACAATGGTTTATGCAATTGCCTATAATAGATGTTAACATGGATTAGTAAATACTGTTCATTATTCTATTCTATAATTTTAACAAAAATTATGGAATGGAAAAAAATCAATAAAAGTGGATGGCAGTTATTAAAACATTACTTACCTATTAAGGCAATCCATAATTGTATCTGTTGAAGCTTTTTTAAAAAATAATAATTTTCCATAAATAGTTTATACATTATGGTAACTTTAAGATTATACCTAAACTACAATAGGTCATACTGAATTCACGGGAACTATTAAGTTCATGGAATATATAATTATTATATATTTATTTAAACTTTTCATTTATCTTAAATTTATAATAAAATGTAGTATATTTTAATCAAGTTGAGTCTGACCAAAATCAAAGCTCATTTTAGTTTTTAATATAAATGCTTATTTCTATTTAGCCAGTAATTTGATCTTCAAACAGTGAAGCTGCTATTGTTTTAAACTATTTTTGGCCTTCAACATTTGTAAATACAAATGTAACAATCAATTTAGTGTCAGAAACACAGTTGTCATAATAAAGGAAAATTATAAAAAGAACTTTGAATAAGAGCTAAAAAGAGAGACATTTTAAATCAGGGACTTCCAACCTCGAGGCTGCGGTCCACTACGAGGTCACAGGCCATTTAGAATTGAGCTGTAGAAGCGGCAGGCAAGCACATGTGCATGTTCAGCTCCACTTGTGCGTGCAGCAGGCAGACAAGCATGCATGCACAACTCCATTGTGCAAGTAGCAGACGGATATGCCTGCTGCATGCACAAATGGAGCTGCTTGCTTGCCCACTGTTCGCATGGAACCATCTTTTCTCCCCTCCCCGCCAGCCCACAAAACTGGCAAGATTGGAGACCACTGTTTTAAATAACAGTTCATGCTGGTGCCTCAGAAAAAACTCTATCTCTCTATTCAACCTGCTAGTATCACAGATAAGCAGCGAGTTTAAAATAATTATGTACAAAATATTTGAGTAATTTTTTGTAGTTAAGAGATTTTGAAAAAAAATGCTCAAAAATAATAGCAATAATTTAACTGCTACCACAAAGTCTGGTAAATCCTATCAATAATAATAAGATCTCAAGTTTGGGATGCCTAAAAACAATGAGATATTGTTTTAGCATTTTGTGGAATCAGCAGCAACGGCTGTTTTTGAGAATGATGCAGAATTTTGAATGCAAACTATTGTGTTCAAGTCTGCATACAATACCTATAGAATGGATTGCGGTTAGGTATGTATGTTTGGAATAAAAATGTATAAAATGCAGACTTTTTTGAAATATTTGTCTGAAATTCATTTAATTTCAAATCCTGAGTAATTTTTTTTATCTACTCAGAATCAAATATAGTCTGCATCAACTGCACATTATTATTATTTTGCTTCGTTTTGTCTTGATTCAATTGTCAGGAGTTCCCATAACAAATCTTAGAAACATTCAGAGAAAATAAAGCTATCCTTAAACTCTCTCAAAAACTGCTTTCATCATGTCATATTGAATTTTTGTTCCTGATGTAAAGTGCTTTGGATTAGTTTTTCAACTAAAGTTCAATGTGACTGGAACTATGTATTGGATAATCCTTTCTCTACAGTATAGAAATGGCAACTTCCATGAGAATCAAAACTCCAGGCAACAAACTAATGATGAGATTCAAAATGACTCTTGCATATTAATTTCATTACATGGTATAGGTCCTCAACTTGCGACCAGTTGCTTAGCAACAAAAGTTACAATACCCCCCCACACACACAAAAGTAATTGGTTGGATATGAAGTTCTGATGACCCCCCCCAACAGACACATGATCACACTTTAGATAACAATTGTTCCATAAATATGCATTTGCCATGTGACAGCAATTGACATTTTTTGCTGGGACCTGGTGTTTACTTCTGGCTTCCAGGAAAAAAAAAACATCCATTAGGGACAATGTGTTAATAACCACTGGTAAAAAGGTCATACTGGACGTGGACCAGTGATTGTGTGCTTAAAATCCAGCATGATTAACAATGGTAATTCCAGGTTCCATTATGATGGCAAGTTGAGGAGTACCTGTATTTTAAAAGTGTAGATTGCTCATTTATCTTATTTCTTTAAACCTCTCTGCCTTCTATGAGCTTTCTTGGCAGAACTGAATCACTTCGAGGCTTCTTGCTGCTAAAACAATTGTCCACTGACCAAGTATGATAGCTGAGAATCATGTCCAGTCATGTTAGTTGTGCCCTTCCAATATGAGGGTAAGAGAAATAGCTGATTAAGGGTTAAGGTGCATATATGGTGTACTTTTTTAAAAAATGCAATGTGTTAGTAGAGAAAGAGTGTTTTAATTTGGAAACTTTATTAAAATAATGTATCTTGTATGCACTGACATACACAAATGTGTATTCTGTCGAGATCTACAATTTTTTGCGAATTGTTATTTGGGGGCTATTTTGTATTTCTAAGATTAGATTATAGAAAATCATCATTAGTTACATTCCAAAATAATGAATTCTATTAGGCTTATGCAGTATAATTTTTATTGCTTCGACTTTTAACATTTCTATTAAAACAGTTGATAACTTTTTTCAAACATGTGTACTAATATTGACACACATAGGACAATAGAAGATTTAAATGGGGCTTGACTAATAGCAAATTTTAATGTCTTTCCATGCTGTAAATCAGAAGAAAATTGCCACATAGATCAGATTAGAAAATTCTGAAAAAGGATCATAAGAAAAGTGGGGAAATTTCATAGGACAAATGTGTGCTATTCAGATAAACAATGTTTTTTAAAGAAATTTCCCTAATGTTTCCCCATTTAAGTTGCATACCATTGTTGAAATGTATAAAACTGTGAAATCCTGAAAACGCCTAAGAAAGTTATTTTTGTATATATGAAATAAAATTTAAGATTTGAAAATTTAGTGTCATCTCTTATGAAATACATTCTCATGCACAGAGCTGGCATCGGAAAAGGAAGCTGGAAAGAGGAAATAGAGTAGGCCTTGCAATAGATGTTACAATTTTATACTGAATGATTAAAAAAACTTTACCAATATGAAAAAATAACAAGTCATATTTTTGCACTGCATATGCATAATTAAAACAATGAAAAACTATCATTCCAAGAATACCTTATAATAGCATTTAATAAGTGCTATGGATATAATATCCAAAAATCTATAATTTCCATTGGTTTGAAGCCATATAGCTTTGCTAACATTGAACAGATTGGATGAAACTGAATGAGTTTTATATACCATTGTGAATACCTAAAAAACTTAAGACTACATTTTACTTAACATATCTTTCCCCCGCCCCCATCCAAACGGACAGCTCTGGGGTCTGCAGTTTTGGTACACTTCACATTAATCAAATAGAATTTTAAAAAATGCCTTTCTAAGAAGAGAGATTAAAAATATGGCCGCTAAAATGTATGCTGATGTTCCCAGCTTCCCTCCCATGCCATAAAAAAAAAAACATTTGGAAACTTGCCATATCCTTTGTGATCTTTGGCTCAAATCTAAATAATGGCTCCAAAGTCAAGCCCAACATTTCAGATCATGCTTTAAATTTATTCCTGTGCTGCTTAGATTTTTAACTTTGATTGCTTAAATGGCCCTTTCAACTATCTTTCTGTTTCATGATGGTCTTTGCTCTGAAAACTCTGTTGCCACATAATGACGTTCAATTAGAATATCCTCTAGCTTATAAAGAAAACAAGATTAATATTAAAGCACAATAACTAATATAAGTAACCCCTTAACAGCTCGAATTGAGACTGAAAACTCCAGTGCTAAATGAAGTGGTTGCTAAGTGGACCTTGCTGTCTTGTATGCATCAAAAGCAATGCAACTGTGTTACAATCTAGGATTAGAGCCATTCTCTTGAAATCCCTTTCTCTCCAATCCTTCCATTCAGATGGAAGTGGGGGGAAGAAAAAATGTAATTTCTGCAGGCAATTTCTTCTTTGCCTGATTCTTCCCTGCTGCCAGTGCTATCACAATGCTTGCTTTTGATATGTAGAACAGCAAAAGGCTTGCTTTGTTGAAATCTTTCTCCCCAATCTCTATGGGGGAGGGGGGCTGTGAAAGGGGAAAAAAGACAGTACATACTGACTAATGAAATTCATATGGCTGAGGAATGCTGTGAAGGTAGTGAATGGCCGTAAATGAGCCATAAAATTACTTTTTTCAGCACTGTTATATCTTTGAATGGTTGTTGAATAAATGGCCTAAAAGTAAGGACATGTAATCTTTCTAAACTTTAAAGTAATACAGGAATGTTAAACATCTCACCAAAAATCCTTGCATGGCTTTTTTTATATCTGGATCTTTTCATTCATATAATTTAGGCATTCACCTTGCTCCAATAACACAGCCCATTGGCACATATTTCAATTGCATGGACACAAATCTAGTGGGTTCATCACTAAGAGGCATTAAACAGAGACAGTTGTAGTATTAAACTATTCTAACAGCTTCATCATATGTCTTTTTCATAGCCTAATGCATAGAGGCCATTCAATGCTATATATAAAACAATTGGGGAAAAATGGGATTTTTTCATGGTTGCAGCTTTGATGGAAGAGTCTATCATTTCAAGGTTAATGTTTGATAAAGCAAATAGCTTCTGTGCTATCCGAAACCTTCTTGGGTCAGCAAGTGGAGCCAGTATGGGATCCCCAAGTGTCAATGTACCATCTTCTGAGATCATATTAGGCTGCTCAGAGACAGAAAGGCATTGATTAAAAGCATTTCCACAATAGTATAATTTTCAATACTGAAGTACATTACATTATATAATCCAATTTATATCATTACATAGGTGTGCATCTGCATGTTTGAGGGCTGGCTAAATCCTGATTCAGATTTGGGAACTGAAGAGGCATAATTTGAGAACAGATTCAAATGAACCTACTTTGTGGTTCCATTTAGCGGAAATGCTTATAGGTTATCTAAATGCCTCTAGGTTATTCATTTTTTGCAGTATGATATGAAATGGAATGTAGAACTCCTAGAGAACAATCCTGCCAAGGTTCAGCTAGGTATCTCTAAGTTTCATCATAATGGCTTTTGAAATAGAGGAAAGAACAGTCCCTCAGTCTCCAAATTGTCTAGCAAAAAGCCTAGTATCTCAACTAGTATTTCTAGTAAAGCAGTGAAGCAATGCTAAAAATGTCCAGGATCTTTAAAATGTTCATAAACAGCCAGTAAAGCAAGTACTTATTTTTTTGTGTTGCTTTCCGTGAGCGTCCAGGCTTGGTATGATAATGATACTGAGAAATGACCACAGATCTATCTTTGTGATAATGTTTCCTGCCTCTGATTGCCAAGTTCTCTGGGGTGCCAGGAAGATTGACACTACTAGTTGACAAGCTTGGTTCCCTCCTAATAGGGCCCCGTTATCGGTGTTACAGTTCACTCTGAGTTGGCAATTCTCCATGTTAAGAGTGAAACAGCGAGACCCAATAACAGAATAGTATGGTACACAGAAAAATACATGTATAAACCGTGTTCTAAAAACACTAAATGTTTCACTGAGAAGTCAAAGTCTATACAACTATATCAATTTTAAGTATCAGTGTTGATTAAAATCTGTGTTAGTCGCACAATGGGATAAATAGGATAGCACCAATTGGTTACTTAGATCATTGACAGAGAAACCATACCATTCATTGCATCTCATATCTCAGCACACTACTGTTTTGTATCTGTAGCATCCCAGAAGTAATAAAAAAGCCATTCTATCTATGTAGCACTTTGAAACATTGCACAGCGCTTTGAATCAGATCATTGCTCATCATCCTTTCACTTCAAGGGGGTAATTTTTATCAAACTTTCACTTCTACACTGCTGTGAAATAGGCAGGGTACTGAAACTTTTCTATTTTATAGCCATCTTGATGATGAATATTGATGATGTATTAACATAAATTTATGAAAATAAAGATTTATTAAAATGAATTCATAATACTTCAAAAAAGCTGATAACAGCATGAGAGCATAATTATAGCAAAACCATCCATTACCAATAACACATTAAAACAGGCAAGCAAAAGCAGAAATAACCATTCATGCTTCCAAAAGGTGATACAAAAACTTATCTATATCGAACTGCTGCTGAACATATTCGTATCAATAATCAGCATGTAAGATGTTGTCATGCATGTTTCTCTCCCTCCTTTATTGTTTTCCCATGTATTTCAAAGGGAGTGGTAGATAAGTAACAACAGGAACTAAAGGACCAGATTTGAAGGGGAAATATATATATATATGTATATGTATATGTATATGTATATGTATATGTATATATGTATGTATGTTTAAAATGAGCAGATTATGAAGTCTAGTAAATTTGTGCAGGTGATAGCAACAAATGAACAAAAAATGTAGTTGCAATAAATACTTGTATTGAATGATTGTTAATTCCTACTGTCTTATTTAATTGAATATTCTGTATTACAGTTCTGTATTATAGGTTGTATTCTGTAGGTCTTATTAAGCTTTATTTAATCTGAATCACTGACTTGTAGTAATAAAGAATTTGAATTTGAAAAAAAATCTATGTCATTTGAAAAATGTGTTATTTTTTAGTGTAAGAAACAAACCAAATGTTGACTGTTGTTTTTCAGGTATCAGATTATTATTTGAAGTACTGTAATTATGACAAGATATAAAATCAGTGATTGCTTTTTATTCAGTGTTGCACTGATTTTTCTTATCTTTCCTGCTGTAAATTGCCTTAGGAACCTGTTGTTGAAGGATAATGTTTATGACATTAAAATATTATTCCCATTATTTGTTAGTTAATTTCTTAAGCTGAATGGAATATATATTCCAAAAGGGCTAGAAGTGATATTGCCATGAATAAATACCACTAGGAACCAGCTGCTAGAACCTATGCTCTTGTTGCTACTTTTAACACATTTCCAACTTAAATTGACAGACTTACCAAGCAATACAGTATACGGACAAGCTGGAGGTCACAGCAGGCTAGCAGCAGCACTAGGGAATAACTTGACAGTTCTGAAGAAAGGAAATAAAGATTAAAAAACAAAAACTTTTAAATATATAAAAGAAATATTCCTGCTGAGTCATGGACCTCTAAAAACCTTACTGAATAAACTCAAGAAAGTAGGGCAGTCCACAGAGTCAAGTCCACACAGGATCTAGAATATACCAATACAGAGCAATTGTTGTTCTTAAAAGAGAATGTTTTAAGAATCTGTATTGCCATGCTGAAAAGAATATTCCTGTAGTTTGGTGAACCACACAATTGAATCTTGTCTTTAAATTGCTATTGTTCAGACAATCTAAAATTCATTCTTGCATTTAAAAGGTTTGACAAATGAAAAACAAGTTTTCACTAGTGAAAAACAAGTATATGATGAAGACTCCAAGAAGAGGGTAACAGACGATCAAAAACAGGACCTTCAGATATCTTTAAGGAAAAATTAGAAAAATAATTTTTCTCCCCCAATACTGAATGATTCTATAGGAGTACCTATTGATTGAGCAATAAGGTAGGCAGGCAAAAGAAACAGTGGAAGAAACGTAATGCATGATAGGATCAAGACAAAAATGTAATCAACCATATCAAAGGAAAAAATATGAAATAAAAAAAATCCCTGTTTAATTTAGCAACAAAAACAATCTGAGATTATAAAAAATATGGTTTCATTTCAAAAGCTTTATGGATCCCATCTGACCTGTCACAAGAAGATCAATACTTCAACACAGACAAAGAATTTTCCCCAAAAAACCTCTATGACATCAAAGACTGATTAGAGCAATGATTCACAAACAGTAGTATAAAGATTGGGGCTCTATGTAAAGTAAATCATTGCAATGTTAAGTCTGTGGTACTTAAGTCTTCAAAGACCCAGGTGACAAATATAATAACATAATCTTTGCAAATATATCAATATCATTCTTGGAAAAAGTGAGGGTTTCTATAATGGTGGGACTTAAGTTCTTTGATTAGTTCTAAGACTCTAGCAAAAGATCCAAGCATATAGTCTCTACTTTATCACTCAATCAGGAGTCAGTGATCTGAACAGAGAGTGAAGAAATGATAAAGACGCTCTTAGTGAGACATAAATTAAATACTAAGCATATGTAAAGTAGGATGAGTCACAAAGATATCTAGCGAATGTAATGTAAAAAAGATTAATTTTAATAGCCCTTTTGTTTAGAGATACTGAGTTTCAAATGATAATGACCTGAAACTTGTTCACCTGAGATTATTAAAAATAATATTTAATTAATAAGTAGGCATTTCTACTCAGCATCTTTTCCTTTGTTTAGTTCAATTTCTTTCTAAATTATTAGTTTTAGGACAAACTCAGAAACACTGACGTGAAAGCTTGAACACTTTTTGTTTTTTTCTTAGCAGCAATAAATAAACTTGGCACACAAGGCAAATAATATAAACCATGTGAATCCAAATGAGAAAGCCATCATCCCAAGGCAGTTGAGGTTAAATAATTCCTATGTAGAAGCTAGGAAAATAACCTTGAAGCAAATTTTTGGAAACCCTTATGTAAATACTGTGAAGAGGACAGAAACATTCCTTAAGTCTGTGGAAATATCAGAAAGACACTAGGAATGATTCTTCCCTGATTCGCAAGAGGCATAAGAGGAATGGTAGAAGCAGTCAGACTTAACAAGATTTTGTTATAGCTTATCTCAATAAAGTATAATTCTGGCCTTCCTGTGGAGTGTGTTTCCTAATCAGGTCTACCTTGAAGGGTTGACATCCAAGCACCCTGCATTTAGTTCTGCATTCCTTTATGCTTTATGCATCAAGGATTTCCTCTATATTCACAAACTGAATTTACAAAGTCTGAACAAAAATTATTTTTAGAAGAAAAACCGCTTATTTATTTTTTTGTACCTGCCAATGCACTGAGGAGGAAATGAGCAGCTAGGAAAAGCTCCTTATTGTGAATCTGTTGTTTGCTCTGTAATTGTACACCCACAAGCTGCAGAAATTCTTCTAAACATGGTTTCTCTGGTGACTTTAATTCCTCCATTGCTATGATGCCTGGACTCCCTTCAGAATATATACTGTCCAGCTGCAAAAACAAAATAAAAAGGGAACAGACACAATGGGCAGATTTAATCATATTCAGATTAAAATTAATCAGACCAAGTTTGACTTCTGATTGCCTTGACACATCTATTTATGTTTCTTTTACAACAATATGGAAATGGCATTTTTTTAAAAAATTGTACCTTGAAGCCTTGGAAATTATTGAGAATTTCTATCCAAATGTTAAGCAATATTAAGCAACTCTGTTTAACTTGTTCTGAGACCATCCAAGGTTGGGTAGGTGATGCTACTTGCTGTGATCCAGAAAATAATGATGCTCAAATCAGTCAACACCAATAAAAATTCCACTGATTTCATATTATGTGAAAACCTGACTCCTTTAAACATTAACTCTGCTGGGAAGTGTGGAAAAAAAAAACAGGATCACTAACAGGAAGGTGGATGCCTTCAGATATAACAGTAATGGAAATACTGAAGGATCAGATTGAAGATAGATCATCATGAAGACAAGCCATCTATTAATCCCCAAGATAATACTGATTTATAGCTATCATAATAATTATAAATATTTAATTAGAAACATACAGATTATTACTGCAATGAGAACTGTTTTCCTTTCTTTATAAAGAACAAGCTTTAAAAAATAAGAAAAATTGCATGTATGATTAGGAAATAAAAATTACCACATTTTCTAGTTGCATCACTGTTTCTTCATGAAGCAAAAAGTCACAAACCATTTGGTATAAAGCTCTCTGCTTTTCTTCTGATAGATTCATAAAAGGTTGGAACTGGGTCTTTAATTGGAGGATATCTGAAAACATATTATGCATGCATATGTAATCATTAAATAGAATTAAGTTGGAAAAGCTATTCCTAACAATTCTGAATGCAACATACATTCATTTCATTTAAAAGATTGTGTATGTGTGTTTCTGTGTGTGCATGTTGGAAGTATAAGGCATCATATGCATTAGCATTTTTATGGAGGGATTTTTTTTTACAAAACTGACCATTTTTATCCTGACTCAAATTTCGAAAATTCATCCTATGATTTTATCAAAGAGAAAATTCGTGTATACATAGTGATAACAGAGAAAATTAGAATTCAAATGAAATACATTTCTGTAATAGCCTGATGTACTAGGTTCCTGCTTCATGCGAAGATGTAAAATGGCTTTGTCATATCACATGAACCCAATCAATCTTGGTTTAGTCAGTAAACCATTGTTAACAGACTATAATTTAGCATATGATACAATTTATTATTTCTTCTCCACCCTCTTGAGGCATACCTACACTCCCTAACCTTTGACTCCATCCACTTAATAATTGCAATAAGGAGTGCTGGGATTGTGGCTGTTGAGTGAGGATTATTGAGATATCACGCGACATCTCGCTTAATGGCCAATTCACTCAACAAACAAGTTTGCGATCCCAATTATAAGTTGAGTCCTTGTTTGTCTTGAAGCAATTAATTAAAAAACTGCATTTTCATCAGTTGTAAACATTATTATTTGGAATAGTCTGCAATATGTAAAATTACTAGAGAGTGGTCTATAACAGGGCTTTTCAACCTTTTCACCGATTGTACCACTTTTAGGATTTGGCAATATCCGAATACCACCAGTCGCCTAGCAAAGTGTCAAAAACTTGGCCAAAAGAAAAAAAGATAAAGTACAGGTAGTCCTCGACTTACAAAAGTTCACTTAGTGACTGCTTGAAGTTACAACAGCACTGAAAAAAGTGACTCATGGCCATTTTTCGCAATTATGACCCTTTCAGTATTCCCAGGGTCATGTGATTTACATCTGGATGCTTGGCAACTGATTCATATTTATGATGGCTGCAGTGTCTCAAGGTCATGTGATCCCCTTTTGCAACCTTTTGACAAGCAAAGTCAATGGGGAAACCAGATTCACTTAAAAAGCTTTTATATCAGGGGTGTCAAACTCAATTTCATTGAGGGCCGCATTAGCACTGTGGTTACCATCTGGGGAAGTCCTTTCTTTTTCCCTCCCGCCTTGCCTCCCTCCTTCTCATTTCCATCTCCTTCCTTTCCTTTCCTTTCCTTTCCTTTCCTTTCCTTTCCTTCCCTTCCTTTCCACACTGATCTTGGCTCTTCTGCTGAGCCCTGATAGCTGATCGGCGCTTCTGCAGGGATATCAGGGCTCAACAGAAGCGCTAGGATCAATGCCGGGCTCCAGCTCATTGGCGATTCTGCAAGACTCAACAGAAGCACCAGGATCAGCTGGAACCTGGCGCTGATCCTGGCGCTTCTGCTGAGCCCTGACAGCCCTGCAGCTCCAGCCATCTCTCGCTCAGGCTTGTGCGGTGCTGCCATTGCTTCAGCTCATTCCCCTCCCCCGCTACTACTTCTCTAGGACGGTCACGTACCATCTGCCAATGTAACACCAGTGGTACGCGAACCACCGATTGAAAAGGCCTGATCTATAATATATCATGGAAAAGAAAAGTTATCTTAAGAAAATATATGAAGTTTAGTACTCTAGAAATAAGCATTGTACTTTCATGTCTATAAGTTAAAGGATTCATATAAATGCATAACTCATTAAATAAATATAAAATTAAAAATAAATATAAAATTAAACCCTGTTTTATTGGGTTTTTTTGTTTAGTACAAAATTCAACAAATGCTTTGGAATTTACCATCTTGTTTTGTGTATTTCACTAGTCCCATCATTTAAGTGCTAAAAATAGCTTCATAAAAAATCATTATCTTGTTTTAGGATAAAGAATGTATCTTTTGCTATAGAAGGATAAGTTTGAGATTTTTTTTTTTAAACTAAGAAGTTGATACTAGTTTTGACTTGGTCTGAGCCTTCCAACTGAGCAAACGGGTAGTTTTCTAATACGGTAGGAATTATTACTTCTTCCTATTCATCCAAATGAACACTCTCCCCTTTTTCTCTCACTACTGTTATAGTGAGGGGAA
This sequence comes from Crotalus tigris, assembly GCF_016545835.1. Lineage (NCBI taxonomy): Eukaryota > Metazoa > Chordata > Lepidosauria > Squamata > Viperidae > Crotalus > Crotalus tigris. The sequence goes on along the minus strand of NW_024096625.1, from coordinate 4,784,277 downwards.
AAATTATTTGATTCCCTTGCTGATTTTGTATGTTTGCCCACTGACAAGGAAATGATCAGTCTATAATTTTAATGGTAGGTTTATTTTAACAGTGAGAGACAGAATAACAATAAAAACACCCAGAAAAACGCATTTCAAAAAAATTATAAATTGATTTGCATTTTAATGAGTGAAATAAGTATTTTGACCACTTTGCAAAACATGACTTAGTACTTTGTGGCAAAACTCTTGTTGGCAATCACAGAGGTCAGATATTTCTTGTACTGTAGTTGGCCACCAGGTTTACACACATCTCAGGAGGGATTTTGTCCCACTCCTCTTTGCAGGTCCTCTCCAAGTCATTAAGGTTTTGAGACCATGGTGGAGAGTTTGGAATCTGATTGATGGATTGCTTCTGTGGACAGGTGTTTTTTTATATAGGTAACAACCTTTAAGAGAGTGCCCCTAATTTCAGCTTGTTACCTGTATAAAAGGCACTTAGGAGCCAAAAATCTTGCTGATTGATAGGGGATCAAATATTTCACTCATTAAAATGCAAATCAATTGATAACTTTTTTGAAATGTGTTTTTCTGGATTTTTTGTTGTTGTTATTCTGTCTCTCACTGTTAAAATAAACCTACCATTAAAATTATAAACTGATCGTTTCTTTGTCAGTGGGCAAACGTACAAAATCAGCAGGGGATCAAATATTTTTTCCTTCACTGTACATATAAAATTAGCTCTCTTTGGTTCTGCACGTTCATTCATAAGTAAAATATATAGCATCAATATATAAGTATCCCATTAGTTTTGTATGGTCTGTATCTGTAGTTCATTCCACACATAATTTGTTCTTTACATTTTAAAAGGGGGATAAAATATTCTTATGCCAATGATCACCCTGGAGCAGCCCGGGGCAAGTATGAAAAGCAGCAACTGAAAGTGAAGACTATTGGTATTTTTATTATCTATCAGTTCAAGCACTTAAAGAGATATAAATGCATAGTAAGAGGATAATAAAGATAGCATGGGAAAGAGTGGAGAGGGAACTCATAATTGAGGTTGCTTAAACAATACAAAATTTCCATGACTTGTAAATGTTGTAGCTCTTAGTGTTTACAACTGGTGATACAGTACATTTTCGGAGGAATTAAGCCCAACTATTTATGATGCCATAATTGCATCAAGAATTGCCTTTACACACATGCACCTAATTCTAGAACTACCTTTCTGAGATCCTCAAAACCACACATTAAGCTGAAAAAAATGTTGGTTTAAGCTAGTGTAATGAACAGGAAATGTGAACACGTTTTTAGTCCTACCTTTGCTTAGAATGTTAAGTGAAACACCACCTGGAATAGGGCTTTCAGGTCCAGACAGTTTCTCATTATCCACAACATCAAAAAGATGAGGGCAGCAAGCATCTTTGAAGGCCAAAGAATGGTAAGATGGTTCCTCCATAGTCCCCCTTTCAAAACCACCTTGTTGGTCATGAAGGAGGCATAATTCTACAAAAGGAATGGTTTGGCTATCTTATTCTCAGGTAACTCAGCTCTCAGCTCCTGTTCGATCCCATAATATGAAGAAAAGCAAATAAATTATCCCTTGATGGTCTAATTAGCATTAAACCATTTTGTTAAACGTGTGAGAGATCTTGCCCATTCATAAAACATTTATCCAGATGAGTGTAACAAATCAGAAATCATCTATTTAATAAGAGGAATAAGGATGTTCCCTATGATTACCATCAGGTTGTTTTCACTGGTAGATATGTTCTTCTAGAGTTTACAATAAGAAACGTCCATCATGCCTCTGGGAAATTAATTCCATAACATTAAGCAGGCTGGACTTGCAATATTTATTCATTCATTCATTCATTCATGTGCATACATCTAATTTCTATTGTATAGCGTCCATTCTATTAGTGTCTCCAGGTGGCAGACAAATAATTTATATTATAAAATTAATTTATTAATTTAAAATATTAATGTTCATAACTTTCTCACTGTTTAAACAATGAAACAGAAAGGTTTCTGTCCTTCCTTACACCATGTCAAGACTCTTTAAAAGCTTGAATGAAATGCACCACAGTTAAAGAATAGAGAACAATTTGCTACTTTAGAACAGATGAGTGAAGTATTCAATAAAGAAATGTCAAGGTCATCAGTATACCATTGCAAATTCATGATCAGAATATAAACATAAATGCTCTATGAATACATGTATACATGTCTGCACCCTCCTCCTGAATACTGCATCACTGAAGGAGGCGCATAGGTAAGATAGCTTTAAGAGTAAGCAACACATTGCAATTGAATTTGTAACTCTGATCTATGTGAAAGCATTTCCATTCCAAATCTTCCTTTCCAGAAACATTAATGCACATTAAAAAATAAAAAAACCTAGTATGATTTATCACATTTGTGACAATGTCACAAATGTTTTAATACCTATGTGATATTGCCCAAGAATAAATCATCTCCTTTCCCTACTTCTCTCTTTAACCTATTCATATTATTGTTCCTCTGTGATATTAACACACTGTGTTTTGAGTTTTTAAGTCAAAAGGCTATAGGGACTCTGATTTACAGGAATATTTAAAGCATTCAAAGAACAACATACCCTGTGTGACTGATAAACAAAAGGGAACACTGATACTCCAAAGAAGCAATAAAAAGTAAGTCAAGGCACACATTTGAAAAATATATGAATGTCAAATGTAAGAAGACAATTCAGGAGAGCATGAAAGTTTTACTGTAATTGTTGAGAAAATGTTTTACTGCTCAAACTGTAAAAGGAAATTTGAAATTTGAAAAGTAATGATATAGCTAAGTATGTCAAGAATATCATTCTAGTATAAAAGAGATGCTGCTACAAGTATTTATCAAGATTGAGAGATAGCATTCATCCTGATATCAGATTAGGAGCTTCCATGATATCCAGTTAAAAAATCAACAACTGAGTAAGAAAAAAAACTTATTACAGTGTGACTGTGATAACTCCTTACAACTTATATAATTAAATAAAGAATGCAGCACAGCACTCTAACAATGAATTTTTAAGCAGGTATTTTTTTAAAAAATGGTCTTCAAAATTATCTAATATGATAAATGAAGTATCAAGGAAGTTGCAAAAGATAAACAAGCTATTTAGATAACTTTGACCTTAATTTGAATGTGGATATAATTGTGAAAAGCAATGAGAAAAATCCTGACATAAACAAAACTAGTTGATGTTTCATTGCTTAAAAGAAATACACAATAAATCAAAAAAGAGATATGGTAACTGGATTTTTGCTAATAAGGAAGGAATGATGAGACTTTTGGATTTTGTTTTTACTTAAGAGATGAGATATGAGGTGAAGAGAGTATATATTGTATCCTAAAGGTTTAAAAGGGCAGTGCTCATCACAGATTCTCAGCTAAGGAAGCCTGTTTGTCTGAGAAACGCTTCCGTCATCACGTGGCCAGTACAAAAATATGGAATGCATTAACCTTTCTCACTAAAGCAGTACCCATTTGTCTACTCACATTTGCATGCTTTTAACTGCTAGGTTGGCAAGAGATGGAGTAAGTAAAATAGAAGCCCGTCCTGTCATTTGGCACTCGGGTTTTAAACCCAGGTTGTTAGCTGCCAAGGCAGTGTCTTAACCGTTGGTGGTAACCGTTGTACCACCAATGGCTGTACTGTTGTACCCTGGGAGATGTAATACATTGCAAAAATGGTTGTAATGAAAGGAAAAATTTGCTTTTTATATTTTTTCTTTTTTATTCTTATACTTTTATAGTTTGCATTAGTTTTTATTCTAATTGTATAAAAAGTACTTTAAAAAATGCTGCCTCCTAACTTCACTGAATGTCAATAGAACTCTAAGCACATTGCATGTCACCTATTTTTGGCACAATTACTTGGATGTTCACTGAAGAAATGGATGAAAATATATAGAATCGCTATAGATGAGAACATCCTTCCACTACAGCAGCGGTTCTCAACCTATGGGTTGCGACCCCATTTGGGGTCGATCGACCATTTTTCGGGGGTCGCCAAAGAAGGCAATCTGCCATTTTCTCCCCTCAGGGGGCGGCGCCGCGCACGCGCGCGGCACCGCGCATGCGCAGAACGTTTGTGTGACGGGGGTCGCCGTCACACAAACGTTGAGAACCACTGCACTACAGGATAGAATAGGGTGATCTTTTCATGCAGAGAAAACCACAGCAAACATTTTCAAGATATTTGTTGTATATCCCAAAATACAAAAAGCAGTCCTATTCCATTAGAAGTAATGGTGTCCTTGATCACACATGGAAGCTGCAGACTAGTTTAGGAAATGCAAAACAGGCTACGAGACACACAGAGATTTATTCTACAAGAAAAAGAATGGCCAAGGGTCTTGTGAACAAATACTGATGGTCCAGGAATATTATTCATAAACTCCTTAAACTGAAGTGTCTGTCTTACTCCGCCTAAGGTAGGCTTAGTTTTGCTGAGCAAAGATGTTGATTTATAAGGTTTCGAAGATAAGATGGCCAAATATTAAAATCCAGCAAACAGAAATTAGAAAAGAAATAGCAATATTGTAAAGGAGGGAAAAATAATGTACAAAATTCTTACCTTTAAATATGGTGTAAGCATAGCTTTGAACACATTAATATGTATGCTTTCACTTTTTTTTTTTTAGCAGTACTGCCTGTTCTCAATACTATTATGTGATGTCCATATTTTAAATATTTCATATACTGAGATAAGAGTATATACTAAAAGAGGTTGCAGTGGCACAGTGGCTTAATGACGCTGGAACTGCCGACCAGAAATGGCCTGCACTCCAGCAGTTTGAATCTGGCTCTGACATGGAATAAGCTCCCATTGCTTGATCCCTAGCTGCCACTCACCCAGCAGTTCGAAAGCATACAATATTGCAAGTAGATTTATGGGTACCACTTCAGTGGGAATAACCTAACTGCATTTGTGTACGCAGAGAGTGGACGCCAGCACTGGACTTAGTCAAGTGCAAGGCATTGGGACAAGAAGTGAAGCGAGATCGACAGAGGAGTCCAGAACTGCCAGAGACCCAAGCTCTCCTAGTCAGCTGGTGTAAGCTAGTTTGCCCCTCTGCAGTACACTAAGGATAGATGAGCAAGCACTGAACAGAATGAATTAGCAATCTAGATTGTCAAGACATGCCTTGTGTGTGTAGATTTCTCTGACATTGTATGCTATCTCTTTTTCTGGCTACAGTAAAATCTATAATTTGCAACCAAATAAAATATTTGAATGCCTTGGTTTACCTTGTACTTTATCTTCTCATGTATTATACTCGGTTTCTGACTAATACTGATTCAAAACATCTGAAAGCCTTTCCTTTAAAGGAGCACCAATTATGTACTGATATATGGTACATATAAAACTGAATTCAAAATAAAATGTTGGGATAAGAGAACCTCTGCTGATAATCTCGGTCTAATAAAAAGCATGCTCTTTTATGCTGCCCTGAGGAAAAGGAAGGTGAGAATAGCCACATTACTTACCAAATTGACCATTGCGCTTTATATACAATTCTATTACAGCATAAGCAATTGTAGTTGGAGCAGGGATCTCTAATACCACATTAGAGTTCTTGATCATATTCCCATTTTCACTCACTGATACCTAGAGAGAGATTTAATTGCTGGTTAATTTGTGCAAATTAATTCCAAAATACATTAATTTACACATGAAAGGATGACAAGGAGTCATTTTGTAGAATTTAAAAATAACTTTTCAATTACTTTTAAGTTAAAGCCAAACAATGAAACAGAAAATGCCCAGGGCTGATAAATTTAAGCTATCATATCTCAGCCCAAGTCCTTAATAAGATATATGGCCGGGGGGGGGGGGGCAAGGTGTGTAGAGAGAGGTACAGGACCAAGAGTTACCGTACTTTCCGGTGTATAAGACGACTTTCGCAAGCAGTAAAATCGGTGCTGAAGTCAGAGGTCGTCTTATACGCCGAGTAGTCTTATAGGCCGGAAATTACGGTAGTTTCTGGCGTATAAGATGACTTTCTAGGCATGCGACTCGGCGCGGAAGACGGGGGTTGTCTTATACGCCGGGTCGCCTTATACACCGGAATATACGGTACTTAAAGAGAGAAATGAACGCATAAATAAATAAGAACATATGTATCTTGGTATTGGAGTCATTGGTGCTCTCTGAGCTTGGCTGTTTATTGCGGATGTTTCATTACCCAATTAGGCACTGATGATGTTACATAGCAGAATAAAGAAACATCAGCAAGCAAACTACCAAGCTCAGAAAGCACCAAACTTTACATAAATAAATATTTTGGAAGTTTTTTAAAACTAGATAGCTCTCAAATGTATTTTCTTAAGTTTGCCTTTGAGAAATAGGTGGGTTTTTAATTCACAGAAGATAGATCAACTACAAGGAATTCTCCTTAATACAAATGGATCTTCTATCCCCAGAGATAGATCTGCAGTGCCTTTCAGCTGGAGTAAGCATCTCTATAATTAATTTATTGTGAGATGCTCTACTGCTGACAGAACTGGAGAAAATGATTCAATTATCTTTAGTCTCATCCAGCATTTGGTAACTTTCATTTAAGTTCAAAAACCTTAGCAAGACTTCTTGAAACGATTCTGGGTTAAATGCATCACACTTCTGAGTATTTTCACCTTATAAAAACTGTACATATTTTTATTCATTCTAACATTTAATAGCAAATAGACTTAATAGCAAACAGTCTTCAAACTCACAGAACATTTGTTTTTGAACAGAAACATTAATACTTCAGTTTAATGCAAACCAGTTTATTTGTGCCTGGGAACAAATAAATGCACTTTTTTTCTTTAAAAAAAGGTGGGGGGCTTCAAAAGCCACAAGGATGTGATCAGCAATGCAATACAAGACTGGAATGGACAGGGATGAAATTTCAACCTTTTCAGAACAGGGATTTAAAGGGCACAAAGGCGATATACATCTTGCTGGCGGATGATATGGAAAAATGCAATAGAACGTTGTAAGAGTTCATTGATATTCTTCGTTATGCATTAATACCTTTATAATTTTTGTACTTATTCCCACCATTCCAGCAAGTTTTTCCTGTTTTTGAATATGTTCTGATACTAAACATTTCTGAGTTGTCAATATTTTTTCTGTAAGGATACAAAGAACATCATTCTTTTTTTCAACCATTTGTTCCAACAATGGAGTCTGTAGATTTATTGATCTAAAGGAGAAAAAAAAAATTAAAATTACTATGAAAAAAGTTTATTTTTAATAGATGGACATACTATTGTTCTCCCATAACTTGATAAACAATGCACTCTTTAGTAACAAAGAGCTAGTATACCAATCAGAAAGAGAAAAAAATGTGTTGGATTATTGCATTTGGATACAAGCAGCATATATAAAAAATATCACAGTGATAATACTGGATTTATGACTCAATTAAAAGCTAACATCAGACTTTTCAATACTCTATGAGCCTTCTTCCCAAATGCTCCATATTCAAGTCTTCCCGACATATCTGCATCTTTTTCAAAACAGATATGAGAATATATTTACCTATCATTGCATTTATATTCATTCTTGAGATCAATATGGCATACATGAGATCACTCTAATTATCTTACAATGCAATCCTATGAGGTAGTTTGCGCTGAAATTGAATGACTGGGGCAAAATAAGATTAATTGTTGAATATAATTATGAACACGAGTCTATTCAACTACCTTAGCTATAATACAAACTAAATCTGGTTATCAGTAGCATTTCCCCAGCAAATTTATACTAATTCCAGAAACCATGGTTTTCATCATCACCATTTTTTACTGCTTATTTATTCAATTCCAAGTATCTGTAACACTTTTCAAAACAATTCTTCTTTTTAAACCTCACAAAGATGCCTTTAAAACCCTATCCAGTAAAACTATTTATAGAATAAAATAAATATGTACCTTCCCTTCACATCTTTCATAAGCTTGTGCAAGTCAACATCTTGCTTTTTAAGATTTCCAAAAGAGGACAGACTTTCCACAACATCGCTTCCTCCAGTTCCTAAATTAATTCTTCCTAATGAAGTTTCTATGCTTCCTCTGATACAGTCTTCAAACTTGCCTTCATACTTCACAAAGTCAGACTCTGCAATAACTTGGGACAAAAAGCAACATATCAAATTACAGAACATTAAACTGGAGCACAATATAATTATTTAAAAAATCAAACACTATTGATAACAAAACATATTGAAACATCTACTGACTTACTTAGTTACTATTTTTCACTGCTTCCTGTATTTAAAAATGTTTATCATCCAATGAATAAAGCAAAGATGGAGAATCTGTGATCCTTCACATGATGCTAAAATAAATGCAGTTTCTTTGAACCAGTGGGTCATGTTAGTAGAGTCTACTGGGAGTTTATCAATGTTGCTTGGGTAATCCAAGTTCCCCATCCTTGGAATGTATGGATCTGTATGCTATAAACCTCACAATACTTTGAAAGGATTGGGGTCTTAGAAATGCAACCATGTATATGGAACTGATATGCAAGTTCTGAGGTTTTGCTGGTTAAAGAAATATAGGAAACCAGAAGTTTTACGTTTTTATTCAGCTGAATAGAGATGGACACCTCTAAATGAGGAGAGCCACGAATGACAAGAAATCCTTGTATTTATTCTGAATAATTACATAAGCAACCCATCCAACAAAGCTGATACACATAAGATAAAGATTGCACCCAGTAAGTCTGCTACACTATAGATAAGAAGGGAGAAAGCAGAAGTAGCTAAACATGTTCCCATTCAGGTGTTCGTGGGTGGGTTAGGACACTGGGTATTGTTCTTGCTGTCCTTTCATGATCCTGCATCCAGGACTACAAGTGACCTGAGACAGAGGGGCCATCTGTATATTGATACTGTCCCCTAAGTCCTGGTCAGCAGAACATTTAAAGAATAATAGCAGTCATTCTAAATAACAGTTCTCTGAATTCCACCAGACGTTCTCTATCCACTGTGAAAACGAAATAGTCATAAAATAAGTCTTGCCATGCTTTGCCTGTCTGCCTATTTGTACTTAGTCTATCTATTTATATCACCCCAGAGTCCACCCCTAGTTCTGATGGACTCTGAACAATATAGTGAACAAAGCACGAAATTAAGGACAAAGGAAATAAAAACAACTTGATACAAATCTTGCTGGATATTAAAGTCAACCACATCCAAAAGCACACTGAAATAATAACTTTCAGCCAATGAAGAATTAAAGGAGGATTGGGACCAATCATGTATTTGAAAGACTAGCACAGAACAGACATTCCTATTCTAAATTTCTTGGGGTCTTGCATTTGTGTTGGGGTAATATGCAGTCCTATACTCTCAAGCTAATTCTTAATTCTAAGAGGTTACTATACGTTTAATATTCATTTTCTTCTACAACTTAAAAGGCTCATTTAAAGAATTAAATGAAACTAAAGGTCAGTAAAACAAGGAAAACTTGCAAGAGCTGTTGCCCTGACATGTTTGAAGTAGACTGAGTCACAGAAGCTATAGTAAATCATGCATGGCTTTTCTGAATTTTATTTTAACCATTACTGATACATCATAATAAACCAGCTTTTAAGAATAGGTTGCCCAATTATACAATTATTGCACTGTCTGTACACAATTATAGAGCACTGATTCGCCAGTATACAATTTTCTATTCTCCTTTAGTTTCTCACCATGGAATAATACCTGCTACCCTTGAGCTCTTTTGTCCTTTTTCTGGACAAGAAAGCGTGTTTCCCAACAAAAATAAAATAAAGTAAGGGAAAATAAAATGATGCTAAATTTGTTTGGTGTAATTCCAATTTCCTTTGTTTTTACTATAAAAAAGTCAGTCAGGGCAGAGAAACTGGTGGCTACTAAAGGAGATGTATATTCAAGATTATTAGCACTAGAACAGTGGTTCTCAACCTGTGGGTCGGGACCCCATTTGGGATCGAACGATCATTTCACGGGGGTCGCCAAACAACGCAGTCCGCCATTTTTTCCCCCTTTTCCTTAGCTGTGCTACTCCCTTTTATTCTATTGGCTTTTGAAAGCCAATAGAATAGACTCTCTTGAATAGAGTCTAATTCTATTGGCTTTCAAAAACCAATAGGAATTGTCCAGGCTGTCTTTGCCCTTCTGAACCCGCCAAAAGTCCCATTCTGCAAACGGTGCTGCACCAGTTGAGTAGTCCTCGACTTACGACCGGTTGAGTAGTCCTCAACTTATGACCAGTTGGGGGGTCGCGGCATTAAAAAGGTTGAGAACCACTGCACTAGAAGGTCATGACCTACAGACAGGGTGGCATGCTACTTTGTGCGAAGAAAGACATTTAGGCCAGCAACACTTCCGGAAGCATTATATTAGGAGAGTATTGGATATCTGGAAAAAATAAAAAGAAATAATTATAGGAAAATCCCCAACTGGGTGTCTATATTAGAAATGTGTACACATCCAAATTTGATAAGACGTGGGGGTGCTGTCACCTATAAAGTTATTTTGAATGAGAAAGGAGAATTAAAAGCGAGAAATACCTTAAAGGAAGAAGGAATTGATCTGGAATGGTGGGCTTATCTTCAAATTCAATCCAAATTTAATAAAGACAAAAAGGAACGGGGTATAAAGCAAGATTCTTCAGAATTAGATAAAATCTTATTTAGCAGGGAAGGCAAGATTATAAGTAAATTATATCGATATTTATTAGAGCAAGATATGATTGAGGAACAGGTGAAAGAAACGATGATAATTTGGTGTAAATATTTTGGACACAATATTGATTTGGATATTTGGCAAAGTTTATGAGAAAAAAAATCTAAAAATTACCTAGCAACCTCCTATAAGGAAAACCTCTATAAGATGTTTTATAGGTGGCACCTCCCTCCCACAAGACTAGCACGAATGAACAAGGGGAAATCCTCGATTTGCTGGAAGTGTGAAGAGACCGTTGGGAATTACTACCACATGTGGTGGCAATGCCCAAAGGCACAAAAATTTTGGAACTTATTAAAGAAGTGGTTGGAAGAAATTTTGCAAATAGATATAGAAGCCAAACCGGAATTTTTCTTATTGGGAATTATAGAAAGAAAATATAAGAAAGACACAAATTATTTACCACTGCATTTAGTAACAGAGGCACAAATAGCCTTCGTTCAAAAATGGAAAGAGAAAGATACTCCAACAGAAGAGGAAATATTACTGAAGATTTTCAATTGCACTGAAATGGATAGACTTACATGGGAACTCAAGGATAAAAGTGAAACCAAGTACTATAAAATCTGGGAACAATTTTATGATTGGATAGACAATAGAGGGTAACCAAGATAAATATATAGTGCTAGAATAAAATATAGATTATAGACAAATGTATATTTAAAAGATAAATAGACATATAGAAATAAGGGAAAAAGTGTTAATAGTATATTATAAATAGTGAGCAAAGTTCAAGAACTATATATCTATATGAGTACTAATACTATTGTAAAATGTTGGAAGATGTGTGGAACCAGTGATGTCATATCTATGTCCAATGTGTTTTTAATTTTGTATTATTAATAAAAATTTATAAAAAAATAAAATAAAATAAAGGAGATGTATATTCATGCCTCAAGGCATCGTGTCTAAGGCATTAACACTAAGCCATGCTTATTGGCAAATTGATGGTGTATATATGTATATTTTTACTCTTCATCTCATGTTTTATTTTTAAATCTTATTAATTGCATTGCTTGTTCACTGGAGCAGAAAGGCATATTATATTGTTGTTGTTGTTGTTAATTGCGAAGTCGTGTCCGACCCATCGCGACCCATGGACAATGAGAAATTCACTCATCCGATAGAATGATTTGATCTGATGATCATACATTCAGTTTGAGATTAATTCTGATGCATATTGTTCATATTATCTAATTACTATTTTAATCATTTGCATTAATTCCACGTTCACCTTGAAAGTTCAGGAAGGTTTATATGAGAAATCTACTATTTTTATGCCCCAAATTTTAAACATGGAATAGAGTAGCAGAGAGAGCTTAGAAATAAAATGACTATCTAAAATTCTATGGGTTTGTGGAAAAAATAGAAAGAGAGAAGATGCTTGGTCCTCCTACTAGATTATTTTTAGAATTTCTTTTTTTATATAAATATTGTATTAATTTTCTAGTTTTACAATCAAATACTTTAATAGACTACATATTGTCTGGGTCCATTAGTAATTCAGCTGTTGTTGTTAGTTGCAAAGTCGTGTCAGACCCATCGCGATCCCATGGACAACGTTCCTCCAGGTCTTCCTGTCCTCTACCATCTTCTGGAGTCCATTTAAGTTCATGCCTACTACTTCAGTAATTCCATTCAGCCACCTCATTCTCTGTTGTCCCTTTCTTCTATTGCCCTCAATCTTTCCCAGCATTAGCCCCTTCTCCAGTGAGTCCTTCCTTCTCATTAGGTGGCCAAAGTATTTGAGTTTCAACTTCAGGATCTGGCCTTCTAAAGAGCAGTCAGGGTTGATCTCTTCTAGAACTGACCGGTTTGAACGCCTTGCAGTCCAAGGGACTCGCAAGAGTCTTCTCCAGCACCATAGTTCAAAGGCCTCAATTCTTTGGCGCTCAGCCTTTCTTATGGTCCAACTTTCACAGCCATACATTGCAACTGGGAAAACCATGGCCTGGACTATACGCACTTTTGTTGGCAGGGTGATGTCTCTGCTTTTTAGTATGCTGTCTAGATTTGCCATAGCTTTCCTCCCCAGGAGCAAGCGTCTTTTAATTTCTTGGCTGCAGTCCCCATCTGAGGTGATCTTGGAGCCCAGAAAAATAAAATCTGTCACTACCTCCATTTCTTCCCCATCTATTTGCCAGGAATTGAGAGGGCCGGATGCCATGATTTTGGTTTTCTTAATGTTGAGTTTCAAGCCAACTTTTGCACTCTCCTTCTTCACCCGCATCAAGAGGCTCTTTAGTTCCTCTTCACTTTCTGCCATTAGAGTGGTATCATCTGCATATCTTAGGTTGTTGATATTTCTCCCGGCAATCTTAATTCCAACTTTTGATTCATCTAGCCCTGCCTTTCTCATGATGTGCTCTGCATATAAGTTAAATAGGCAGGGCGACAGTATACAGCCTTGCCGGACTCCTTTTCCAATTTTGAACCAATCAGTGGTTCCGTGTCGGTTCTCACTGTTGCTTCTTGACCCGCATATAGGTTTCTCAAGAGACAAATAAGATGGTCTGGTACTCCCATCTCTTTAAGAACTTGCCACAATTTGTTGTGATCCACACAATCAAAGGCTTTTGCATAGTCAATGAAGCAGAAGTAGATGTTTTTCTGGAACTCCCTAGCTTTCTCCATGATCCAGCGTATGTTGGCAATTTGATCTCTAGTTCCTCTGCCTCTTCGAAATCCTGCCTGTACTTCTGGTAGTTCTCGATCCACATACTGCTGGAGTCTAGCTTGTAGGATTTTAAGCATAACTTTACTAGCATGTGAAATGAGTGCAATGGTGCGATAGTTTGAACATTCTTTGGCATTGCCTTTCTTTGGAATTGGAATGTAAACTGACCTTTTCCAATCCTGTGGCCACTGTTGAGTTTTCCAAATTTGCTGGCAAATTGAGTGTAGCACTTTTACTGCATCGTCTTTTAAGATTTTGAATAGCTCAGCTGGAATACTGTCACCTCCACTAGCTTTGTTGTTGCTCAGATTTTCTAAGGCCCATTTCACTTCACATTCTAGGATGTCTGGTTCGAGGTCAGTGACCATCTCATTGTGGTTATCTGGGATGTTAAGCTCATTCTTGTATAGTTCTTCTGTGTAGTTTTGCCATCTCTTCTTAATCTCTTCTGCCTCTGTTAGGTCTCTGCCATTTTGGTCCTTTATCATGCCCATCTTTGCATGAAACGTTCCCTTCATATCTCCAATTTTCTTGAAGAGATCTCTGGTCCTCCCTATTCTGTTGTTTTCTTCTATTTCTTTGCACTGTTCATTTAAGAAGGCATTCTTATCTCTTCTAGCTATTCTCTGGAATTCTGCATTCAATTGGGTGTATCTTTCTCTTTCTCCTTTGCCTTTCGCTTCCCTTCTTTCCTCAGCTATTTGCAAAGCTTCCTCAGACAGCCATTTTGTTTTCTTGCATTTCTTTTTCTTTGGGATGATTTTAGTTGCTACCTCTTGTACAATGTTGCGAACTTCCATCCATAGTTCTTCAGGCACTGTCTATCAGATCTAATTCCTTAAATCTATTTGTCACCTCTACTGTATATTCATTAGGAATATGATTTAGTTCATTCCTGAGTGGCCTAGTGCTTTTCCCTATTTTTTTCAATTTAAGCCTAAATTTTGCAACGAGAAGCTCATGATCTGAGCCACAGTCAGCTCCTGGTCTTGTTTTTACTGACTGTATAGAGCTTCTCCATCTTTGGCTGCAGAGCACATAGTCAATCTGATTTCTATGTTGACCGTCTGGTGATCTCCATGTGTAGAGCCATCTCTTGGGTTGTTGGAAAAGAGTGTTTGTTATGACCATCGTATTCTCTTGACAAAATTCTATAGCCTGTGCCCTGCTTCATTTTGTACTCCAAGGCCAAACTTGCCTGTTATTCCGGTTATCTTTTGGCTTCCAACCTTAGCATTCCAATCCCCCATGATGATAAGGACATCATTTTTTGGTGTTAATTCTATAAGGTGCTGTAGGGCTTCATAGAACCGGTCAATTTCATCCTCTTCAGCACCAGTGGTTGGGGCATAGATTTGGATTGTTATATTGAATGGTTTGCCTTGGATTTGAATTGAGATCATTCTGTCATTTTGGGGATTGTATCCCAGTATTGCTTTTCCTATTCTTTTATTGACTATGAAGGCTACTCCATTTCTTCTGAGGGATTCTTGCCCACAGTAGTATACCTGATGGTCATCTGAGTTAAATTCACCCATTCCTGTCCATTTTAGTTCGCTGATTCCTAAGATGTCGATGTTCAGTCTTGTCATCTCTTTTTTGACTACGTCTAGCTTGCCTTGATTCATGGATCTTACATTCCAGGTTCCTATGGAGAAAAAATCTTTACAGCATCGGACTTTCCTTTCACCACCAGATATATCCACAGCTGAGCGTCCTTTCGGCTTTGGCCCAGTCGCTTCATTCTTTCTGGCGCTACTAGTACTAGCCCCCTGCTCTTCCCCAGTAGCATATTGGACACCTTCCGACCTGAGGGGCTCATCTTCCAGCGTCATATCTTTTTTCCTTTTAGTACTGTCCATGGGGTTTTCATGGCAAAGATACTGGAGTGGTTTGCCATTTCCTTCTCCAGTGGACCATATTTTGTCAGAACTCTCTGCTATGACCTGTCCGTCTTGGGTGGCCCTGCACGGCATAGCTTATAGCTTCACTGAGTTACACAAGCCCCTTCGCCACGACAAGGCAGTAATCCATAAAGGGGGCATATTATATAGAAAGTAAAATAAGATTCTGGTGTTCTAGGTTTTTCTCCTGGAATATGTCTATCTAACATTGTAGGAATGGTCTATCATTTTCTAGAATATTCTAGATTAGAAATGGGAAATGATTTGTAGACTACAAGTAGTCATTGACTTCACAATTGACTTTTACAATTTAATCCAAAATTTCTGTTACTAGATCAGATAGTTGTTACAGTAAGTGACTTTTGGCCCATTTTACAATCTTTCTTGCCACAATTTATTTATTTATTCAGAAAATATATATAGCTGCCTAATTGTTAACAGTGACTCTAGGCAGCTTGCAAACAATAAAAACACAGTATAAATAAAATAAAAATACTAAAAATAAAATAAAAAAACAACCCATCTCCCGGCAATAACACATGTAATTAAGTGAATCACTGCAGTTGTTGTTAGTAACACGTTTGTTAAGTGAATCTGGCTTCATTGACTTTGCTTGACAGAAAGTAACAACAGTTGATGACATGACCCCAGGACACTGCAATCATCTTAAATGTGAACCAGTTGCCAAGCATCCAAATTTTGATATGATTATGGGGATTCTGTAGCAGTCCTAAGTGTGAAAAAAGGTCATAAATCACTTTTTCAGTGCCCTTGTAACTTCAAATGGTCACTAAAAGAACAGTTGTAAGTCAAGGATGTCCTGTATTCCTAAAATAGCCAATGTGTTATAGGAGAAAAATCAAAATCCACTATTTTACACATTCCTGCTTAATTTAAAAAAAAACATAGTTTGCAAACCATAAGGATGAGTTCTCACAGAACCACACCAAAAAAAATTACATTGTGATTTAGCATGGCATGAGAACTCAATCAATAAGATGCTGTTAACAGTAGTCAGAGCAAGAATGTATACTCCCCTTCAGTGAAGGAACAAGATATCAATTTAAAGTAAAAAATCTTTAACATCTTTAAAAACAGCAAATAATGAAGTTCCTCAATGATCCTGAACTGTAATCCACGAATTTGGATACCACCAAATTAAAAAATATGAACTAGCAAGTAAAAGCAATTTTCTGAAAGAAAAATTATGTCTTTAATTATATTAATTATAGCAGGGTTTTTTTTAAAAAAAACCTAAACTACTAAATGGTTTTTCAAGATATTATGCCTGAATTCAATTTAAATCTATCTACTACATCCCCATGGAGAGAAGGAAGCACAAGGTTTCATCTGAGGCCCAGTACTCTTCAATATCTTCATCAATGATTTAGATGAGGGAATTGAAGGAGAACTCATCAAATTTGCAGATGACACCAAACTGGCAGGAGTAGCCAATACCCCAAATTCAGGATGTAAAAAGATCTTGACAAACTTGAATAATGGGCCCTATTCAACAACATGAGTTTCAATGTGGAGAAAAACAAAGGTACAAAGTAAAGATTGGGCGAGACCTGGCTTAAAAACAGTAACTGTGAGAGGGACCTTGGAGTCCTAGTGGACGATCACTTGACTATGAGCCAGCAGTGTGCAGCAGCAGCCCAAAAAGTTATACAATCCTGGGTTGTATAAACAGAGGCATAGAATCAAGATCACATGCAGTATTAAGACCGCTTTATAAAACCCTAGTAAGACCACACTTGGAATACTGCAGCCAATTTTGGTCATCATATCACAAAAAAGATGTTGAGAGTTTGGAAAAAAATTCAGAGAAAAGCAACTAAGATGATTAAGGGCCTGGAGACTAAAATATACAAAGAATGGCTGTAGGACTTGGGTTTGGCTAGTCTAAAGAAAAGAAGAAATAGGGGAGACATGATAACAGTATTCCAGTATTTGAGAGGCTACTACAAAGAAGAGGGGGTCATATTATTCACCAAAGCACCATAAGTCAGGACAAGGAACAATGGTTGGAAACTGATCAAAGAGAGAAGCAATCTGGAATTAAGGAGAAACTTCCTGACAGTGAGGACAGTTAACCAGTGGAATAGCTTGCCTCCAGAAATTGTGGGCACTCCATCACTGGAGATTTTTAAGAAGAGGCTAGACAGTCACTTGTCTGAGATGGTATAAGTCCTCCTGCTTGAGCAGGGGGCTGGACTAGAAGACCTCCAAGGTCCCTTCCAGCTCTATTCTATTCTATTTCCAACTGACTAAAAGCAATGATATTCTAAATTATAGGTATTAATTTAGCAATATTCAAAAAATGTTATCATTAATTACTGCTATTCTGAAAGGTCAAAGTGCTTTCTGAATACAAATTGAGACATTTACTAAATGATTAGACTTTAGCACTTATTCTGTAAGTGAACATATTAAGTACTGCAAGTAAGTCATTTTATAGCACGTACCCCATAAAATGGTGCAACTTAAATTGAATTTTCACCAATCAATGAAACTGTAGAAAGTTTCACAATTTAAATTATCTAATAGATCAATCTGAACAATTTTGATTGAAAATGGATTTCAAAAACTTGCAGAAAACCAACAAAAGAGCAAAGTAACATGTAAAGTAATATTGCTGTATCTAACTTTTTTGGGGGGAAAATGATAACGATTTTAACAACAGTAATAAAGCAGGTAATTATACAATGATGCATAGTACTTTGCACTTCCTCTTATCTCCTATAACAGAGTATAACTGTGACTCTACCTGGCTTTATAGGTTCATGCATATCTTCAGCAAGCACATCATTCAATGAAACTGATGAGAGATGGTACTTTGGATTTTGCCAGCACCAAGTTTTCTTTTTCTTTGTGACTAAGTTCAGGAACTGTAATTTATCTAAGTTATTCAGGGATGACACAGAGATTAAGTCTCCTCCACAGTCAACCTCCTTCACAAAAGTCTTGGTTGCTTTTGCAAACATCCTTAGGAGATATTCAACAAAAATCTGCAGAAACAAAATCAAAATGTGAGAAATACAAATAGTGTGTGGAAAAATGTTCATTTACTAGTAATCTTTGACATTACCTCAGTTGGAACAAATATTTATATTGCTAAGTGAGGCAGCTATTAACAGAGTTGCACTCAATTTTACAACCCTTTTTGCACAGTTGTTAAATGAATCACTGTGGTTAAGTGAATCTACCTAATCATTAAACAAATCCAGCTTTTCCCATTGACTTCGCTTACCAGAAACCATCTGGGAATATCACAAATGATAATCACAGAGCCCTAGTATGCTGCAATTGTCAAAGATTCATGTTGATTACCAAGTGCTCAAATTCTGGTCATGCAAATGCTACAATATTCATATGTGCAAGAACCTGCCATAAGTTACTTTTTTCAGTACTGTTACAAGTTCAAAGTCAATAAAAATGGTTTTAAGGCAAGGACTATCCTTTAAAGTATATGTCGAAAGAAGGTATTGATTTGTACTTATAAGATTTCTACCCAGCCATACCTTGACATTTTGCTGCCTATTGCTGTAAGAAAACAAAAGAACTTTATTTTAACCAAAGTAAGGCAGATATATTTAAAAATACAATATTGTAACATCAATTTTATTTTATGTAGGGAGTTGGTGACTGTCAGCAAACATGTCTATGACATTTAAGGCAATGAAAAATGTGATCATATATTTTTTCTGCTTTAAACTCTTTGATTTTTTTTTCACATAACAGAATAACACCATTCATTTACTCTACAGACTATAACAGCACATATGTGCAACAGTGGCAGAAGTAAAAAGAAAGCAGCCACAACTAGACATTGTGTTTGTGTAATAAATGTACAGCTGTAGTTGTAAGACAGTAAGAAAAGAATCCAAAGCAACACAACCCTTTTCTGTTTAAATTTAAACTACAATACTTTAAAGCAGCATTTCTCTTGCTGATATGAGGAATTTTGGAAGTTGGTCCATATATCTTAAAACTGCTTAAGTTGAGAAACACTAGCCTAAAATAGAAATTTTGGTGGTTTTAGTTTACCTCACTTGGTACAGCTGTAAGAGTTACAAAAGATACAAAGAGAGGGAGTATTTTGTAATTCTTGGTACTAATTTGGATAATCAATTTATGACCAGCAATTTATGAGCAGCAGCAGCAGCACACCCTCCCCCCCTTTCTAATCACACTGAACAGGAAGGTCTTCATGAGGAAGGAGCAAGCGAGATAGAGACAACGATAGTTCGGGTTCGGAGGGCAGAAGAGGGTGAATCTCGCCTTGGCTCAGCAGAGCTCTGTCCCGGTCGCTGAGAGAGAGGCAGAGGGTCGCGCTACAAGAAGAGGACAGCAGCATCAAGGGGGTGGAGGCCAAACGCCTGGGACACTGGCTAGACTTGGTACAAGTCTAATCAACATGAATCTTTGACAATTGCAGCATACTAGGGCCCTGTGATTATCATTTGTGATATTCCCAGATGGTTTCTGATAAACAACAGGAGGAAAATTTAGCCGAGAAAGGACCACGTGGGGTGGGGTGGGGAGAATAAGTTGACCCCAGTGCAGTAAAAAGCGGCTTTCACCTAGAATTGCATCTGCACCTCCCTTACGCTTCCTTTTTTTACTCACAATAACAGGATCGACAATAACTCCACTGCGCAAGACCAATTTCTTCGCAATTGCTGCAATCCAAGTTCTATTGTTAGGGCCTATCGCTCCAGTCTGCGATGCCTCACTCGACTGTAGCCAACCCTTCTCCTGACTCGCTTTCCGAACTCGCCGCTTTCTTTCTTTTATTCGCTCGTGACCGGCGGGGAGGAGGTGTGCTCCAAACGAGGGGCGTGGCCAAATACTGCCTCTGCCAGCGCCGTAACAAATACGAACTGACGGACTCAACCATGATGCAAACGGTGATATAGGAAGGAATGAGAGACAACTGTGCAAGCATTCATTTGAAAGCTGCCTAATTGGAACTTGTTTTATTTTCTTGCGTAATAATAATCTTTGTACTTAGATTTGCATGCCTGCTTAAGAGGCTACTTAAAATACATTTCTGTTTAGGCAACTTGAAAAATACTAGGTCTGTATTTCCATGTTTCCAATGATTAAAGGTAAATACATAAAAACCAAGATGTGGGCGGAATCACGGGGAAGAATATCTCCCACGGCACCCCTTGCACTTTGGTTTATAATCCATAGCTGAGTAAATATTATCAAGGCCAGCCAAACTCATAAGCACGAGCTTTTAACTTCCCAGGATTTCATCAGCAAGGTGCTATGAAAATAGAATAAAACTAAAAAATCTAAAAATCAGTCAAAATGTAAATATAAAAAGTGGTTTAGATTTAGTCTGAAAGAATGTAAGGCTACCAGATGTGGGCTAAAAAAAATTATGCAATCAGAGGATGACAAAATAATTTTTTGCAGCCCTGATGAATTAGTCACCACCAGATGTGACAAGTGCTATATTATATACATAACATCAAGAAACTAAAAAACTGGTTGATCTTCATTTTTTTCTGTTATACACAAAAGCAGCAGCCTAAATTCTGAAGCTTGGAAACCAACCTGGAACAGATTTTCCTCTTGAGTGCAATTAATCATTTTTTTCTAAATAACATTGCATTCCTTGTGTTAGCAAGCCATGATATAAATTTTAATACTGGGTCAATCCACAGATTACATGGGGCCCACTTAAAAATCAAAGCCCTCTTTAAGTTAGCAATGGATGGATTAAAAGTAAAAAAAAATCATGTTTCATGATAAAGTAAAAATTGTATTTGTATCATATTCTCCTAGGAATAGCTTGCAAGTTTGGCTTTGCTGCCTTACCTGGGACAAAAAAAACCTTAATAGGGTACAATGACTCATGCTTTTTTTTTCTAATTAGACTACCTACTGCAAAGCATTTTACCTGGAGCTGCTTACAAAGATTATTCAGAAACTAGTTAGTCCACAATTCAATGTCCCAAATGCTAACCAAGTCCCTTCATTAGGAGCACTTTGTACTTATGCTATTGACCTTCCCTCCAAAGGGAAGCTCCCCAAATAATTAGTGCTGCTGCTTCTGCTCACTCCCTAGCTCCCTTTTCTTTCCAGAAGTAGGGCATTAGGAGCAGTTTTTCACTAGGTAACCTAATAGATCAGGCCAGTTGGTACCTATGCACAATCCTAAAGAGCTTTCTAACCAGCACTTTAAATTGCACCTCAAAACTAGCACTTTAAATTGCACCTGGAAAGTAACTGATAATCAATGCAAGATCCATAGTGTAGATAATAGATAAGACTAATTCAAAAAGAAAAACAGAGACCAGTCTGGCTAGAATAGCTTGCTGTTTCTTCAAAATCACTTAAAATCATGCTGAGAACAAATATTCTGGGGGTAAGGTGACCAACCGTCCTCCTTTAGGGAGAACAGTCCTCCTTTTTTAAGTTCTGTCCTCCCTCAAAAAGTGTCCTCCTACATGTCCTCCTTTTTGATATTTGAAGACTAATCTATGTTCTCATAGAACGCTCAGAACGGCATTCCAATACCTTTTTTTGATGTTTTTTTTTCCAAATTTTGTATGAGCTGTGCTACTCCCCCTATTGGCTTTTGAAAGCCAATAGGAATTGCTGCTGAGCGCGCCAAAACACCCGGCCGGCAAACTTTGCACATGTAAGTTGTCTGCAGCGAAGGCGAATTGGCAGGAACTTTGCACCCCTCCGTTACCCAACTACACCATCTCCTAGTTAGTCCCAAATATACCTGGAGGAGACTGGAGCGGCGATGCCACGGTAACTTTATTTATTTATTTTTATTTTATTTATGAGACTTATATACCGCTTTAAGTGCAAGCACTCTCTAAGCAGTGTACACCAGTAAGCAATGTATATATATATTTACATTGCCCCCAACAATCTGGGTCCTCATTTTACCTACCTCGGAAGGATAGAAGGCTGAGTCAACCTTGAGCCAGTGAGATTTGAACCGTTGACCTGTTGAACACAGTCAGCTAACGTGGCCTGCAGTACTGCTCTCTAACTGCTGCGCCACCTCGGCTTTCTCTTGATCTTCGCCCCTGCTTAGACAATAATGGCTGCAGGAGCAAGAGGCAGGGACAGTGGGGCTGCTGCAGGCGGGTGTGAGGGGCAGCGGTGCCCAGCTGCTCCCCATGCTGTGAGAGCCGCGGGGCCTACTCTACATGGGGCTGTGCAGGGTGGGCGGTGGTGCTGGTGGGGCGGCTGCAAGCAGGGTGTGTTGACGGCGGGCTGTCCCCCTGGGGCCAGAGCCAGCACAGCTGGTGCTTTGGGAGCTGCGGGGCCCGCTCTACATGGCGGGGCAGCAGTGCTGGTGGGGCGGCTGCGGGCGTGGCATGTAAGCATAATTACAATATAAAATGTTATTGTTACAAATGTTTTTTATTATGCATTTATCATATTATAGTGTATTCTGTATTATTGTTGCAATGAATAAAATGTTTATTTTATTTACAATATTTTTTTCTTCAATTTATTTGTGTCCTCCTTTTCATTGTAAAAATGTTGGTCACCTTACTGGGGGTCATTCTAGATCTAGCCAGATTGAGCAATCTGCTTTTGAGTCCTTTTATGTCTTAAGTTGTCATTTTATTGGTTTTTAGTTGTCAGACCTACTGCAAATGTTTTAAATGATTTTTATATGAGATTTGCTTGTAATGAGGTACAAATAATATCACACAGTTGGTTTTCAATATGGTCAAGGGCAAAGTGAGGCATTTTATGCCTCAGTACTGCAAAATGGCTTGAATAGTATGGCTTTGTGGCTAAATTCATGTGGTTTTACTAATTACATTTCCACACTTTACTGAATGAAATAAAATCCTGGGTAAGGTGATATGTATGTATGTCATAGTTCTAAACATCAGCAGGTACTGTAATCCAGTTTGTAATCAATTTAAAATACTGACTCAAATTATGGCAGGATTAAAATATATTTATTTGTCATATAGATATAAATATTTTAATACATTCAATAAAATTTAAAATTTCAAACATAAATATTCTCCAGTACTTAGATTACATATATACTGGATTTCTGCTCTTCAGATTCACCCTGTAAAGAAAACAAAGGCAAATTTTTGAAATGCACACTAAACCCTACAATTTTTACCATAAACTAACATAGACATTCCAAGTTTAAAGCAGTTGACACGCCATTGTTTTTAAAACTGAAGTAAATGAAGCTGACATCCCACATTTCTAAATTAGCTGGTACATGGAATAAGAGTATGCAGCATCCAACTTTTTTTTTAAATGTCCATTCATACATAAAGGTATTCCTTGACTTACAATAGTTCATTCAACGATCATTCAAAATTACAACAGTGCTGAAAAAACTGACTTATGACCATTTTTCACATTTATAACGGGTGCAGCATCCCCATGGTATATGATCAAAATTCAGACACTTGGCAAATGACTCATATTTATGACAGTTACAGTATCCCAAGATCATGTGAGCACCTTTTGCAACCTTCTGACAAGAAAGTCAATGGGGAAGCCAGATTCATTTAACAACCTTGTTATTAACAACTGTAACAAGAAAGGTAAAATGGGGTAAAACTTACTTAAATGTTTCTCTTAACAACAGAAATTTTGGGCTCAATTGTGTTGTAAATCAAGAACTACCTGTACTTTTATATAAAAAAACTGCCTGTTTGCTTACCTGAGTGTAGTCTTCAACAATATAACTAAATTGATTGGGGGGGAATAATATTCAATCAATTTCATAGTCTAAGATGTAAACTATAATTTTATCTAAAGCCTTTAGCTATAAATCTACTTGAAGACCATTCTCACTAAGCACAATCTAATTGTTTTGAAGTGTTCTGTAATCAAGTCAGAGCAAAATTTGAACATTTAGTTGATTTAGTTTACATCTTACCAACTTCTATACCACACATTTTAGTAATGTTGTCCTTTTAAATGGATATTTGCTCAAGGCATTGTGTAAAATAAACCATGGATAAGAGATTTACCCATGGGTGCCGTTACTGCTATCTTGTAGTTGTTCAGATAACATGACAAGATAAAGGCAGCTATAGGTTGCCATTCCTGCCAACCACTATTGTTCCCATCTTGTAACTATTTGGGTAACACTTTCTGAGTTCCTTTTTTTTTCAAAATTGAAAAAAAAAAAATCTCCTCATACTGGCCTAACCGGTCACAATTACTGCACAGTAAAAAGAGGCAGCTGATCTTCTCAAGGTTCTTAAAGTTTCTGAAATTTAAATGCTAAGTTTGAATGTCATGATAGGCCAACACAGTACATTGGCTGAATCAGATTAATGGATAACAAATGAATTAAAGAAAGTCCTTTAAAAAAAAAAATCCAGAGTGAAAAGAGTAAACAGCCTTAATCCTGTTTTACCTCTTTTGTGCCTTTCCAACCTTATTAATTTGTAGAATCCAGAAGATCGGATTATACTTTGTAAGGTTCTTATTTGTCATGCATTCTTTTAAATAAAAATATTTCTTAATACCTTGAATCATATTCTTCAGTTTGAGTTTCAATTGTTCTGCAGGGTGGAATAAAAACTTAGTTATTTCTGACTATACCTATTAGCCATTTATCTCATGATCTGAATACAGTATGAAACTTCCCTACCACCTATACCAGAGGTAGGCAACCCAAAACACTCAAAGAGCCACTTGGACCCGTTTCCCACCAAAAACAAAACACCGAAAGCCACAAAACCCTTTTGATATCTAAAATGAAGATAACACTGCATATATCCTTTTTTACCTTTATTATAGGTGTGTTTGTGTGTGTTTGTGTGTGTGTATATATACATCCGCAAAAATCTCAGAAAACATACACACACACACACACACACACACACACACACACATTAAAAATAAAAGTAAAAATATGACTCTTGGGAATATCCATACTATTAAAACAATGATCACCAAGAGAATGCTTTAAGAGAATAAAATTACATACACACATAGGTAAAAAAAGGATATATGCAGTGTTATCTTCATTTTAGATGTCAAAAGGGTCTCTTTCTCTCTCTCTCCCTCCCTATCTGCCCTTGGTCTGCCACTCCTCTTCCCCCCCTCTCTCCCTCCCTCCCTCTCTCTCTTTCTCCCCCCCTCCTATCTGCTGCTCACCTGGCAAGCTTCAAGCTGTTGTCCAACAAGCTCAGGGGTAAGCAACCTCGTCTCTTTTATGACTCAGGGACTTCAACTCCCAGAATTCCTGAGTCAGCCTAGCTGGGCTAGCTAGCTCTCTCTTGCCCTTCCTGCTTCCTGCAGAGACGCAGCAAAGGGAGAAGCTCCGCCCAGTAAACTTTTCAGCTCCTCGGAGAACACTGTGAGTGCACTCTCTTTTACACGCACAGAGAGAGAGAGAGAGAGAGAGAGAGAGAGAGAGAGAGAGAGAAGCAGGGAAGTGCAATTGCCTCTCTCTGTCTCTGTCTCTCTCTGCAAAGGCAGAGGAGGCTGGGAGCCACAGGGGAAGGCTCAAAGAGCCGCATGCGGCTCCAGAGCCGCAGGTTGCCGACCTGTGACCTATACCCTGGGCTACATATTTAGACTGCAACAATCTATGTGACCATAGATGGCAGCAAAGACACAGAAAATTGTTACTGCTGTGTATTGTTTAGTTTTGTGCAGTCCAGATTTGCTAGGCCTACTACAGGTACGCATCCTAGTCTTATTTAGGAAAGAGGAGGGCGGTATTGTATAAAGTCAATGTGTTGGCTACATTCAATATAATATGATAATGACTTTTAATATGATATTGGAATTTGATTCTGTGGGCATAATATCCATAGCAAATAATAAAAGCAATAGTTCTATTTAACTCTCTCTTCCCCACCTCTATATTTACACAGGCAAAAGTACTGTATAAAGTAACGGGAGGCAACTGCCAGCAGAAACGTGGCATCAGGAACAATTGCTTCTAAAGAAAACTTCTGTGCATGCTTTTAAATTAATGAAGGACAAGTCATTGTTAAAATTAGCATAATTAGAAATAACTGAGTGAAATAGTTTATGCTCATAAGCTAAAACAAATGGGTATATAAATTGGTAGAAATAGAAGAGGGATGCTAGCAAAGTCTAAATGCAATTCATAGCACAGCATTACGCGTGTGGGTTTTTCTACAATGTAAAACATATTTACCATGAGTTTGAATAATGTTTAGACAGAAGCAGTAATTAATTTATAATTTTTTAAAATACATTTTTAGCGTAAGTGGTAATTTGCAATTCTTCAAGCATTTTTGTTTACTAAAATCCATTTTGATAAAAAAAATAGCAAATATACTACAATTGGATACAAATGTATTTTTGTTGAAATATAATCTGTGGTACACACATATCAAATGTAATTTCTTTAGGAATTTCTTTAAAGGAAATCCCAATGTTTTTAACATAAAAGCAATTTCAAAACAAAATATACTAGATAGTTGTCCTTACTTCTTTTCCAGTTCATCTGTTTGAGTGCTGTGGATTTTGAAATGGAAGCTTATCATTTTAGAAGAGCTATTGACTGATATACATAAATTTTATTAAATGCATAATCCCAAAAGAAATTTTTAAGAAATTTTTTAAGTTGTATTCACGCTTTTAAATAAACCAAATGAAATGCAACAGTGTTTCTGATCTGGTGTGTTAACTATAAACTAATCTATTAAAAAAAACACCTATAGAAAAAACACACCTTATTAAGACAATCATTCATAAGAATGGATGTAAGAATGTAATCTCAAATGCATCCTGAAGTTTGAAATAGTAAATAAAAATTGTAGCATAAATCTTAAATAGGTATAAAAAATTTAAAATGCGAGTTTTAAAAATGTGAAAAGTTGGACTTTCGCACTCCAAACTGGAAGTTACTGACTGATCCATACAAAAGTGCTCCCACCCACATTTTGTCACTGCTGCCACTCTAGCTACTGAACCTAAAAACAGTAGGTGCCAGCCATCAAATATTGCTCAGCCCTGCTATAGGTACTGTGATTACACACTTGAATGGCAATATATATAATTTAATAAATATATTTAGTTAATTACTTTGAGTAATTATCTGCATTAACTGTTGAATGGAACAAAATCTATCCCTTACCTGGCATGCTTCTTTGGTTCACTTAATATTCTTTTTGCTGTAAAATTAAAACTGACGTCACATTTATTTATATTTGGATTTTTAAAATATATTCATCCTTTGTTTGAACTAATCACTTTAACAGAAAATGTTTCATATACTCAGCATTCAGATTTAAAGTAGAGCTTTCTAACATTAGAAAATATAATTTCAAAGATGTTTATTTAAATTATGGAATTAATGAATTCAATAATGCTTAAATTAGGATAATATACTGCCTCTATTCATAGTAAGATCATTATGACATACAAACTGACAAAAAACAAGTGCCTTTTAAAAACTGAATCTTTTGTAACTATTTAAATATTAGTAACATACCTTGGCCACTGAGAAGTTCAGACTCTTCATACTGAAAGGAGAGACACAATCTAACTTCCATTTAATTATACAAAACCAAAAGTCTTCAGAAATTCAAAAGCTATGATATTGTTTAAATATAAAGGTTTGCTTTGAGTAAATCTTCTTCTGGTGATATATATCTGGGATACAAAAATCTGAAAGAGCTAAAAGTGTATTGAGGTTTGGATTTGCATATCATACTAAGACACCATGTGTTCTTTAAATAGTGCTTAGGGCAGTGATGGGATTCAACTGGTTTGCAGCACTTTGGCAGAACTGGTAGCTAATTTTTTGTTGCCCAGGCCCAGAATGGACTTCCGGAAGCAGCATCCACACAGAGAACCGGTTGTTCACATATTTGAATCCCACCACTGACTTAGGGCTATCAAAAATCTGGAGAACTTCTAGAAGAAAGCAAAGTTTTCTGTATCTGTTGCCATCCAGTGCATATCCAGATTTCTGCATCCCACATCTGGCAATCCTAGCTTTTGAGGTTTGTAAATAATGTAAATAACTATATGTTAAATATGGTCTGCCATTTGCCATTGTAGAATAAATCACAGAACAACAGAATAGAATAGACCTTGGAGGTCTTCTAGTCCAGCCCTCTGCTCAAGCAGGAGAACCTATACCATTTCAGACAAGTAACTGTCTAGTCTCTTCTTAAAAACCTCCAGTGATGGAGCACCCACAATTTCTGTAGACCAGCTGTTCCACTGGTTAACTGTCCTCACTGTTAGGAAGTTTCTCCTTAATTCCAGATTGCTTCTCTCTTTGGTCAGTTTCAAACCATTGTTTCTTGTTTTGCCTTCTGATGCTTTGAAGAATAATTTGTTCCCCTATTCTTGTGGCAGCCCCTCAAATACTGGAATACTGCTATCATGTCTCCCCTGTTTCTTTTTTTCTTTAGATTGGCCAACCCAAGTTAACATAGTTGAACTTAGCATATAAATTGGATGGAGTCTGCTTCAGTTTCTGGAACAACCAAAGCTAATCCTAATTAAGTAATGTTAATTTTACAATTTTCAAAGAAATTCAAACTGCATTATCACTTAGTACAACATGGGAACCCCAATCTATTCTTTTTTGTGCAAAAGGTAAGTGACATTAAGAATTGTTTCTAAAACAAAATCAACTCACCCAGAAATTGGTAACATTCAAGTAATTTGATATTTCACCAGAAAGTCTCTCAATTTCACTTTGAAAACAAAGAATATAAATTCACATGCATATGTTTAAATTGAAAAACTACTACTACGTCAATAATCTAAAATATAGTAACATTAAATAGCATTCAATCTTTGTCTCATTAGGCTAACATTGCCTATCATTTTTTATTCCATTCTTAGTAACAAAAAAAAACCCTTATAGGTTAGCAATGGAATTAGTTGATAAAAATAGAGTCCTAACTTTAAAATATATATTTTAAATCATTAAAAGATCTAGGTATACTTTATTAATTCATCAGCAAGGCAAACAAAAACAATGGAGAAACAGTACAACTACACAGTATCATGATGTGAATTGATACAGGTAGTCCTCGACTTAGAACCATAACTGAGCCCAAAATTTCCATTGTTAAGTAAAACTGTTGTTAACTGAGTTTTGTCCCATTTTGCAATCTTTGTTGCCAGAGTTGTTAAATGAATCACTGCAGTCGTTCAGTTTGTAACCAGTAATTAAGAGAATCTGGCTTCCCCATTGATTTTGTATATCAATTGGTCGCAAAAGATGATCACATAACTCCAGGACGCTGCAATTATCATAAATACATGCCAGTTACCAAAAGTCCAAATTTTGATCACATGACTATGTAGATTCAACAGTGGTCATAAGTGCGAAAACAGTCATAAATCACTTTTTCACTGCTGTTGTAACTTCAAATTGTCATTAAACAAATGGATGTAAATCGCGGTCTCCCTGTATTGCAGAAGTGTCACAAAAGGAATTGTATTGTCCATGTCACTTAATCACAAATATAGTTGAGGAATGAAAGTAGCAGTGGCGAGACAAAGATGTGTAATATTAGCATTATTTTGTAATTCTTAATTCTTGAATTAAATTAGCAGATCACCTAATATTTGTACTAGAGTATTATCTAAAATAGAAATATTAACCCAAACATCCAAATTAACCCAAGCTAAAAAACAAAGTGGTACTTAAAAATTGGTGAACCATTTTGAATTTTCAATATTTCTGCATAAATATGACCTATAACATGGTAGGTTCATACACAAGTCCTAAACTAGATAAAGAGAACCCAAATAAACAAATGAGTAAAAAAAAATATAGTTTTTCCTGCTTCCTGATCTTAGAGGATTCAGTTTACTATCTCATCTGCGGAGTTCTTATGAAAATCAGGAGGCTCTCAGGCTTTGTGGACCGAAACAATCCATACAGGTAGGTATAATCTGATCCAAGGCTGTTCGTTACCCACTGATTTTAGGAAGCAACCAAAGCCTTAGTCAAACTGCATCAGAGTCTCAGGAACAACTGCCAGCTTTCTCCCAATTGCCTAAACATGCATACTACATCACACCTTTGCTTCACATTCCTCTTACCAGAGAAGCTGGAGACATATGCCATATTTTCAGTCCCCCAAAAGCTAATGAATTAGGGATCGCCACTACCCATCTTATGCCTTTCATCCAGGAGAACAGGCATCATCAGTCTCTTATACCATCTGCTAAATTTAGTCTGCTATTCAAATGTTTGTTCCTTTCTAAAGTCCAACTGTTCACATGAAAAATAGAGAGATATGATAATACAATGTATGACTCTTGCTTCTGAGTTTGATTGCCACATGCAGAAGATGGTTGTGATTAGCAAGACAAGATTTATAGCAGCCATCATATATATAATGGTATGTGAGAAAGACCTGGAGAAATGGGAAAGAGATGCTGCCTAGGTAACAGCCAGGTAAGAGAAGGTACAGCTTGTAGCTTCATAATAAGTGAAGAGACTCAAATGGGACCTTCCCCAACCTCTCTGGCTATAAAGAAAATGGCAGAAAATTCGTACTTAGATTATGTGAGCCTTCCCTTGTATACCAGACAGAAAACAGACCAGAAGAGATAATTCTATTATAAGGCTACATTAGCAGAACCTTGCAAATCTGAAAGTACAAATCTTCTATTGTTTCTTTTAAAACTTGACATGTTAGAGAGGGTTCCTTCTGAGCCTTTCTCTGTCCATTATGCAGCTGTGATCTATATCCTCTTTTATCTGATCTTTCTAAAGGCAGCATCTCTTTGCCCCATTTCTCAAGGCCTTCATCACTTATTATTACCCACTAGCCGCTTAACTGTCACTTGGGTGTCTATTCTGTCCATTCTGATTATGAAGATTAGGCTTCTCTTGGTCATTGTCACTGGGAGATCAGCCTCTGCTGATTGCAGTGGCTGCCACCTGCCAACTGCTGATTACACTGTCATTGTCACCTGCCAATTTTCTTACTGCTACTATGCCACTAGATAGTCAACAGCTGATTAGTGGAACTTAACAAGCTAACACCACGCACTGCTAAACAGTTGAATGGTGATGCTGCTTCTGCCATCTTTCCAAGCAAGCTGTTTGGATGTACTCTGCCCACTAGCTATCAACTACAGGCTACCAAGTGCATCTTCCTGCTCATTCACCCATGAGGTCACAATGAAAGCTTTCCTGTCACTATCTCCTGCTGCCACTGCAAACTTCCACAACACCCATTTATAGCTCAGGGGGATCTGAAGAGACTTTAAATCTTTTTCAGACCCTCACAATACATATATATTCCACTTTCAACACATTTCATCACCAAACTCCTGTGGCCAATCACTAGCTTTCATCTAGATTTGCAACCAATAAAATAAATATGTTAAAAAGTATTTTGGTATGTCGGAAACCTTTCAACATATTAAAAATGCCTTTCAACAAATATATTAAATATATTAAAATGTCATTAACAATAATAACTTACTTCTCATATTCTTCTTTCTTCAGGGCCCAGTCTGAGGAAAAAAAAACTTTTGCTTTTTGAAAAAGTAATTTTCCTTCCAGATGTGAGTAAAGTTTTATTTTCTCACAGCACATTTTCTTATTTCAGAATAATTATTACTAATGCTGTCTATTCTCTTAGTCAAACCAAATCAGTGTAAGAACTCTGTTGGATTGGGCCAAAGCCATCTAATTTAGCACTGGATTAAATGTCCAATCAGAAGCCTAACAGGTCAGAGATGAAAATCATTAATTCTCTCACTGATACATTACTGCAATATTTGGAGGTATGTTAATTACAGTCCAGATAACATTGAGTAAGTATCCCTTGTTCTTACCAGAGTTGTTCTCCCTGGCTACCCAATCCTTTTTTAAAGCCAAAGAAATGAATGGCCATTCCTACATATTCTGGATTACATTGGTTATACATTGTATAAAGTGCTTCATTTTATTTATTTTCACATTTTCTAGTCAGCTTCATTAGATGAGTTCTGATTCTAGTATTTTAAGCCAAGGGGGAAAACGTCCACATCCTACAGGCCTTCTATGATTTTATACATTTCAATCATGTCTCCCCTTAATAGGCCTTTTCACAAATTAATAGAAATTATTTAAACATATTTGCTTAGCTTTAGAAAGAACAACAGAAAATTATCCAAAATAAAGCATGATAAATCTATTTTTTCATATCTAACGGTTATATTTGGACAGTGTCAGAATGGATAGGCTAAAGATTAATTACACTCATGAACTGGGAGATGAGTATAATGTCATTTGGACATGGCATAAAAAAATGATAAGGCATGCTCATATCATAGTTAGGTGCAAGTAGAGAAATGGTCCAAGTTTGTAGCTGGATAGAAAATGACTTGAGGGTATCACATGATCTTTGACCTAGCCAGAAGGGGCGTTGTCTTACCTGAAGGCCTTTTCTCAGCATGAGGAATGTAGAATCCACAGATGGGTTGATTTAGTCTTCTAGCCCAATCAGACCAAACAATCAAAGTTGCCACACCTCTGCAGGGTCTGACCATGCCCCCGTTTCGAAAGGGTGAAGCGAATGATTGTGTGACGTGATGGCTCTGAACTGCTGACACTAACCTTACTGCTAGTAATGATCAGGGAGGGGGTGGATTCTACATTCCTCATGCTGAGAAAAGGCATTCAGGTAAGACAACGCCCCTTCTCCAGCATGTAAAGGAATGTAGAATCCACAGATGGGACATACCAAAGCCCCTATGATCCCACGGGTGGGAAGCAGGTTGGTTAAGTGTCGTTGCTGAAGTGGACCACTTGTTGTAAAACCCGACGACCAAAAGTGGCATCTGCGGAAGCAAACTTGTCGAGTTTGTAGTGGCGAATGAATGGTGAAGGGGATGACCACGTAGCTGCCTTACAGATGTCCTCTATGGATGCCTGAGTCTGCCACGCCGCCGATGTGGAAATGCTACGAGTAGAGTGCGCTGTCAGGCGGCTTGGGATAGGTAAAGAGTAAGCCTGGTAAGATTGAGAGATACAGGCCTTGATCCACCTGGCTATAGTAGAGGAGGAAACCTTCTGTCCCTTGGAAGTTGAGTGGAAAGAGACAAACAATGCCTCCGATTTGCGAAACGAAGCTGTCCTTTTAATGTAATGACGCAATGCCCTACGTACATCTAGGTAATGCCACTGCTTTTCTAGTGTGTGAGAAGGATTGGGACAAAAGTTGATAGTACAATGTCCTGAGCCCAGTGAAACAGTGTATTCACCTTGGGAATCAATGAGGGATCTAACCTCATCACCACTCTGTCCTGATAGAAGGTACACAGGTCTTCCCTAATTGAAAGAGTAGCCAGCTCTGAAACGCGCCTCGCCGACGTGATGGCTACTAGGAAGGCCACCTTGTGGGACAAAATGTGAAGAGGACAAGACCTTATAGGTTCAAAGGGAGACCTAGTGAGTGCATGCAGAACCCGGGGTAGTTCCCAAGATGGATACCTGTGTACTACCGGAGGTCTGGTGTTGGCGACTCCTTTCATAAAGGATCGGACCCCGGGATGATGGGACAATGGAGTGGTGTTGGCACAGGTGAACACCGTGGAAAGAGGGCCACCTGTCTACGCAAGGTGTTGGGCGCTAAGCCCTTATCCACTCCATCCATGAGGTATTCAAGAATCACTGGAATAGTGACAGAAGAGATAGACAAACCCTTATAGGTACACCAGTCACAGAAGTTCTTCCAAGTGGCATCATAGATCCGGTTCGTCGCCGGCCGTTTGGAAGCTTGGATCATAGCTATCACCCTTGAAGAGTAAGATCCACACATCAGGAACTGGCACTCAGATGCCAGGCAGCTAGTTGTAGCCACTGCGGGTCCGGGTGGCGTATGACCCCCTGCGTTAGAATTATCCTCTCTGGAGGGATTTGCCAAGGGGGGGCTATGGCAAGGTTCACGAGATCCGCGAACCATGGACGCCTCAGCCAATATGGGGCTACAAGAATTAGCTCCGCCTGTTCCTGTAACAGCTTCCTGATGACGGCCGGGATCAAGGGAAGGGGTGGAAATACATATAGAAGGCCCGCCGACCAAGGGCTGCGGAGGGCGTCTGCTCCCTCCGAACCCTGGGATGGGTACCGAGATAGAAACCGGGGAAGCTGGGCGTTCGTCGGGGATGCAAACAGGTCGAATTTGGGCCGACCAAAACAGTGAGTTATCTCCTGAAAGAGATGGGGAATGTAGACGCCACTCCAAATAATCCATCATAGATCGACTCAGAAAATCCGCCTGGTCGTTTTCCACCCGAGATGTGTTCCACCTTTAGGGACAACAGATTCTGTTCCGCCCATGACCCCAGACACTGGGCCTCGGACATTAGAATCCGTGATCGAGTGCCGCCCTGCCTGTTGACATGGGCCTTTGTTGCCACGTTGTCTGTCAGAACTAGCACGTGGCAGTCCGCCAACTTCTTGTGAAAATGGCGAAGTGCTAGGTGTATGGCTCTGAACTCTAACCAATTGATATTTTTCTTGAGATCCTCTTGGGACCACCGCCCCTGGGCGAATTGGGATTGCAGATATGCCCCCCATCCAAACAGACTGGCATCTGTGGTCAAGGTTACCCGAGTCGGTTCTCTGAACAGGGATCCTTTGGACAATGCTGGGGACAACCACCAGATAAGAGACGTGAGTGTCTGTGGTGGGACTCGCACCCTCTGTGAAAAACATGCTACATTCCATTTCTGGTAAGGGAGTAGAAACCACTGCAGTTGTCTCGTATGAAGCCTGGCCCAGGGCACTATGGCAATACATGAGATCAGTTCCCTAACAGTTGTAACAGTAGGATCAGGGTTACATGTTTCTCCTTGCGCACCCTGGTGACCATCGTACGTATGCTGAGCTGACCCTCCTGAGACAGGAAAACTCAGCACTGGTTGGTGTCTATTATTGCGCCTAAGTGGAGCAAACGGTTTGCTAGGTTCAGATGGCTCTTTGGGAAGTTGATCATAAATCCATGATCCTGGAGTGTCTTGATCGTCAGTGCCACGTCTGATCGGGCGTTCAGTGCTGAGGATGACTGGATTAGGATATCGTCCAAGTAGCACTGAACGCGAACTGGTACCAACCTGAGCTGTGCGGCGAGAACCACCAGGATTTTGGTGAAAACCCTTGGAGCTGACGATAGGCCGAATGGCAGGGCCCTGTACTGATAGTGATGGTTGGAATACCTGAATCTGAGAAAACGCCTGTGATTTGGATGTATGGGAACGTGCAGGTAAGCTTCTGTCAGATCTATGGATGTAAGAAAGTCCCCTGGCCGAATACTGCCCAGAATAGAATGAAGAGTTTGCATCTTGAATTTTTGGTAAATTAGGTACCTATTTAGAGCCTTGAGGTCTAGGATCGCCTTCCATCCTCCCAAGGCCTTTGGTACCACAAATAGGATGGAGTAGAAACCTAGTCCCCATTGATCTGGGGGTACCCACTCTATTGCCTCTATGCTTAACAGATGACGAATGGCCTCCTCCATGAGACCTTGTTTCATGGGATTTCGGGATAGGGGGCAGGAGATGAAATGCCGAGGGGGGAGTGTGAGGAACTCCAGAGACAGTCCATCTCTGATAGTGGTTAGAACCCAATTGTCCATGGTGGTGCTTTCCCATTTGTGGAAGTATAGTGCCAGTCTTCTGCCAATGGGGGGAATCCGCCTCAAATCACTTTGACTTTCGGATAGGACGACCTCCTCCGCTGCGAAAGGGCCGCTTAGCCTGGAATTGTGGCTTTGGCTTGTCTCTGTAGCCGGACTGGTCCGATGAGTGGTCCGGCCCTGCCTGAAAGGGCCGATACCCGCTCCAGGTAGTTCAGTCTGAGCCAGACTTAAACGACGGACGCCGGTTGTATGGAGAAAAACGTCTGCCCATTTTTTTGACAATATAAGCTAGTGCCTTCAACTTTTCTTTGTTTTCAGTCAGGTAAGGAGTGAGAGCCTCTCCAAAAAGGCGACCTTTTTGATATGGTGCTGCAGCTACTCTCCATTTGTGCCTGGTATCGGCCTTCCAATTTTTTAGCCAGAACAACCGGCGTGCGGCCACGTTGGAAGCTATGGCCCGAGCCGAATATTTGGCCGACTGCAGAGACACATCCCCCATGTATTCCAGTGCGGCCCTTAGTTTAGTGACATTGTGGTGAACCCTTACTTCATCTGGGGATATTCTGGCCTTTAATTTCCTGAGCCAGATTAATGTGATTCTGGCGAAGAAGGAGTTAGATGTTGAGGCTCTTATAGCCCAAGCCGATGCCTGATGGATCCTTTTGAGGGAAATCTCAGACTTCTTGTCCTCAGCCTTAAGGGCCTCCAACATATCTCCTGGGATTTTGGTGTCTGACAGTATGGGGGTGAGAGCCTCATCTACACCCTGAACTTTGAGGACATCGCTGAGGAAAGGGACTATATCTAAGAGCTTATGATCTAATCCCCCAAGAGCAGAGAAACTTCCAGGAGATCCCCACTGATCCTGAATGTATTTGAGAAACATGAGGGGACAAGGTATCTGTAGGTTCTTCTTGACCGGTTCCAGAAACAGTGGGTCAGAACTCTGTCCAGAGTCCTGATCCGTTGTCTGTGATTTCACTGGTTCAATTTTTCCGGTGACATAGGCCTTTTGTAAAAAGAGAATAGAAGGAATTTGGATTAAACATAGGAGTGGCCTCCACCTGAATGTCTTCCCTGTCTGACCACATGCCTTCTTCCGGTATCTGTGCAGAATAATCTGATATCTTGCTCCCTTCAGATTGAGATGGAGAACCGTGATCTGAGATCACACACTCCCTGGGATGCATAGTTTCCGTGGGCATAGGGGGGTTTGATGGTCCTTGGACCGGAATGGCCCTCCCTGAAGCCGCCATCGCCTGTGAGATCATGGCTTGGAGCTGGGCAGTAAATGAAGGATGTTCGGGGCCCTGAAGACCCGCCGCCGTCAGTGTGAAATATGCTGACGGGATTGGGGGAGGGACGACTGTAGTAACCTCCCCTGAGACCCACAAGACACTGAGGAAGGTCCTGGCTCACCAGCTGGAATTGAATCTTGGACCTGTAATCTCAATTCTCGTTCAAAGAGGGACAGATGGTCCCGTTCATATCCCAGCAAAGAACCCTGTTCCAGGGTCTGCTCGGGAGACCAAGCCCATGTAAAAGGGGAAGGCTGATGCTCCCCTGATGTGGATGCAAGAGGAGGGGAGGGGATAAGCTGCGTCTCTCCTGCCTGTCGCTGGGCTTTGGAGAATTGTTGCTCCAGGGCCCTATGTCTACTATTTGCTTGCTTGTCATCGGCCTTAAAGGTCCGTTTGACCTTGGCCTTGGCTTTTGCAGGTGTATCCTGACTGGATGGCTTGCATTTTACATTTCCACTGGAGGTCGAAGCCTGTGAAACGGTGTTATCCGCCATATTGAAATAAACAATAGGAAAGAAACAACAGGTGTTCACCAGGAGATCCCTGGATCGGGCCTGTACTGCAGTAGAAGAAAAGGCAGGTTTTCACCAGGAGATCCCTGGATCAGTCCTGTTCTGCAGAAGAAAGGGCAGGTTTTCACCAGGAGATACCTGGATCGGCCTTTGGTCTGCAGGAGAAAGGAAGGCCACGGCCCACCTGGGTGGTACAGGCCTGCATGAGGGTCTGAGGTGTGGCCCACTGTTAAGCACGGAGTCACTACGCGATATAAGCTGTGCTACGCTCAGGGGCTGTCCTCCCCGTTCAATTTTTCAGGCCCACTGTAATACAGAGACAATTTGGCCGAAAAAGTATCAAATGTCAATTAAATATAAGTCTATATATGAATATAGATATATATCTTGTTTATTTTAATTCTGTTTTATTTTAATTAATTTTCAATTTTTTTTTTAAATTTTTTATTTTAAAAATTTATAAGCTGCCCCACTCCTGAAAGACTCTGGGCGGCTAACAATAAAAAACACATAAAACATAACAAAACAACAATACAAAAACAATCATCCAGAGGTAAGGTTTTATAAACCCCAAGCCTGCCGGAAAAGCCAGGTCTTAAGTAGCTTACAGAAGACCAACAGGGTGGGAGCGGTCCTAATCTCCAGGGGAAGCTGATTCCAAAGCGTGGGTGCCATCACAGAGAAGGCCCTCCTCCACGGCCCTGCCAAATGGCACTGCTTGGCCGACGGGGCCTGAAGGAGGCCCAGCCTGTGGGATCTAACTGGACGTAGGGAACTATGAGGTAGTAGGCGGTTTCGCAAATAGCCTGGCCCTGAGCCATATAGGGCTTTAAAGGTAATGACCAACACCTTGAATTGGACCCGGAGACCAATAGGCAACCAGTGCAGCTCACGGAGGATAGGTGTAAAGTGGATGTATCGAGGAGCACCCACTATCACTCGTGCGGCTGCATTCTGGACCAACTGTAGTCTCCGAATACTTTTCAAGGGTAGTCCCATGTAGAGCACGTTGCAGTAGTCCAAACGTGAGGTGACAAGGGTGTGAATGACTGTAAGGAGAGCCTCCCGGTCCAGGTAGGGTCGCATCTGGTGCAACAGGCGAACTTATGCAAAGGTCCTCCCAGCCACAGCCGTCAATTGATGTTCCAAATTCAGCTGTGGATCAAGGAGGACACCCAAGTTGCGAACCCGCTCCGAAGGGGGTATATTTTCCCCCGCAAGAGTCAACACTGGACAGTCGACAAGATCCTTGGGAGGCAACATCTAAAGCCACTCGGTCTTGTCAGGATTGAGCCTGAGTCTGTTAACCCCCATCCAGACCCTCACGGCTTCGAGGCAACGGCCATCACATCGGCCGCTTCACTGAGAGAGCTCGCGGAGGAGATATATAACTGGGTATCATCAGCATACAGATGAAACCTCACCCCGTGCTGTCTGATGATCTCACCCAGCGGCTTCATATAAATGTTAAATAGGAAGGGAGAGAGGACTGACCCCTGTGGCACGCCGCATTCAAGGGGCCTCGGGGTTGACCTCTGCCCTCCCACCAATACCGATTGCGACCGGCCAGAGAGGTAGGAGGAGAACCACCATAAAACGGTGCCTCCCACTCCCACCCCTTCGAGTCGTCGCAAAAGGATACCATGATCGATGGTATCGAAAGCCGCTGAGAGGTCAAGTAGCACCAAGACAGAGGAATAACCTCTGTCTCGGGCCCGCCAGAGATCATCCATCAGCGCGACCAAAGCGGTTTCTGTGATGAAGCCGGGCCTGAAGCCAGATTGAAAAGGGTCTAGATAATCCGCTTCATCCAGAGACCGTTGGAGCTGGAGCGCCACCACTCTCTCTACAACCTTCCCCACAAAGGGGAGATTGGAGACTGGACGGAAG
Organism: Crotalus tigris; assembly: GCF_016545835.1. NCBI lineage: Eukaryota > Metazoa > Chordata > Lepidosauria > Squamata > Viperidae > Crotalus > Crotalus tigris. Next base: position 4,744,699 of record NW_024096625.1, on the reverse strand, counting down.
TTATTTAAATCAGCCAGGTCCAGGGTAGGCTTCTTGAGCAGGGGCCTCACAACCGCCTCCTTCAGGGATTGTGGAAAAGACCCCTCCCTCAACGAAGCGTTCATCAACACCTGGAGCCAGCTTTGTGTCACCTCCTTGGCAGCCAAGACCAACCAGGAAGGACACAGGTCCAATAAACAAGGGGAGGCGCTCATTGCTCCCACCGCTCTGTCAACATCCTCAGCGGTCACAGACTCAAATTCATCCCATAAAACTGAGCTAAGACTTGCCCCAGTCATCTCAAAAGGCCCTGCCCAATCGGAGTCTAGGTCTGTCCGAATCCGAGCGATTTTGTCTGATAAGAATTGCACAAATTCCTCCGCTCTACCCTGTAAGGGCTCCCCAGCTTCCCGAACATTAAGTAGGGAACGGGTCACCCTAAACAGGGCAGCGGGGCGAGATTCTGCAGACGCAATAAGTGCGGAAAAATGCGAACATTTTGCCGCTCGTATCGCCGAGCCTAATATAGGCTCTTAGAAGTGTCTGGTCGGATTCGGAGTTACTAGCCCTCCAGCGTCGCTGTAGACGTCTCTTCTGACACTTCATCTCCCGTAGCTCCTCGGTAAACCAAGGTGCCCTCCAGGATCCACAATCACGGAGAGGTCGCAAAGGCGCGATCCGGTCTAACGCCCCTGATGCCGCCTTATTCCAAGCAGCGACCAAGGACTCAGCTGGTTCGTGGAGGAGGGACTCAGGAAAACCCCCAAGCGCTATTTGGAACCCCTCCGGGTCCATTAAACGCCTGGGGCGGAACCACCTAATTGGTTCCGCCTCCCTGCGGTGGGGGAGTAGGACCGAGAAATCTAACCTCAACAGGAAGTGATCCGACCATGACAAGGGAGAAGTGACTATACCCCTTAAATCGAAATCACGTCTCCACTGCCCCGAGAGGAATACCAAGTTGAGCGTGTGTCCTCCCCTATGGGTCGGACCGTGAATTATCTGGGTCAGGTCCATGGTTGTCATGGAAGCCATGAACTCCTGAGCCACACCAGAGGATTCGCCGAGTGACGGCAAATTGAAATCCCCCAGCACCATAAGCCTGGGGAATTCCACTGCCAACCCGGCTACCCCCTCCAGCAGCTCAGGCAGGGCTGCTGTCACATAGCTGGGAGGCAGGTATGTCAACAACAAACCCGACTGAACCCTTGAATCCAACCTCAAGAGAAGGGACTCACACCCAACAACCTCTGGGGCTGGGATCCTGCGAGGTCTCAGGGATTCTCGGACAAGAATCGCCACTCCCCCACCCCTTCCCTGGAGTCGCGGTTGGTGCATTATCTGAAACCCGTCTAGGCACATCTCTGAGAGAGGAACACCTCCTTCTGGGCCCAGCCAGGTCTCAGTAATACATGCCAGGTCGGCCTCCTCATCCAGTATCAAATCCCGGATGAGGGCGGCTTTATTAATAACCGACCTGGCATTAAGAAGCAGCAACCTGAGGCCAGGGTCCTGAACAACCCCCTCTCCAGGTACTGGAGAAGAGTCCAAGGGGTCGGAACAGGTAATCGCTCTAATGCAGTGAGTCCTTGTTCCCCGAAGATGGCCCACCCCTTGGCTCCCGCCATATCTACCTCTCCCTACGATAACCGGGATGTTCCGGCCCACCTTCATCCCCGAAAAATTTTATTTTTTTTGACCCTCTTGTCTCACTTAGTGACGGCTAGGACAGTAAGTGCCGATCACTATGCAGACAGCAGAAAACAGGCAAGGCAAGCAGCAGTCCAATCTGTTGGCACTGGATATTTGAAAGGTACTGGTAAGTCACACAGTCTGGAATATTACTAGATAAAATGGAGTGAGAGCCTCAAGGTATTTTCCCTATGTCCACTAGGTAATCTAAGATGGCTCCTATTAAGCAGCTGAAGCACGAGGTAATGAAGACCTAAAAGAGTGTAATTAGAACTCCTATTTCCCCCCCCCCCCCCACCACGTAGGGAGAATAACCAAATAAGTTGCTTTGTGATTGAAAAGGCTGTAATTAGGTCAAAGCAGTCAATTTAATATGTGCAATTGGGCGGAGCCCAAAATGGTGGCCGCAACAATCTAATGAGAGATAAAACAAGCTGAGAGAAAAGATCCTCTTCTGCAATTAATCTGGTAATAAGTTCTTCTAGTCAAACAGTTCACCTGTGGATTTTTTGGGTAATTTACAGCTGACAATCAACAGTAACAAAGAAGTACTTGAGTAATGTGAGGATCGAGCCTTCTAGAGGCTCAAAATGGCACCCGCAAGTTGTTTGAATTGGTAATGAACCCAGGAAGGTGATTGAGAGTTTTCAGCCGAAAACTAATACTTTAAAGCTTCGTATTCACCGCGAAGATCCTGGGAGGGGGTGGGGGGGTGGATTGTAATGAGGAGGCAGCTATCTGGAATGAGCTGTCTGCCTCTGAAAAACTCAACAGAGAAGGGAATTGAGAGAGAAGAAAAGGTGCAGCACTGAGCCCAGAGCTGAACCAATTCCCCCCCCCCCAAAGAAGGAAAAAAAGGGTAGAGAATCCACAAATGGCAATAACTACCTTTCTGAATCTAAATTGGAAGCCAAATTCTCACGTCTCTTCAGGGCTGAGACCAAACGAAACTGGGGCATGGTCAGACCCTGCAGAGGCGTGGCAACTTTGATTGTTTGGTCTGATTGGGCTAGAAGACTAAATCAACCCATCTGTGGATTCTACGTTCCTTTACATGCTGGAGAATATGATTTTTTAATTAATAACAGGAACAAATAGTCTTAGCCGTGGAACTGCATTTCACCACAATACTTCTCCAAAATCACAACCTCCTCATAGATTTTGTTTGTTAATACATACCTTTTGTCTTATAACGCAGCCTTGAGTTCTAATTTTAAAAAGAATATCAATCACATTACGCTTTATGACAAACTACATTCTGAACATATTGACAAATTTACATATTACTATGAGGATCTATGATTACATCTCAAAGTCTGGAACAGAGAGAAGCTAAATGTTTTATTAGGGCTTTGCAGATTGAAATAGAGAAAAGGTGATTTGTGAGGCATATGATCATCTCATAGCACTTGACAACTCCTCCTTAAATCAAACATATCCTTTCTTGATTATACAGTATTATATCACATGAGATCAGATAAAGACATAGATTTTTAAGAAATAGTGAACAATTTCTTGTTCACCACATGTACTATAAATCACATTTCCCCTTTTTAATCTGGATCTCTTTACAGCCATATCATTTATTTCCAGATAGACATCGTCAACTTAATACCTTTTTATAATAATACATCTGGCTGGAATTGGCTAATAGGGAAATGTAACTCAAACACAGATCTTATTTCATTGCAAACTTTAGATTTACGACATTTACATCATACTCTTTTGTCATGTGGTAATATATATATAGACTTTATGTCCATGTGTAACACAAGTATCATTTCAGATTTTGGATTAAAATATGTATTTCTGTTAAGCTACCCTTAACAGAACTGTGCTCAATCGTTCAGTTCCTGATCATCTCAGGGTTGAACTGTTGTAATGCGTTCTACATGGGGCATTCGGAAGCTACAGCTTGTGCAAAGTGCAGCAGCACAGGCAGTTTTGGAGGCTCCTAGAATAGCCTCGTGATACAGGTAAAGAAGGAGAATGAAAAAGTTGGCTTGAAACTCAACATTAAGAAAACCAAGATCATGGCATCCGGCCCTCTCAATTCCTGGCAAATAGATGGGGAAGAAATGGAGGTAGTGACAGATTTTATCTTCCTGGGCTCCAAGATCACCACAGATGGGGATTGCAGCCAAGAAATTAAGACGCTTGCTCCTGGGGAGGAAAGCTATGGCAAATCTAGACAGTATACTAAAAAGCAGAGACATCACCCTGCCAACAAAAGTACGTATAATTAAGGCCATGGTTTTCCCAGTTGCAATGTATGGCTGTAAAAGTTGGACCATAAGAAAGGCTGAGCGCAAAAGAATTGAGGCCTTTGAACCATGGTGCTGGAGAAGAGTCCTGCAAGTCCCCTTTACTGTAAGGCGATCAAATGGGTCAGTCCTAGAGATCAACCCTGACTGCTCTTTAGAAGGCCAGATCCTGAAGTTGAAACTCAAGTATTTTGGCCACCTAACGAGAAGGAAGGACTCACTGGAGAAGAGCCTAATGCTGGGAAAGATTGAGGGCAATAGAAGAAAGGGACAACAGAGAATGAGGTGGCTGAATGGAATTACTGAAGTAGTAGGCGTGAACTTAAATGGACTCCAGAAGATGGTAGAGGACAGGAAGACCTGGAGGAACGTTGTCCATGGGATCGCGATGGGTCTGACACGACTTTGCAACTAACAACAACTGAATTACTAATGGACCCAGACAATATGTAGTCTATTAAAGTATTTGATTGTAAAACTAGAAAATTAATAAAATATTTATGTAAAAAAAGAAATTCTAAAAATAATCTAGTAGGAGGACCAAGCATCTTCTCTCTTTCTATTTTTTCCACAAACCCTTAGAATTTTAGATAGTCATTTTATTTCTAAGCTCTCTCTGTTACTCTATTCCATCTTTAAAATTTGGGGCATAAAAATAGATTTCTCATATAAACCTTCCTGAACTTTCAAGGTGAACGTGGAATTAATGCAAATGATTAAAATAGTAATTAGATAATATGAACAATATGCATCAGAATTAATCTCAAACTGAATGTATGATCATCAGATCAAATCATTCTATCGATGAGTGAATTTCTCATTGAAACAATAGCCATTATATTGAATCCTGAAACATAGAATGAGGCTGTAAGTCAGTTATACACTTAAATAAATTGTTAAATGGATACCGCATTTTTTAGCTTCCTATTTTCTGTTCGGAGAGCATCAATCTCCTGTACCTAAACAAAAACACACAAAAGTCTAATTATTTTTCCTGTATAAGTAACATATTATAAAGCAAAGCTTAATTACTGAGATTGCAAAAGGGCTATGACAAAATATTTTAGACATCTCCTTATGGATGGGACAGAGGCAATAATATGGTAGTTGCAAATAAATCTTTAAATTAGAGATTTCAGCTTGCATGGAATAGCACAGGCATGCTTAGATTAAAAGTAGCACACTGGAAAAAATGTGCCAAACTTCTACTATCCTTAACAGAAAATGCTGCATGTGGCATGGACCTGAATAAAGATGGTAACTTAATCTATAACTTCTCTATTTTATTATAAAATCATTATGTGAACATCTTGATTGATCAAAGTCAAGATTGGTATTGGAGTTTAGTATCTATAGGCCCTTTTGTGACAACCATGATATACACAATAGTGACTTACAATGTAAAAAAATGATAACAAATGTGAATTAACAAATGGAATAAACAAAGAAAAATAAGTAACTTGTGTGGGGACAAATGGGAAGGAAATAATACATAAATATATGAAGGATATATTTATTAAAAGCAAGAGAAGACCAAGAAAGTCATTTCTGGAAGGTGCTGGTGAGATCCTCAATGGGAAGGGAGGAGCTGAACAAAAGGCCATGTATACCACTGGATAAATGTGGTAGAACAGCAGCCCCCAGCCTTTGGGGCACCAGAGATCGGTTCCGTGGAGAAAGATTTTTCTGCGGATCAGAGGGGGTGTGGTTTTGTATGCTGCCTACATCCTGCAAATGGAGTTTCCCTTGTGTGGCCTGGTTTCCGGCATGCTGTTGCACAGTGCTAGTCCATGGACCAGGAGTTGGAGTTGGTAGAAGCTAGGATGGTTTGCAAAGTTATAAATAGTAATGGCGTAAATGGTGTTGGTATAAATTAGCTTTAATTAGTTATCTTTTTCTTATCTTATGGCTTCTCTGGCTTACTATTTCTTAGTATTTTTCAGTCTTCTATATAATCTTGATTACTCCAAAAGAGAATTGCACATTATGTCTATTTGCATGTTACTATAATTACTATATAGTTCTAATTTATATATGCCAGTGGTTCTCAACCTTTTTAATGCCACGACCCCCAACCGGTCGTAAGTCGAGGACTACTCAACCAGTTGTAAGTCGAGGACTACTCCACTGGTGCAGCACCGTTTGCAGAATGGGACTTTTGGCGGGCTCAGCAGGGCAGAGACAGCCTGGACAATTCCTATTGGCTTTCAAAAGCCAATAGAATAAAAGGGAGTAGCACAGCTAAGGAAAAGGGGGAAAAAATGGCAGACTGCGTTGTTTGGCGACCCCCTTGAAATGGTCGTTTGACCCCAAATGGGATCCTGACCCACAGGTTGAGAACCACTCATATATGCACTCTTTCTGAGATTTCAGTTCCTTCTTTGAAATCTATTGTTAAAGCTATATGTCTATGATATATAAATATAGATAAAGGAAAGGATCTTGAATTTGAGTATTTTACTATACACTGGTGCATTTTGTCTTTTATTGTTTTTTTCCTTATCAGTATATTGCTTAATTTGTGATTGCAAGTATACTTTAAATGAAAGTAAGATTTATTCTGAATCAACCATGTATTTTTAAACATCATCAAGAATTTTTCTTTCAAATGAAGGTGCAATAAGAACAAATGTAGAACTAAAAGATCAAATTCAATTTCTGTTGCCAACATATTGCTTTCTTGGCCATAATATTATGCAAATAGTTTGCCATTGATATGTTTTCTATGAAGTAATGTGAGTAGAATAAAAATTACAGGCAGAACAAGCTATGAAGAGTGAAGCAAATAAACTTTAAATGTTGTTTTCAAATTCCTTGAAAGAATGTTCTTCTTATGGAATATGAAAAATGAAAATGAAAAATGCCCACATAAGCATATACTTCACAATATAAAATTTGTTTTATGAATTACTTACAGACTGACTGCTATCCAGAAAGCTGCAGATTTCATGTACAAGCCTCTTTCTCTGATCTTTGTTTTTTCTTAAAATATAAAAATGCGATTTTTAGACAGAACCTTAATTTATAGACAATTCTTTTAAGTCACATCGTTTCAAGAAAATAAATGGATACTTACAAAATCTGCAGATAGGTTTCACTTTTCACCAGCAACTGCTCACCATTTTCTATGAAATAACATTTATGGATATTAAATCACACCTCTCACGATTCGACTTGTGCCATCACTATCTGCTGACATAGATTTGAGCCCTAGTGAATTTATCATTGTTGCATCTTTTACATAATGCTTAATGTAAAAGCCACTCAGATATAAAAAATGAATTCAATTTTTAAAACAGAAATTAGAATAGAAATGGAATAAAATGGAATGTGAGAATATTTGCAAAATTACAATATATATTTACAAATTATTGCTACATGTTAATGATTGGCATGTAACAATCTATTAAGATCAAAGTAAAAAATGATAAATTTGAAAAGGGAAGCGCCACTATTTGTGCAATCCTTCAAGTAGAATAAATATATCATGTAGATAATTTAGTTTATTAATTTGTCATTTCTATTATTAAGAGCTTTATTTTTCTCAAAAGAGAAGGTATGTATGGGGATTCATGCACAAATCCTACTGAATCAGCCATCATTTGACAATACATTTGTTGGTTTGAAACTATACTATACTATACTATACTATACTATACTATACTATACTATACTATACTGTACTATAAGCAAAAACATCTTCCAAACACTAAATTCTGATGCACAGAGTATTTTTGACTGTTAATATTATAAGCATAGTTTACAGTCACAATCACAAACCCAATGAACCTACTTGTATGAAACAGTGGCTATCTTCTGGCAGGATAATAAGTCCTGTAATAAATCCCTCTAAATTCCAATGTGACAGTGCTAAATTGGGAAAGTTTACCAGTTATTTACCAATTATTCACAAGTTGTATTACTTATTTTACCTAACAGGCAATATTTAAATATATGTTAGAACTTTTCCTCACCATGTTTCTCAAGTAATGGCATTTTTAAAGCAAAACCTGCAACAAGAATAAAATTAGAATGATTTATCCTTTATGACTTGTCTTCCATTGCTCAAATGAAGAGGTCAAACCAAAGCATCCCAAGGGCTTCAAAGCTACATACCCAAATAAATCTAATCATTTCTTCTTCCCAGAAATGAGGGGAGAACATTTCTAGGTATCCTAAAGTGGAATAGTAGCCAGGGCTGTAAATTGACAACTTGATCATAGCAGGAAAGGACTAGCAAATTCCTTTCCCTACCATTTATATACACCTAACTGTTCATACATACAAAGTGAATCATTGAGGTACTGGCAATCTCCATTATCTTGTTTTGTATTGTTCCTTGTTACATAGCAATGAGAACAATTTATCAGTGGAAGGCTCACTTCCAGAACTTGTGATTGCTCCGTCACTGAAGATTTTTAAGAAAGAGACTAGTCAGCCACTTGTACCGATTGGTACAGGGTCTCTGCTTGAACAGAGGGTTGGCTTAGAAGACCCCCAAGGTCCTTTCCAACTCTATTATTCTTAATAGTGTTTTTAATGATTAGTAAGCCGCCCATCTGCTGGGAATCAAGCAATGTATAAATGTAATAAATTATTATTATTATTATTATTAAGAAACATTTTTTTCCAATGTGCCTTTATTATTTTGAATGACGTCCTGGATATGGAGTGCATTTCCCATATGGAAATGACCAAGAATTATAAAGCAAAATTTCACTAGGCTAAGCTTGATTCCTGTGGTTTGTGTGGGCATCCAGTTTTCTTAATACTAGTTAATAGATATATGCCACTTTCCAATTTACAGACGACCTCAGTCCTAGCCTAAGTGCAGTTATTTCCTCGGGCCCCTCCAGTCAATGACAAGTGAGCGCTGACCCTGAAGATATTACACGTTGCCACCTGCTGGGGCCTCAAAGTACTAACACGTCTCCCCACCTCCCCCCTTCCCCCCATCTACTAGGCACCCATCTTTCATTATCGAGAGACAGCGAGAGAATGTGCTCTATCAAGTAGGCGGGAATTGACGAACGTTATTCGCGTGCGCTCTTTCTTTAACTTGAGCCCAACCTCGCGGTCTTTCGGTGGCTGTTTCCAGGTTTTTCTAAGCTTGATGACAGCAAACCGAAACGGGAGGAAGAACCCTAAGGAGAGGTAACGATCAACATCAACGGTCGGCTGGGAGAGGGGAACTCTCGAATGCGAATTCTCGAGCTATCTTCTCCCCATTGGTAGGCGGCAAATGAAGACCCGCCTCCTTCCCTCCCTTCGACGCGGTCCCTGCCTGAGATGGCCCGGTGGCGGTCCAGCGAACGTTCACGTTATCTGCGCTGCTGATGCTTCAGAAGTAAGTTCTGTTTTTGTCTTAAGTAAATCAACGGAGCGGATTTACAGCCAAAGGAAGAAGATGGAGTCGAGGAAATGAATACCTTTGGCTGCTTTGTTGTTGTTAACTGCGAAGTCGTGTCCGACCCATCGCGACCCCATGGACAACGTTCCTCCAGGTCTTCCTGTCCTCTACCATCTTCTGGAGTCCATTTAAATTCACACCTACTGCTTCAGTGACTCCATCCAGCCATCTCATTCTCTGTCGTCCGCTTCTTCTATTGGCTGCTTTATGGGGCCGTAAATCGCTCTGAGCAGTTTTTTGTAAGTTGAGTCGGAAGCAAACTCCAAATTTTTCCATAGAAATTACTGGTGAACATGCATAATATTTTAAAACCGGGCTTAAGTTGTGCATTATACATTAGCATCAGTAATTTGCTTAACATATTAGAACCTTGTATATTTATAATACCTGCCTTTATTTCCATCCGGTTTTTCAAGGAGGCTTATGTGAGTTACTGATTCATCACAGCAATATAGAAATATTTTTGGTTGCAATCTTAAACTCAGTTAAGCAGACGGCCTTAGTGGAATTATAACACCCACAAAAGTAACTAAGTGTATAGTTATACCTACAAGTATTCATTGTGCTATTTTTTGGGGAAGGTTAAGATTATGCAAAATATTGGAAGACTTAAGAAAAGGAGAAAATGGCTACCAATAGTTGACACCAATAACATTTTACCATATTATCACTGCGCGCGTGCGCGCGCGCACACACACACACACACACACACACACACCCTGTTAACCTTTTCAAATAATACTAACAAGGTACAATGAATGTAATGTTGATCCAAAATTAACTTCTGAAAATGGTAATATATTAAATAGAATCAGCAATAATCAATCTGAAATTCCTCCTGCGTCTTCCATTTATAAAATTTTTAAAATAATTATTTTCTGCAAACTGGGTCTCTGAATGTTTATAGAAAGCAAGTTAATCTTCCATCTGAAATAGCCAACTTCTGATTAATAAATCAGAATAATATTGAAAAATCCAGTAAAACAACTAGTGCAATATTGATATGTAATCTATAGTTCTTTTTAAATTCACATTTTAAAAAACAAAACGCCAACAGTTTTTTTTTACGTGCATCTTCAGTTTTTATTCTGTTCTATGCTGTGACATACAGCGCCTGAATATAGTTAATCCTTCACTTACAACCATTTCTTTAGTGACCATTTGAAGTAACAATGGCACTGAAAAAAATAACTTATGACTTTCACACTTACCACATTACCCCACGGTCATATGATCAAAATTTGGATGCTTGGCAACTGCATGTATTTATGATAGTTGTTGTACCTCAGTATCATGTGATCACTTTTTGTGATCTTCTGACAAGCAAAGTCAATGGAAAGCCAGATTCACTTAACTATGTTACTAACTTAACAACTACAGTGATTTACTTAACTGTGGCAAAAAGGATGTAAAATGGAGCAATACTCATTTAAGTGTTTTACTTAGCAATAAAAATTTTGAGTTCAGTTATGGTCATAAGTCGAGGAGGCATAACTAAGAAAATTCCCATTGATTTTCTAGTATTAAAAAATAATAGACAATGCAATTAATAAAACATCTATTTAAAAGTAAAATCTCTTTTAGATCAGTGGGTAAATTTCAGATATAAGATTATAACCATTATCAAGGTTCAGTTGAGAGTGACTTTGGACTATGCTTTTGGCTTAGGGATTTCAAACTGGTTGATAAGAGAGGATGATATTTATATAGGAGTGCAGATCATGTAGTATTGTACTGCATAAAAAAATGAAAATATTTCTTATTTGAGAGTACTGAAGAATTCTATTATTTACTGAAAAATTCTTGCTTAGTGGTTCTTTCCCTTTTCTATGTATTGTTTAAGATTTCTGTTAGTATTTTAAAATGGCTTTTCTGAGATTACAGATAAAACAGTTGATCTCTCTTCATCAATGATACATTTTATCTCAAAGCTAAGATAAACTGGATCTTGGCTGGACAAATCTAGAAGACCAATAGATATGATCAGCAAGTAAAGTTTTCTATATGTTTGCTGTCATCAAGAGGTCATTTATATTTTTAGAGCCCAACTGCTTAGATAAAATAGTTCTTTTACCTAGTGAGTAGGGGAGATTCAGATCACAAAGAAAATGGCTAACCAGTGCTAGTCGGAATTTAGTTCCTTTTCCACTCTACTTAGAATGATTCAAAATATCTATTAAGAAATCTTATTAAAGCAATATATGATGGGTTGTGGCATTTACAGAGTATAATGTGCATCCCTGGAGTCTAATAATAAATTTAGAACAGCACAAAATGATTCAAATTGATTATAAAGCCATAAAGCAGGAAGTGGTAGGAATCGAGGCAGGAGAAGTCAGACTGAGGAGGAAGTCTTGGAAGGTCCATGCAGGATATGTGAGAGTAGGGGAAGGGTTGCTGTGACCTTGGGTATGTGGAAGTTCAGAGAGGCCTGGAAAGGACAGTGCTGATGCGTATGAATGTAGGGAGTCAAGGGAAGGAGGGCATGGTTGTATGCATGCATGTAAATTCCTAGGTCCTTCCAGTTCTGCAACTTGGAATTACATTTTTCAATTCCTTAATTACATAGTTCATATGAACTCTTTGCTGCATCTCTATTTGTTTGATGTTATACTTGTTATGGCAAATTGGATGCCATAACAAGTGGTAAAAAATTCAAAGAATAGAAACAAAATCCAAGAATGACAAAGATTTCACAATAGAACTTAGCAAATAATTTCAAATAAATGTTAGAAGAAACAAGAAGCAGTATTACAACATCTGCTAACACATTGAAAATGGGAACCAAAAAAGGGAAACAAAAGAGTTTTCCCAGAAATCTTGAAACTTAGAAGATGGTTCCAACCTTAAACTGGTCTATTAAATATCAGTGGGCTAATAGCAACTGAATAAAGAAAAAAAAAGGAAGGACTAGTCTGAAATTCTGTATGGTATAACATCCAGGATACCAGCTAGCAGTGTTTCAAAAACTTTTCTTCTCTCAGAACCCATTCCCACTTAAGGAGACCCCAAAAGAGCTTTTGTTTACATGGGTTATATTTATTATTTACTGAATTATGATGCATTCAGTACCTCTACACTTCTCAAAATTGTTTGATAGGATTTTAATATTATATTATGTTTTAACGTAGGCGGTGAAATAATTTGATTTTGTGGATCCCTGAAAGGGTGTTTGTGGACCCCAGGATTTTAGGGCTATGCTTTAAAAAACACTGCCATCAAAAATATTCCTTATAAGACCCTGTAATACTAATAGATCAAGGTGATCAATACTGTTACCAAATTGGAAGTTGACCAGAATATTTATAGAAATGTGGCAAGCAGCAGAAGAACCTAACAGTTCTAACCAATCAACAGATGAGAAGAAGTCTGTCAACATATCAACAATATCAGATAAAGAAACAAAGTGTGTAAACCACCACATAGTATCCTTAATTTCAAGCGCTAGTAAAATAATGTTTAACCGACATAGATGAGAGTCAGGAAGATAGCAGAGGTTCAAGCTAGTTTTAGGAAAGGTTGAAAAACAAGAAAAATAAGTTATTGCTAATGCACCATAAATATTTGAAAAAAACCAAAGAGTACCAAATAGAAATTACTTTGTGTTTAATTGATTATAGAAAGGCCTCTGATTGTATCTGTCACATTAAATTGTGCCTTGTGCTTAGGACTATGAAATTCCAGAATACAGATATCTCCCAGTCCTCATGAAAAATCTATAAACCAGGAAGCCATAGAGTAGACAAGTCACAGCAAAGCAGATTGAGTAACAGAATAACAATGTTCAAAGGACCTTGAAAGTCTTCTAGTCCAAACCTCTGCTCAAGCAGAAAAACCTACATGGTTTAGGACAAGTGGCTGTCCAGTGTCTTCTTAAAAACTTTCAGCTTCTGGAGGCAAGTTGTTCCGCTGATTAAATGTTCTCACTGTCAGGAAATTTCTCCTTAATTCCAGGTTGGATCTCCTTGATAAGTTTCCATCCATTACTTCTGTTCTCCTCTCAGATGCTATGGAGAATAGGTTGATCCTCTCGTCGCTGTGACAGTCTCTCAAACATTGGAATATTGTTTTCGTGTAATCTCTACTTCTCTTAGTTGGGCTAGACATACCAGTTCCTATAACCGTTCACCCTATATTTTAGCCTCCAATCCTCTAATCATCTTTGTTGCTCTTTTCTGCACTCTTTCTAGAGCAGGGGTATCAAACTGTCGGCCCACAGGCCGGTTTCATCATACTGAAGCCACCCTATTGCTGGCAATGCAAAAAGAGTTGCAATATGTCACGACATCACCTGACGTGAGTTTGACATCCGTGTTCTAGAGCCTCAATACGTTTTTTGTATTGTGGTGACCGGACACAGTAATCCAAGTGCCATCGTACCAGTGTAGTATAAAGCAATACTCAACACTTCATGTGATTTTAATATTATCCGTCTTTTGACTTTTATCAGCTGTAGCACACTGCTGACTCATATTTAATTGGTTGTGTATTAAGACTTCTAGATCCCTGCCACAATTGTTGCTGTTGAGCCAAGTGCTACCTATTCTATACCTGTACATTTGTTTTTTCTTCCCTAAGTGTAAAATGTTATTTTTCTCACCATTGAATTGCATTTTGTAGATCAGGGTCCAGTGTTCAAATCTGACAAGAATCTCAAGATTCTTCTGGATCTTGAGCCTGTCTTCCAAAGTATTGGCTATGTCTCCCAGCTTGATCTCATCTACAAAGTTGATGAGTTCTTCTATCCCCTCATCTATACATTTATGAAAAAGGAGAAAATAGAAGACAATGGGGAAAAATAGCAAGATACAAGACGTATAGAGGTGGATTCCAAAATTGTTCACAGAAGTTATAATTATTCTTTAAACACTATCTAGAATAATGATTCTCTTCTTTCTATCATCTATTCTTTCTAATCATCAAAAGCATAGGTCACAAGTTCTTTTGTATGCAAAAGTCCATAAGGATTTTCTAGTACCAATGAAATAAAGACATCTTTTTTCTAATCAAAGAAGTCATCAGTATGTGTTAATCCTGAAATATAAGCATATACTGCTATATTTTAAAATGTGGTTACATTTTATGTAACCACATAAAAATGTACTAGTAAGACATAAGGCACAAATTTCTATTCATAATCAACTGTGTAGATTATCTAATCCACGCTGATATCTGTCATTTATTCAGGCTGGTATGTGCCAGTTTTAATTGTTAGTATATGTTTGCTTATTTACACTTGCTCACTTTTTAAGACCATGAAGTAAACTATAAAGCAAAATTTGAAATAATTATCCAACAGCCACAGGTGTTTCACAAGAATCAAACATAACATTGTAGACTGTTAGGACTGGAGAAGTGTTTCAACAACAGACATTCTGTTTCTAAGAAATTAGTCTATTATTTTTATGATGCTATCTGTATTGCCTTATCAATACGCACAAGATAACTCTATTTCAGTTTTCACTTGGGACTGTGTTCCAACTTAATTATGCTTGCTAGTAAGCTTACAAAGCTCTGCACATTTCTACACTATATGAGATCTGTCAATGTTTATTTCCTATTGTAACATGTTATTGCTTTCATTCGTTTTATTAATTTGTAGAGTGGGCAGATATTATACAAACTTTAAAGTATTGTTTTTGTTGGCAACAATGATATGTGCGCATTATATCAGGCCTCCAACTGTTCTTTTCTCTTGAAAGCATACTTCCAAGAATGGTTTTAAACAAAATCAGATGCAACACAGTACTTGAGATGTTAAATATTTATTAATAATCAACATGGTTACAGAGATAAAATCTATTGTCAATCAGGATTTCTTTCATTGTATAGTAAGAAAACCTGAAAGACAACTGCAACTTAAAAAAATTACATGATGCTGCAATTAATAAGAGATTATTTTTAATTGCAAGATAATCCATCAGCAGAGTTGTTAATATCTTCCCAATATAAAATCAACATAGCATGAGATTAATTTGAACAATTAATATTGGAATAGAATGGATCAAGCATGCATGAATATATGAGAATTAAAGAGGTACAGGCTTCTTATAAATACTTCACACTAACAACAAGACTGAAACATCTAAAAACAGAAATTGACATAAGTATTAATGTAATTATATATCAGAAGAACAATAGACTTATTGCTCTTTGAATGAAAACTTTGAATGAAAATAATTTTTAAAGAAAAAACTAATAAAGATTGTGGTTTACTGAAAAATGCAAAGTTAATTTACATTCCTTTTCTCCTCGATTTATAAAGTCTTAAAATGGATTTAGATTTTATAACACATTATCTTCTTCACACATGCTTAGCTACCCTTTTGAAACTTATAGATGTCAAAAACAATTTCAAGTACAAGAATGCCATTACTATCGTGTTTTCCTGAAAGTAAGACCTACCCCGAAAATAAGCCCTTGCTTGATTTTTTGGGGTGGGCCTAATATAAGCCCTATCTCAAAAATAAGCTCTAGTTTTGGGGCGAGGCACACACCTAAAAATCAAGCAAGGGTGGGGGTGGGAGGTGGAGTTTACTATTGTAGCCAGGCCTCTCATGGATCAATACTTGCCTCACTGGCCACTTCTGCGACCAAAGGAGCAGCTTCATTCTGCAGCTGAGAATGGAGCTCCAGCTTGCATTTTGAAGTCAAGAGGCCTTCCAGAAAGGCCTCTGACTGCGAAATGCAGGCCAGAGCACCATTCTCAGCTGCAGAATGAAGCTGCTCCTTTGGCCGCAGAAGAAGTGGGCTGGCTGGGTGGGGCTGTTGATCCCTCTGCTTCAAGGTGAATGGAAGACACCCCCCTAACCTGATGCCTCTTTTGAAGACCCCCCAAAAAAGACCGGGTCTTATTTTTGGGGAAACACAGTATATTACCTAGATTGGAACACCTCATTTTGTTTACTTATACTGTATAAGCTAACTTTCTACAGTATTAAATATTTAGATAAATAAAATGTAAGGGCCTTTTACATATTCAATTTATTAAAATTCCATCAAGTCCACATATGAAAGTTTTTATTTTGTATGCAAAACACAGATTGTTTGGAATACCCTTAAGTGCAGTTTGAGAGACCCTATCAAGATTAATTCAAACTTACACTGTTGATTTAGTGAAACCAACAGAATTTAGTTATGACTAACCTGATTTCCAGATTAGAGTGAGACTTGTTCAACTGAATAAAATCAAGATACAACTCAATGAGTGATGAGTGTTAGAATTATTCCATCCAAATAATTCCATTTTAAAAGAAATACAATATTCTCACTGCAGTCAAAAGATAATTTAACATGGAAACCATTTTAAATAGTTAATTTTAAATCATTCTATTCATAAAATAATGCAAGTGCTCACATTCGAAAATTGTACCACCTTAGTATATTTAGAAAATATTTATTGATTTTATAGTGGAGCACTACTGTTAACTTTGAAAGGAAACATCTTTGCTGCTACTTATGCATTCCAAAGTACATTTAGTTCAAAATATATTTTACTTCATTGAGGTTTATTTTCAAAAAGCGAATATGTTAATCTGAAATAGCCTTGAAACAACTTAGCAAGATTGATATTTTTTTTGGAAAAAGAAATTGCACACCTACACGTGTAGAACAAAAAATAATAAAATGAAACAAGTATCTGCCAATACTTTATTACTATGTATTATTTGTAGGACTGGTCTTGAAGTTAGGATTCAAAGTTGTGTTTTGTTATATAAGTTTGGGGGACTGCAATCGTTTGAGAAAAAAAACTCTGCGCCTTGTCACATCACACTTGTGCAAGCTTCAAATCATTCCTAAGGAATTGTATATTTAGTCTGCTTTTTGCTCCACCTTTTTTCAGAAATGGAATTAATGCTGGCTAAACAATGAACAGGAAGATAGATAGCATGCAGTCATTCCCTGTAATGAAGAAGCAAAGTTTAGGGTAGAGCAGTGGTTCTCAACCTGTGGGTCGGGACCCCATTTGGGGTCGAGCGACCATTTCATGGGGGTTGCCAAACAAGGCTGTCTGCCATTTTTCCCCCTTTTCTTTGGCCACGCCCCTGGCATCCAGTGATGCATAAGTGGTTGGAGGTCACCACAACATGGGGAACTGTATTATGGGTCGCGGCATTAGAAAGGTTGAGAACCACTGGGGTAGATAATGCATAAGAAACTGCATTTGGAGGAAATGCTATTTTCCAATGACTGCAAAAAACCTCAAATTTTTCTCTGCTTGTTGCATGCAAACACCAGGTTGTTGGTAGTGACGTAAGAGTCAGGAGTGGGTTCCCTCTGCAGCAAACATAGGAATGTCCCTATGTGTTCTAGATTTCAAAAAGTATTGGCTAAAAGGACAAGCACAAAAAGGAAAAACATATTTAGATCTGGGCATGCTATTTGGCATGATCTGAGTATAGGATCAAACTTGCATTACCACCATGCAGTCTTATTGTTTTGCAAAGTTGTGCTGTTTTGTGTTTTTAATCCACCCTCTCAGTTTCAACAATTATTTAATAGCATTTAAATAATGTCTTGAATAGTTATTAAAGGTGGGAATAACCACTACAAACTCAGTCACAAGTTAGGGCAACAGCATCAAATGTAGGAATCATTGGTATATGAGCGCGTATAAAGTACACCTAATAAATACCACAATGGCTAAAATATTGGAAATTGATGAAGTAATGGAATATTGAACTATTTCTAAATTTCAAGTGAATTACTTTTTCAAATTTGCAGTTTTGTAAATTTAAATATGTCAACTAGTTGCCTCCAAGTATAGATAATTTTATTCTCCCAAATGAACCTCACTTAGTACTGCTTGCAGATTCCTGGTCTAATTAAGAAAGTCTAGTTATGCCTTTTAATATTTATTTTTTCATGGTGATCCCAATAATATGAAATGCTCCACCATTAATGTCTTTGAATTTTCAATTATTGTACCAAAATGCATATTACCGTATTTTTCGGCGTATAAGACGACCCCCAACTTCGGAGCCAATTTGCATGCCTGGAAAGTTGTCTTATACGCCGGAAACTACCGTAATTTCCGGCGTCTAAGACGACCCCCAACTTCGGAGCCGATTTGCATGCTTTAGAAAGTCGTCTTATATGCCAGAAAATATGGTATATCTCAAATGTCTTACTTCAAGATTTCTGAACTAATTTTAGAACTAATCTTTACTTTTTAAAATTTGTATTTGCTGATATGTTTCAGGTATTGCATGATATTATATGGAAATATATTTTCATGCATTTAATTTTAGATAAACTGTTGCATATTCAAAAACAAAGCAGCTGCTTATAATTGCAACATGGACAGGCAACCTATGTCCTCGATCCACATGTGTGGGGGGGGGCTTAGAGATTATAGGGACATGGATTTTCCATTCCTGTAGTTTATAGCAAGTAGTTGAATTTTTTTTGTTTGAAACTGAATTTGTACGTGAGTTATTTCTGTACCAATGTTATTATCTGGATTACTGCCATCTAAAAGAAAATTGCTGATTATCTTAGTGCAGAACTATCGAATACTAGACAAACATTCCACCTGCATATATACTCAGTAATATTTTTTATATATATTAAATATTATCAACTTTCAGAGCACTTTATTTCCTCTTGGTGCCCACAAATTACATTCTTTAGAAACTCACATTAAAATCCTCATTACTCAGAACAAAGCTGAACCATTTGAAATTTAGGAATATGAATAGAAGCTATATATATTGTTTTAAATATTCGTCTTGCAAACCTGAAAAGCTAGTAGGGTATTATGGTAATGATGTAACATATGTTTAACCATTATTTGCATTAAT
The DNA here is from genome assembly GCF_016545835.1 of Crotalus tigris. NCBI lineage: Eukaryota > Metazoa > Chordata > Lepidosauria > Squamata > Viperidae > Crotalus > Crotalus tigris. The sequence goes on along the minus strand of NW_024096625.1, from coordinate 4,725,551 downwards.
TAGGTTCTTCTTGCTACTATAAATAGTATTACTTTAAAATATCACCAATGTGAATGAGTCTTACAAGTAAGTCCTTCACTTATGTCTGTTCATTTAAAGATGGTTTGAAAGTATGACAGCCTTGGAAAAAATTATGACCTATATTCACACTTACGACTATCATATCTCCTCTGAGGTCAGATGATTGCAGTTTAGGCAGTTGGCAGCCAGCTTACATTTATAACAAGTTATAACAGTCATCAGTAATTCTGATTTAAAATTTTTGCTGATTTCTAGCAAAAAAAACTATTTGGGAAGCTTGAATTTTTTTTTAACAAGCAAGTGATTCTTTAATGAGTGCCATAAAAATTGTGGTAGAATTGGATCTGATCTAATACTTTACATTGGAAGTAGAATGTGTGCAATCAGACTTCTGTATCTGTATGATAAGCTAAATTATTGTTATGGGTGATTTACTGAAGAAATGCATATCAGAGGAAACCAGAATTTCTGAGTTAGAGTTTATTGTAAATGAGCTGTTTGATTGGTTCTGCTTGGCTCCTGTAGCCAGTGGATATATTTAAATAAAATGCTCTAAAATGCCGTTCATATTTTGTTTATCATAACATCGTTTAAAATTTGTCTTCTTATAAATTGAGCTTGGAAATCAAGAGGAAAGCATTGCTTCTGACTCTAGCTATAGCATAAATTTCCCCATTCTGTTTATAAAAAAATTAAGTAAATAGTGGAATTCATAGCTGAATACAGAAATTATGTAAATTAAAGAAAATATGTTATAAATGTATACAGTAAGCTTGTCCAAATACAGGAGGTTTTTTTCAAAACTTTAAAAAACATAAATAATTCATAACAATTAATATATTTTAGAAGTACTAATCCCAAAGAATGCTGCAGGGAAATTTAATCACTTTTTAAAAAGCATCATGATCACATAATATAAAATACAGAACTGAAAGTCAAAATATTGTTAAAACACTTTGAGTTAATGTAAAAAGATGAATGTATGTAGGCAGGCAGAATATGTGTAGGTGTAGGCAGAACATTCCTAACTTACTTTCTTGGACAGGTATTTAAGAGAAGCTTAATGGGGTCCAAATACTTTATTGATCGGAAGGAGAAAGGGAGATGCTTGTTCTAAAAGTCTAAAATCTAGGTGATCTGTGTACTAGTAATGCCAAGGTTCCAAATTTCTAAGATTACAGCAGGTGTAACACTGAACTCCTCCCATATATTTTGTGTCTGCCATTTTTAGAATCTAAAATAAAGGTGTTGCAAATGTAGAGAAAGAGAAGTAAATCCTCTGCTTTGCCACTTCATGATAAAATGATTTGATGAAATTGTTGCAATGCTGTATCATATAGTGACTTTGCTAAATTGTAGGACTCATAGAATTTTGAGAATGAGCTGGTAGTTTTCAGATCCTGATCTACAGGAAATCTTCAACTTGGGGCTAGAATTGAGCCAAAATTTCTGTTGCAAGTGAGACATTGGTTAAGTGAATTTTGCCCCAGTTTACAACCTTTCGTGCTGCAATTGTTAAGTGAATCATTGCAGTTGTTAAGTTAGTAACTACTGCTGCATCCCCATGGTCACATAACCAAAATTCAAACGCTTGGCAACTGGCTCATATTTATGATGGTTGCAGTATCCTGGGGTCATGTGATTACCTTTTGTGACCTTCTGACAAGCAAAGTCAATTGAAAAGCTAGATTCATTTGAAATCAGTGGGTTTGTCTTCCATATTTATAAATTATAACTTAATAGTTTGCTAATGCAAGTATTCAACACTGCATGCCAACATTATTCCTTGGTTTGCAGGCTGCAAAATACTGAAGCTTATATAAAAAGTCAGGATCCAGACAGTGATTTTTAACATAATATATATGATACTATAAAAAAAATAATTTAATAAACAAAAGGTTGTAAATTTTATTCTAAAATGCTGTTTTTTGTTTATTACTGATACTTATTTCTAAGTCTGCTAGTAAACATAAAACAATATAAACCAAGATACTGGAAAACATGTAACCATGTAACCACCCAATGCTAGATTTAAAGGAAGATCATATATTTTCAAATGTTTATCTAAGGCAGATGATCATTTTAAAAAAATGAGATTTTAAACAAACTGTTTAGAAGAGGTAGAAAATACAAAATGTTGTTTTAGAAAAACATTTGTTTTTTAATATGATTGCTTTGCAAATTGTTAAAATGAAGGCTTTTTATATTGTCTTAATTACTTTTTAAAGAGGAAAGTCTACAGAGTGAAACTAAAATGTTCTGTCAGTATTTAGTTCGGATTATTTTATTTGGTCATTGTTATTATCCATGTTCTAGATTAGATAGGTGCATCATTTGAAAGATCAGAGTTATATATTTCACGTCCTGAGCCTCTGGAAAGTCACAGGAATCTGCCTAATAGTATAATGAAGCCATCAAGGAATGAGATTGAATGGTATTTTTTTCTATGTTCGTGGAGTTTTAAGACTGTGTTTCAGAAGGGAGTGTGTGTGTGTATAGAAAGTACTGATGAATCACTCAAGCAGCCATGCCTTTTTCCAGACTAATATGGCTCTTTCGATATGAAATAAAATGGTTGTGCATCCTTGCACATATGAAGGCAGCTTGAAGCAACGTCTCAAAGCAGCCACACAAGCTGAGAAGAAGAAAAGACAGGACTACTCTAAAAAGATGCTTCATATGCTTTTTAAAGTATTTCTTTCAAAGGAGTTGCATTGGCTTCCAATACAGCATTATTCATATATATCCTATGATAAAAATTTGGTACACAATTTTCTTGGAATCTCTTCTATTAAAGTCTAGCTAAACTTCAATTCTTCAACAGTTTTCAGTACATTTCACCAAGTCATAACTTCCCAAAGTTCTTTATCCTTTTTATAAGGCAATATGTTTACCAATACTAATACCACTTATATATCTTTGAATATTTTTTAGATACAATGTTAAGGTACTGAATCTGTTGAAAAATAGTCCAGTATTTAAATTCAAACAAGAGACATAATAAATAAACAACAGCTTTGGTACTGCCCTGCTGAGGGATCAGTGTCAGCTATTTACTTGTGTTTGTGCAGCTAAATGCTGCTGACTCATAATATTTGTCACACAACTTTATAAGGCATTAAATCTTACTTGCATCATCCCTTGGAAAAATAGTGTTAATCTCTCTTTTGTCTCCATTTAAAAATAACATTCAATAATCATCGATTTATATAAAAAGAAAATTAGTTTTTGTAAATTTGAAAAAATATTAATTTTGTAATAGAAGAAAAACAGAATGAAGTAAATATACATGCACGCCAAAGTCTTAAGTAATAGTCTGTAAGATCAAAATTATATGCAGCATTTTCTTCCTTATAAACTGAAAATGATTGATAAAGGTCCTCTTCTCTTGATTGTTTTTCACCACAACACGGGATTATCCAGCATGGAAAATCCAGGGTTTTTTCTAAGTTCCAGGTAAGTTCCATTGCTTACCCAAGAGTCATCTGCAGATTTCCTGTAAAACAGTAAAGAAAGCAATTTTGTTCTGTTGCTAACACATGTGCTTTTATTCTCTTGTCTACTAGACAGAGGTAACGGGAGTGTCTAGATGTTGCTGAACCTCCCTCAAAGTACCCCCAATGCTGTGGGATATTAGCAGCTGCAGTTCAGCAATATCTGGTGGGTCACATGTCTTTAATACCTGAACTACTGAAAAGGAGATACCGAAACTTTCATCATTTTTGTTGCACTTCATTCTACTTTAATCTCTTAGAACTGTCGCACAATGGAAAAGACTTAAAGAGTAATTTGTATGAAAATAATAAAAGAAAACTCCACATGAATTTCTAAACAGAGTCACTGGAACAAGATACTTTTTCCAATATTCTACTCATGAATTTCTTCCCTTTACTCTTTACAGGTAGTTCTTGACTTACAACAGTTCATTTAGTGATGGCTTGAAGTTACAATGGCACTGAAATAAGTGACTTGATTGTTTTTCACATGAATGTTGCAGCATCCCCATGGTCACATGATCAAAATTCAGATGCTTGGCAATTGACTCATATTTATGGTTGAAATGTCTCAGAGTCATATGATCACCTTTTGCAACCTTCTGATAGCAAAGTCAATGGGGAAACCAGATTCACTTAACAACTGTGGCAAGAAAGATCATAAAATGGGGTAAAATTCACTAAACTATGTCACTTAGCAACAGAAATTTGGGCTCAGTTTTGGTTGTAAGTTAAGAACTATCTGTATTTCATGCTGTTTCTGACATCTATTTGAAATGTTGTCATTTTGTTATGAGATAAACAATGTATTTGTTTTATTTGATTTCTATATTCTGTTCTAACCAGAAAACATCAATAAAGAAGCCCTCATCATATAGCATAATTACCTGAGAAATTTTTATTACTGATCTGTTAGTTGATAAAAAAAATCCAACGTGACTAACCTGTCATGTTATAAATTACCTGAAAAATCTAGGATGATGTTCTATATTGCTTTCTTCCAGAACTTTCCTCCGTGCTCTCTGTAGCTCTTCAATTCTTTGTTTTTGTATTTCTGCACCTTCAATATTTCCTTCTTCTAAGAGCCTGTTATAAACCAATATTAGATGAGAAAAACAATATTGATATATGCTAGGATTGTGTAATTCTTATTGTCTTGCTTTGGACTGTGTATACTTTGGGCACAAATGGCTATGTATGAGAAAATTCAGTGGAATGATTCTAGAAGTGAGAAATTAAATTAAAACAGCTATTTTTTTTTTTGGACGAAGGTAATTACAAGTGCTTTTTCCACCATTTTTGTTCTTGCCCCCAAAACAACCAATAGAATGAACTCTCTTTTCTTTGATGGAGCAAAAAGTTTTGAATATAATAACATCTTCCTGCATTTTGTTTTTATAGTATTTTTTGTTAAAAAGTTACCTTTGATCTGGCCTAAATCGGGTATCAGTAGGTGGTAACAGTGGTCTACTGATAGAGTCCAATTCATTTAATTCTAATGCAAACTGTGTGAAACCATACCATTGTTCATAGTCTTTAGGCATTGGATCTGCAAATGGAAAATATAAATTCTTAGCTAAAAATTATACCTTTTCTCCATGACTATTGAAATATTGTAGCCTTTTTTTTAAAACAACAACAACAACATATATAACAAACGTCAAAGGGTTTTGTATTTGTGTTGGTACCTCAGCTTTCAAACTCTAAAACATTATGCCTGAAACTAGTTGCAATAATTCTAAAACTGTTTTACTCTCAGAAACAGTTAAAATAGCAACAGAAAGTTTATGTGCATTTTTATGCTTTTGATGTATTCTTTTAAAAATGGTGACACTTATTTTTTCATATTTAAGATTTCCTGCATTGTTGTGTAATGAAGATCTATATAAATTGAAAAAAATATACACTGATATTTGTTTTAATGCCTTAATATAATTGTAATGTGTACTTATGTACTAATTAGTTATTTTCTTTTGACACTTGTACACATAAGACATTTGTGTAAATTGAATGTTATGTAGGTCAGTAATAATTTTGAGCGTGCACAAAATGGAGTCTTGTGTGAGTATCTGGCAGGAATTGTCAAATACAGTCAAACAAGTAAGTAACAACTTATATAATCCAAGACCATCTGTACAGTTGAAAATCTGAATCTGCTAAGTATATTGTACACTGGCTGGATTCATACAAGATTGAAGAAAAAAAACTAGTTCCTATGGTTATGTTTTATATTTGGGTATGGCTAATATTAGTATTCTTTCCCTAATAAAATTAATATTTATAAAATATATCATTCTAAGGAAATGAACCAGCAGTCCTAGTCTTGTTCCATTTAAACAGGTTTTTTTACTGATTAGTAAAATTTTCAATAAAACTAACAATGTGCCATGTTATAAAGTACTATAGAGATTTGCTAAAATGGATTATTAGAATAGGAATAATAACAATAGATTATGGAAGAAGAATTCAACGATTGTACCAATAGCAATAGGAACACTTGGAGCAATACCCAAAGAGTTGTCTAGATACATGGAAATTTTGAACTTATTAGAACTGATTATCCTGACTTTGTAAAAACAAAAACAAAAAAAACCACCCTGTTTGGAACTGCCTATATACTCAGATACTACCTTAATAGCTCTTAGGTTCTTGGTTAGGATTTGAACTGTTACGTTTTTACCAGCTCCAGACTGTGAATCGAATTAAAAATTAGCAGCAGCAGTAGTAGTAGTAGTAGTATCTAATTATAAACTAATATCTAATAAAGTACCTAATACGAAATAACACTTAGAAAAAAGGTAGATCAAGGAAGCACTGGAAATAAAGAAGCAAATAACAGCTGTGGCTAAGAAGATCAGCATATACAAAGGTCGAATTGCAAATTATATACAGAACCTTCAATTTCAATCCAATCAGAAATGTTTCTACCAATCCATCAATGGGGAGACTGCAAAGAATCAATTAATATCTGATAAGAAAGAAACAGTGCAGTTTTAGACAAAGATATGGGATTACCCAAAGAAATACAACGACACTGGATAAAGAAGGTGAATAAGAATAAAAAAAATGCTATAATGAAATAACTTGTAATAACAATAGAAATGGTAGAGAAAAGAGCAAGAAAAATTAAGAATTGGTCAGCACCAAGTAAAGATGAACTGCATGGTTTTTGGTTGAAACATCTGACTGGTCTATACCCACTTGTTCCCAAGCAAGAAGTTTAACAACATATGCAAGGTGGTTAACATAATGCAACAGTGGTTAACATCTTGCAAAACTTACCTGACAAAAATTCCAACAAAAGGGGCAGCACCAGGCAACTACAGGTCAATTACCTGCTTATCAACAATTTTCAGATTGCTAACTGGTGTGATAGCTGATGCAGTCCAACAGCATCTAGTTGAAAATAAGCTCTTCACACCCCAGCAGAAAGGAAACCACCCAAACATCAGAGGAACAACAACAACAAAAAAAAAGACAAGATCATTTTGGAAAACTACATGAGAAGGAAGACCAATTTGAATATAGCGTGGATTGACTATAAAAAGGCATTTGACTCTCTTCCCATATGATGGATAATGAAATGCATAGAAATAACGAGTCAGTAAAACATCAGAAGCTTTGTGCACAGATCAATGGCTCAATGGAAGACATGGTTGCAGGTCAATGGTGAGAGGCTGGGAGAGATTAATATTAAGAGGAATATTTCAAGAAGATTCACTATCACTATTGTTTGTCATTGCAGTGACTTCTCTTTCAACAATGCTAAATAACTCAGGCCATGGCTATCAAATAACAAAAACATCTGCAGATCTCTCACTTCCTTTACATGGACAATCTAAAACTTTAGAGAAAAACATTTGAAATAAAGTTGCTTCTCAACGCTATCCATATATACAGCCAAGATATTGCAATGGAGTTTGGACTGGATACATGCACCATGCCCACCATCAAATGGGGAAAAATAGTGAAAATTGAAAGAATGAAAATAACATCAAGAGACTGGATGAAGAAGATTACAAATACTTGGGCATCCTTCAAGTTGACAGCATCAAGAACATCAAAGTCAAGAAAAAGGTTACAAGTGAATACATCAAGGGAGTGAAGAAGATCTTAAAGTCCAAACTCAGTGGAAGAAATACCATCAAAGCAATCAAGTTCCAGTTATTAGATACACAGCTGGAATAGTTGACTGGACTTAAGCTGAACTAAAAGTTTAATGAATCATGCCCTTCATCCTCTACCTACCAAGGAAAATAGGTGGATGTGGAATATTGCAAGTACATTAGACAAGGTTGAAGAAGAAAAAAGGCATTGGAAGAAAATACAAAGGACAGTGCAGGAAATACACTGAAACTAGTATAACAGAAAAGCTTGCTGACTATAGGAGAGACCAAACTGGCCACAAGAAAGACCAAAGGAAAAACAGAATGGAGGCATGGGAAGACAAAGCATTACATGACCAGTGCATTAAAAAATAGTAGGGAAAACAGATAAAAACAAGAGCTGGCAAAGGCTAAGAGCAGGAAAGATGAAGAAAGAGATGGGGGCTAATTCTGGCTACACAAACCAAACCTTAAGAACAAATGCATACAAAGACGAAATTGAGAAGATGGCATCAGATAGCAAATGCTATCTGCAAAGATGCTGAAGGAACAGCAGACCACCTGATTAACTGTTGTAAGATTGCCCAGACTGACTATAAGCAATGGCATGACAAAATAGCAACTGTAGTGCACTGGAAAATATAATTTTCCTGCAAGCAAGAACTGGTGGACCATAATAGAGAAAGTACTAGAAAATAAAGAAGCTAAATTGCTTTGGGACTTTAGAATTCAAACAAACAGGCACCTGCCACATAATACCCTAGACTTAACAATTGTCAATAAGAAAGACAAAAAGTCTGGCTAGTGGAGGTGGCAGTATCTGGAGACAGCAGAATTGAAGAAAAAGAACTGGAAAAGATAATAAAATACTAAAATTTTATTTTAAAATAAAATAATAGAATGACTGTGGCAAAAGCAAGCAAATAGTACCAACAATAATAGGTGCTTTCTGTGCAATCCCAAAACAACTGGAGTACCACTTGAACTCTACTGGCATTCATAAATTCACCATCAGTCAATTGCAAAAGGTGGCTTTATTCTGATCAGTTTTCATCCTGCAACAATATCTGTAACATCAAATATCCACATCTGCCTATCCCACGACCTTGTAAAGAATTCATTAGGTCAGAGGTCTCCAACCTTCTGAGCACCAGGGACCGGTTCTGTGGAGAAAGTTTTTTTCCACGGACCGTTTTTGTGTACTGCCTGCATCCCACAAATGGGGCTTAGCTTGTTTGTGCGGACCGATTGCTGGCATGCTGCGGCCTGGTACCGATCCACGGACCAGGGGTTGGGGACCCCTGCATTAGGTAGACAAAAATACCAAACCAGTCTGAACACCTGATAGTGGAACAACTATAATAAGTAACAACAATATATCAAACTTAAAAATTAAATGGCTGATCAGTCACTAACTTGCTCTCCAGATGCAGTTTGCTGAAGATGATGCTCCGCAATAAATATTTTCATGCCATTTTCCAAAAAGCCGATGTACTACTTTTCCATTTTTGTCCAAAACATTACCTTCAATATCATGAACACTGCGATTCCAATATTTAGTCTAGAGAAAAGTTAGCAAAATCTGTTATCATGTTAAAAGTTCAAAACAAAAGATAAAAACCAAAATAAGTCTCAATTACCTTTACAAAAGTAAGTTTGCAGTGACAGCTATCATCATTTAGATTCTTGATTATGATCTCTCCATAATGTTCTATCCATCGTTGTCCATTTAAAATATTATGAATGCAAGATGTTACTTTATTCCATTCATAATGGTTCTTAAAACTGGAGTAAAATGAAGAATTAGCGCATTGTGAAAGAAAAAAGATAGCTAGTAAAGTATTTTTCTAAAATATTCAATAAAATATTGTGATTATCCCATTTTGATCCTTTCAGAGAAACAATTTAAACTGAGATAACGCTTGACATTCTAAACCACATGGTTCTTTGTAGCATTATGCCTTAGCATATAGTACTGTATGTGAATCTAACCATTGTTTTATACAATGTGTTTATCACTTAGAAGCATAAATTCATCCAGTCTCAGTTTATTCAACAAATAAACAATGGTTAAGTAAATTATGGTTTTGCACAATGTGACCACCCATTCAATATTCCTGAGAAAAATACTGACTTACTAAATACTTACTGAACTAAAAAAACAGCTAAATCAAAGTTCTTTAAAAATGCTGCTCTTTCACTAATTCTCTATAAAGCAATGATAATACTATGTAATTAAGAATACAGGTTTTTAAATGAATACTAAAACGGAAAAAAGTAACTTAAAATTTAAATGTCACAAAATTAGCTCACATTAACTATCTGATTAATAAGAAACATTAACAGAAAAGATTGTTTTATCAACATGAGAAAATCTATGTGGAAAATTCAGTCCTTATAATTTAAGTTTTATTAGGCCAAAGAAAGTGAACAAATGAGGCTTGAGAACTATTGAGTTGATCCAGCTATGATGCTTGCTATTGGAAAACTTACCCTGGCAAAATTACATGTGTGGTGCCAATTGGTACTATTTCAATGGATTTTCCCCAGAATTTATTTTTCCATCTGATATCTGAAATTAAACAAAAATAATCAACAACAAAATTAAACATATCCTTAATATTTGATCGAACTCTTGTCTATAGTTAAGCTTTTTTTGATCAGATTATAAGCCCTAAACCAGAAGTCCCCAACTTTTTGGGCACCAGTTCCGTGGAGAGGGTGCATGGTTTTGTGTGCTGTTTGCATCCCGTGGATGGGGTTTTGCTTGTTTGTGCAGATCAGTTGCTGGCATGCCATGGCCCGGTATGGGGGCATGGACTGGGGATTGGTAACCCCTGCCCTAAACTATCAAAATAATATATGGTAACATCCAGTCTTTAAGTTTACAACAGTGATGTTAAACAAACAAAACCATAATAATGTAACATCCAATTTTTATGTTTTCAGCAGAGCTGAACGTAGATATAACTATTATGGAAATATGATGAATTTATGCTGTTCACAAAAACATTTCTTTGTTATATTCTAAGCTGTCTACTATTAAATTGAGTTACAGTATTTTACAATACAAGTAAAAACCAAAAGAGCAAATCCAATTCAATGTCAATAAAATAATCACTAATAAGTTTAAAAAAATATAACAATGACAACTAGGGCAAATTTATTTACTTAGGTTGCTTCCCTAAACTAATCTGTCTTCAAATTAACCTTGCTGAATACAGCGGGACCCGTTGGATAGTCTCTTTGTGGAGGGTGGGACATGACAGCCAATGTTATTTTCTCAGAAACTTCCATGCTGCTTCTGAAGGTTCCATAGTTATAGGGAAAAACTGCATTCTAAAACTCAATAGAAAGTTGGGTTATTATCCAAATAACTTTATTATAATGCCACCCAAACATCTTCCTCCTTTGATTGTCTAGATTTATTTTGCATTCCAAAAATTCATGGTATAAATTAATGAGTTACCTTGCCAAAATATAAAGTTATCAGATTCAGCATGACATGCAGATATAGCTGGGTGATGACTGACCTAACAGGAAAGGAAGATAAGGTTACAATTACATTTAAAACCTTACTTTCAAGTTCTCATATTTTTTAAATGGCTTGCTTCATTTTTCTTTGAATAAACGATATCCCACAAGGGGGAGCTATTAAAATAAAAACCAACTATTAATGAAGTAATGCAATTTTTTTTAAAAAAAAATAATGGAAATTAAAGTTAGGTATGTTTTCTTCTGAATAAAATAGGTTAAGGATTCAGTGAAATGGTAGAAAAAAGGGCCACGGAAATAAAAGAAGACTACAATGAATTTTGATTTGATTTCTAGAAACTTTGAAAAAACCCTTTATATAAAATTATCTATTAGGTGAACTGTGAATTAAAAAGACCTGCATTAAATAAAATCCAAGCTATAGGAAAGTGTAAGTGGGGAAGACCAAACAAATGGAAAAATACAGTGAAGATTCATACTCAGGTCTTCTAAGATTTCTATAAAACCATGTTATAAAATCTTAGTGCCGAATAACTCATGGACTTTGGAAAAAGGATCTGTTTTTTGTTAAAAGCAAATATATATTCTCAAATTTATTTTTACTGACTTTTCCAGCAATAAAATTAGGTCTTATTTTCAGAGATGTCTTATATTTTTTGTTGGTGCGGCAGCGGCACCAACAGCCTTGTCCAGCAGGAGCCTGCATGGCTGCTGGCCCACTTCTTCTGCAGCTGCTTGTGACAGGAGGCCGTGTGGCACATCGCACCACTGCTGACACAACAAGGCGAGGCAGGTGAGGGAGCTGCCCCACACACCCCTTGCCTGCTTACTTCGGGGGGGGGGGGCAGCCAAGCCATTTGTTGCTCAGTGACCATCCCTTTGACTCCCCTCCTGAGCTGGGTAAGTCTTATTTTCAGGGAAACATGGTATATATGTGCAAGGTCAATATCTACAATACATATCCCAATCATTGTGCAAAAACTGTTTAATCAAATACAACTTTCTGGTGATAGCTTGAACTCTTTTGTAGGACTATAGTAATGTAATTCAGCTATTGAATATTAAAATATTAAATTTAATTAGAAATATCAACTTATTCCTTGTAGCACTTACTATTTTTGTTAATTGTACTCTTAACAGAATTTCAATTTCACTAATTGCTATAACAATCAGAAACTTTAATTTTCAAGTCAGCAAATATTACAAAGATACAGGAAACGTAGCTCCATACAACTGACAAGGATTAAGACTTCATGGATTTCAGAAAGGCATCTTTAATGCTATTCAGAGGCACAAGCACATAATACTGAAAGCTACAGTAGTTCGTTCCTAGATAGACTTACAGTAAGCCATTTAAGGTAAAATTTCTTTGAAATATTTCTTTCCCACCTTCCCCACAATGAGGGAAGCTTGCCTCTTGCACCAAGAAAAACATCAGTTTTATACTTCAAAATGGGACGCATTGTGAAACTTCATTCTCCAAATAGACTGAAATTAAATATTTTATATAATTCTACAAAATGCCATAAAAAAGCTAAGGCTGACTTGGCAATAAATTCAAATGACCTTATTGTTTTCTAAAAGTATATATGAAGGCTGGATAGTGCTTTGGAGCATGGGAAGACTTAAAGGCTGCTCCTATCTTTAAAACAGCTCTGTCTCTTAATGACTACTACATTCACCTTCCTGCATTTTCCCACTTTTTCAGAATCAACTCCAAAATATACATCACTCCAGTACAAATCTTCCTAGGATAGTTTACAATAATAATAATAAACATCAAACATCTAGAACTGAATTTTGTTTCTAAAAATAATTACTCAGCAGCTAACACAATCCTCTCATGTTAAAAAAATTACAGCAATTAAACCTTTCTAGATGAAAAAAAGCAATTATATTGATACTAAGCAAGCTTGCTTGAGTACAGAATTCTACTGTACATGGTTTCAAAACCACAAAGGACACTCTCCTGTCAATGTTGGATCGCTTTATATAGTAAGACACCTGGAGGGCATATCTCATATGAAATATTTAATATATGAGCAGGTTGCTATGGGAACAGTATTTCCTGTTAGGAAAAGTATTTCATGTAAGGGCTACACACAGAGTGTGACCTACTAACAACTCTTAAGGTAGTAAAAACTAGAAAAACTTTGTTCCCACTATATCTGAAATAGGAAAGGGAGAAAAAAGCAAATCCCAAAATAGCTTTCCTTTTTTGTTTTGTTTCTGGCCCTGAAAAGCAGAAAACTTTTTGAGAATATAATAAACCAGAACTAGTAACATTTTTAGTTTTTTTCAACAACTTTCCTCAAAATTCTCTGTCTTGCTGTATTCATAAATCTCTTGACCCGCAACAACAATTTCATGAACTGCAGAATCTCTACTGCAGGGGTGTCAAACTTGCAATGTCATGTGATGACATGTCGTGATGTATCGTGACTTTTTCTATTGCTGGCAATGGGGTGGGCGGGGTTTCACCATGACACATCTGGCTCGCGCGCCAGCAGTTTGACACCCCTGGTCTACTGGGTCAAAAAATGCTATGCTCCATTTTTTTTAGAAAAGCCTTACATAATTAACATTGGGTTGCGAGCAGATATTACAAACTGGCAAGACCTTGAGGGCCAAAATTTGCTCTATCCTACTATGCTGTTATGATCTTTGCAAGTCTGAATTTAAGTTGTAGGAACATGAAGTAAAATGGGAAAATAAAATTGGTAGAAGATGTTCAATATAGGTTATCCAAGACAGCCTTGTAACTATATCGTTAGAAGTTTTTCCAAACTGGATAGTGATAAAATTGCATTACCTGTTCAAAAATTGAATTACCTGTTCAGAAAAAAAATGGAAACTCTTATCTTCACGGATACATTCATAGGTTTCTCCAAGCACAGGATTGAATGGCTTGCTTCCAGCTCTGTAGTAGCTAGATGCATAGGCAGAGACTGCAAAAGCAGCCACATACACCTAAGAGTATAATTAGTAACATTAAGCAGATTATGGAAAGGGATGCAAATTTTTTAATGTTTAGATTTTTTTTAATGAGATTTTGATCTTACATTGACATCAAGGTCCATACTCCTATAAGCTAATGTGTTCTTGAATGCAGTTATGCTTTCATATTTTCTTTTTTTGAGTTGCATCTAAAATACTTCTCTTCCTAGCTGAAGGGGCAATAATTACAATCTTTCTAAATACATTATATTTTGATGGCCATATCTGAAAATCTATAGTTCTTGCATGAACCAGCTTTCATGGAATAATGTTTTGTCCAACTGTCCCCATTTTCATTGCTCAGCTATCTCAGTCTTATAGGAAAGGGAAAGGAGGATTAATAGGTCAGTATATTCAAGTCAGTCAAGATCTATTTTGAATTTGTATTTCAATTTGAATTTGAAATTGAAGCACACAGCTAAATTTTATTTTAATAGTCGTTGAATCTAGTTTATTTAAAAATTCAATAGGAATATATGTATTGGTTTTCCCTCACCTTCCTGAAGATGAACAAGTATATTTGGAATAGGAATGTGGTTGTTTGAAATATTTTATTTTTCTGTGTACTGCTGTTCTGTATGCTATGGTGAGCTGCCCAAAAGTATGTTATATAAGTAAAGCTGAAATATAATTTATAATATAATATAAAGTAAATAATTTTCTCATTTTCTGTATACTATATTTCCTCTTACCATCCTTTCAAAGGGATTAGGTGTAAATGCTGCCTTATCCAGCAATTCACTATATTCCAGTTCCTCACAAAGCTTCTGCAAAGTGTTCAAAGGTTCGTTCAGCCCAACAGGCATGGACACCTTGGAGAGATCTTTTCCTATATTATTCCGTAGAATGTTCCAGAGGCTGATGTTACTTGTATTGGGGCATGGGGCTGGAAGACGTGTCCTTCGCCTTGAATGGCATTCCACAATACCATCAGGGACAGAATCTTGAAGACAGATGTCAGGTTTAAGTTTGGCAATTTCATATTTTTTGGAATACACTCTGTTTGGTTAACATTCTTTTTACATATTATATTGGTTCTATTTTTTTTTTCAAATTTCTCAGAATATAAGATACAGTTACATATAGCTTTGAGAAGAATATTGTGCTGAGACATGGTGATTTGATCAAGGACAACCCAAAATTTGGTAACTCTGGGCTTCCTGGCTTCCAAAATCAACTACTTCATTCAGAGATAGACTCTGTTTCAGTCAGTCACTTTCATTCTATTTCAGGTAACTTTCCAAAGAGTTCATACAACTGGTGAGCAATACCAAAACTATGTTTCTAACACATACAAACATTCTCTTACTCATTCACATAGTTATCTATATATGCAACCATCCTATTCATGAATACCTCTGCCTCTCACATTAAACTATTTTTTTTTAAAAAAAATAAGGACATTTACATAAATGGACCTTTTCTATTCCTACCATATTGACAATGCTAGGGTGAGTTTAAAGAGAAAGAAGCTCTTTTACCTCCATCCCTATAACTATGCTTAAATCTGTTTGCTAAAATTTGCTAAAATCTGCATTTTGTATTATATAAATCTTAACACATTTCATTTTAATTAGATTTCAGATTCCCGGACTAGAAATACAAAGTATGGGCCATTAATAAAAAAGTATATCATCACTTGCCATTCCTATAGAATGAGGATTCTCAAAGGTACTAAGTAAAGTTTGCTCATTTTAAGGCTTACATTTTCTGATAATTTTGGAGCATTTCCTTAGTTCTACACTTCCTTCATGAAAAAATAAACCTTCAGTAGAGGTTATGAGGAAGAAACTTGGATTGTAGATAGAAAAGTGGAGGGTGGGGGCTATTGCACATAAACTTTAGGAACAGGCCTTTCCTATGCAGTTTCTCTTGACCATCATTTGAGAGTATAGTCTCAGTAAAATTACTTTTTTTAATCTTTTGCCACAACTTCATTATTTATACACTGCAAGATGTTGGGAATGACTGGGATTGGTAAGCCTGCATAAGAAAGGAATTTTTTTCTCCTAAGTCACAAATTATACAAGATGCAACATAGGGGAAGGGTATGTAAGAGAGAAAGAACATAGAACATCATCAGTGTTGGAAGAGAACGCCAGAAGGCTACACATTAAAATGTGAGTTATTCTTTCTTTGGATATCATTGCACATAATATCAGAACTGCAGAAAGCGATTGTTTAAAACGTAAGCCTGAACTTAATATGCATATCTCTAGGTTACTAATTATCAGTACTTCAAAATAAAAAAAAAATCAGAGACCAGAAGTAAATAAATTAAAACTCCTACCAAGTGTTTGCCTTTCATTCTCAGTGTCATTACTTAGGTTGTCTTCAGAAATATTATCACTTATATCACTGGCATATGAATCATCATCAGACACCTGGGGAGGAAGGAAACATTCTTTTATGCTGAAAATGAAGTGAAAAAAAATCCCTTTTCATATACTGCCACATTTGTGCAAAGGAAATAATATATCATCAGGTTTGAAATGGATATTGCAACAATAAAATTCCTTTATAAGCAAATATTAGCATGTGGGCTGGACAAGTCTAAAATAAGCTTGAATATATTTTCCACATTATGGAAAAACTTGCTACATGGTCAGTTCCAATGGAAATAATATTCAAATTTGGGTTAACTAAATATTTCTTCCAAAGAAAAGCATAATAATATCTTCATCTAAGCCAGGGGTGTCAAACTGCTGGCCCGCGGGCCGGACGAGTCACGAGGAAACCGCACCCACCCCATTGCCGGCAATGGGGAAAAGGCTCTGATGTGTCATGTGACATCACGTGACATCGCAAGTTTGACATGTCTGATCTAAGCAGTACTTTTTGTATTAATTCTTTCAGTCTCCTAGTCTCTTAAAAATACTTTAGAAAGTACCAGTAAGTAAGTTTTGCATGCTGGAATAATGTGCATAATGTCACACTGAGATTGCAAAGAAAGTAAAGGTCAGTTGATTTTGAAACAAATCCAGTGTTTCTGAACTATTTTCCAGACCTCATTTTCTGAAGAACTGGCAGACAGCAGGACTTCCTGTGCATCAAAAAATTCGGTGAGTGAATCTGCTATTGATAGTCTGCTTTCATTCGATATCTGGTGAACCAGACCTCTGTTTTGGTGTTCAGAAGTTTCCTGCAAAAAAAAGCCCAAAGATTTAAAAACAGTCACGAGCAATATTTTATTTATTATTAAGATAGATTTAAAAGAATGTCTGACTACAACTGATTCTGAGCCCTTTACAGGCAATGAAAAAAAGAAACAGAAAAGCCATATCAAACAGCCTATGAAGTTTTACTAGGGCTCACCCCACAGTCTGCCCACAGCCTGATTTTCAACACTACTTGGAACATCATATAGGAGCATCTGGGATATGCTATCCCACAGGGCAGGCACTACAACAGAGAATATATATTCTTTAAGTACATGTGGCTATATGGGTAGCCCTTGACTTATGACCACAATTGAGCCCAAATTTTTTGTTAAGTGAATCACTAAAGTTGCTAAATTAGTATACCATGAATCTGGCTTTCTCATTGCTTATCAGAAGGTTGCAAAAGGTGCTCACATCATCCCAGGACATTGCAAGGTTATAAATATGACCCAGTTGCCACACATCTGAATTTTAATTTCATGACCATGGGGATGTTGCAACTACTGTAAGTCTGAAAAATGGTCATAAGTCACTTTTTTTTAATGTATCTTTGAAAGTTGACTAAACAAATAGTTGTAAATCAAGAATTAAAGCCTTTTTGAGCACGCTTTTGAAGGATGCCTCCTCAAATTACCTTAGGAAGGAAAAATACAGAATCATAAGAATTTTATATATCTAACACCTTTCTTAAATACCTCAGTTTCTAGTGGCAGTTAAGCATGAATTTCAAGATGGAAGACAAGAACTCCTTAATTAAGCCCCCCCCCTACGAAATGATACTAGATTGTTACAGATTACAAAGTCCTTCAGTAAAGATGCTGATTTTAAAACACAGGTCACTGTGAGCTTGACATAGTCAGCTAAGCATGTAATTGCAGAAGCTGCTTATATTTCTATTAACATACTATTTTCTGAAATACAATGGAATTTTGTATCAAAGCGATACTCCAAAGGGAACTGGAAAAACTATAATGAGCTGGCTAATGATGCATAGAGAGCAGATTTGCAAAGCTAGGATCTTCCATTTTTTGAGTCAGGAAAGGTAGATGGGTGTTTTACTTTGTTTATAAAAACCATTCTAAGGTTTTTAAAGGAACTAATACTAGCTAGGTGCTTTCACCTCAAAATGGAACAAATAATTTATCAACATCACTGTAAGCAGTGATGGATAGGTAGAGGTTAAGGCAGAGAGGTGGCAAAATCCTGACTGGATGGAGAGTCAAAAAGCCCATCTAAGCAAATTAACAGCAAAACAAAAGCAGAATTGTGAAGTACAGTACATTGTAAGAAGCTAACATATAAAAGGACAGGGGCAGTAAAGCCTAAGAGAAACTGACAATGTCAAATAGAAATACTGGATATAACGACCAATTATTTTCTGTCCTTTCATCTCAATCTTTGCATTGCCTTACAATGTCATTACTGTAATATTTATCACTTATTTGAGAAATCAGTTAATTTATGCACACTCAAAACCTCTCAAGGTCATGAAGAATTTGGGTTCAGCAAGAGAAAAATAGTGAGGCAGGTGTTAATTTATTTCTGACATTTTTCATCACAAAATAGCTTCTAATAATACTTAAATTGATATAGTTATTGACATAGAAAAGCCTAAA
Source organism: Crotalus tigris (assembly GCF_016545835.1). NCBI lineage: Eukaryota > Metazoa > Chordata > Lepidosauria > Squamata > Viperidae > Crotalus > Crotalus tigris. The sequence goes on along the minus strand of NW_024096625.1, from coordinate 4,706,661 downwards.
GAGATTTTTTATTTGATTTGTGACCTCATGTGTCCAGTTAAAGAATGTTCAATTTTTTGTGATGAACAGCACATCTTTATTAATTTATACATTTTCTGAGTGACCCAAGACCTCAGTGAAGTAAAAGAATGTCACCAAAAGGAACAGGAATGAAATTGCCACCTCATTCCTCCCAACTAGTTCATTTTTGTAAAGATAAATGGATTTATCTTTTTCATAAACATGGTGCTTTTGACATTTTTATTTGATATGTTTCAAATTTTGAAGCATGATCTTAAAGGCTTATGTGATCACAAAAAACAAGATATGCAGCTTGTAGATCTTGGCTTTCTGACACCCCCCCCCCAAAAAAAACAGCTGACATTCAAGGAAACTGAGAACAGGAGAATAAAGAAAATTTCTTGTCATGAAAATGTCTGTGGTTTTTATTTTGCAGGTACTTATTTTTTCAGTTAAAGATTCCTTAGGAATTTGTTGGAGAAAATGTATTTTGCTGACTTTTTGATCAAAGAGGAAAGCATAATTAGCTAATTTAATCTGTCCTCTGAAGATTGTCAATAGGATTAAGTTCTATGGTTTTCTCTTCTACAAATGTCTTCCTCTACATACCTATGCTTTTTCTGATAATTTAGTTGTTTAATATTCAAGATTTGATTAACACAATATACATATTATTTGCAGTAAAGATATGATTTGTGTGAAATGCATTAGGAACACTTCTCTCCATGACTTTGCAAAAGTAATATCTTTTTATAATTTCAATATAGTTAGTATTATTAGGCTCACTGTAAGCAAATTCAGCATCAATAGCATATCCAAATGGATCAAAGTAATGTCAAAACAGAAAAGATGTTACCAAAGATGTTATCAAAGTGTAAAGTTTAGATTATGCAATTTCTAAAGCCTCACATTTTTTTCTCTGACAGAAAAAAAAAAGAGATAAATCAGCAGTCACAACTGGAAAATTGGATAACCCATAAAACAAAATCAATCACATTCTTATCTCCACTGCTTATTAGTCTGTGTATTTGTAACTAAAAATTCTTTGATATCAGTAAGATTACTATATTAAGACCTACTGTATGGTTTTAGTTTTAAAACCTCTCCCATTTCACAACCGCTTATGAATAATTACATTAAACTTTTTAAGTAAATAAAAATAGAAATGATAGTTTGAACCTGGGCACTGCCCTCAACAATAGCATCCAGCCAGCTGAGTGGGTAGGTACACCTCACTCCAGTTCATTGTTTTTTCCAGTATGTTGATATACTAAAAAGAATTAATCATAATTTCTAAATTTGGATTTGCATAGATAAATCACCGTATGCAAATCAATGCCCTCGGTTCTCCTTTTCAGTGATGCATTTCCTTTTCTTAAGGAAAAAAAAAACCTAGCCATCCTATTTGTGCAGAGATGATATATGCCCCACTATTCAAAAGCAGGACTGGCATTTTGAATTTGATCAGGATAAGCAATGTGCAGTTCCCCATTACTCCATTTGGAATACTAGAGTCCCCTACTGTAGTGGTTGGGGCTGAATATTTTCATTTTTATAGTCAAAATAAATGTTTTAAATATTATAAAGACATCAAACATCTCTTGTCAGGTCCCCAAATCCTTACAATTTTCCCTGCATATGTGCTCTTGTCTGGGGCCTGCCATTCTGCTGGGGAGGGGATGCTTTTGCTTGGGATAACTTTCGCTTTCTGCTTTTCCTCTCCTGCCTCTATCCACTTGAGAAAAGACTGTGTTTCCGTTATCATGGAGACAACTATGGAGAAACAAAATTAGAGAAGATCTTGAGATGCGTGCCAACTCTGCCAATTAGGCAAACATCGTACTACCTGTGGATTGGCTGGATTTCAAATAGACACTATGACTTTGGCTGGAGAGGAGGATTGCTAGTTTAACTATACCATTTAAATGGGCTTTCCCCCAGATGTCGCCTTGACTTCCCTACTGTCACTAACCCCTAATAAAAGTTCCTTTTGAGACAATGCCTGATTGAAGAGTTCTGCTTTCTTGGGTGGTTAGCTGAGGTGAGTCCTTACATAAGGCGAGATCTGCATAGTACTCAACTTGGAGAAGCTGCTGCTCTGCTGGGGAGTTGCAACTGAATTCCACATGGACGAGTTCCAGGCAGTGAAATGGGCTGAAGATCTCATCTCCTCTATTTGAAATCTGAGAAGAGCGTCTCCAGGGATCTGGAAGAAGCTGGGCCTTCTGGTGAAGAAGACTGAGCCAGATAGTCACTCGGGGTCAGAAAAAAAAAGATAGGAAGAAAAAGCCCTTACCTGCGATAGAGGGAAAAAAAGGTGAAGAAGAAAAATCCAGAAACTGCCTCTCCTATAACGATAGAGAAAAGGAAGAATTGACGTTGGAGACGATGAAGCAGTAATTGAGTACGTGAAAAAGACCCTCAATGAATTCAAGATGTAGCTGAAAGAACCCCTGAATCGGAGGAAAGGTTGGAGGGCGATTTGGAGGAAGAGGAGAAAGAGGAATCGGAGCCCCAGTGATAGCACAGTGGCGAGGCTATCCATCTCAAGGAACCAGAGGCAGATCACCTAAACTGGCCGAGGTGAAGGTGATTCCAATCGGAGTGAAAGTTTATGGAGATTTGAAGCAATTGGAGTATTTCCTGGAACAGGTGTTCACCTACATGCAAATCTATGGAGAACACTGCCTACTGATGTAGAAAAAGTTCGGGTAGTTACACTAGCTTTGGAAGGCAGGAGCAGCTGATTGGATGGTGGCTGTAATGCACCCGAACTGAGAAATGTCAACCACTTTATGGCTGCTCTCCGCAGATGTTTTGAAGAGCGGCTGGCAGACAAGAAAGCCTGGCAACACATAAAGACGGTGAAGCAAGGAAGAAGACCAGTGGCTGAGTATACCAAAGAGTTCAGAGAATTGGCCAGCTGCCTAAACTGGCCAGAAAACATCCTGGTAAGCTGTTTCCAGGATGGGCTCAATGAAGAGTTGTACAATGCCTATGTAGCTTGTGGAGTCCCGGGACAACTATATGATTGGTACCTACTAGCTGGAGATCGATCAATGCAAGCACCTACACCATCCAATGAGACCAAACTTCAGACCACAGTCAGAGAATTGAGGGGAAATTGCTCGAGCTTCGCCTGCCCCATCTCGCACTACTGCCTGCATTAAGCAATGGATTGCCACAGCAAGACACCTGCCAAGAAAAGGGATTGTCTACCGGCTGGAAGACCCCCGAGAATCTCACTGCACCTGAGGGAGACTGCGATGAGTTCGGAAGAGGTCATAGAGCTCCCCCATGGTTGCAGCAGAGACGATCAAGCTCCCACTCCACGCTACGATGACCCAGAAGGGATGGAAAGTGACTACGAAAACAACCCATTGGTGAGTGGGCCAACTGACCCCATTACAGTGTCCCTAGAACTTTCCATAGCTGGCACTGGGAACACAGTAAAATTAGCAGCCTTGCTGGATTCAGGGTGCACCCAATGCATGATCAGCCCAGAACTAGTGGGGAAAATGAGGATACCTCTCAGGAGACTAAAAATTCCAATTACTTTTTGCCAACTGAACAACTCAGTTGCAGGGAGGGTGCCTGTCAGTTCTGTCACCAGACCTTTACATATTGACCTGGGGGATCATGCAGAGACTCTACTGTGGCCTCAGGAACGGAGTAGCTGTTAGTTTTGGGACTGGCTTGGTATCCACTACTTTTTATGAAAGATATGTTAGCACACTTGTCAAAAGGAATTTTTTTCCAAGCTAGACTTGAGAAAAGCTTATTATGACATACGAATAAAGAAAGGGGATGAATGGAAAACTGCCTTCAACTGCCCATTGGGTTGTTTCCAATTTAAAGTTCTCCCTTTTGGACTACAAGGGGCCCCTGCAGTGTTCATACAATTAATCAATGAAGTTCTGCATGAGCATATGTATAAGGAGGTTTTGGTTTATCTGGATGATATCCTTATTTACACAGAAACCAAAGATGAACACATTAAGCTAGTCAGAGCAGTACTGAAAATGCTACGTTCAGCCAAACTGTATGGCAAACTGTCAAAGTGTGAATTCCACAAAGATCATATTGATTACTTAGGCTATCGTATATCTAATGAGGGGATAGAGATTGACCCAGAGAAAGTGAGAGTAGTCTTGGAATGGGTGCCTCCAAAAACCAAAAAACAACTCCGAAGATTCCTAGGATTTGCAAACTTTTACAGACAATTCATCCCATCTTTTGCATAAATTACCTTCCAATCACAAATTTGTTAAAAACCAGAGGGGTGGGTAAACCGAACCCCAGTCAACCGTTAAAATGGACAGGGGAATGTCAACCTGCTTTTGAGAAACTTAAGAGAATTTTGAAGCATCCAGACCCAGAATAGCCATTTATAATTCAAGCTGATGCCAGCAATGCGGCTGTAGCAGCGGTTTTATTACAAAGAAATAAGGAGGGACAATTGCAACCTTGTGCTTATACCTCTAGGAAATTATTAGAGACTGAGCAGAGATGGGCAGCTTGGTAGAAGGAGGCCTATGCTGTACGATGGACTCTCTTCATTTGGAGGCATTTCCTGGAAGGGAGTAAAATACCGTGTCAAGTATGGACTGATCATAATCTTGAAGTGATGAAAATTCCCAGGAAACTCTCACCAAAACAAGCAAGGTGGTCCCAATACTTTCATTGCTTTGATTTTACTATCCATTACCTCCCTGGGGAAAAGAATTTTTTAGCAGGTGCATTGTCCAGACTACCACAATGTAACAGAAGAAAGCAGAAGTGACTAAACCATTTCTACATTCTTGTCAATTAGCAGCTCCTGTAACCACCAGGGCCCAGTCGAGACCTGTGACTCCTATCAAAAAAACTTTGTTGCAGGACTTTAAAACTGCATTAGGAACCAATGAGTGGTTTCAGAACAATAATAATCTGTGAGTGTGAAAAGATGGATTAGCCTGGATTGGAGGGAAACTTTATGTCCCAGCGGCCCTAAGATTTAAATGTAATGCAAGCAGGGTATGACTCGAAAAATGCTGGACATTTTGGGTTTGTTAAAACTTTACATCTCCTTAAGAGGCAATTTTGGTGGCCTGCTTTAAAAAAGGACATAGAAAGCTATGTAGCCAGCTGCCCCACATGCGCAGCAGCTAAACGCCAGCAAGGGAAATCTCCAGGACTGCTTCAACCATTAGCAAGTCCGTCAGCACCCTGGAGAGAGAGATCTATAGATTTTATTGTGGAACTGCCTGAAAGTGTTGAAAACACTGTAATTTGGGTCATAATGGATTTGTTCTCTAGACAGGTTCATTTCATTCCATGCCCTAAGATCCCAACTGCTAAAACTTTAGCTAAACTCTTTGTGCAAAACGTATATTGATGTCATGGAGCCCCACAACGCATAATTTCAGACGGGGGGGGGGTTTCAATTCACTTCTAAGTTCTGGAAACCTTTTCTGGACTTGATGGGTTCTAGTCAAGGGCTGTCATCTTCCCATCATCCTCAAAAGAATGGGGTGTGGGGACAGAGAGACTAACTCAGTTCTAGAACAATACCTGAAATGTTTTATTAATTATGAGCAGGACAATTGGTCTGATCTGTTGCTGTTTGCTGAAGTTGCTTATAATAATGCTGTGCATTCTAGTACAGGTTTCACTTCATTTCAAGTAGCTAGTGGTCAGACTTTCGTAGCCATGCCTGAACTTCCTACCAAGGAACCTGAAATTCCCTCCTTGCAGGAATGGATTAAACAGTTGCAGAATACCTGGCCAGTAGTCAGGAAAGCTTTGGATGAAGCCAGAGAGGCCTATAAGACTCAAGCCGATAAACGGAGGGTGGAGCAAAAACCATATAAAGTTGGGGAAAGGGTGTACCTGTCCACTAACTATCTGCAATCTTTACAACCTTCAAAGAAGTTAGGCCCTAAATTTGCTGGACCTTTCCCTGTCAAACGCATCATCAACCCTGTGACGGTTGAATTGGACTTGCCAAAAAACCTACGGCAAATCCACCCTGTCTTCCACTGCAGCTTGCTCAAACTGGAGGTTACCTCTAACCTTAGATCTCCTGCACTTCGGTGCCCACGCCTATCATGGTTGAGGGTGAACAACATTTTGAAATTAAAGATATTTTAGATTCTCGAAAACATCATGGGGTGACACAGTACCTAGTAGCCTAGAAGGACCTCCCTTCCTCACAGAATGAGTGGGTATACAAGAAACATGTCAGAGTCCCTAGACTTCTCAAATGTTTCTATGCAAAAAAATCCTAATAAGCTTGATTGATATGCCTACTGTATTGCTTCTTCTCCCCTTTCCATTTTGTTTTCTAGGTGGATTCCCCATTTTTCAAGGGGGGTCATATGTCAGGTCCCCAAATCCTTATTGTTTTCCCTGCATATGTGCTCTTGTTTGGGGCTTGCCATTCTGTTGGAGGGGGGATGTTTGCTTTCGCTTGGGATAACTTTTGCTTTGTTTTTCCTCTCTGCCTCTATCCACTTGAGAAAAGACTGTGTCTCCCTTATCGTGGAGACAACTATGAAGAAACGAAACTGGAGAAGATCTTGAGATACGTGCCAATTCTGCCAATTACGCAAACATTGTACCACCTGTGGATTGGCTGGATTTCAAATGGAAACTATGACTTTGGTGGGAGGAGGAAGATTGCTAGTTTAACTAAACCGTTTAAGCGGCCTTTCCCGCAGATGTCACCTTGACTTCCCTACTGTCACTAACCCCTAATAAAAGTTCCTTTTGAGACAATGCCTGTTTGAAGAGTTCTGCTTTCTTGGGTGGTTAGCTGAGGTGGGTCCTTACAATCTCTTTAACTCATCCCTTCAAATCGGGGGTTTCCATTTTGGAAGATGTATGCCTTGAGACTCTTCAAAGTTAAAAAGCTCCTGCATTCCCTCAAACAAAAGAAATGAAATTGCTATCCTGCCCATTCTAACATTATAACTGACTACCTTGTTTTCTGCAGATCCCTTAGCCTAAGGAAAGAAGGAAATGTAACCCCAGCTCCAAAAGTTTCCCACTTTTAAATTAGAGTGCAAGGTGAAAACAGAGTTCTGGTTTATCAGGGTATATGGGAAGCCCTAGATTATTTTGGATACAATTTATTCCCAACATATATTACAGCAAGTGCAAACTTGTGTGACTATCCATTAGTGCAGTGTTTCCCAAACTTGACATTTTAAGGCATGAGGACTTCAACTCCCAGAATTCCACAGCCAGCAACACTGGCTTTGGAATTCTGGGAGTTGAAATCCACATGCCTTAAAATTGTCAAGTTTGGGAAACACTGCATTAGTGTAAACAAAATGGAATGTCCACAGAAACAAAATGGAGTAATATAAATGTGGAAAACTGAAGTTTCTGTCTAGCTTATAGCAAATGAACTGATTAGCATCAGAAGCACTAAAAAGCCATCAATGTCAAAAAAATTATTAGTCTCCAATTATACTAATAACTTTCATGAGACAATAAGAGAAATTCCATTGCACATAGTGGCAAATGCCTTGAGAATATCTTATAAAATGCAATATAAGTTAGAATCCATGAACATCTGACCTCTCTAATTGTTCAGTTCAAAACACAGCACACTCACAAAATATATGACTGGAACACATCTATATTATCTATTTGCCACGAATAAGTTAAATTCATTTTTGTTTGTTTTAAAAAGTCATTTAAACTCAGTTATAATATTCTTTATATTATTTCTTATCTTGAAATCTCACTTACTCCATTGTTACAAAATTATGCATTCTATCTTGGCCTTCCCTAAGCTGATGTCCTCCCAAACCTCCCATTAGTATGGAGGACATCAGAATTGTACTCCCAATATATTTGGAGGGCACCTGCTTAAATAAGGGTTTGTTCATCTATTATATCTAAATGTATCTGCATTGATTTTCATCCTATTTCTACATAGTTATTAGTGGCAGAAACATATTCAGCAAGAAAAGAGAAACTGAGCAATTGATAAGAACATTTTGTAGTTCAAATTAAATATATATGGGTAGGGGAGATGATATATATATCATCTCCCCCACCATCCCCAAAAGCCTTTTTAATAATCTGAGTGAATTGGTATACTATAATCCTTATCTTAATAGGTTTTCTATAGTGTTATTTTTTTCCAGACTGGGTTAAAAGATTATGTTTACAAAGGCAAATTAGTTTCTGACAGTTATTTGAAGGTTTTTTCTGTGCAAAAGTTGTATAGAAGAATTTGATGTATAAAAAATTAAAACATGGAATATACAAACTGTTCAGCAACACTACAAAGAATGGTGAAAGGCTTTTGCAAAAGATTTTACAGCAGAAGTGAAATAAAAACAAGCAGTCTGTCATCAAACAACAATGAAAGCATGCTCAAAGCTGTGGTTATTTGGTGGCATTCACAATTAATGCCATACTACATGATGAGAAGATTCATGAGGACAAGATAATAACCAGCGGAATGGAGGAGAGCTGCAACAAGGAGTTTTGCAAAAAGACAGGAAATCTATACCCACCTTTACAAAATCAGGGCTCGAATTTGCATTAGCAGCTGAATCAAGGAGCATAGATTCGGCATGTATTCTGCATAACCGTTCTTTAAGATCTGTGTTTTGTGCTATGGCCTGGAATATTTAAGAGAAAAAACAAAGTACATTTGGGCCATCAAAGTGTGACAGCTAATTACAAATAGTTGTCTCTCTGATATAAAAAAGAGAGAGACAAAATGGAATTCTAAGAGTATTTGGGGCAAAGTATTTAAATGGCAAGAGCTGTATAGCAACAGAAAAGCAACCTTTACAAAGCACCAACTCAGAGAGCAAAGATGGGGTTAACTCTGGGATGAACTTGTGATGGTAAATTTTCAAGTATGATCTGCAGCCAGGTTACTTAAGAAGGTAAGTGAAGATGGTATTAAATCTGTGGCATACTGCACTGCCAGCTTATTTGGTACAGGATCGCAGCATCTAGTGATGAAAGGCTTAATATTTCTCTACCATGATACTGAATTTATCGAAGTATTGATATTTTTTTAAAAAAATGTAGTCAGAAGCCAGAGATATTTTTTAATGATCAGATGAAGAAAAAGTTTAATCTTCATCACTCTCTTCTAAATCTGGTTGTAATGAAAAACACACATCTGACATTACACATTTAACATCACATGCACTTGAGTTATTAAGGGTTTCCAAGAATACATGTTAATAGATGCAAGCAGAAATGATTTCAAATAAGATTATTCAAGATATATGGATAGTAGCTGATTCTTCCTTTTTTTTTTAAGTATAAGGCAGATGTCTTACATTGCTGACAGGTCCTTGGTTTTTTTTTTACTATATTCCAGGAATATAATTTTAAGAATGAGTGACTAATGAGTTAGGAAGTATATATGCTAATTATCTTCCAAATTCCTCTCCATTCCATTTAATGAATGCTGCCACTAACACCAACTAGGTGTGAATATCCATTTCTCTTTCCTCCAAAAACAGCAAACATTCTAGCTTTGATTTATGTCAGAAAATAATCATTGCTAGATGAAGATGTCACCACAAGATAACTTTTTCTTCTATTAAACAAAGAGGTTGAAAACCACTAGCTTATTCAAGAAAGAAGATTCAATGCATGCAAGCCAATCTTACTTCTGTGCAATAGTAGCAGCAGCGTGGTGCCTTACCCACTTAACTACAACATAAGTAAAAGACAGGAAATGCACACCCATTCAGTAATAACTGATATTAATCTCTGTATGACTAATCAGGGCAAGATCAAACAAATCTCCTTAGCAAGTGGGTGTTGCATGATTTTTTTCAAACAGTACATTTTTAAGACGACTATGACTATCCACTTGGGAATTTGTTAATGATCTTTGAGGTCAAAAGAAATGATATTGCAATGTTATATCCATTTATCTGGAAACAAGCTTCAATGCATTAAATAGCAAGTCACCATGAATAAAGTTTTAGAAAGTTTTAATTATTCAGAATGTCACTGTCAATACATGTATCAAATGTAGTATGCTAAACAGGTAGATGGATCAATATAATGTTGTCTATCATTCTGTTTCTTTTCTTTGTTGATTTAAAATCTGTTTGCCAGCCAGAACTGCTACTGTATAAATTAAAATAATTAATAAGTAAAAAAATGAAGAAAATACAAGTTTTAAATTTAATCCTGACAAACGATATATGAATAAATAAAGTACCGAAATTGATGTGGGCAATCTGAAAGTATTTTCATTGCCAATATCCAAATATATCCATTATATTTTGGGGTCACATTTTCTCCATCAGTCATAATGGTATAACGTACAGCTTACTAATAATACTGAATAGTAGAAAACATTTTAAAAGGATGTCTATAATTCATACTTACTACAAAAAACTCCCAACCAGAATCAGGAGCAACTTCTGAATACCAGTTTGGAACTTAGAAATTGTGTCAGGGAAAATTGTTGCCAATTACACTTCTCTGGATTGGGTGGTCTTCTGCACTATCATTCATGCCTGTGTGACCCCCTCCTCTCACCCCATTTTGGATTATTGTTAATAGATCATACACGGTTCCAACTTTTAAGTTCAATTTGGAAACTTTAGCTAGTGATAAATACAACAGCTGAAGCAGTTTTGGCTCCAGTTAATTTGCATATGTGAAACTTTTGCTTTAAGAACTGTAAGCAGTGTGTTTCTAGGTGCAAGTCAAAGTGTTATTGTGGATGTCACTTTTGAAAGTCTTTATGATTAAGGTCTCTATAGACTGCATATTCCAGCAGCTTCTGTCCATTCATTAAGAGTTGCAGGAGAGACTCTACTCCAGTGTTTCTCAACCTTGACAATTTTAAGGCGTGTGGACTTCAGTTCCCAGAATTCCACAGCCAGCAATGCTGGCTGTGGAATTCTGGGAGTTGAAGTCCACACGCCTTAAAATTGTCAAGGTTGAGAAACACTGCTCTACTCTCATTCTATCCCCTCACAGATTTTAATTTTGGGGAATCTCTTAGTCCAGCCTTCTCCAATGCTATCTCCTCTTCTACAGCAGCATTCCCTCTGACAGCAAACATATTCCTACTCTCCTGGCCTTTAACAAAACTGTTGAGACCTGGCTATTTCAATGATGCTTTGGAATCTGAGGGAGTAACATTCATCTTGTTTCCTTCTGAGTATGAAAATTTACCTGAATAAATTATTATGGAGATTCCTTATATTGTTTTAACCTTACAGGTGTTTATAAATGTATAAATTATGGAGAATCAGTTTATTTATTACCTGAATGGGTTGAAAGCATGCTATACCTTTAGGATTTGATGTTAGGGAAAATAAAGACTGGGTACCTTAAGTGCCCTCTTGTATATCTATAAATCCAGCATCCACATGTATCAATATTTAAAATGACAAGATTTATTTTCAATTTCACAAGCACATGACATTTAAATCTGGCTTGTTGCTTGCCACTGATAAAAATATATATGTACATGTGGATCTTTATTAAACAACAAAGAGGCCCCATGAATTTGCATTACTTCTTTTCCACATGTCAGTTTCTATAAGGTTTGAAATAAGAGTATTTACATATTTTTTTTAATATTTATTCTTCCTTTACCTATTAGGGCAATGAAACTTCACCAATGGACAATATGCGGCTTGTACTATTTCATTAACTTGGATGGATATATATACTCCTTTTAAATATGCAGTGCACAACTTCAATCATATAAATAATATTATTAAAGTGTAGTAACGTGTTTTGTTAGAAGCTTTAATAAAGCAACATGAAGTCATAGGAGTTAGGAAATGGAGTAAAGTCTAAAAAGAAATCCACATACCTCATTTCCTAACTCTCGTGAAAATTAGGCATGTCTCTATGCTTTTCTACAAATTATTTTTTATTATATTTTGCTTTTCTTCAGGAACTCAAAAGCATTTTTGGTCAATCCATACTTGTGTAATAACTAGATACTGTGCCTCCTTTGTCCCTGTCCAATCCAGAAAAATTGTCCACATTTCATAACCATGTAGGAGCTACATTTGATTCCCAGAAAGAATTAGCAGGGTTATTCCTATCTACATCTTTTTGGCTAATTTTTTAGGATATCCTGAGCTGCTTAACTTTAATCGATCAAAATGTCTGCCAAATGTTGGACAATTCTCATCTGAAAGAATAAAATATTGTGCATTCTGCAATGCAAAACAAAAATGAAAAAACTCAAATAAAAAAGGTACTGTAGTATATGAACCACTGCCTCACAAGCACATAAAAAAGCAATGCATCATGAAACAATATAAATTCTATTTCCAGAGCCTAAACTGGAACAGAAAATTTGTTCAAATTATATTTTTAATTTCTATAGTAAATTAGATTTAAGGAGTGATATGATAAGAGATGTCTCTTGAAAAAGGATCCCTTCCACAATCAGCTTACTGTGGCAAGGAAAAAGTTAAAGGAAATAAGGGCAACTGAAAGGAGTGTGTCCATCAGAGCTGAATAAACTATTACAATATTATAGCCTCCAGCCTAATTTTTTTGTTCACTAATATAGGCAAAAAACAGGATTATTGTTCTTTACAGAGTAAAAGCAACTAAGAGATGAAGACTGTAAAAATATTTAAGAGCTAAATGAATGGGTAAGATACAGTGACTATTAATATATAGATCTAAGCACCAAAGTTGTTGATGTACAATTTAAACATTGCTTTTTATTTTCACACATACAAAAATCATCTTCTAAAATTATCAACATAACCTGATCTCGCAATAATACGTGGCAGACTTTGCTTATGGATATGGAAGAATAGGGAAAGATAAAAGAATTCCAAACAGAAAAAAACAGAGCCATACTTCAAGCTGAAGAGGGAAAATTCCACTTTTCATAATATTCTTATACATTATATATTCTAAAATAAGCAAAATAAGATGATGCATTACATCACAACTTTACCAACAGACTTTATCCCTTTAAAAATATCTGTGCAATTATTCATATGTGCAAAGTACTGCAACTTCAAGTGTTATGATTTATTCCACCACTCTATTCCACCACTCTCCACCTTGCTTGCAATCTTGGAACTATATTTAGGAAAGTCTGTATTTAGGGCAATTCATCATGTCCCAATTTCCTTCCAGTTTCAGTTTCATATATGGACCATTTGTTTTATACCAAGAGAACAACAGATAGATTTTTCCCTTTCAGAATTGACTGCTGTTGATGATCCCAATCACTAATCAATATCAATATAAGTTGTCCAAAGCTAATTGTATTTTGCTTGGGACTAAGATAAGTGATCACAAAAGGGTTGTCCTGCAAGCTAACTTCTTGAAATTGGTTTATATTAGTGGACAGATTTTATTCAAAGATCAAAGAACTCAAAATTAATGATGGGATTTTATTCCAACTTATTTAGCCAGATTACCCAAATTGCTTTCAAGATGCTTCCTTAAGACTTAGGGAATGAAAATAATAGTGGTCAAGGCAAATGCCAGATTGCCCTGTTGCAAGTAGAATGATATAACCAGTTCATTCTATCAATTTATATTTTATTATATAAATTCAAAAATAGAGTATACAGTATTAAAAAGAGGAGATAAATGGGTAGATGCTCCCACAATCTTCTATGTCTATTTTTGGAAGTCGAGGTTATAGTTTGAGAAAGTAACAAGCATAGATCATCCTGAAATATTTTTTTATCATTAACTTCACTAAATTCTGTGATGAAAGATAAGACTATTATGGAGATAGGACCTATTCACACTACGTGTACCACTTCACAAAGAATGAAATACATGCCTGTGTGTTCAGCACAAGGACACACACTGTGCCTTCTACCACACTTAGGCAACTCTTGGCAAAATCACAATTTGCAATTTGTTATAGAAACAAGTGAACAAGTGTATACCAAAGCTCAGTTCATTTCTTTGAACTCCCCTTGTTTGAAGTAAACTAAATAAAGACAAAAATCAAACCAAAAAGAATTAATGTAATTGATGACACATTTTTGAACACAAGTCTAATTAATGTGGGAACTTACAGATGATAAGGCATTCTTCAGTCCAATTATCTGAGCAGATGGAGATGCGACTGAATCATGGTCAAATATCTGCTTCAGCTTCTCTCTTTCTGTTGAAATCGTACTGAAAGCTGACTTTAAGGTAAAGTACACTACAAAAAATAGTTCCAAAAAAATTACAGAAATGACAGTTTATAGGGCAAAATGTAGAACTATTTGATGCATCACAATGAAGACAAAGAATACCAAGCAAGCAAACAGTCCCAAATCTTGTGATTAATGTCTTTAAAATTGTCTCATTTGAAAAAAAAAGTCCCTGAAATAGCATTCAAATGAATTTAGCTGGGAAAAACTTTGCTGGCACAATGGTTAAGTTACTGCTTTATTTATTTTACATATAAATAAACGACTAATGTCATTTTTTGGACTTGGAGGTCCACAAATTTTTTTCTATTTTGTTTTAATAAAACAGCTTTCTCTTTTAGCAACCCTTTTACATCATCAATGCTAAAGCTGAAATTCAGTAAAAGGTTTTAACAAATGTCTGATATGTTAAAATATTCCAAAATCTTACATTCAGAACAATAATCAATATGAGATCATTTTCTGGGGGGGGGGGGAAATAATTAAGAAAAATATTTATAAAATATCTCTTGTGATCTCCATAAATAGTTCAACATTTGATATTCATAAATTGTATGCAGTGTTCACCAAGTTTAATTTTCATGAATCTAAAAATTGTTTTCATCATCTTTCTATTGGAGACAAATCCCAATTACCTTTGTGTGCTATGTGACACAAATCCTCTTGCAATTTAGAAAATTCTGATGTCACCTCAGAACCATTTGAATACATTTTTTCATCCCCATAATCTAATGTAGATAAATTAGGATTTGAAGCATGCAGCCTTAGTGGAGTAGAAAGAACAGTTGGTACCTACAAAGAACGAACATTTATTTGTTTGTTTATTTATTTACATTCATTGTTGCCAATTGTTAGACTGCCTGGATATGTTTGCAGTTTTCTTCACAGTATTTCAATATTTGCCATTGCTCCTTTCTAGGGCTGAGAGATAGTGATTGCCTCAAGGTCACCCAGCTGGCTTTATGCCTAAGGTGACGCTAGAATTCAGAGTTTCTCAGTTTTTAGTATGATGCTTTAATCAATTAATAAAAACGATGCATACAAACTCCCACATAAATGAAATAAAACATTAAGCTTGCTGCTATATCTGAAATAATGCCAAAGATGGTCATTATATCTGTCTCTGTTTGGCTCTTTTGGTCCACAACAGATTATTTGGAAAAATGATAAACATTTCCTTTCTGACACCGTTTGGATCTGACATTCTCCTAAGAAATAGAATTATTATAAGCAGGTTTCTTTATAAAGAAATAACAGTTTATTCTGACTTCCGGTTTTGCATCATAGTGACATGGCTGAGGGATTGTGGAGCTCCGCACTCCACAGCTGGTTTCACCCTGCCTGGAGATCCTAAATGAATCTAATGTCACCCTTGAGAGACGGTGAAGGAGGGGCACCCCGATGATCGTAGAATGACAGCGGTCGATCTGTTTGGGGGAAGCCCTCCAATTCAACAAGAGAAAGGTTAGCTGCACTCCCGGTGACTAGCCCAAGCTACTGGCATCTGAACTCCAAAAGCACCAACTAAGAACTGTGAACAGCGTGTTGGAGTTGGGTGAGAATATTGATTTTCTCTTCTCTATTTTGAAACTGATTTCTTGGAAAAGATCCCCAAGAAGCAAAAAATCTTCTGAAAGTGAGAAGGAAGGGGAATATAACCCCACCCTTCCATAGGCGGAAGTGATGATTTAATTTTTATGGGGGACAGAAATACATTGAAATGGACTAATGTAAAGCTATAATTTGGATAAAATTGAAAATTATGAAAATTGTTAAGATTTTCTACTTAAAAGGATATTGATGGAATTACAAGAAAATAATTGTTTCATTTTAAAAGCTAGAAAATAAACAGACACTGATATCTAGTAGTGGAATAGAGTATAGAATTATAGTTGTCTTGCCTCAGAAACTGGCTAGATGCCCAGAAACAGATCATTTAAAAAAAAAAAAAAACCATTGGTTTTTAACAATAACAATCTCCAGTGCCTGGTGTACAGTGTGTTGTCTTGGTTTATATAATTGAGAGAAAAAACCCAGCAATAATAATTAATTAACAGTCAATAATGATTAAATTTGATGATTTCATAATTAGTATATTAATTAATAATATATTTCTTTGATCTTCTCTTCTCCCATTTGTATTCTTCTTCATCCTTAAATAAATATAATTCTTAATATTTTCAATATATAAATGATTAAATATAGTCATTTTTTCATATTTATTCAGATAGTGATAACATCTATGTATAACATTTTTTAAATAAGTTTATATTATTCTTATAACTATCATTTCATTAATTCACCATGCATCCTATCTTCGTGATTTTTGTTTAAGCTTAATTTCCCCTTTTATTCAAGTAGTGGGATTCAAACGTGTGAACAACTGGTTCTCTGTGGATGCCGCTTCCAGAAGTCCATTCTGGGCCTGGGCAACAAAAAATTAGCTACCAGTTCTACCAAACTGGTGTGAACTGGCTGAATCCCACCACTGCACTGGGCTATCTAGTGCAGAATGAGAAATACAATTATTTATGAAAACCGCTGACTTTCTTGGATTATAAATACTTACTGAACTGTGATATTTAAGTTTAAGGATAGTCTACAGAGACAGAAAAACTTTTGACTTTTTGGCTATTCTCCTAGCCGGGAAATTACTGGATGGTTTTTAAATGACTGAACATTTTGGATTGTTTATAAAGATAAAAGATATATAAGACTATAGCAGTGATGGCGAACCTTTTAGAGACCGAGTGCCCAAACTGCAATCCAAACCCCACTTACTTATTATTGGGTGCCAGATGGGTATGGCCCACTGGATAGGCGTGGCCCACTGCATAGGTGTGGCCCATTGGGTGGGTGTTGCCACTGAGTGGGCGTGGCTGCAGTAGTCATGGCAAACTGGCTGGGCGTTGCCACTGAGTGGGCGTGGCTGCAGTAGTCATGGCAAACTGGGTGGGCGTGACTACCTCGATGTTGCTCGTGGGATACCTGTGGGGGCCAGACATGGTTAGGGGAGATCTAGGGGGGCTCTGACGGGTAGGACGGTCCTGCGGGGTGAGGCGAGGCGAGGCGAGGGAGGGGGCAGGGTAGGAGTGCCATTTCCATTCAGCATTTCTTGTAGACGTCTCATGACCCAAACATCAGCAATGCCAGAAGAGAGGGGGGTTGTGGAATGAAGGAGGAGAAGAGGAGAAGGAGGGTGGCTATGGAGTCCTTGCTCTCTGAGCTTGGTGGCTTTCTTGCAGACGTTTCATGACCCAAATTAGGTAACATCATTAATTCACTTATTATTCCACTTTGGGTCCTGAAATGTCTGCAAGAAAACCACCATCCTCAGAGACACCCTCCAAGGACCCTTCATTTTAACTCTTAGCCAGAAATATTCTCCTTGATTGGCATTCCGGACCGTCTCAGGGCAGAAGAACCTGCCTGGCAGGACCTCATTCCTCTTTCCTATGGGGCATATACCAATGCCCCCATCCTTCATCATTTCCTTTACCCTAAAGGCCAATGAAGTTTCTCTCAACCACCAGCACTGGCACTCCCAGTTCCTCCAAGCTGCTCCACCACCTCCAGCTTTGCCTACCTCTTGGGGCTTCACCTGGATGCGACACTATCACCCCCATTCATGGATCAGGATGCTCCTCCAAAGGCCGACTGCATCCTCCCTCCCGGCTGCTCCCTCAACCTTTCATTGCCTCAGCGCCACACAACCCCTCACAACCCTGAAATAACCTTCCAGGAGCAAATTCTCCTCCTTTTTTCTCACTTATCTGGGCTGCCCCCCACAAATACTTGCCCTTCCCCTGCTCCCCTTAGATCCATAACCGATGCCCCACTCCAGCAGCCCCATTCCAATCGCTGGTGGGGCTGGATCCCTTGGTGATGGTGGGGGTGATGTTGAGGGCCGGCGGCACCAGTTTCCTTTTGGCCAGCATGGCGGCAGTGGCAGAAGCTCGCATTCCGTAGTGCCTAGTGAGGGACCTGCCTCAGAAACAGCAGCAGCAGTGGCATCGTCATCATCAGGCCTGGCTGCCCTAAGCGAGGCTGAGGCTGCAAGTGAGGCCTAAACTTCTCAGCCTGGCTATGAGGTAAAACGCAAATAAGCAAGAGGAGACAAAGGGGGTGTGGCCAAAGTGTGAGCGCACCCTTGGGTGCACAAGGGAGAAACTGGGAAAAACATCTTCTCCCACTCACTCGCCGTCCCACCACTTGACCTGACCTGTCTTTTTATCTGGACTGCCTCAACCTCCCGGGCAAGCCAGCTAAAAAGACAGGTCGGGCCGTAATTTGAGGACCCCTGAGCTACAGCTTTGGTGGCTTTGTAGGCAGAGCTGAGAAGTTCTGTTCTCTGACAGAGGAGAGAACTTCACAGCTCTGCCTACAGAACCACCAAAGCAGCAGGTGGAGAGGCGGAGGCTCAAGGAAGAGGGTGCTGAAGTGGGTGGTCGGGCCATTGGCAAGAGCAATGCGTCTGAGTGGAAAGCAGCCTCGAAACAAGTGGGTCAGGGAAGGAAAGAAATCCTCTGAGGCTGCTTTCCGCTCAACTGCCCACTTCGGCACCCTCCCTCCCTGAGCCTCCAGGCTCCACCTGCTGCTTTGGTCGGCCTGCCAGCCCCCATCTCAATGTCCTGCCCATCGCCACCTATCATTTTGCGATAAGTTAGAAAGTCCGATGGAACTTTTTTTTTGTCCCACAAACATGTGGCAAAGGCTGAGAAGCAAATGGAGAAACAGAATGCAGCTGAAAGGCAGGTTAGTAAAAAACACTTGGGGGAGGCGAGGGTATCTGGGCGGGGGTGGCAACCTTACCTTGCATGGTTTCAGTAGGTATCTGGCAGGGGGAGGGGAGCAACCAGTCTACCATCATGCTAGCGCCACTGCATTACTTCTCTACCCCATGCATAGGCCGTGCTCACTCCTCGCATGGAGCGCCCTGATCCTGCCACTCCCCCCATCCTCCCACAGCACCTTCTTTGCAGCTCCACCACATCACTTCCTCCGTCACTGTGGGACTAAAAATAAAGTTCAATCAACCAATTCCAACTTTGCAAGATCTTTTTTTTCCCTGCAAGAAGTTCAAATTGATGATTGAACCTTTTCTTTTTGCACATGACGGCAGAGGCCTAGGACTGGGGCAATAGCACGCGTGCCCACAGAGAGGGCTCTGCGTGCCACCTGTGGCACAAGTGCCCTAGGTTCAACACCATAGGATTATATTGGAATTTAAGACTTGTTGGTTTGATGAAAATGGAGGTTGCATATACAACTAAAAGTGGTAAGAAACCCATGCAATATTCTTTTATAAAATCCCCAATCTGGAACATCAGAGATCTGCAGGAGAAATACTTCAAGATAAAACAAATATTTTGCAGGAGGAAATGTACACTATGTCACAACTAATTCAAACGACAATGGCTTAAAATCATAATGAGATTAAAAATAACTTTGATGATATTTTTTAATCTAAGTTTACAATGAAAAAATTCTGAGAAAATGGTGATAAAGAATGAACAAACAAATTAGATAATAGAACAAAAACTAAAGAAAAATGATTCAAGGATGGAGGCTATAAATAAAGAAAACCACAACTTAAAGAAAAATTTACAAGATCTTGCTCTAATATTGGAAACAGAAAAGACATTTCATTTTTCAGAATATCAAAACAAACCTGAAAACAAGTAAGAAGATTTGACAAAAAGGACAATAGAGCTGTTAGAATACCACTAGATTCTGGGAGACAAAAAATGGAAAGAAATTGAGGGAGAAGAAAAGTGAAAGCATCTTAACAAGTATGAATGGTTGAAACTCCTCCTCAAAAGCACCTTACTCCATTTGTCTTTCCCATTCTTAACAACACTTATAAAAATACAGGAAGAATTATATGGCAAGCTGAACACACTGACTTGGAAGGCTGCTAGGCAAGAGAAGAAGGAGAGAGCCAGACTCAAGAGAGATGATCTGACTTATCAGATGGAGTACTATATGACTAAACGCTTGTTTGAATATGGTTAAAAAAATAGTAAAATTTTGGATAGAAATGGGTTCTATGGTAAGAGAGATGTGATTTATAAGTAGTATAGTATGGCTTTATGATACGGAAAATGTAAAAATAATGAGATGATTTAAATGAATGAAATGTTTTAGATATTCAATTGTAATCAACTTGGAGAAAATTATAACTGATAAGAAATGTTCTGACTACAGAAGGGAACCTAAGCTTAAGTAAGAACAGGTGAGAACTAGATTTAAGAGAACTGACTTGACATACCAGATGGAATATCATATGACCACAAGTTTGTCTAAATATGGTTAAAAGAATAATTAAATCTTGGAAATGAAGGGGTTTTACAGTAAGAGAAATGTGATCAATAAGTAATATAGTATTTCTTTTTCTTTCTTTTTTATGATATGGGAAATGTAAAAATATTGGGATGATTCAAATGTATGAAATATTTTGGATATTTAAATGTAATCCATTTTGAGAAAACTATAACTAACAGGAAATGTTTTGACTACTGAGGGAAAACTAAGCTTAAATAAGAATTCTGAAAACAGGACCTATAATTATTTACATAAGATGATTTTTTGCAAATGCAACTGTAAAATAAGCTGACTAGAAACTACATACTGATGTTATTGTTAAATATCAGAAAAATGTTTATATTTAAATCTGTATGTATTGATAGTATTAAGAACTATATTTGTTTAATGTTGGTAAAAGGAGAATCTATTGAAAGAAGAGAGGACCAAGGAAAAGTATTTCTAGTTAATATGTGGATTATGAAAGTATAGAAATTAACTACTATTCACTGTTGTTAAATATATGAACCCAAACAACATGTTGTTTACTAAGCACTGAAGATTGTCATTCTAAAAAAATCAATAAAATATACTAAAAAAAAAAAGGAAATAACTTTTTTTGTTAAAAGCGAGTTGGCCAAAAAGCACAATAGGCTGATTAAAACAGAAGCTCCACTCATTCCAATGCTACCTTCACAAGCAGAATGAAATCTCTTTCTAGTGTAGGAATAGTAATTAAGGCTATAAATTGTATTGGAAAAATAACTTTTTGCCAGCAAACACAATCTATCTTAGATGGCTTTCTGAAATAATGCTTTCCTAAAATATTTTTGTTAAAACTATTAAAGAAATTTTAAAAATGAAGTTGAGGTATAGAAGAGGTGGTTACCTGCAACATCCCTTTAGCATCTTTATCAAGAGCTCGAGGCCATCTTCTGTGTGTTCTTTTTTCTTTTTTGGGGCTTTCAAAAAGAAGACCCTTTACAACAGCACATTAAAAAAGAGAAACGTGTCATTTATCATCATTCTAGGAAGAAATCTAGCTTTAGCAAGCAGAATGATCCCCCATCAGAAGTGGCAATTTTTTCAACTTACTTGCTGAATATTTATGGCAGGTGCTGAATATGCCCTATGGAGAACTTCCATGCTTTGTAAAAGCTGGCTCATCTCCAAGAGATAGTTGTGACAATGGGAGAGGTCTGTTTGGAATAAAAACAATGGCTTTCACTGCTTTGGTGGAAAGAAGAGAGAAAAAGCAAAAAAGAAAAAAGTGGACTAAACAATCAAACTTCTTGCTGTGCTTAATTGTTGAAAACATAACTGATAGAATGCAAAAGTTGTTACTCAATATTTCATACCTGCTATTATTATTCTACCATTTCTAGAATTAACAATTTAATAACTGAATTAACTATTTAAAAGAAAATATCATTTCCATAATTTTAGAATATAAATATTCTATGAACAAAGAGAGTTATTGGACAATAGCTTCTGAAATAATGCTTTCCTAAAATAAAACTATTAAAGAAATTTTTAAAAAGAATTTAATGCCATCTTTGAACATAATATTTTTTATTTCCTTGGGCATTATGAAAAAAGAACAAAGACTTTTCCAATAGTTTACAGCTTTAGCAGACATAATTTACTAACTGTTCAAGGGGTTCCCATGGTTCTCTGTTATTTATATTCTTAACAGACAATTCTGGTTCTTGAAACTGTAATAGTACATTAGTATAATTTACTTACTCGACATGAATGCATTATTGCTTATTTTTAGCACAATGATGCCAATTAATATTATTTTCACTATACAAGTTGTTCTCAAGCCTGCAATTGTGGCTTGAGCCTGCAATTGTGGCTATACTATCAAAGTGGATTACCTGTCAGGTGCAAGCAATCAGACCCACAGGTGTAGAATTCAAACTAACTACTTTATTATATCCTGCCTATAATAATCTCTCCAGACTCCCTGCTTTCCCGCTGGGAAAATATAGATAAGGCTCACTGGACCCTTGGGGGAGGGTGCTCAGTTCTGGATCTCTTGTGATTGTGCAAGGATTTGAGATTAATTCCCCACTTGAGACATCCCCTTCTGCTTTGGCTGGGTGTTTCCCAACAGGATCTGATTATTTATTTATTTTGCAGTGGTTAAGTAAATGTGGCAGTTGTAAAGTGAACCATTGTTCGCTATGGTATATAACTGAAATTAAATGCTAGTTTCTGGGGGGGGGACCATTATAAATCGCAGTCATAATATAGACCAATTGTTGAGTACTCAAAATGTGGTCATGTGGATGTGGGAGGACCAGATGTAAAAAACTTCTAAAATGGGTCATAAGCAGCATTTTCTGGACCTATTGTAAGTTCAAATGCTTGCAAAGCCATTCTTTACATTCTGAGGTGGCATAGCTCTGCTCTCCATTTATCAGGTTCCCTAGAAAAAAGGAGAGATGCTAAAAAGCATTGTTACTAAATTCCAACATAAATGAACAGCAGGATTTCACCAGCTTTCTCTCGATCAGAATTATCAGTAAACATATGCTTATTAGTATTCTATTACAATAATAGAATAGTTAATATAATGTATATTATAATCTCCCTAAGTAATAAATATTGAATAAATCTGATAATTGGACAAAACTAAACAACAGAAAAAAGATCTACATATAACAAAAAGTTTATTTGAATTAAGCTGTAACAGCTAACCCTTCATTCAATATTTCCAAATAATTAAGGTCCCGTTCCCCATGTCCCCATTCAATATATAAAGAATGAATATTTCCCAGTCTAAACTGCTAATCAGAAAAGAGAGTTCAAGTAAGCCTGCACATGTGACTGATCAAAACTTCAGGGAAAAACGTAATAGTGTTATTATATATTGTTAGGGACAGAAAAGCTTAATAAGGGATGGTCCCATGCCAATAGTATTGTTTCCTAAGAAGTTTGTTTGAAACATCTTGTTTGAAAAGCGGTAAGGACACTCTTATATTTTTTTCCAAGGAAATAAATTTCACATTATACTTTACAGGTTTGATTTGCCATGAACCAATTACAGCAGCCCCAAGCGGCAGAATAGAACTATTCTACAAAGATAAGGAGTATTTCATTAACATTTCTAAGAAAGTCCAATTTACAAAAAGACTTTTGTACTCTCATAAAGAAAGAACACAAAGAAATATATGTTTCTTCTGAGGGTCTCCTCGTTTTGCACAATTGCACCACTTTTCTTTAAGCTAATTATTCAAGTTCTTCAAGCAGGTACCAGAAGTATTTATTTCAATATCACATGGAATAAATTTTTGATTTAAAGACTAGAAAGTAAATAGCAGGCATATGTCATAAAAAAATCTGAGAAAATATGGAAGAGGTAGAATACTTAAATCTTTTAAATCATTCTACTTTCTTTTTACCTTTTGAGCATCTTTCCATATCTTCAGATGGCTGCAAACAAGTTGGAATTCCTGGCTCATTTAAACAAGGGAATGACATAGGACTTCCCATCTGCACTGAATTTTGCTGTGTCATGCTGCCTCTCTGTTATATGATGATAAAATTTCATAACTTATAATAAATATGACAATAATCATTTTCCAGTGATGAACAATGCATGATTTACAATTAAGGGACCTGTCAAAATTAACCATCAAGGTCTACATTCAAATTCAAAAAGTTGATTAAAAAAAGTTTGCCCCAAATTAAGAAGATTATATGTATGACACTCTCTATACTGTACTAATCTGCTGACTGGATGAATGAAGATTTATACCGAAAAGACAATTGCTCACAAAACATTGCCTTCAATTCTTAGAAGTTATCAAAAAACAAATAAACAAAAATCAGTAATATCTCTGCATGCTTAAAATACAAATGTTACCCAATTTGCTATACACCATATTATACCAAAGAAGCTGAGCAGTTTTCATCTATATCAGCAGGTTAGTTCAAGAGGAGACTGAAGTCCCCTGAAGCAGAGAAGAGCATAATCTGGAGAAGAATGCATTAGACTGAAACCCAGCATGGGACAGAATCTACTTGGTGGGGTAGGTAGAAGAATGAAAGGGGAGGAAAAGAAACAGAGACATCAAGTGCTAAAAGCCAGAGACTGAGCCAGTATCTTTGGCCCTTTTCCTAACTCTAAATAGAAGTAGAGTACTTTAAAATATAACAATGAACATATCTGTTAAATCAACAATATAGAGTGCACACATATGTCATCAAAGAACATTCAAGAGGAAAAGAGTTCCTACTGCAAAGCATCTTAAATCTCGGGTCATTAACCTTATTCCTACCCTGGCAATTATCAGTAAAAGTGAGCAGGAGAACATGGAAGAGTCCAGGCTTGCTTATCTAGACATAGATAACCTTGCAAAAGAATGCTGACTAAAAACAAAAACCTACTTTGTTCCACACTTTCCTATATTAATTAAAACAGAATTAAAAATGCCAGGAGGAGATTATATTTTGTCTTTCATCAAATCCTGAGAACTTACAAAAAGCCAATAACATTTTGATAATGGTTTTTTTTTAAAAAATATATATATTATTGATTTTTTTAACATAAACACTTGATATTTGGTAAACAGTGTGTCATCTGGGTTTATGTTTACAAAGTAATCACTAACAGTTAGTTTCTATATCACAAAGTCCACATGATAGCTTTGCTTGATTTTCTCTTCTTTCAATAATTCTCTTTGCAACCTCATTTTGATAATAGTTTCTGCACTGCATGTTATATATATGTTCCCCAAATCCTACCATCAATGTTTGTTGTATTCCGTATAAACTAATAAATTAATCCTTAAATGGATGCCCTTAATCTATGGTTAAAACAAAGTCTACCTTTTTGTTTGCTGTTGATTCCAAAAGACCAGTTACTGAATCTGCAATAGATGTTGAAGCTGAGAAGAAATGATTGTTGATGTCATATGGAAACATGGAAATTTCATTTTGACGATACATTCTATGATGACGCAGTTTTGCGACCCATTCATCAAATACTTCCTGAGATTTTTCCTAGTAGAGAATTGAAGATGATAAAAACAATAATTACTAAATCCCAACATATAATTCATGTTATATGGTGGTGCAGTGTTAGAATGCAATATTGCAGGCTGAGTCTGCTCACTGCCAGGAGTTCTATCCTGATTGGCTCAAGGTTGACTCCATCCATCCAAGGTCGATAAAATGAGGACCCAGATTGTTGGGGGAAATATGCTGACTCTGTAAACCGCTTAGAGAGGGCTATAAACCCTTATGAAGAGGTACGTAAGTCTAAGGGCTATTGCTATACGGTCTTACTTTCCCCAATTAGGTCAAAATGATCAATAAAGCAATAATTTATCCTTAAGTATTATATTTGTTCACAGCCTGGGCTACTTTCCATGAGGATAGGATAATGCTTGTCCTTGGGAATATAGAAAACAGAAGTTTTACTAGAGCAGATGAAATAGATTTGCTTTTTTAGTGAAGATCTTGTAATCAGTTCTGCTTTTCAACCTAAGTGATAGGAGATAGAGGACTATGGGAAGCAGAAATATACAGCAAACAACACCTGGAACACGTAAACAACAGCACAAAAAAGCAGACGATATTGACCAAATATTAATCATGAAAAATAGGAAGTTGCTCAAAGGCTTGGTGTTGGTCTCTCACTAGCTTTCAGAAGAATTTTTAAAATTTTTCAAGCAGCTAATCAGGTCAGCAAAGCAAAAAAGAAAAAAAGAAAAAAGAAAGAAAAAAAAAAGCCGTATCTCCCTCAGTATTCTATTTCCAGTGAGATTTTTTTTCCAGTTGGTTTTTAAGCTGAAACATACATATACAGAAATCTGCCAAAGATTTCAATGCAAAATTTAATTTAAAAAAAATATTCCCAATGGAGATGATTGGAGTAAAAATTGTTTTATCCATCTTCTCTACAGCCAACACTAAACAAATTTCAGATTGAGAACCACAGGAAAAACAGTTAAAAATTCAACTAGTGTCCCAGTCTATAAATAAAAGCAGAAGATCCACAAAATCTAGAACTGAGCATTTAAAACCACATCAGGTTTTTTAAAACCACAGAAAAAGAGTACTATCAGTAGTGAAAAGCTAATGTATCTTAGTTGTGCACATACTGTTGAAAAAGCAAAGGGTTTTCTGGTTCATTCTATCCAACAAAATTAAAATTAGATTCAATACAGCTCTCATTTGCTGATGCAATATGCTACACAAAATGTACATTTTCACCTAAACAGATTTAGTAAACAAACTACACAGTGATGTATCTATACTTCATTCCAAGTATATTAATTAATTATGCTCATTTGTTTTCTCCCAAACCTACTTTTCTCAACCATCTTCCACGGGAACAAATTAAATTATTAAATACAGAGAAAAAACTGACACTGACACAATTCATTATATTAACAGCTAATTTTGCATTTTTTTGTAACAGTGAAAGCTCTATTTGGCTGCAGTGTCTTTTGCAAAATAGGAACACATATGGAGGGGAAAGGCTATTAAAGATTAAATGGTGAAGCTGCATTTTAAGCAAATGGCAAAGAAATTTATTACTATATATAGGAGCTCCAAGAGGATTCTGAGCTTGCATGTACTGTTATGATATCTAAGAGCCATATAATATTTTTAGTTTCAGAATATATTCCTATTATTTAATTAGGATTACCTTTAAATGATAAATGTGTTCCTCAGTATCTAAATCTATACATTTAGTCGATTTCTTCACAGACATCACCGAAAGGCCAACATCTATACATCCATGCAACTTCCCTTTCTCTATCTGGTAAAAAAAACATTTCAAATTATTTAGTTTGGCTTAGGAGAAAATGACATAAAATACAGATTTTCAGAATTACCTCTTTCCTCCTATTGATGTCTATTGGAAACAATCACTTATTTCTTTCCCCAAACTGTGAAGCTGCCATCATATTATTTTATATGACAACATCTGCACAGTCAGGCACTTACATCGGCTGGGTTCTTTGCATACTTCAAAATCCCTTTGTCCAGAAAGAACCATCTCTGCAATAGAAAAACAGAGGTTTTTAATCAGACAGACCAACATACTGCAGTAAAATATATTTTTAAACAGTTGCAATATTCTCCCAGCCAACTTTTAGAAAGGACACCAAGCAAATGTTTTAAATGGCACTGGCGACAAATACCAGGGGTGAAGGCCGATTACTCACCTTATGCCAACCTTTCAGAGGCCATTTTCTTTTTTTTAGCAAGTAGCCTTCCTGCTTCTGGGGTTCCTGGGTGCAATTCATGACTCCGCGGAGTCCTTCTACGATTTCCCAGCTGTCCTGTTCAAAAACAGAATCCAAAATACCTGATGAGTTTTTTTAAAAAAATAAATAAAAGGAGTACTGTTTATGTTTGTTGCCTTAAGTTATTTATAAAAATAATAAAGATATAAAAATAAAATAAACTGATACAATTATACCTTATCAATATATTGTAAATCAATTTCAGGGAACCTGAAACATATTATTTATTATATCAATTTTTCAAAGCCCTTCATTTGGATGTAGGGTGTCAATTTTAACTGGTTTTTATTTTACTTAAAGTGACTTTTAAACTTAAGCCTTTCCCCGCAATTGAAATGAAATGAAATGTTACTCACACATCTTTGAATCAGCAAGAAACTTTATTAGCATGACATTTTCTGTTCAAATTTTCCTGCCACCTCCCCCTCCCTCCCTCCCCCCCAACAACCATCTGATGTGGCTTGGGCTGAGAGAAAATGACTGGCTCTAGGTCACCCAGCGGGTTTCCTGGCTTAAAGGAGGCCTGGAATTCACTGTTTTCCATTTTTTTTCGCCCTTGTTCCAGTTTTAAGTTTTCAGTCTTCCAGCTTTACTTAAAAAAGGATAACATCTATAATGTTCTATACATTCTTAGGCTGCTCTTGGATGGTATCAGAACACTAATGCTACTTCAGCCCAGGACAACTTATGCCTGTAATCACTCATGATCTGAGTATAAATTGAGTAAAACACCATGGAAACCCATCAGAAAAAAAGATGTTTCTGACGCCTGATTATGCTGTACAGATAGTCTTTGCTTAACAACAAGGACTATCTGTAAGGCAGATAAACGCAAGACTAGAATTTTAATTGCTAAGTGATGTGATGTTCCAAGGACCATTGTCTTTCTTAAGCAAAGACCGTGTGTCATTAAACGAGAACTTTCTGCCAGCTTCCCACAAGCAAAGTCAATAGGGAAGCTGGCAGAAATCTGCAAGTCCCAGGCAGCTCACATGCAGGATGGTGGGCAGATAAGTAACTGCTGCCAGGCAGAGGTGCAGAGGTGGCCACCATGGCGTAAGTGTAGTCGTGGTTCACTGCTATCAGGTTGGGGAGATTAGAAGTGATTTACAGGAATGACCTGACTTTGCTTGTGGGAGCCCATAGAGAAAGTCAGAAATACCAATGACCAGAGAATTCTATAACTTTTCTAAATGTAACCTGATTGCTAAATGCCCAGGTTACAATAATGTGACCTGGGTGTTCTGGAACTTTGAGGATTAGTCGCAAGTACCACTTATTCAATATCACTGTAATTTCAAACAGTCACTGATTCAGTTGTTAGCCAAGGATTACTCAAAGCTATGTGCAAGCAGGAATTGGCTCTTGATGGGTTGCAAATCAAATCATTGCAATAGGTAGAAGAGCAAATAAAAATTTAAAAAACTTTGATATTGTGTTAAAGAGCCAGTTTGGTGTAGTGGTTAAGGCAACGCTTTCCAAACATAGATAATTACCCAAAATTGAGTAAAGGTGGTTTTTCTTTCTCACACCAACCCAGCAAGGACATTTAAATAGGGACTTTCTGATAAGCAGTTTTGGATAATGAATGAAGGAAAAAAGTTTGGGAAGCACTTTGTCAACAATTAAACTAGAAACTGGGAGACTATGAGGTCTGTCCTGCCTTAGGTACAAAGCCAGTTGGGTGACTTTGGGCCAGTCAATCTTTCCCTCAGCCCTAGGAAGCAGGCAATCACTTCTGAAATCTTGCAAAAACAGCTTCAGGGACTTGCCCAAGCAATTTGCCAGGAGTGAACTCTGACTTGAAGCCACCAGACAACAACCACCACCCTTTGTTAGTCACAAGGGGAAGTTTTCATCACACAAGAGAAACAAGGGAAGGAAAGGGGAAAAAAACACTGTTTGCCTTTTTCTCTGTATATGAAAAAAATGTAAGAAATAGGTAGTACAAGTAAAAAATCAAGTACCCAGAAAGAAATGCAGGCAGGCAAACAACAAATCTGAAATATCACACAACTAATATATACTAATACATCCTTTTCAGTATTATCAGATATTTCATGTCCTTTTTCTAGTCCAAATCCTTGTTTCTTGCTTATTCATTAAGAGAACATTTAGTTAACATTTCTCATAACACTGAAGGAAAACTATAGCAAATAATGCAGTCCATCAATATAACAGTTATAAAAAAATTAAAATGAGGTCTCTAACATCCGAATTTATGAGGTGATACAATGTCATGTATAAAATTGTGGACCAAAAATAATTTCAAATTAAAACTAAACTCAGTATCAGATTTACTTTTTAAATACAAAGTTATTCTAGACATCAAGGCATACATCAAGAATTAGTTAACCATTTTACCAGAGAGGAAATCAAAGGGGTTTTTTTCTATAAGAGGCATGTAAAATTCTTACTGCCCTTCACATATACAATGCCAATTCAGTACACTGAGCTAATGTATGGTTTAGTAAAATTGAATACAAATCTTTCGGATTGCAATGGGATTTCAGCTTTAAAATTTATTCCAGGTAGTCCTTGACTTATAAAAGTTTGTATAGTGACCATCTGAAGTTACAACAGCACTGAAAAAGTGACTTATAGCCATTTTTCACATTTATGACTGTTGCAGCATGTGATCAGAATTCAGATGCTGGGCAACTGGCATCTTATGACGGTTGCAGTGTCATGGAATCACTTTCTCACAAACGAAGTCAATAGAGAAGCCAGATTCATTTCATGTTACTAACTGAACAACTGCAGAGATTCACTTAATAACTGTAGCAAGAAAGGTCTAAAATGGGGCAAAATTCATTTAGCAACAAAAAGTTTGGGCTAAATTGGGGTCATAATTCGAGGACTATCTGTATTAGATTTTATAGTACTGCCACCATACAAGAAAGACGGGCCCGTATTTGTTATAGTTCCAGCAATTCTTATAAGTTGTTCACTTGGTAATTAACACTGGAATAATATTGTAAAAAATCTTATACATTCCTTTCTATGTATAATATTCAAAATAAGTTTGACATTCTTATATTGAAATCTCCATTGTTGCATCTTCATATTCTGCACCCATTTAATCATACAATTTGACTTCTTTGGTTTCTATATCATTCTCCACTAGTAAATTACAAATCATCCTGAATAAATAAGATTTTCAAATTTGATCAAATGTCTTAATACTCCTGGTTCTTTTATTGCTGCACAATTTATTTTAAGACAGAGAGTGATTAAATGAAGAACAGGTATAGTAAGAGACTAAAGAGATTTTTTCATTGTCTTGTTATCAGTTACATCATGCAATTTAAACAAACTATCCCTCCAATCAGAAAATTTTCTATTCCTTCTCCCCCCCCCCCTTCTTCCAAATGTTCAGTAAGTTACTTAGCAATTCATATTTTCTTATGGATTGTTTATTGCTATGTGTGTAAATCCAGATGTATCAGTGCAACCTCTCTGGAAGAGCTGCCCCTTCTATTGAGATTACAGAACCATCAGGAAATATAATCCACTCTGAAATTCACATTAAATAGGTAGAATGATAAGGCAGTTGAAGTTCAGAATGCTTACACCACTTTGTTCTCTTGATCCTTTGAGTTTAATCCTTGAATTTTTATTTATACAATTTATTACTTATCTTTACCAAATATTTAACACAGGTAGTCCTTGGTAATGATCATTTATTCAACGACCGTTCAAAGTTACGATAGCTTGGAATGCATGGTATTTATACTCAATTGTTGTTGCAGTAGCCCCACCATAACAGGGTCAAAATTTGGGCGCTTGGCAATCTGCCTACATTTACAACCACAGAATATACTTTAGCCCCACTCACTGTTTCCTCTATCTCTGCCCTTTTGGCCACCCTCCATTTTATCTCCAGCTGGCCTTTGCCATCCTCTTCCTCCTCTTGCTGATGAGAAATGCCTGGCTTGGTCCTTTGCAAGACTGCGTGTAACTTGGGGAACAAGGCTGTGCGCAGCTAGAAGCTGCCTCACAAAGTGCCAGACTGGGTACATCTCAAACCCAGAGGGAAGAAGACAGCAAAGGGCAGCTGAGGCCAGTAGGGCTGGCACAATGCAGGGTGGTAGGGGATTTAAACTGCAGTGCTGAGGCTTTGTAACACAGGGTTTGGGTGGCTGGATGCAGCAGGGAGTTGAGGTAGCAGCCCTAGGGCTAAAATTGCAATCCTGGGTCTCCACTTTAGCTCTAGCATTGCCAGCATCAAGGACTGCTGCTGTACAGGGCAGCCTAAAGGACAGAGATGAAAGAGGTAGCGGGGGGGGGGGAGAGACTTGAAGAGGAGGCAGTTTCTTACTGTGGAAGAACCAAGGATTGGGGCTGGGAGGGATCAAGCCAGGAATGACTTGAATCAGGGTGCTTACCTAACAACCAGGTGGGTTAACTTAACAATCGCAACAGGGACTGTCAGAACTGCCATTGCTAAGCAAGTTGGTCAGGTGATGTCTTGCTTACTGACCATATTCCTTAGCAGTGTAACCGCCAGCACCAGTTGTGGCTGTTAAGGAAGGGCTAAGTATATCTTGCTGTCAATACATATAAAAGTAATTTGAAAAAAAGGTGAATCTTGGTAAGAATATTCATTATGATTGTCTCAATTTTCCCAAACCAAGGCAGTTTCAATTTTTTCCCATCAGAAACTGTCTCTTAATATATTTAGACAGGTTGAAAAGCAATTACATTTAAATCTTTGTTACTTTTTGTAAAAATGAATCATGAATATTTGATCTTAGCAGAAATGTTAAATCTGTTGTTTCATAGACAACAGCTTTTCATTCTTTGCTGAATTCCATATCAACAATTTCATTAATTAAACCATAATTGCATATATTTTATTAACAGTGTTAAAGAGTGTCTGAACTAAGTAAATATAAATACAATATTGTGAGTAAATACCAAATAAGTAAAGTAAATGAGTCACTTGCTGAATTGGGTAGCTATTAAAATCAAATCAAATCAAATAAATAAATAAATTCAATGTGTCTTTTTTGTGACTAATTTAACTCCTGAAATTCTATTTTTTTCATACAATCGTGTTCATTTTAATATAGTATACTGTTTCAAAATAAGAATATTTTCTACAATTTTGGCTTTTTGTTCTTTAGAAATATATTTTATCTATGCAAAAAAATTACAGTAACAAGCCATTTTCTTCAGAACTGCAAGCATGAAAGGCAATTCCAAATTGTTAAAGGCTTTTTCAGCATCAAGAAAAATAATGCGTAATTTTTATTCTTCTGATTTATCTTATCAATATTATTCCTTGTATATATTTTCCAATATAAGATCCTTCTAATCAAGATACATCAATTTGAAAGCCATTTAGTGTATTTTAAAGAGACAGATTTGTATGCTTCAGTATGAATTAAATTATTTCTTTATAAATAAAGCTACTTTTCATATGGAGGAAATTCTTCACATATCTGGATCTCACTTGTTACTTGGATTAAAGGTTTGTCAGAATATTTTTAGAAAGTTTTGTAGCAAATTTCAGAAGTACTGGAGCTTTATTTAACCAAATTTAATTGTTAATTTGATCTTATGTTACAGGTCAATTAAATACCTTTTTTGTTGATTTGTAAATTTATAAATTTAAATTTGTAAATCTGTAATGTGCTTTTTCATTTAAATGTTTTTGTTGCATGTGAGAGAGTTGATATAGACATTTCTGTCAAAAGAGAAAAGAATTCTGGTGAAATTCTAATGAGTGGAATGGTTTTGCACTTATTTAATTATAATTACTAGATAGCCATGAATGTGAATATTCTGTTTTTCATTGCACCACTATCTCACTAATGGTCAGTTGCCTCCCTGACTTCCATGCTTTCATTCAACCTAAAACATTGCAAGGGAATTTCATAAAGCCTGCATAAAGATACATCCTTTCCAGCAGAATTTGTTGGAGAATTTTTTTTCTTCTCCTGCAAAGAACATTCAGTCAGTTACTCTAGTCACATACATGATTAAGAATTTTGAAAGATTGTAGGCATCAGAAAGCGCATCCAGTCAGTAAATGCTCAGCTCCGTCCAGTTGCCCCAGTCTATCCTGAATAGGGACTACAGGTTTGTAAAAAGGGAGTTTGTGCCCAGCTACAATATTTTTTATTGTGTATGTACACTAGAGTGCATCATAATTCCTATGAAAATTTGAACATCTCTTCATTATGGCAATCTTTACATTTATAACACAATTGCCATTGGAAAATTTTTGCCTCAGAACCATACCATTTTATTTTTGATTATATAACCCAGAAATTATTTATTTTTTAATTGAAAATGGACCCTTACACTGTAGAAGATCATCATTAGGGGTTTCTGTCAATATTGAGGGCCATATTATATAGTTCAGTGGTGGCGAACCTATGGCATGCATGCCAGAGGCGACACTTGGAGCCCTCTCTGTGGTACATGTGCTGTTGCCCCAGCCTCGCCTCCCACCATGACCCCCTCACCATCAACCCCCTTGAGAAGAGTCGCCTCCAAGCATGGCCCACATGGAGCAGCGCAGCCAAGGAATGGCAGCCAGACTGCGTAGACAAGACTCTGCCCTCATGCCCCATCCTGCACAGTTGATACTTCAGGGTGCGGGCAGAGGATGTGGTCACCGTGGCGCTGCTGGGCTGCCTGGGCAATCTGTGGCGGGCTCTGGAGGCGGTGAGTGGCCCTGTGGGCAGGCTGGGTGGGGGACGGGGTGGGGGCAGGGCAGGGGGTGAAGCGGGGATGGGGCCAGTTTTTGGGCACTCGGTTTCTAAAAGGTTCGCCATCACTGATATAGTTCTATTGGAAAATCAGATTTACAACTCATTTGGAAAGCATGCCCTATTTATTCATTCTTACCAGTTTATTTTTCTCTTTGCCATACAGGGAATTAAGGAATGAATCTTTAGAAGGAAAGCCAGAAGGACAGACTAGTTTCAGAGGCTTTTTAGAGAAACTAGTATATTTCTCAAGAATTATTTGAAAAAGTTCAAGAACAAGGTGATTCCAAAATCAGGTTAGCAAGTTTTGCCACTTCTCTCGGAAATGCTTTTCTTTGCAATTAATGATCAGAAGTAATTATTGGGATAAAAAAATAGAATATATTCTCATTAAAAACATTTTCTTTGATAATTTTATTTCTTTTTTGTACTTATAGTCTACAAAAATCTTACACTAGTTTATGCATATTTCAATGTCCGCTTTCAATAAAACTCTAGAAGTATACATACATACATGTGTACATATGTGCATATGTGTATGTGTAGTGTTTTATTGAAAGGACCACTAACACTATTCTTAATTAACATATGTATATCAGATATGTATACACTTGATTTTATTAAATGTATTAAAATAATTCACCTACCTACCTACCTATCTATCTAAAAATGCCGAAATACTGTAGTGGCATATGAGTCTGAAAAATAAATGATAAGTTCTTTACATAGAGATGAAAATTTAGGTTTCCTTTGACTTCCTAAACATGGGAGAAAACAGGATAAAAACAGACTGCAATTTCAGCATTTGTCAATTCTGAAGTTTCACATCTCTATATAGAACAAAGGAATCTTCAAATTAAACCTAAAAATACTTGATTCAAATGAGACTCAGGTGGCACGTTATCAACAGTCTTCAGCAAAATGTATTATGTATATCACACAGAATCAAGAGTACCAAGTCATCAACATGGGCAAGACAGGAAGATCTTAAAAAAAAAGAGAAAAAAACAACAGACAGCTGGATTTGTTCATTGCTCCCAAAATATGTTGCAAACTAAATTATTTGTTTTGTTGTAACAAAAGAGAGCTATGCCATGCACATAAATCCCTTTTAAGATGAATACAGATCATGGCCACTTATCAGGCACTCCATTAATACCTCCACTAGCCATACCCTTGGAGAACAGAGAAGAGCTATCGCTGTCTTGAAATGGACCCTTGGACCCTTCATACTTACATGATTGTCAAAAATGTAATCTAGTGTTCCTGCTACAGATCTATGAATCTGGATTGCCATACTGGCAATCATGACAATTGTCAATCAAGTATAGTTATAGCAGCCATTTTTAAAGAGAGATCTTGTTATTGTTTTTATTACTCCATTGGCTTCCCAGGAAATCTAAAGCTGAAAATTAATCATTCACTAGTAAAATCTCTGGGAAGCATCACTTTGTTTTATCATCCTATGAGGGAAGTGCATCTTGAAAGATAGGCTATACAGTTTGGGACCCTGATACTCAGGAAAGTACCTCTTCCAGTATATGCCCACCCAAAAGATCTTCAAGAGGACTTTCCCCAGCATCTGAAGTACATTACGTGGAAATGAAGGAAGAAGTTTATTGTCATAGTATTCTGGCTCTACTAATTGTTACTCTTTTGAGACCAGCTTTTTATCAACATTACTTACCTTTCAGTACAGTGTAAAGCCTCAACTTTAATCTTGCACTAAAAACTTTACTTCCACATCTTAACTGTGACATCAGCCTTTAAATGCTTCTCTGTTAATGATACTGTTTACCACTACATGCTTAAACTAATTCATTATTAATTTTATTTGGTGTTATTGTTTTAGTTTGTTCTCTATACTGTAACTCACCATGAAATCCTCTGAATGGTAGCTGGACTATAAATATTTTAAATAAGAAAACACTAGCAATGTAACAAAACTATAAGAAAGATGGGATATAAACAAACGAACAAATGGTACAAAGTATAACAAAATATTTTCCCCTTGGGTTTATTTGGCATTCAGAAAGCATCTGGATTTTCTTCTTTATGACAATCCAATTGTACTAGCCCATTTTTGAGTTCAATAATATCTTTGTAAGCTTCCCAATAAATTGTATCTGAAGACTACAGGAAAATATCATTCTCAGTGGGGATTCAAATAACTGATTTTCTAATTATGCGATCATTTATATTTTAGCACAGAGGTCCCTAACCTTTTGGGTACCAGGGACCAGTTCCGTAGAGAGAGGTTTTTCCACGGACCGGCAGGTGTGTTGTTTTGTGTGCTGCTTGCATCCTGTGAATGGGGCTTTGCTTGTTTGTGCGGACCAGTTGCTGGCATGCCACGGGCCGGTATCAGTCCATGGACCAGGGATTGGGGACCTCTGCTTTAACAGACATGATTCTTTTATTTATTTTGCTGTTTAGATATGTTTCTTTTTCACCACAAGATGGTAAAAATATATTCTATATTGGAGGCACATAAATCAGCTACAACCAGAATGTTTCTCAGACTGAAGTTTGTCACTTGTTTTTATGCTTCTTCTGGGTTGGACATCTATGACCAGTATGACCAGATCAGGGCCTGATTTATCCAGACTAGGATACCTGCAAGGAATATAAGGCAGATGGAGCTGTTAATGTCTCTAAGGGTCTTGTTAGAATGACTTCCATTCTACGATGTACTGTACATTCCCCCTCCCCCACTCCATAAGGAGATAGAAGATATGGTACCTAAATTGTCAGGATACCAGTAGCATCTCTCTACACAAATTATCTATAATATGAACATAAAAAATTGCTTTGTGACTTAAAATTAATCATTTTAATATGGTATTAAATCACTGTTTGAATCAGTAAAGCCATGTGCCCTCTCAAGAGAAATAATTCAAGCAGTGAAAATGAATCAACAATCTGAAACGTTATATTTCTAAACTATAATATATGGACTAATGCATGAAACCTATGATTATCCAAGCAGTAGTTGAATATATCAAGGAGAGAAGCAACCTAGAACTAAGGAGAAACTTCCTGACAGTGAGAACAATTAATCAGTGGAACAGCTTGCCTCCAGAAGCAGTAAATGCTCCAACACTGGAAGTTTTTAAGAAGAGACTGGACAGCCATTTGTCCGAAATGGTGTAGGGTTTCCTGCCCGGGCAAGGGGTTGGACTAGATGACCTCCAAGGTCCCTTCCAACTTTACTACTATTACTATTACTATATTAAACAATTATACTAAATTGGTAGGATAAAGTTTGTTGGTAGGATAAAAATTATTCTTTATTTGGAAGGAAGTTTCTATTAAAATTAGCTAATGTGTTATGTTGAAAACTGCCCCATAGAATTATCTTAACCCAGAACGAAGTTAATAACATTCCTGCTATTACTATTACCATACTCTGCATGGTAACCTAGTCTTTTCAGCTCTCTATATACTCAAAATATAGGCATATAGAAGATTAAATTGCTTTTAAAAAGTTAGTCCAGATGATTATTCGCAGTATTTTTCTAGTCTAATTATAATTACAGATTTGGATAATCCAAAGCAAAATGCACAGAGCTCAAGCAGTGGATTTTGGTAAGGGCAAAAGAAATGATCTTCCAAAGAAAACATTTTTCCCAAAATAATTTCCTGTGAATTGAGATAATATTCTAATTCAGATATGCCATAATTGATAGTTACTGCAGTTGCTAGAAAGCATGGATGCTTTTAAAAAATAAATGACAAAGAGTTACTTGCATAGTGAATTCAATCCCTAAACAGACCTTTCTCTTCCCTTTCCTTCTCTGTTCAGTCCCCTTTTTTCCTCCTCATCTCTATCCAATTTTACTTCTCCTTTTGTTTTGCAATTCTCATCTTACCTTCCTCTTTGTTTCTGCTAGAAAAGGTGTGTGTTTTCATGGCTTCTATGTGTGTTGTATGTATGAGTTACATGTATATCCTAAATGCAAACTGGAATCAATAAAGTTGTATTAATTGTTATAGGCAATTATTCTGAATTAACTGTGTTTGTGTGTGTTGTATGTATATATCACCCCATATGAGTACCTGATATTCTACACTAACAGAAAGAAAAAAAAACCATAAAAATAATGAAGTATTCCACAGATTATCAAAAGCAACAACTGAAAAGTATATGGAGTACTAACAGTTTAAAATTGTGAAGTGTGTATCAAAGTTGTATAATGACATCTTTTATATTTAACATATGCAAGAAAAATGCTGAAGTAGAAGAAATTGAAATTAAAATCAACTGCAATGATATTATTTGATAGCTAGAAAAAAAGAAGGAATCTCTTCTTAGTGAAAGGTAAGATAAGACTTCAAAAACTTAAGCAGTTCTTTGTTTAAGAACCTTACGCAGAACCAGCACCTCCATTCAAACATATTACTTTGATTTTATTTTTCACTCCTTATACAGTTGAAATGGTTTGTTGTTTGTTGTTGTGATTGTTTGCCTTCATTCCAATGCTATTTCTCTTAAAGATACAAAATCTGCCAATAACTAAGAGACTGTGGCAGAACTGAGTTTATCCTGTTTAATATACTGTTGATTTGTATATGTAGATATGTTATATTTAACATGCAATTTCTCAAAGTCTTTAAGCAACTATTGGAAATCAACTGATTTAAAATATTGATCCATTGTCTTCCAGTAAAACTTCCTGCCTCTCTTTTTCAAATTTGGTTTTTACACAGGATCGATTTCTCATGTTATTCAGGAAAAAAAATGTATTGACTCATCAGTTAGAGACTAAAACCGCATAGCAGCTTTGAAGGCTAGAAATAAAGATATCTGTTAATTACAGTATGCCTGAAACATGAAACATGGCATGATTTCAAAGATGTTACATGCATAATATCCAAATAGGTCCAGAGAGATCACAAACATTCTCGTTCCAAAAATATATAGATTTTAAAGGCTTTGACTTGGTTCATTCACTCACAAAGGATAAGAAACATCTTTTTTTGTATTCAGTAATCCACATTTTTTGAAGATAAGGTAAAACATTTACAAGCCCATCTACCACAGTAGAATTTTTATAGATTCAGTGTTTACCTCATGAGTAACAATGTGTTCTCTTTCATCTTGTTTGCTACTACTACCTATATTAGCTTAAAAGCTACTTTCCTATTCCTTATTTCCAGAGGTGGGGAAGGATGGCAGGAGCAGTATCTTGAATCTAACCAAAGTTTTAAAATGAAGCTTCCTCCAAGAGTAGGAATACCTCAACTTACATATCCATTACTTCACAGTCAAAGTCCATTGTTACTATAAGCAATATCACTTTCAGTGTTCTAACTTTGTAGCCTACATTTCAATTGCTGTACTGAACATTATGCTATCAAAATAAACTTTGCCTCTACTTCGAGCAATTGTCCTGCATTCTTAATTAGGTAACCAGGCTTGGAACTGGACCAAGAAAATTCTTCTAACATGCCATTTAAAACTTTCTTCGTTATGTATTTGCTATTTAGTATGCTTGTTGTATTGCAAGGTAACTTTTACACTAGGAAACTGATCTTGAGAAACATTTAATCTACACGGAAGTATGACACATAATGTAGATGTTGTGTATATAAATGATGTAGATATTTAAAAAGGCACATATCTGCAAGAAACTGGAAAATAATAACCAGATACCATTATATTGTGAGAAACACATGTTCTACACAATGAACATAATATTTTGAGGCCTAAGAGTTGCAATGTACAAATTCATATTAGTAGAAACTCAGATAAAGCATTCAGAATAGTTAAGTCTAACAGCATACTTGAAATTGATAAGGAATATAAGTTTTGGGATTATGAAAGATACTAATTTTTCATAAGTAAGATAATTATTTTTATTATTGTTCTGATTAACTTTTATAACTACATTAACTATTAATATTGTAAGTTGCCAGAGTCATCTCACAGCAAGGTGAATGGCAAACAAATTTAATAAACAAATGAATGAATGCTCCTAAAATATTTCATAAATGTTTTTATTAGAAACTATCAATATATAACTTTTGCTGGAGAAACTTACTTAAATATTTTCAAACAGAAGCATTTTTTTTAAAATAGTATATTTCTTCTCAAATCAGAAGATACCCATAAAAGTATAATAGAATTTATCTTACTAGGAACTTAGGTTTTTTTTTTATTCAAAACCTAGAAAATGTACCTTTTTTCACATGCAGAAAAACATGCTCTGGGTTGTTTATTAGGCATTTATCAAGAAATCCATTACTGATTATTCTTCAGCAAAGGACACTAATATATTCTAATGTTAGGCAATTGGAGAAGAAGATTAAAAATTCATTTTATAAGCTAGAAATGCATATAAATCATATCAAAACATTTATTGCAGCAAAGCTGAAATCAATGCCTCTGTTCTCTGAACAAATGTGTTCAGAAATAATGAGAATTAAAAGAGAAAACTGGAAATTTAATGGCTTATTGTCTGAACAAATTTTATATCTGATATTTAGATCA
The DNA here is from genome assembly GCF_016545835.1 of Crotalus tigris. NCBI lineage: Eukaryota > Metazoa > Chordata > Lepidosauria > Squamata > Viperidae > Crotalus > Crotalus tigris. The sequence goes on along the minus strand of NW_024096625.1, from coordinate 4,665,731 downwards.
ATGATAGACAGTAAATCTATGCAGAAAGACTCTATTAATAATGAAAAATCAAATTCTCTTTATTGTTCACGTAATTCTCACAATGACCACTATTGAGTCTGAAATTTCTGTCATAAGTAATTGCAGTAATTAAGCAGGTTACCATGTGACTTGACTCAATTTAACAACAGATGTAAAGCAAGTCATCATAGTCATTACAGTGAGGGAAAAAATTATTTGATCCCCTGCTGATTTTGTACATTTGCTCACTGACAAAGAAATGATCAGTCTATAATTTTAATGGTAGGTTTATTTTAACAGTGAAAGACAGAGTAACAACAAAAAAATCCAGAAAAACGCATTTCAAAAAAGTTATAAATTGATTTGCATTTTAATGAGTGAAGTAAGTATTTGATTCCCTATCAATCAGCAAGACATCAATCAGGTGTCTTTTATACAAATAATGAGCTGAGATTAGGGAGTGCTCCTAATCTCAGCTTGTTACCTGTATAAAAGACACCTGTCCACAGAAGCAATCAATCAATCAAATTCCAAACTCTCCACTAAGACCAAAGAGCTGTCCAAGGATGTCAAGTACAAGATTTTAGACCTACACAAGGCTGGAATGGACTACAAGATCATCGCCAAGCAGCTTGGTAAGAAGGTGACAACAGTCGGTGCGATTATTTGCAAATGGAAGAAACAGAAAATAACTGTCAATCTCCCTCAGTCTACACTCCATGTAAGATCTCACCTTGTGGAGTTTCAATGATCACGAGAATGGTGAGGAATCAGCCAGAACTAATACAGGAGGATCTTGTCAATGATCTCAACGCAGCTGGGACCATAGTCACCAAGAAAACAATTGGTAACACACTACGCTGTGAAAGATTGAAATCCTACAGTGCCTGCAAGGTCACCCTGCTCAAGAAAGCACATGTATAGGCCCGTGTGAAGTTGCCAATGAACATCTGAATGATTCGAGGAGAACTGGGTAAAAGTGTTGTGATCAGATGAGACCAAAATTGAGTTCTTTGGCATCAACTCAACTCACCGTGTTTGGAAGAGGAGGAATGCTGCCTATGACCCCAAGAACACCATCCCCAGCATCAAACATGGAGGTAGAAACGTTATGCTTTGGAGGTGTTTTTCTGCTAAAAGGACAGGACAACTTCAGCGCATCAAAGGGATGATGCACGGGGCCATGTACCATCAAATCTTGGGTGAGAACCTCCTTCCCTCCGCCAGGGCTTTGAAAATGGGTTGTGAATGGGTATTCCAGCATGGCAATGATCCAAAACACACAGCCAAGGCAAAAAAAGGAGTGGCTCATATTAAGGTCCTGGAGTGGCCTAGCCTGTCTCCAGACCTTAATCCCATAGAAAATCTGTGGAGGGAGCTGAAGGTTCGAGCTGCCAAATGTCAGCCTCAAAACATTAATGACTTGGAGACGATTTGCAAAAAGGAGTGGGACAAAATCCCTCCTGAGATGTGTTCAAACTGGTGATCAACTACAAGAAACATCTGACCTCTGTGATTGCCAAGAAGAGTTTTGCCACCAAGTACTAAGTCATGTTTTGTGAAGGGTTCAAATATTTATCTCACTCATTAAAATGCAAATCAATTTATAACTTTTTTGAAATGTGTTTTCCTGGATTTTTGTTGTTGTTGTTATTCTGTCTCTCACTGTTAAAATAACCTACCATTAAAATTATAGACTGACCATTTCTTTGTCAGTGGCAAACATACAAAATCAGAAGGGGATCAAATAATTTTTCCCTCACTGTAAGTGAATCATATAGTCATTAAGTGAATTCATTCTCCCAAATGAGCTTTTTCTGTCAAAAACCAATAAAAAGAATTCCAGAAACCAATTAAAATAATTGCAAATCCTGGTCACATGACTGCGGGATGCTGCAACCTCTCATAAATGAGAGCTGGTTGCCAAGCATCTAAAATGCAATTGTGTGACCAGAGGAGTGCATGCAGTAGTAATAACTTCCAGGATGAGTAAACTATTTTTGGGGGGGATAGGGTCCATCTTCACTCTGAATAGTTGTAAATGTAACAGAGCCAGAATAAAGACAATGATAAAATAAAACAAAATTAAGTCCAAAGCAGAAATGTAATTTGAGAAAACGTCTCAGGTTTGATATGCCCTAGTTCTCATGAGGAAAAAGAGAGGAAGAGAGGAAGTACATTCAGACTTACAAGATTCTGTTACTATAACCATATAATAAAAGTAATATTAGCATTCATAACTTTGGTTTTGTAGTTTAGTTTATCTTGAAAGGCTAACAGTTGTGGATCACAGTCTACCATGCTGATACAGTGTAGACCAGAATCTTATTATAGTATACAGGTTCTTCTTTTATATTTTTTATACTCAATTATATCAACTAGAGATTCCTATAAGTCAGGAGTCTCCAACTTTTTTTATTCTATGGAGGGATGGCAGTGGTGGCTTTGGTGATTTCGGTGGTGGGAATGGTTTCCCACACGAAACCTAAATTCCATACATGCGCAAATGAAGCTTTGTGCATTTGCCTGTTTCTTTGATGGTCTAGTTCCCAACAGGCCACAATCCCATAGCAGGCCATTGCCTGGGGGTTGGAGACCTCTGCTGTAAGTGAACAGCAAATTTTAATTTCCTGAGAAATGCTAAAATGGAAGAGAAATCATGAAGACTAAATAAATTGGTACAATCGTTGATATTACAAGAAATCAGAGACAATCATCCATGGAACCGGGGAAAGATTTTGAACCACAACAGACTTTAATGGAAGAATACAAAACTTTTACAGACCTATTAGCACATATTGCTACAGTCTATAATCAATCATTTTCTTTATATTTCTTAATCATTTAATAAGGCCTATATCAGAAAAATATTGCAGCCTGAGAAATATATAATTAAAAAGGGCTAGTTATAGTATTTTTGTTCAATTGAATGCTAAAACATAGTTATAATATTGGCCAGGAAGCTACAGAAAACATTGCCCTCTATAATTCACCTATCACAGATTTAAAAATATAGATAAGTATTTAACAATATGCACCTAATGATTGGTATAATGATATCACAGCAGAGATATTGGAATCAGTTCATCTAATTTTATAGATACCTTTGACATGGTACATCCCCAAAGATACAGGATTCAAGTATATTTTATTCATTGGACCATAGTTTGGCCTCTTTGCACAATGGCATCTTGAACTTATTTTGTACAGATATTAAGAGGTCTAATTTATATGAGAATCCTTTTTTGGAAAGCCTATCACATAACTTCAAGATGAGCATTATCAGAAAGATTCTCTGGTCCACTTGTGACCTGAACATAAAAGTCTGTAAGGAAGAACTTTCCAATTGCTTACAAACAGATATTTTTTCTTATTCCATAAAAATATATTACATTATTGAGAGTACTTACATCTATACATGTATTTAAACATATTCAAATATATACTACTGTCTTGTTTATTTGTTTGTGGGGGGGGGCGGGAGACACAGAGTGATGTATAAGTAGCATACCTTTGTGTTCTGATAATCCCAAGTTTCCTCTATCTCTCATTTGATGTAGGTAGAAAGTCAAAACTTAATAGTTATCTTTTTAAACAAAACTAAAAATGTGTTTTCTGGGACAGCATAAAAAAAGCCAGTCAGAAAATAGTCCATAATGCATGTTTTAAACTTAATGGTTTTATTTATATCAAAATATTTTGCCTAAATAATTCTGACCATGCACTAAATAATTTGTGTGCCCTTTGTGTCCTATAAAAATCTTAACATGAGGCTTGATTTCCAAGTCCTAAGGACACTGGAAGGTGGCAGACAGTACTCAGATGTGATGCTATTTTTAAAAAATTACAAACATGTCAACATCATAAATTCCCTGGAAATGTCACACTGAAGTCTGATGATATTCTTTCCACTCAATTTTATAAACTTTTTTTTTTTTAACTCTAAAATCACACTGGCCTCCCCTTACTAATGAGGACTGGATGCATGAGAAGAGGAATCATTTGACTCTATGAAAGCAACAATCAATAATTTGAATATCTGAAGTATATGGTCGTGCACATGTGCACATATACACATATGCCCTGTGATCCGTAACTTCTGGAATTACCCACAAAATTGTTTAAGATGAGATAATTTTAACAAGATTTATACAAATAGAAAGAAAAGAACAGAAATTGTCCACCAATGCCTATATGACTCATCTGTTCAGCATTTCCTTATACAAAGCATGAAGCTTATCTAAAGAATTTAGTGATCCTCTTTTGGTACACAATATAGAGCATATCAGACCTTTGGAATGACACAGTTACAATTTGTGATGAAATGTGATCAAGTCGGATCCCACATTTTCTGGTATGGGTAGTATCAGAAACTCACAGAAGCTGCATGTTATTTTAGGGCAAAATAATGTAAGACGTGAGCTAGCATAAGCTCAAACTACTCTTTGTTCTTAAAGCGCCATCAACATACCAGACTTGTGTCTAGAATAAAATGCAATCAGTTGTAGTGCCTATTTTTCAACCGCTCAAAATAGAAAGCAGTTTTGTGGAGGAGTACAGGATTTTGTATCAGCATCAACTGAAGCATTTGTTACAGTTCACAAAATTGGCACAATTGTTCCCAAGTTTGCTTTTTATTTCTATACTATAAGAGCTTTTCATGATACTGTTCTTTCATTCCCAATTGATTTGCTGAAACTGGCAATATATGCTTTTCTTTCTTTTACATACATTAAGTTGGGAAAGTCTGGAAACTTTGTTATGCTGTGTTTGGAGGGGGTGAAGAAAGTGATGCATACTGTTAAAGGACTATCTCTGCAATCCTATATCCCAGGGGTTCCCAACCTTGGCAACTTTAAGACTTGTAGACTTCAACTATCAGAATTCCTCAGCCAGCAAAGCTGGCTTACAACCGTTCATTTAGTGACCATTCCAAATTACAACATCACTGAAAAAAATGACTTCTCACTATTTTTCACCCCTACAACTATTGCAGCATCCTCATGATCACATGATCAAAATTCAGATGCTTGGCAACTGATTCACATTTATGACGATTGCAGTGTCCCAGGTTCATGTGATCCCCTTTTGCAATCTTCTCTCAAGCAAAGTCAATGGGGAAGCCAGATTTACTTAACAACTGTGTTACTAACTTAACAACTGCAGTCGTTCACTTAACAACTGTGGCAAGAAAGGTCATAAAATGGGGCAAAACTCATTTAACTACTGGCTTCTAGCAACAGAAACCCAAGGATTCCAATAAAGTTGTATTGAAAGCAGTGGAATTTATTGGAAGAGCTGGATCAATTTTGTGTGGGATTACTAATGATCAATACCTTTGTCAGTTATAGTTGAAGGTGTTGATTAAAAGTCTCTTGGGAAGAACTGTTGTTTCAGCAACATACAAATGTTTTTTGAGACCTTATACAGGTTTGCTGATTTGATTTTCTTTTTTCTTTTTTTGTCTGATAAGCTGTTTTTAGCTAAGGTTGTATATTGTTATTTGCCTTATATGATACAATGCCTGAGTTCATATTGTAGAAAACCCAAATAAAATGCACTGTATTTTCTTATGAAATGTGAATCTGTAGCTTATGTCTCTTAAAGACAATTGCTAACTTAGCAGCTGGTGGTTTCCATGAGATGATAATGATAAGGATTTTATTGGGGTAGTGACCTGTGCATCAGAGAAGTCTGGCAAAGCCACAGCTGCTTCCACAGTAACAGCTGTGATTTACTACATGATATTCCTTCTCAACAAAATCCTCCTCTGAACCAGCACAGATAAATCAAGGTCAGAATCCAAAACAACATATTACTAGAAAATTCAATACATTTTAAAACAGTAAATTGAAAGTAGGCAAAGCTACTAGCAAAAAAATCACAATTTCAGATAATTTTCAGACTGGTGCCCCCAAATGACCATGCGATGATTTAAATATTGTAGTAGCATAACACATCTAGAGGACATCAAGCTGGAGAAACTGATGTATAACAATGTAAGAGTCTGAGTTATCAAGATCAAGAATTTTCTTCTTCAGCATCCATAGTGCAAAAAGAAAAAAAACCTTATTTATTCAGATGATCATGGCTATAACTCAAAGTCATGATGCATGCAGAAGTAAACAAACAGCATAATCATTCTACCTTGAATACACTGACTTATAGTTTTAGGAGTGATAAATGCAGCATGAAGTGAAGTGAAATAACTCTTCAGATGTATCTTTAATCCTTTCATTATTCATAAATATTATTATAGAATCCATGCTTTCTGGCTAAGCAAATAAAAAAATATGAGTATTCAGTTCATCCTAATATCAAATTACTATGTAAACGCCTTGCATTTTCAGATGTTACTATAAAAATAAGTTGCAATAAATAATTGATGTAATATGTGAGCTGAAAGGCATTTGTCCTACTAAATCATCTTTCATAACAAAACTTTGGAAAAATAGATCCTAGGTATTCATTTCAACATAAATTTATAGAATTAAAATGAATTAGAATTAGAATTAGTAGAGTAGCCATGAGGGAAAACATGTCCCTGTGTCTAGCTGTTTTGACACGCAATGCCATATAGTGGCATACTAAGGGAAGGAGTTGAAACAGTTTATGTCTAGGATGTGAACACATCTCCAGTAATTTATTAAAAAGGACCAGTTATTCAGCACAGGTTTTCAAACAATAAGGAATTACTTCATCTGGCCTTGGTGCTTTTCCAATCTTTTGTCTATGAAATAAACTTGGAGATAGGTGAAGGAAGTTAGTGTATCTGAGTATATTTACTTGTTTGCTGATTATGTATTATTTTACAAATAAATACATTTAATAGATTAAGAGGTTCAGATTTTCCCTAATGCTATCTTTGAAAGCATACATAGTTTATTATTTCCTTCTTAAAACCAAAGAAGACATTTCCTTGGTTTTCTCATAGAAATATAAAATCTATGGGCTGGAAGGGATCTTTCAGATCATCTCAACCACCCCTTCTAGCACAGAAATCTTCTGTTTTAGCATTATACTATTAACAATGCAGGGGTGAATAAAAATATAAAAATATAGAATATTTCTGCAGCAGCAGTTTATTTTTTCAGATTTTTTTTCTTTTGGGGCAGATGGAAACAGGTGGAATGAAATAAACCCTTTCCAAAATGATGCTGAGAATTATTAATGATTGGAGTGACCTATAAGCCCAGTACATTTTTAAAAGGTATTGGCTGTTCACTTTGTCATTAGAAAAGCATGGCCCTTATTTCCCTGTTTAGGTTTATATTCTGCTTTCTTACTAACAAACAGTAAGGATAAATCTGTTCAGTGATCATTAAATGGTTATTTCATGCAAGAACATATGAGGAAGAGTAAACAAAACAGACCAGAGATCTAGCCCACTTATAATTGCCTTAGCAATGCTAACCCCAAATACAGAAAAACACTAACAGAAGCTGAGACTAGGCTGAGCCCAAACACATTGTAAGCTTGGAGTCTCTACATCCCCATAAGTAACCCAACTTCAGCTTCCCTTGAAGTCCGTTGAATCTTATCTGGCACCAATTTTCCTTGACCATTAGTAGTTCAGATCTTGAATATAGGTAGCATGAAATAAACTTGTAGTACTTTAGAACTCTATCCCAGCTCCCAAGTTCTTGCACCTGACAAACATCTCCAGTAGAGAGAATATGGTGCTTCCCTTTGTTCCCTGAAACTCATCTGATTTTGTAAACTCATCTGATTTTAAACTGATCAACAGAGAATGGTGGAGAAAATGCAAAATGTTTTGGTCAATTATGTCATATAAAAAAGAACCAAAAATAATTGCTAGCAACAAAATGAATGGTATGAGTGGTAATATTAGAGCATTAAAAAAAACTGGCAATAGAATAGAAAAGAAACTATTCTTACTCTTCACCTGTACATGATTTTAAATGGGAAATTCATTTATTTTTATTTATTTATTACATTTCTAAACTGCCAATCTCACCTAAAAGACTTTGAGTGATTTACAACTGAGCATTTACAACAAATGGTATTTTTCTGATAATTAGGATTCATAAAAACCTAGGTGAAAAATGAAACTGAATTGCATTTGTCTACAGAACTTTCGTGCTTCCAGATTCTTTCAATAGCAGTTATTGAGGATTGAAAAGAGGGGGTTTTTGCCACTTCATTACCTGGTAGTAAACCTTTTTTGGAAAAAAGTCTGCTAGACAAATACATCTGTAATCCACCAAACCTTTTCTTATTCTTTTGTTTCAAAGGATGTGTAGTAGAGACCTTGAAAATATGTGAGCAAGGTCTGACTTTTTAATGTATATATAGGTGTCTCAGTATGAGCAAAAAAGAGAGACAGACAAACAAATGGACTCAGTGAGATATGACATGAAAGCAAAATCCCATCTTAATACTGATTTTTTTTACTATTGAAGTAACTTATGAAACACATGAGCATTATAATCAAGCTGATCTAAAATCGCAGAATGTTAATTTTTAATTGTGTTGTGAATACACAAAGGATGATTATAAATATGAAGCTTGTACCAAGATTAGCAGTTGATATCATTCTGAGAAATCATATATTTAATCTACATTCTAGAGAAATGGAAATAAATAATAAATTTTTATACAAGAACAGATTTAGGGAGAGATTCTGATCCCTGGATTGCTTTATTATTTATGTTCTTTATTATTTTGTTCAATTAATTCAAGAATATATTTTTTTCTACTGAAATATACAAGGTAGTTCCTTTAGAAAACATTTTTATATGGTTACTGAAAACAAAGGAGGAAAATAAACATCAGAAGGAATTTCCAATAAAAATTATCTATTATACATAACTAAAATATTATAGTGATTCTCTAATTATATGTTGGAAACATCTCCCATTATTCATAATCAACATGGCCAATGCTTAGCTTATGGAAGTTCTAGTATAACACCATCACATAAAACAAATATATAAGAAGCATTGTTTTATAAGCAATAAAGTACAACAGCAATTTTTATATACAGAACAGAACTGGAAGGGACCTTAGGAGTCTTCTAGTCCAGCCCCCTGCTCAAGCAGCAAACCTATACCATCACAATCAAGTGACTGTCTAGTCTCTTCTTAAAAATCTCCAGTGATGGAGCACCTATGATTTTTGGAGGCAAGCTTTTTCACTGATTAATTGTCCTCACTGTAGGGAAGTTTCTCCTTAATTCCAGGTTGCTTCTCTCTTTGATTAGTTTCCAACTATTGTTTCTTATCCTGCCCTCTGATGCTTTGGTGAATAACGTGACCCCTCTTCTTTGTTGCACCCCCTCAAATATTAGAATACTATCATATCTCCCCTAGTTCTTCTTTTCTTTAAACTAGTCAAACCCAAGTCCTGCAGTTTGTCTTCTGGGGTGTTAGCTACTCTTGTAAGTTTGGTGTCCTCTGCAAATTTGATGAGTTCCCCTTCAATTCCCTCATTTAAGTCATTGATGAAGATATTGAAGAGTACTGGGCCTGAGAGAGAAACTTGTGGTACCCCACTGCTTACTTCTGTCCATGTGGATATAGTGCCATTGAGGACTACTTGTTGAGTACGGTTTGCCAGCCAGCTACAGATCCATCTGGTGGTAATGTTGTCTAGTCCACCTTTTTCTAGCTTACCAAGAAGTAGGTTGTGGTCTACTTTATCAAATGCCTTACTGAAATCTAAGTATACTATGTCCACAGCATTTCACTGGTCTACTAGTTTAGTCACTTTATCGAAGAATGAAATTAAGATTGGTTTGGCATGATCTGTTTTTAACCCGTGCTGGCTACTAGTTATAACTTTGTTTGTTTCTACTTGTTTGCAGATTTGTTTTTTGATTATATTTTCTAGGATCTTCCCGGGTATTAAACTGATTGGTCTGTAGTTTCCTGGGTCTGTTTTTTCCCCTTTTCTTGAAGATGGAAACCACATCAGCCCTTTTCCAATCCTCGGGTACTTCCCCAGTTCTCCAGGATTTATGAAATATGTGGTGCAATGGTTCTGAATAACATCTGCCAGCTCCTTCAGGACTCTAGGATGCAATCAGTTGGGTCCCAGTGATTTATACTTGTTAAAGTTGGATAGGTGTTCTCTTACCATTTTCTTGCTTATTTTAATTTTTGTTTCTAGTTCATCTTTCGCAGTGATTTTTTTTGGTATGTTGGGCTATAGGTTTTTTTGTGTGAAGACTGATGCAAAGTATGAGTTAAACAGCTCTGCTTTCTCCCTGTTGCCTGTTATTTCCTTGCCATCTTCTCTCTTTAGTGCAGAGGTCCCCAACCTTTTGGGCACCAGGGACCGGTTCAGTGGAGAAAGGTTTTCCCACGGACTGGAGAGTGCGTGGTTTTGTTTGCTGCCTGCATCCCACAGATGGGGCTTTGCTTATTTGTGCAGACCAGTTGGTGGCATGCCCCGGCCATTACCGGTCCACAGACCGGGAGTTGGGGACCCCTGCTTTAGTGGACCTACAGTTTCTTTGACTCTTTTCTTGTTAATATGTTGGAAGAAACCTTTTTTATTATTATTATCCTTGATTTCTGTTGCAAGTCTTTGTTTGTTCTGAGCCTTTGCTTTCCTGACTTCATCTTTGCATGTTCTGGCTGGCTGCTGATAATTGGCCTTAGTTATATGCCCCTCTTTCTATTTTTTGTATTTGTCTTTTTTTCTTTCAGTTTGTTAGAGAAATCTTTGTGCAGCCATGCTGGTTTCTTCTTGAATTTCTTGTTTTTCTTTTTCAGTGGTATTGTGCTGGTCTGGGCTTTTATGATCGCATGCTTCTTTGTTTTCCCCTTTTAGAATTTTCATCCATTGAATATTTCCTAGATTCTCTCTAAGTTTGTTAAAATCAGCTCTTTTGAAGTTTAAGACACTGGTTGGACTGTTTTTTATTGCTAGTGTTTGCATTATATTAAATTCCAGTTTGATGTGGTCATTTTCACCCAAAGTTCTGGCAACTTTAACTCCCTCTATCACTTCTTCTCTGTTAGTAAGGATTAAATCCAGTATAGCTTTATGTCTAGTTCCCTCCTCCACCTTTTGGATGACAAAGTTGTTGGCTAGGTTGGTTAGGAATCTGTTTGATCTCCCGCTCACTGCATAGTTTGTTTGATATCTGAATAGTTGAAGTCTCCTATTACTACTGTGGTATGCTTCCTACATACATTTGTTAACTGGTTGGCAAAGAGTTTATCTATTTCTTCTGATTGATTGGATGGCCTGTAATATACACCTATGGCAATATCACTTTTTTCTCTTTTATATTGACCCATATACATTCTGGAGAGATTTTATTTTTGATCATGTGCATTTTTGTAGATATGTTGTGTTCTCTTACATATAGTGCAACTTCCCCTCCTCTTTTTGTAGACCTATTTCTTTATGAAACCTATTTTTATTAGCTTCAAAACATACAATTTCTTTATTACTTCAAGATAATAAAATACTGTCTTCAAATTATAAAGAAATGGTGTTGGTCCTTTACAGGGCTTTTTTTGTCATAGAATGCCAAGAATGGAATTCCGGCACCTTTTTGGGATGGAACCTTGTAGGGTAGGCAATGTGGGTTGTATGACGTGTGTGAGTTCCGGCACCTTTTATTTTTTACAAAAAAAGCACTGATCCTATATAATAAATGAAATGGCTACCTAATTAAACACTGGAGTCTTGCTGGTAGCTTGCTAAAATTTTGATAAATTAGAAGCCCATTGCAAAAACTCAGCAATAATTTCTAATGATGCGGCTGTTCAAATAATCTGTTTTTCTAATACCGTATTTTACAGCGTATAAGACGACTTTCTAAACCCTGAAAATCTTCTCAAAAGTCCGGGGTCATCTTATATGCCAGGTAGCTGTTCTCTGAATTTAAAACCAATCTGCCCTCTAGTGGCCAGCTCTATTTTTTTTTTACAGAAATAAGCACTAACACAGTGTATTTACTTCTTATACCTATAGCAGCAGTCATGAATATATGGAAATTTTTTTGATTCAGCAAATCAATTGATTAAGAAAGATACTGGTCAAAGGAAAAAGATCAAAGTGAAAATTAAGAAAATAGATGATGTGATCTACCAGAGAGAATATTTAAAAAAGAAACATTTGTTTGAATATGGTTAAAGAAACAGAAAAGATTCTGAATATATATGTCATTCTAAGAGAGATGAATTCCTTAAATAATACTGTATGCTTTCCCCCCTTTTATTTTATTTCTTGATATAAGTAATATAATACTGGTGAAATAGCCTAGATGAAGTAAATGTTTTAGATAATTAAATGTGTCTGAATTTAGGGAAATTATAATGTATAAAAAAGAAAAAAAATGTTTTGAATAAGACTAAAGGATTAGCTGACTAGGCACATTAAATGGAATATTTAAAGATTAAATATATTTTATCAAAATAATAAGAACTATATTATTTCAAGGTTTGCAAAGAAGACATTTTGGAGAAAAGGGGAAATCAACTAAATGTACTATGTGGATTATAGATTATAGAAACCAATTGTTAATGATTTTTCTTTACAAATGTAAACCCAGCAAACACACAGTTTACCAACTATTAAGTGATTTATGTTTTAAAAAATCAATCAAATATATGGGGAAAAAATACCAGCTGAGATCAGGAAGCATTAGGGAAGCAGTGGTGGGCAACACTCGCTTTCTAGCAGCAAAGGAATGGAGCTCCTATTGTGCTCATCTATAAACAGAAATTCAGTATTGTACCGTATTTTCCGGCATATAAGATGACTTTCTAAACCCTGAAAATCTTCTCAAAAGTTGGGGGTCGTCTTATATGCCCAGTCGTCTTATACGCTGGAATATACGGTATATATTTTAGAAATATGCATCCAGGTCATTTTAGGTGAGGCAAGGTGAGTATAAATACATAAATAAAATCACATAAGCATTATATAACATTATCTACTTTTCATATTTAAAATATAACTATTCTTTTAATAATAAACATATTTCTTCCTAGGCTGAGTCTAATTTTCCAAACAGAAGTAACTTATGAAACACATGATTTGCCCTAGGACTATTATCACATATAATCACATATATACATCAGCCCATTTTTCTGTAAAAAATTTTTTAAAATAAATGTGTGACATTATTCTTGTTTCAAGTAAACAAATTCTCCGGCAAACACTCTGCTAAGAATGAAATATTAATATTATGATTTACAAGAGAATGATAGCTGTGCCAATTGCACAAGTATTTAAGTCTTAGATTTGTTATATGATGCCATGCTGGTATAAAACATTGTCCAAAATTTATGATAGAGTTATTGATATTACATACTCAATACATCACATTGGTTCTCTGAAATAATCATATGGCCAGGACTTAATATACTATATATTTAGTTCATGTTCTTCACAAATCTAGAAGGTTGTAAACAAATATTAATATAGCTTTTTATTTACCTGCCGACTTCCTTGTTTAGAAGAACAGCTGCTAGTACTTCTTGAAGGTGACAAGGCATTCTGAGACACCCCCAGATTCTTTTCTTCGGTCATGATTGTAAAAGAAAATTCTTCTGAATCAAATCACTTACAACAGCATTAGCAGCATGGGAAGAAACAGAAGAGAAAGAACAAAGTCATTTTTTCCCCACATACATTCCAATGGCATTCTTAGCACTCAGCGGAAATTCCTAAGAAAGGGGAAAAACCCAATATATACATGTCACTTGATAGTAACACAAACATCAGACAAGAACTATGTTTTTCTAGTAAAAAAACCTCAATAGATTTGAAGAAGCTATGAAATTATATTTCAATGAAAAATTATATGTTGTCATAATTTTATTTATTTCTTTGAAGACATAAAAAAAACTATGAGAACCAGAAAATATAATATTAGGGAGAAGATTTGCCTAATATTTAGAAATAGTCTTCCTGAGGATATTCCTTTTCAGACTGTTTTATTAATAAGCACTCTAGTTTCTATGAATGATCTGTGGTTTATCTAATTAGATGCAATCAAGTCAAGTCAGGTTTTGTGATTACAGGGACAATTAAGGTCAAAATATCAAGAGCAATAAGCTTAGGTCCTTATCCATTCTTTTTGTTTTCCCTGTCTCTCATTTTTTTTCTAATCTATCATCATCTCATTAAATTATATGAGTTTCTGTTTGCTGAACATTGCCTCAAGTCAGCCTTTATTCTTCCACTAAAGACTGATTGGTTCTTCTTGGAGTCTGTTGCACTTTGTCCACAATTCAAAGGATCTATCTTCTTTCTCTCATTCTTTTATGACAGTAAACTGCTATAGCTATACATTGATATTGAAAATATCTTTGCTAATAGTATATTTGCTTCTTTAAGGAAGCAAATATACTACCACTTTCATTTCTTTATCACCATGTATACTTTTATTCAGCGTGGAGACTGAAATTACTTTTGTCTTAACATTTAACATTCACCAGGAATTCTCTCTTTTCATTCTTACTTTCAGAATTAGTTATTCTAAGTTGTAATTACTTTCAGTTAACAGAATAATTATCTGTTTTGGCCTCCAATTATGGTTCCATTTGTTAACTCTTCCGATTCTGCCAGCCTTATATTGATTGCCAAACAGTTATAGTGACAATATGATAATCATCCATCCATCTCTGACTTTTCTGCAACTTGCATGTTCATTTGGCTTTCGTTTCTTAATGTATGGATTTATTTTTCTTTGTAATAGCTTAAAGAAAACCTTAAGCCTTAGGAATCAGCACAATAATTTAATAATCTGCATAGTTCCTTCAGGTCTTTTCTTTGATATATACTGTATACTAATCCTTTTCTATCTTTGGGTCATGCAGTCTTATTCCATACTGCTTATAGTTATTAGTACATTATTTCTTCTCATGCAACTTTTTCATCAAAATGTTAATTAATTAACCTTTTATGGATGTACATTTGCTGAATCTTAAACCTATGAAACAACATGAAAGCATTAAAGTGCCATAATGAATGGCGAAAAATTCATTCAAATAAACTTCATACAGATGTGTGTGCATAAACACGCACGTGCGCGCGCGCACACACACACACACACACACACACACACAACCACAAACATATACACAAACAGAAAGAGAGAGAGAGTCATAAAGTATTGGATCTGTTGCCTAATAAGATTGAATGTCTCAGTTTACACTTACTATTGAGTCTGGTAGGAAAACAGTAAACAGTAGTCAAAAATTGCAGCCTATATCTGAAACAGAAACTTTACTAGCAGACCCTTCTTTCCTCTGAGAATTATCTGAACTATGATACTGTAACCATGGAAACAGATTCTAGTTACGATATGAAGGCAGTATTAAAACAAAACAATACCTTTCACAACTCAAAGGGGAAAGAAGATGTTTGGGACTATACTATATCGAAGGGAATCTCAGGTACAGTGGGAATTTCCAAATAGATGTTTTGAAACACTTTGGATTCTGGGCCTATTAGTCTAATACGTTTGAGGGAACAGAATAAAAGCTATTATTTGATTGTTTTATTTGCTGTGGTTTATTGGATACCACAACAAAGCCAGTTTCAAGCTCCATATTAATACAATATTATAAAGTGTTATTTTAGAATTTTCTCTTAAATTGTAACATTCTAGGAAGCTCATGCTATAGTTCAGCTGCAATTATCCATGAAAGGGAGTTCCTGTCTTATCTCATTTTCCAGTTATATAAAATAGCGATTCAAATTCTCTATAACTCTTTTCAACTGGTCATAGACTAACACCTGATTTATTAAAGTTGGTTTTCTTTAAATGCTGAAACTTTATTATTTGCACAATAACAACTGGAGAATATTTTCTGCTGGGCAGCTGTACTTTTAAACATATATTTCCTTTGATTCTCCTAACAATTCCTATTTATCTTCCATAATAAATGATAATATACTTATGGCAAGTAGGAAATCCTGTCACATCTACTAATATGTCACTTGAATGAAAGCATGCATATACACACAGAGAAAACTCAATAATGTTGTAACTTTCCTGGCAGGCTTGCAATACAGCAGAAAATAAAGAACACTTTAATGACGTACAATATTTGTAGTTCAGGACCCAGTAAAACTAATCTGTGTGTATAATGTACCATTGAGTTCATTATCATTGCTCAAGATCCTATATCTCCAAGTGCACAAAAGATTCTTCTGAAAATGTCTAAGTATAGATAATCCTCAACTTATAGTCTATCAATCAAAAAGTGCCACTGAAAAAAAGTGATTTATGACCAATTTTCACACTTATGCCTGTTGTAGCATCCCAATGGTCACATGATCAAAATTTGGACGATTGGTAACTGGCTTGTATTTATGTCGGTAGCTGTGTCCTGGAATCATGTGGTCACCTTTTACGATCTTCTGACAAGCAAAGTCAATGGGAAAGTCAGATTCACTTAAGAACTATGCTACAAACTTAACAATTTCAAGGATTCACTTAACATCTGTGGCAAGAGAAGTCGTAAAATGGGACTGAACTCACTTAATAACTGTCTTGCTTAGCAACAGAAATTCTGGGCTCAATTGTGGTTACAAGTTGAGGACTACTATATAGATGAGAATTAACCCAAGTACAAATGACAAACTTATTCTCAATTAATTGATCAGCTTCTGTCATTCTCCAAGTCTTATTTTTATGAGCTAATTCTGCTTTTCTAGTTATTCTAAACTCAATTAATAAGAATTTGCATTAGTGCTTCTGAATATTTAATAATAAAAGCAACAACAAAAACAGCACTGCCTCTCTGTGTTTATGAATTATTCCTGAAACAGATAAAAATTCTTTAAATCTACTGATAGATTTTGCACAACCAATAAAGAACATTTTTGTTTTGTAAAGAAGTATTAAGTGCTGCTGGGATTTATTCTGTATGCACAGACAATAATAAGAACCCAAGATTATATTAGGAGTAATTCATAGAAATTGCCCTCCAAATAAATGTTAAGTTGTGACAGGAGATGTGTTTTATATTTTAGTTTATTATTAACTTGGCCTAGGATATTCACAGTTTCCCAGTTGAAACTATGATTGAGTCTGTCTGTGTTGTGAAATTAAGGAATCTCCATCATGTCTTCTGACTGCTAATCTTCTGTCTGTCTGTTCTACATAATGGCTGTTATAGTTCTTATAATGAATATTATAGATCCTTTTTAGACCAAACTAAATATAAAAAGAGAAGAAAAAAGAGTGCCAGTTTGGTGTAATGGTTAAAGTATCAGGCTAGAAATTGGGAGACCGGGAGTTCTAATCCTACATTTGGCATTAAGACAGATGGGTAACTTTCAGCCAGACACTTTCTTTAAGAAGGCAGCAATGGCAAACCATTTCCAAAAAACCTTGCCAAGAAAACTGCAGGGACTTGGCCAGGCAAGATCTAAAAATCAAACAAGATTGAACAAAAGGGGGAACAAATAAAAACACTAGATAATTCCTGGAAATTTGACATTTAGGCAAATCAGACATAACTGACATATTAGGTAAACCATATTTGCACACCCTTCAAAAGAGACAATAAAAAAGATAAGAAAGAAATGGAAAAAAACCAGAACACGTCCGTTCCAGCAGCCAACATGGAGATTAACAGGAATTACTATTAGACAAACAATCTTAAAGAAAACGAAATCTTAATCAAGGAATTAACATGGAGAAATGCACATGGAGAAAACTACCCACACTTAAAGACCAGGCTACACTCACCAGCATGGATGATATTACCTAGTCAGGTAATGAAATGTCTGCAAGCAAACAAGCAAATCAGAGAGTACCAAAGAGTCCATAGTTTAATCCTGTGCTATATATATTCTCTTCTACTGGAGTGAGTGAGAGTGTAATTCATCAATAATTTCAAGGAGATACTACATTATTCTGGAATCGCTTTGCCATCACCGTAACAGAATTTGATTTCTACAATCTGTTGCACTATTTTTATATACAATGATGTGCTTTTACTCCCAACAGATTCCACATTCATCCTCTTGGAATGAAATATTAGAAAAAGTGGGCAGCAGAGTTGCCATGGAGCATTTATACATTTTTGCTGTTGCTTAGCACTTTCTATGGTTCTTTATAAACTATGGCTCATCTCTAACCTAGTAATTATCCATTTTATTTTTAGAATATACAAAACAGTGCCTATAAATACTACCTACTTTGTCATTCAAGCAATCTTCCCTAAACACTACCAAAAAGAAAAAAAAAAGGAAAAGAAAACAAGCTCATTTTCTATTATTGTCTGGCAAGTATTTTAAGTCCTTAGCACATTTTTTTTCACTATTCTGAAACAATATATTTCTCATGTGATCCACATGACAACCATAAAACTATTTTGTTGAAAGGTTTTGACTTAAGATCCAATTGGGAAAATGTAACAAAAAATTCAGTGGCTCGCTCTCCCCCCCCCCCCGTTTAAAGCAAGAGAAATTGACCTGAATAAAGTACCTAAGGAGAAGCGATTTTTCAAAATATACAAATCCTCAAGATTTCACATTAGCCCTAATCCAGGGTCAATTCAGCATTCTGTTTTCACATAGCAAATTAGTGAGAGGCAGCATTGTAACACTTTATGATTGGAAGAAGGAAGCCTGATTCTTACATCATTCAAGATTACTTATGCTCTAATTTTAAAAACCAACATTTTTAGCTTCTTGGACAAATCTTTGGTATTAATTTGCATCTAGGATCATTTTTGAAGACTTCTGAAGGTTGTTTAGCGTCTATGGCTAATTCTAAATAGCTCTAGTTTACTAACAAGAACAGAAAAGTATAAAATATTATAACTGTGTTACAACAGCTGCCCTGCATCTCAGTTGGCTCGTTGGTACAATTCTAAGTGCTCATCTTTATTTTTCAAACTGTTTATAACTCTGTACTGGGCTATATTCTCATTTATATATATATCTGCCATATAAGAGAGGCAACAATCAGGAACAGGATTTTCACAACAGTGGAATCTGAAGTTTGGAATGCCATCCTAGTCAGCTTCATTCATTAGAAAAGCAAAACTGTTTGAAATAATTAAGTATAAATTTAATGTATATAAAAAAATTAAATTATGAAAGAGTTTAAAGTTCTGAAAATAAAGTAAGGCTTACTGCCAGTTTATCAACCATGACTGCTGAGAGTATTTGTCAAAAATGCTGTGAGATAAGACCCTCCGCCAGAAATTTACCACTTTCTAAACTCCTAAAAACAGTATATTTTTAAAAGTATAATTAAATTGAATTGAATACCTCAACTATTACATGTTCATTACTAAAGTTTGATTGCTCTCTTTACTGAGAGCAAAAGAGACATAGAGAATTCTCTCCCAAGTTCAGGTATTCACACCAGCTGTTTGTCAGAATAATGAATTTGTTTGCTCTACTTGGGTTATCTGTATACACCATATACTTTTAATCAAGCATGTTTCCTCAAAACGGATCAACAGCTGCCCCTCATCTCTTGCATTAAAAACTTCCTTTGGAAAACATTTTGTATCCTTTATTACTCATAAATAAAGCAGCCAGCTCTTTCTTTTATTCAGTAGTTACAGTTAGTTATATTACTGCAGCCTTTGAATATTTTATAACCTTTCTCATTAGTCTGAAAGGAATGAAAACTCAGATAGCATTACTTCTAAAAAATAATTAGATTTGGAAAATCCCTATAGCAGACATGTCAAACTTGCAATGTCACGTGACTTCGCGCAACGTATCGGAGCTTTTTCGCTATTGCCGGCAATGGGGTGGGCACGGCTCCAGTATGATGAAACTGGCCCGCGGGCCGGCAGTTTGACACCCCTGCCCTATAGGAATAAGATGATAGACTGACTTATTTACAAATCAATTAATCTTGTTATTCTGGGAAAGTTGCATACATGGCCAAGAGAAACAATGTAATGATTCTGAGCACAGCCATGAAATAGAAAATATAGGAAAAGTAAGCTATTTGAGGGTGAGGTAAATAAGAACAAGAGTCAGATAAGGGATTAAGTTCCCTTATAAGGGATAAGGGATCCTGTTGAGGAAGCTGCTTTACATAAAAAAAAAAAAATCAGAGGCAATATTGAAAACAAACCAGCAATTTTTGGAACCATGTCTCTCCCCTCCCCTCAGCTGTGCACAGACTTGCAAAGACAGGATACAGGGCAATAAATTATCCATGATATCTATGGACAAGCAAGAAGGTTCTCTCTCTCTCTCTCTCTCTCTCTGTGTGTGTGTGTGTGTGTGTGTGTAGAGGAAATAGAGTTTTTGGAAGAATAAAATCTCTACACTTATACCACAAAACAGGGAAAAAAATATTGTTAGTTACTCCCACTATCCAGAAAGGGAAATGCCCCCAATTTCCAATTACCCATACTTCCCTATTTATTTCTTAGCTACAAAGCTATGTTTGACAGGTTTGAAAAGAGACAACGCCTTAAACTGTGATTTAGTATTGATGTAGGAACTTGATTATTATTATGGCTCTGATGTAACATTTAATTTAAAGTTGTTAGGATAAGCTCTGGCATCCATGAAAGTGATGTTTTTATATATGTAGACTTAAGTCTTGTTTGTATCTTACCTAATTGAAATATGGATGACATGACTGCAGTTCTTCCCTTTCAGTTTCAATTTTTTTCCTTCTATAATACTATAGATTAAGAGTAATGTTGTAGAATGGATCAGTGGTTCTCAATCTGTGGTCCCTGGACCTTGGGGGGGAGATGTCATCATAGGGGTTTGTGAAGGCTTGAAGAAATGTTATGATTTAAATCTTGAGTTAAAGTCTTGGGGGTATGTGACCGTAGTCCTTGGCCACAAAAAGTACTTAAAGAGGATCTGTGGTGAAGGAAAGGTTGAGAACCACTGAGACTTTTGTTAGAGTTATTTAACAGCATACTGTAACGCTAAAATATCTCTTTCATAGCATTTTACGAAAAAAAGGCTAATTGGAAAATATGAAACAAAAGACCAATAAAAGGAGAATGAAATGAAAGACAGAGTACCGTATTTTCCGGCGTATAAGACAACTGGGCGTATAAGACGACCCCCGACTTTTGAGAAGATTTTCATGGTTTAGAATAGTGGTTCTCAACCTTCCTAATGCCGCGACCCTTTAATACAATTCCTCATGTTGTGGTGACCCCCAACCATAAAATTATTTTTGTTGCTACTTCATAACTGCAATTTTGCTACTGTTATGAATCGTAATGTAAATATCTGATGTGCAGGGTGTATTTTCATTGTTATGAATTGAATATAATTAAAGCATAGTGATTAATCACAAAAATAATATAGCAATGCTCGCTGGAGAAGCTTACTCTTCCTTGCTCAAAAATGTTGGGAGGGAAGGAAAGGGAAGGAAGGAAGGAAGGAGATTGAAGGGGGAAGGAAGGAAGGAGACAGAGATTGAAGGGGAAGGGATGGAGATGGAGATGGAAGGAAGGAAGGAAGATTGAAGGGGAAAGGAGATGGAGAAGGAATGAGATTGAAGGGGAAGGAAGGAAGGAAGGAAGGAAGGAAGGAAGGAAGGAAGGAAGGAAGGAAGGAAGGAAGGAAGGAAGGAAGGAAGGAAGGAGAGAGATTGAAGGGGAAGGGATGGAGATGGATGGAAGGAAGGAAGGAAGATTGAAGGGGAAAGGAAGGAGATGGAGGAGGAAGGAGATTGAAGGGGGAAGGAAGGAAGGAAGGAAGGAAGGAAGGAAGGAAGGAAGGAAGGAAGGAAGGAAGGAAGGAAGGAAGGAGAGAGATTGAAGGGGAAGGGATGGAGATGGAAGGAAGGAAGGAAGATTGAAGGGGAAAGGAGATGGAGAAGGAAGGAAGATGAAGGGGAAAGGAAGGAGATTGAAGGGGGAAGGAAGAAGAAGGAAGGAAGGAAGGAAGGAAGGAAGGAAGGAAGGAAGGAAGGAAGGAAGGAGAGAGATTGAAGGGGAAGGGATGGAGATGGAAGGAAGGAAGGAAGATTGAAGGGGAAAGGAAGGCGATGGAGAAGGAAGGAGATTGAAGGGGAAAGGAAGGAAGGAGAAAGAGATTGAAGGGGAAGGGATGGAGATGGAAGGAAGGAAGGAAGGAAGATTGAAGGGGAAAGGAAGGAGATGGAGAAGGAAGGAGATTGAAGGGGAAGGAAGGAAGGAAGGAAGGAAGGAAGGAAGGAAGGAAGGAAGGAAGGAAGGAAGGAAGGAAGGAAGGAAGGAGAGATTGAAGGGGAAAGGATGGAGTTGGAGATGGAAGGAAGGAAGGAAGATTGAAGGGGAAAGGAAGGAGATGGAGAAGGAAGGAGATTGAATGGGGGAGGCGCTGCCAAGGACGCACAAGCAGCTCCGCAAAATTGCCCAGGGAGAGGGGGAGGCTTTGGCGGAGACTCTGGTGGAGAGCCAAGCGGCGGCACATCCGGGGCCTCGGAAGCTGCATGGAGGATCCGTGCGCCTCGGAGCTGCCGGCCGTCCTCTCACACCTGCCAAGGGATGGAGATGGATGGATGGATGGATGGATGGATGGAAGGAAGGAAGGAAGATTGAAGGGGAAAGGAAGGAGATGGAGAAGGAAGGAAGATTGAAGGGGAAATGAGATGGAGAAGGAAGGAGATTGAAGGGGGAACAAAGGAAGGAAGAAAGGAGAGGGAGATTGATGGGGAAGGGATGGAGTTGGAGATGGAAACAAGGAAGGAAGATTGAAGGGGAAAGGAAGGAGAGATGGAGAAGGAAGGAGATTGAAGGGGAAGGCGCTGACAAGGATGCAAAAGCAGCTCCGCACAATTGCCCGGGTAGGGGGGAGGCTTTGGCAGAGAGCCTGGTGAAAGCCAAGTGGTAGCACATCCGAGGCCTCAGAAGCTGCGCGGACGATCCTCGCACCTCGGAGCCGCCGGCTGCCCTCTCACACCCGCCAACCTGGAGCCCCCCATCCTCATCCCGGCATCTCTTGCCCTCTCCCAGCTGCCACCCAGGACTTGCCCACCCCTCCAGCCTCCTGAGCACCATCGCAGCGGTGGGGTCGTGGGAGCCCCTTTCCACGCTGCGCAGCCCATTGCACGCAAGAGGGGCACGGCCGGAGCGCCAGCTCCCGCTCGGAAGGCACCACTTCTCCCCTCCTGGCCCGGCTGGCTGGGCTCCAACGCACATGTGGGCATCACTACCACCTCGCCCTCTTCTCCGCCCCCTGGCCGCTTCCAAGGCCTGGAGCCCGGTGAGCTGGGAAGGAGCCGCTCCTGCACAGCAGCCCCATGGCCGCACATGGCACAGAGGGCCAAGGCAGCCTCCAACGGTGAGGGAGGCTGGCCGGGCGGTGCGGGGGAGGCTCCTGCGCAGCATGGAGGGCGGCTGGTGGCGGAGCGCAGCTGGGCAACCAGAAGGTGTGGAGACCAGCTTGGCGCTGCAGCTCAGCTCAGCTGGCAGCAGTGGAGCAGCCCAGCGCCAGCAGCGGCCCAGATCTGGCTCGGCCGCTGAGCTAGTCCAGGGTGGCGTCAGGGGTGTCTGCAATGGTGCTGCGGCGGCAGGAGCAGACGTTGTCAGAGGAGAAGGGCGCCCTGGAGGCGGAGGAGCCAGAGGAGGAGAAGAAGGGTGGTGGCAGTGGCAGCCGGATAGAGGAGCGGTGTCTCAGTTTCCAAGACCATCGGAAATATGTTTTTTCCGATGGTCTTAGGCGACCCCTGTGAAAGCGTCGTTCGACCCCCAAAAGGATCGCGTCCCACAGGTTGAGAACCGCTAGTTTAGAAAGTCGTCTTAAACGCCGGAAAATACGGTAAATGGAAATAATTTCTGTTCTATTTATTTTAATGTTTTGGGGCCAATTTCAAACAATTTGACAGTAGCATCAAGCTTTGTGTGGCAAGTTAAATAGTTTTACTCTAAAAGGTCACTGATTAGCCAGTTTGCTCTAGTGATTAAGGCACTAAGCTAGAAGCTAGGAGACTGTGATTTGTAGTCTTGCCTTAAGCATGAAAGCTGGCTGGGTAACTTTGGGCCGGTCACTCTTAACCCAATTCATCTCACAGGACGATTGTGGCAGGGAAATAGGAGGAGGAAGGAATATTGTGTATGTTCCCTGGTGGGATATAAACAAATTAAGAAAATCCTTTGGAGAAAGGATTTTCAGTCCCCATTTTGCCCCTTACTTCTCTCAATTTTATATGTGTGTGTGTGTGTGTGTGTGTGTGTGTATGTAGGTCTTTGGTTATTCGGATTTTCTCCCACGTGAAATTGGAAGTGTCTTGGCGATGTTTCGACGAAGTCTCATTCGTCATCTTCAGGCTAGTGTTTTCGGCTTCGTGCTTCTAGGAGCAATATATGATCATAGCTGTTTTTCTTCCTTTTAACTGCCAATGGGGGTATGAACTGATTGGATGAGAGCTTGGCTGTGTTCTGATTGGATGGAGGTATGTTCTGATTGGTTAGGAGTTTGGCTGTGCTCTGATTGGATGGGGAGGTTGGCTGTGCTCTGATTGGTTGGGGGAGTGTTCTGTTTGGGTGGGGGCTTTGTTGTGTTCAGGTTAGTCTGAGTTGCAGGGGGATGTGAGATGATGAGCTGCATTGCTATTGTTTGGCTTCGCCTTCATGGTCGTGCCTCATCTTCATGGTGGGTGTCAGTTTGCTTCATGTATGGATTGGAGGGGTTTAAAGTGGCTAATGATGCAGCTGTGGTCTGCTTCTGGTTTGTGGTCGTGCCTTATCATCGGTGTGGGTTTGAGTTTGCTTTTTGTGTGGATATGTGGTGGTGACATCCTGTGTGGTTTTCGTGAGTGTGGGTCTGGTGTCATTCTTTGTGTTAGGGACTCGTTTTTCAATAAGGGTGGGTTTTGAAATGGCTGGTAGGAGGGAGGTATCATCTCGTTTGTTCATGCTGTGTGGGCGTTTTTCTATCTCGATGGCTTCTCTGATTATTCTGTTATTAAAGTGTTCAGTTTTGGCGATAGTTCTGGTCTTTTCAAAGTCAATTTCATGTCCTGTGATTTTAAGGTGTTGGACCAGGGAAGAAGTTGGTTCCTTTTTTTTTGACTGAGTTCTTATGTTCTTCAATGCGTGCACTTATTCTTCTGTTGGTTTGTCCGATGTATGTGGTGGGACAAGCGGTGCATGGGATTTCGTATACTCCTTGATTTTCTAATTCAATTTTGTCTTTGGGGTTTCTTAGGATGGTGGATATTTTTCTGTTTGTGCAGAATGTTGTCTTAATGTTATGTTTGCGGAGGATCTTGCTGATTCTGTCTGTGGTGCCTTTTATGTAAGGGAGGAGGGCTTTGCCGTTTTCTTGTTCTCTGTCTTGGATTTTAGTGGGGGTTTCTTTTTGGATTAGTTTGGTAACACAAAGAATGACATCAGACCCACACTCACGAAAACCACACAGGATGTCACCACCACACATCCATGCAAAAAGCAAACTCAAACCCACACCGATGATGAGGCACGACCACAAACCAGAAGCAGACCACAGCTGCATCATTAGCCACTTTAAACCCCTCCAATCCATACATGAAGCAAACTGACACCCACCATGAAGATGAGGCACGACCACAAACGCGAAGTCAAAAAATAGCAATGCAGCTCACCATTTTAAATCCCCCTGCAACTCAGACTAACCTGAGCACAACAAAGCCCCCACCCAAACAGAACACTCCCCCATCCAATCAGAGCACAGCCAACCCCCCATCCAATCAGAGCACAGCCAACCCCCCAGCCAATCAGAGCACAGCCAAGCTCCTAAACAATCAGAACACACCTCCATCCAATCAGAACACAGCCAAGCTCTCATCCAATCAGTTCATACCCCCACTGGCAGTTAAAAGGAGGAAACAGCTACAATCACACATTGCTCCTAGAAGCACGAAGCCGAAAGCACCAGCCTGAAGATGACGAATGAGACTTCGTCGAAACGTCGCCAAGACACTTCCAATTTTACGTGGAAGAAAACCCAAATAACCAAAGACCTACATACAAACACCCGCAAAACCTCAGAAAACATATACATACATACATATATACATACATACATATATAAACTGTCAGCTCAAAAGTGTTCTGAGTTACTCCTCAAAGAAAACATTACAAAATGATTTTGACTGATAGCCTCTCAAATACAGGAATTCTATTGTGCAACTACTTTTCCTGTAGAAATCAGTTCTTTTAAAGCAACTTACACAAACAGTAACAGAATTATCTTCTGTATGTAATTCATCAGCAGAATATGACTTAAACAGAGGAAGAGGTTAATGGCGCATGAGCATGAGATGTAAATGAAGATCATGTTTAATTTTACTCTCATTATATCAATAACAAATGTGATGACTTCATTGTAACTGTCTTGGATGTAAAGCTAGTCTCCAAAATTTTATTGTTATGTCAGGTTTGATTCACTAATTTCTGGATAAGAAATAAGAGCCAGTTTCGCCTTGTGGCTAAGACATCAGACTAGAAACAAGGACATGGGAGTTCTAGTCCCACCTTAGCCATAAAAGCCAGCTGCATGACCTTGGACCAATCATTCTCTCTCAACCCAAGAAATAATTCTGATGAATTGCCCACACAAAGTGCAACCACCTAGTGCAGTGATGGCAAACCTTTTAGAGACCGAATGCCCAAACTGAAACCCAAAACCCACTTATGTATCGTCGAGTGCTGGGTGGACGTGGCCCATTGGGTGGGTGTGGCTGTGGTGGTAATGGCAGACTGGGTTGGACTAAAAAATTCAATTAATTCCAACTTTGCAAGATCTTTTTTTTCCCCGTGAGAAAAAACAGCGGCAGAGGACTAAAGCGAAAAGGTTATATAAACCCAGCTGAGGGCTTAGGACTGGGGTGACGGAGCACGTGCCCACAGAGAGGGCTTTGCATGCCACCTGTGGCAGGCGTGCCATACGTTCACCACCATAGACCTAGTGATTCTTCAATAATCATTTAAAGAACAAAAGACACACACATACACACCCTCAAATCCTCTATAGAGAAAAATAAAAAAACAGCTTCATTCACTGTGGCTCTTGTCTTCCTTAAGCATGACTTTGGCCATAAAAAGTTGGCCAACTTTCAGCTTTTCTCTTCTTACCTTCCCCTGACCACATGCAATGTGTCAGTCCTTTAAAGTACCGTATATGCCGGCGTATTAGGCGACCCGGCGTATAAGACGACCCCCATCTTTATCGCCGAGCCGCATTCCTAGAATGTCATCTTATACGCCGGAAACTACCAGTATTTCCGGCGTATAAGACGACCCCCGTCTTTGGCGCCGAGTTTAGCGCTTCCAGAAGTCGTCTTATACGCCGGCATATATGGTAATCAAAACCATGAAACAAAAGAATGCTAATACTGTATTTAATGTT
The DNA here is from genome assembly GCF_016545835.1 of Crotalus tigris. Classification (NCBI taxonomy): domain Eukaryota; kingdom Metazoa; phylum Chordata; class Lepidosauria; order Squamata; family Viperidae; genus Crotalus; species Crotalus tigris. Next base: position 4,638,464 of record NW_024096625.1, on the reverse strand, counting down.
ACAGAATCTTGCAAGTCTAAATACACTTTCTCCTCTCTACTTAGCTTAAATGCTTTTTCAAATTACATTCCTGCTTTGGGCTTTGGTTCTCTTATCTAACTATTGCCTTGACTATGGATCTACCTCCTGTTCCTCAAAATTATTTTTATAGCTCATTATACCCAGGTATTAAAATATTGGATGATGAATTTGGCCTGCCCTCTCTCAGGCCTTAAAAATAAGTGCCCAGGGAGCTTTCAAAAGAAATTAAGAGCCAGTTTGACATGTGTTTAAGACACCAGATTAGAAACCGGAAGATGGGAGTTCTAGTCCCACCTTAGCCATAAAAGCCAGCTAGATGACCTTGGCCAGTCATTCTCTCTCAACCCAACTTACCTTACAGGGTTGTTGTGTGGTAAAACAAGAGTAGGGAGAAGTATTATATATGTTTGCCACCTTGAGTTATTTAAAAGGAATAAAGGTGGGATAAAAATCTAGTAAATAAATAAATAGGGGATCCACAAATCAGGGATAACAATAGTAGCCAATAAGCCATTTCCAGTGAGAATCAACCAGTTTTTATTATCATATAATGCTGAATGTTATGTATAACTACTGGATAATATGTTATTATATATTTCTATTTTATCAGTCAGTTTCCTGATTGTTTTTCCTAACCTAATGAAAAGGATTGATTTGATCCCTATGAGTTTAATAAAATGTTGGGGTTGTTTTTCTTTCTTTCTTCTGAAAACCTTTGGGTATGGCACATTCACATATACCCAGAAGGAAATAAATTGCTGGCAAGTATTTAAAGTATGAAATGAACATATATTTAACTGAGTGGGTGCTGAAAGGAAAACTGGGATCAGGTTCTATGCAGCATGACTAAAATGAAAACATTTTAGTTAAGTCCCAGATCAAGTCCCAGGCCTACTGATTTTAAAATTTGAAAGATATCTGACTGCCTTTTCCCTTTTCCTGCCCAACATTTTGCTGATGTAAGAAGAGCAAAAGTCACCAAACATATCAATAGCAAGCAATGAACTAACTTATGGAACAAAATGATGTGGAATATCCAAAGGAAGTGCAATCAAAATTACTTAACCCCAAATTCATCTTACAGCAAAGGTGACTCATTGCACCCTTGAGAGAATGTGGCAATGTGTCTGTCTGGAACAAATGTGTGTGCTCTGACTTTGAGTACTAGAAAACTCAAATTCAACATACTGGAATTAAGCATACGCTTCCAAAAGGAATGATAGCTGAAAATTGCACCAAGAAGCAATGGAGAATCATCTTGTTTTGATTCTGCTCTTCTTACTACCTTTTTTTCTCCTCACCTCTCTTCCATTTTAACTCTTGGTTAAGGACAGTAGAAATTCCATCACTGCAGTGAGCTGTATTTCCTTCAGTCTGAAATTAGAACTATCATTTTAAAACTGAATATGAAGGTTTTCAATGGAAGGGGCGTTGTCTTACCTGAACGCCGTTTCTCAGCACGGAGATGGATAATCCACTAATGGGTTAACTTAATCCTCCTGCCCAATCAGATCAAGTCAGCCAAACTTGCCACGCCTGTCCTGGGCCTAATTGCCCCAGTTTTCGACGAGGATGCAGCTACTGACTGACAGCATGACGTGTTGGCTCACAGAACAAACCCTAGGCCTAAGGACCTAATTGGGTGGGTGTGGATTATCCATCTCCGTGCTGAGAAATGGCGTTCAGGTAAGACAACGTCCCTTCTCCAGCACTGGAGATGGATAATCCACTAATGGGATATACCAAAGCCCACTGTCCTTACGGGAGGGAAGCGGGCAAGTTTGGAACCGTTTCGCAGGGCACCATTTGTTGAAGGACCCTCCTGCCAAAGGATGCCTCGGAGGAAGCATACCTGTCCAGCTTTTAGTGCCGAATGAATGGTGACAGGGAAGACCATGTGGTTGCCTTACATACTTCCTTGATGGAAGCCTGTGTGGCCCAGGCTGCCGAGGTGGCCACACTGCGTGTAGAGTGGGCCGTGACATGGGGTGGAATCGGCAAGGAATTGGACTGGTACGCCCCCGCGATGCAAGCTTTTATCCAACAACCGATCATGGCGGCCGAGACCTTCCGACCCCTGGAGGAAGGCAAGGAGACAAAGAGAGCCTCGGAGCTACGGAAGAGGGCCACCCTTTTAATGTAGTAACGGAGAGCCCGTCAGACGTCCAGAGAATGCCATCGCCATTCCAATCATGGAACGGATTGGAGCAGAAATCAGGAAGGACAATGTCCTGGGTCATATGAAAAAGAGAATTAACTTTGGGAATGAAGGTGGGGTCCAAGCGCAGAGTGACCCGATCCGAATGGAAGATACACAGATCTTCCCTGACCGAGAGAGCTGCCATCTCGGAGATGCGCCGGGCCGAAGTGATGGCCACCAAGAATGCGACCTTGAGAGATAAGGACCTCATCTTGCACGAACTGAGGGCTCAAAGGGAGCCCTGATAAGAGTCTGAAGGACCCGAGGAAATTCCCATGTGGGATACCTGTGGACCACAGGTGGCTTGGCATTTGTAGCTCCCTTGAGGAAGGAGTGTATCAAGGGGTGTTTCCCCAGAGAACCGTGTTGCAAGAGAGCAAGGTAGAGAGGGCCGCCACCTGCCTACGCAAAGTATTAGATGCCCCCCCTTATTCAGTCCCTGCAGTAAATAGTCTAGAATGTTTTGGATGGTGAGTCCCGATAAAGGTATTTAACAAGTGGAGCACCACCGGCAAAAGTTCTGCCATGTGGCCTCGTAGATGTGGTTTGTCGCCAGTTTACAGGATGCCTGAATTACATCAATGACCCCTGGCAAACAGGACTCCTGGATTAGGATCCTGCGTTCAAGTGCCAAACAGCTAACTGGAGCCATTGAGGGTCCAGGTGAGTCAGGTCCCCCTGGATCAGTGATACCCTGTCTGGAGAGATTTTCCAAGGGTGCAATTGGGAGAGACTGACGAGGCTGGCGAACCAAGTCTCCGCGGCCAGTAAGGGGCTACCAGGAAGACCTCTGCCCTCTCCTGTAGGAGCTTGCGGATGACCACTGGGAGGAGGGGGAGGGGGGAAGGCCGTTTGGCCATGAGGTCCGGAGGGCATCTACTCCCTCTGCCCCGAACTGGGAACCGCGAGAGGAACCGCGGGAGCTGCGCATTTGTCATGGAGGCAAACAGGTCTATGATGGGGAGACCGAATCTGTGAGTGATTTCCCTGACTAGCCTTGGGTGCAGACACCATTCCAAGTGGTCCACGGTTGACCTGCTCAGGAAGTCTGACCTCTTGTTTGCCTTCCCCGAGATGTGGTCCACCCTGAGCGAGGCGAGGCTGGTCTCTGCCCAGGAGCCCAACTGTTGGGCCTCGGTCAGGAATGCCCGGGACCGGATGCCCCCCTGCCTGTTCACATGGGCCTTTGCCGCCACATTGTCCGTAAGGACGAGTACATGCTGTTTCGCTATGCTGTGGCGAAGTGTCAGAGGGCAAGTTGATGCTGTGTCTCAGGTCCACCCGAGACCACCTCCCTTGGACCCACTGAGACTGAAAGTGTGCTCCCCAGCCGAACAGACTGGAGTCTGTTGTGACCGTGAGCCGCCTGGGTTCCTTGAAGCGTAAGATGTGTGGTGGAATCCTTACCTCTCGGGTGGAAGTGCTTGTTCCCTGCTTCTGATAGGGGAGCAGACACCACTGGATGGGCCGCAAGTGTAACCTGGCCCAGGGGACGATCAAGATGCATGATATCATCTTTCCCAGGAGCTTGGAGAGCCCGGACGGGGACAGAGTCTTCTCTCTGCAGACCCTGAGCACTAGGTCCCGTATACTGCTCCTGTGTTCCTGAGACAGATAAACCCGATACTCTACCATGTCTATGATGGCTCCTAGGTGGAGCAATCTGGTTGATGGGACTGTCTGGCTTTTCTTGAAATTGACTGAAAAGCCATGGCTCTACAAGACTCAGATCACCAGTCTCAGGTCTGTCAGAGCCCTCTGCGGGGAGGGCGACTGTATTAAGATGTCGTCCAGGTAGCATTGCACCCGAACCGGCATCAATCTCAGGTGTGCTGCCAGAACCACCAGGACCTTGAAGAAGACCCTTGGCGCTGAAGACAGGCCGAATGGCAGTGCCCTGTACTGGTAATGATGTCCCATGTAGCTGAACCTGAGAAACCGGCGATGGCCGGGGCTGATGGGAATGTGGAGGTATGCCTCTATGAATTCTAGAGTCAGGCTGTGGCGAATGGTGTCCAGGACCCAGGCGTCTGTGGTGGTGACCTCCCACTGAATGGCGAAGAGGGATAGCCTTCCCCCTATGGGAGGCACCGCTGGGGGGTCACTTCTTATGAAACAGCAACCCCCGCCTTAAAAGGGCCGTTTGGACTGGAATTGCTGCCTGGGCCATGTGGCTGGTTTGTCAGCCGGACGGTCCTGTCTGGGCGTGAAGGGCCGAGAAGGTTGCGTGGCTGCTGGGGTAGAGGCAGGCCAGAAGTCTGTCTGTGATTGTAACGGGTAGGACGCCTATCAGATTGCTTGGTGATATGAGCCAGGATCTTCTTTTTATCCTTGTTCTCTGACAGGAATGGGGCTAAGGCATCCCCGAATAATTTGCCGCCCTGGTAAGGGGCTGCTGCCAGGCACCACTTGAACTTGGTGTCTGCCTGGCAGTGTCTTAGCCATAGCATACGGCAGGCTGTCACGTTGGATGCCAAGGATCTGGAAGAAAACCGAGCCGTGTGCAAGGTCGCATCGGAAGCGTATTCCGTCGCGGCCACTAGCTTGCTCAGGTCCTGATGTGTGTGGACATTGTCCGCAGGGATCCTGGCCTGCAGTTGACGCAGCCAGATGAGGGCGGACCTGGTGAAGAAGGATGCTGAGGTGGACGCCCTGATGAACCACGCTGCCACCTGGTGTGACCTCCTAAAGGTCATTTCCGCTCTGCATTCCTCCGATTTTAGGGCCTCTGCCATATCCTCCGAAATAGCTGAGGGTGAGAACAGGTGAGCTAGGGGCTCATTCACCGTGGGTACATTCAACGCCTCATTAACTCTGAGGCCACACTAAACAACTTCCTATCATTACCACCTGGGAGGGGGAAGGTCCCCGGGGAAGCCCATTGTTTCTTAACTGCATTGAGGAACAGTGCTGGACATGGAATATGATGTTGGGTGACCACCGGCTCGATGAAGACGGGGTCCGCTTCTGGATCCATTGTCGAAGCTGCTGGGGCGGGCCGGCTGGGCCCCCCGTGTGGCACTGAACTAACCTTGCGAAGCAGAGGAAGAAAAAGAGATGGATTAAATAGCCCTCCGAACGGGGGGGGGGATTCGGAACTGGTTCCTCCTCCTTTGACCATGAAGCGTCAAGCGCCTGATCCTGCTCCGGGGTCACTGAGACCCCGCTTACAGAAGAATGGGAGGGAGAAGGAGGGTCCCTAGAGCAAGGATTCCTCTCTGGGCACCGATGGAGCCCTGACCATAAGGACCCGCTCCACTGCCTGAGCTACCAAGGTCTGGATCCTATCATCCAGGGATGAGAGGGTGAGTTCCTCCCCTCTAAGCCCTGCGGCCGTGGGTGTAAAGGTGACCTCTGGGGTCTGCAGGACTCGTGTGGCATGGGGGGACTTGAAGGCCTGGACCTCAGGTACCTCCCCGCTCTGGTCATAGGAAGAGGTGGGTTCCGCCGGAGCCCAGACCTCCTGTGGAGAAGCAGCAAGACCTAAGGGCAGATCAAAAAAGGTGGCCTCTGTCTGAGCAGCCTCAGCCCTGGCCTGTTTTTGAGCTTTTTCAAACTCTTTTTCCAATGCCTGGTGTCTCCTGGTGGCCTGTCTTTCAGCCAATTTGGAGGTTTTCTCCCCTGAAGTAGCCTTGGGCCTGACCTTGGCTGTGATCCCACCAGTGGCCTCTTGGGAGGGAAATCTGTGCCTTTTCCGGACTGAGGAGGAAGGAGAGGTGGCCCTGGACTGGGAAGCCGTGTTATCCTCCATGCTGATATGAAATCTTCAGGTGTGCGAGAGGGTGCACCTGGGAAAGGGATCAATTGGCTGATAAGGTTGTAGGGCAAAGGCTGGAATTAGATTGCCCTACCCCCCCCCCCGGCCATTGAACCAGTGGTATCTAAAAAAAAGGCCCCGGTTCTACCTGCAGTCGCTTTGCTTCCACTTGGAGTAGGCTGCGGCCTGCTAGTGGGGCTTGCTATGTTGCCAGGCCAACAAGATAAAAGGTGGCAACAGCACAGTGTCAGAGGCTAGGATTACTGTAGTGGTTAGCAAGCCCAAGGTGACCAGGGTTTGAGACACCAGGAGGCCCAATAATTAACTCTTGAACCTATGCCAAGGATAGCAGGATAAATTCCTATTGCCACGAGGGGAATTACCAAGGATGACCTGATAGAATTCCCCCCCCCCAGGTAACCTTGGCTGTTAAAAGTAGGGAAAGGCCCTTGTCAAGGGAGACCTCAATGAGGCCTTGTTCGGTCCTGTCTAGGCCGAAGCCTCCAAGATGGTAGCTGCAGACTGCAGGGCCCGTCCAGATCTAGGCCTTCGCTGAGGAAAAGCACCCCAAGGTTGAAAGGAAGGCCTTTGATAGGATTTAAGAACAGGAGAGGTAGGTGGGAAAGTCCTTTTCCACCCCCCACCTTCCCTTTGCCGTCAGCGAGGCTTTGGGAAGCCACGTGGTCGCCAAAATGGCGACCGCAACTCAGGTCGCTCACCCCCTCCGGCTCCGTGGCATGTAGAACTCACCCAGCCTGATGATCCTTCCTGGGGGGAGGGGAAACAGAGCTGAAGAAAGGTCCTTCTAAGCTGGTCTTTGGTGTTCCGACGAGCCCGCCGCCACCGGAACTGCCGAGAGACGCCGCGTGGCCATCCGAGGCCCCTGCAGCCTCTCCCCACCAACCAGCGCTGCAAGTAAATCCGAGGTCCCTGTGGCCTTCACCAGGTGGGGCGGGCTCTTTAAGCTCGTCGCCCCCCCGATGCTGGGAGAGTTGGAGGGGGGATAGGGAGGAAGGAGAAACCAAAAGAAAAAGGAAAAACGCGGAAAGCCTCCCTTTCCTAAGCAAGGCGGGGAGGATTTAGAGGCCAAATGGAGTCCTCCGTTTGGAAAGCTGAGTCCCAGTGGGAATCAGTGGAATTTGGTCTTCTAGAGGAGCGTTGGTCCCAACGCTGCTCAGAGGACTCAGAAGGAAGGAAAGTTCTTAGTCTAAAATGGGTATCTACCTGTCTGTGAGCCAAACCTGCACGTCTGTTCAGAGCAAGATCAAGTCGAAAACTGGGGCAATCAGGCCCAGGACAGGTGTGGCAAGTTTGGCTGACTTGATCTGATTGGGCAGGAGGATTAAGTTAACCCATTAGTAGATTATCCATCTCAGTGCTGGAGAATTATATCTTCAGATATCATACCATCCTTTTCTTGAGCATGTTATCCCCTCACCTGTTATCATGTGTAGCAGATGGCAGATAGCGATGCTTTTTGGGAAATGGGACATTATGTTCATCAAGCAGGAGCAGGCAATTTGGTTCTGCATTGCAACTTTCCTAGTTCCCAGTCAATTTATCTGGGATTTTTTTGGACTTGAAAAGGAAATCAAGTCATAGATGATATTGCATCTAATGAGGAGCATACATCTGTGGATAAAACCCTCCTCTGTAGATACAGTTGTGGGGTTCTAGGCGTTCCTCTTCACACACTTTTAAATCCCACAGTGGGATAAAACTGTTCTATAAAATGGCTTATGTTGTACAATTGTTTTCAAGCAGAAAAAAAACAAGAGATTGCAGTTACATTATGAATACTTCCTACAAACCTCTGTATGAAATAGTTCATCCACCAGAAATGTTATATAAATTAAATTATATCTGGCTCCAGACTGGCAGCATACACATTTTCAACCATCTGGTTGAAGTGCAGCAAACATGAAGGGAAGAAAATGTGCAGCTTTATTATCTAATCTAGTTTGCCATAAGTATAATAAACAGCACTCTGCTTTATCAATCTATTTATATATCAGATGAGTGATGTGGAAAAATAAAACCTGAATCCAACTTCATGTCCTCTTAACAATGAGGAATTGTTTCGATTGTTATGCTATCTTTTGTGAAGATAACTTACTGAGAATGAAGTAGACATATGTAGTCTATGAAAAAGATTATACATCCTTCATTATCTTTAGGATTGATATGCAATGGCATTGTGTCTTACAGGAAAGAATACATTGATGACAAAACCTAGAATCTTTAATTTACTTAAAGTATTTTTATTTAAGGAATCCATATTGCATCTAATCCAACTAATCTGCATCAATATTTTCAGCCTTCTATTCTGTGATTTTTATGAGCTTTGGTATCACCCCCTCTGGGACAGAGGGATTCTTTTTTGTATAGTACACAATATTCTACAATGGAACTTGTAGCACTTGGAATACTGCATCCAGTTTTGGTCACCGCAATGCAAAAAAGATGTTGAGACTCTAGAAAGAGTACAGAGAAGAGCAACAAAGATGATTAGAGGACTGGAGGCTAAAACATATAAGGAACGGTTGCTAGAATTGGGTATGTCTAGTTTAACGAAGAGAAGGACAAGGGGGGACATGATAGCAGTATTCCAATATCTCAGGGGCTGCCATAAAGAAGAGGGAATTAAGCTATTTTCCAAAGCACTTGAAGGCAGGACAAGAAGCAACGGGTGGAAACTAATCAAGGAGAGAAGCAACCTAGAACTAAGGAGAAACTTCCTGACAGTGAGAACAATTAATCAGTGGAACAGCCTGCCTCCAGAAGCAGTAAATGCTGCAACACTGGAAGTTTTTAAGAAGAGACTGGACAGCCATCTGTCCGAAATGGTGTAGGGTTTCCTGCCTGAGCAGGGGGTTGGACTAGATGACCTCCAAGGTCCCTTCCAACTTTATTACTATTATTATTATAATCACAAAAACAATATGTAATTATATATTGTGAAATATTTATTTCTAATTACAAATAAATGAAATTTCGTCTGCAAGCATGTGCAAGTGTTCTTTCATAGAAATTATCATCGTAATCCTTTTGTCTGGTTCAATGTCATGTTCCTCAAAGAAAGCAGATAAGGTAGGCAACATATAAATTTTATTTTCATCCAATTTTTTTTTGCCGAAGCTGAAGTTTCATTTGGAATGATCAGATCTATTCAGACAAATCGAAGCACGTTGCATTTGGTCCTTGCAGTAATAAATTTAACTCATTCAAGATGGCAAAGATGTCAACCAAGTAAGCTATTTTCTGCAGTTCACTTTTATTGCTGAAAAGTGCTTCGAACTGTGGTCTTGCTTTTTGATTAAAAAACGTTTTGAATTCATCACAAAGCTCACAAACACGTTTTAAAACTTTTCCTCTCAACAACCATCTCACTTCAGTGTGAAATAGCAGAACATTGTTTGGTGCATCCAACTCGTTGCACAGTTGCGAAAACAGTCGACTGTTTAAACTGCTCGCCTTTACAAAATTGACAGAACTTATGACGTTTTTCATTACTTCCGTTGCAGCATCCCTCACGGTCACAGGATCAAAAGTCAGATCCTTGGAAAATGAGGCTTTTTTTTAATGGCAATTGCTGTGTCGTTTTAATGGCAATTGCTGTGTGGTCATGGGATCATTTTTTTTTTTTTTTTTTGCAAAATTTTGACAAAGCAAAGTCAATGGGGAAGCCAGGTTACTGAGGCAATGAAAGGTCATTAAAATGGGGCCAAACTCACTTCGCAAATGTCTCACTTAACAATGGAAATTCAGGGCTCCCTTGTGGTCGTAAGTCGAGGACTACCTGTATTTCCCTGCGGGCAGGGGCAGGAGGAGGGGCAGGGTTTGATCACTCTCATTAACTTCAAGGAATGCTGTCCAACCTTAGGGAAACTTTTGAATGAGATGAAGGGCATGACACCTTGCAAATCTGGGGGAAATTTGTTTTTGTTAATTTTAATAGATCATCTGAAGAATCAAATTGGTGTATTTGCATTCAAGTGATGTTGCTTTCCAGGGGCAGCTTGTCTTGCTAATTTAAAGTGGTGACTTGGATATTTTATTTTTGAACATTTGCATGTATCTTTCTCAGCTTCCTTGCTTTTTTCTGAAACCAGGCAAGAAACAAAACTATTAAATTTCTCTTTTTCTCTGCTTGTTGATTCAACTTTCAGGCAAAATGAAAGGGGATAAGAAGAAGATAGATAGATAAGATGGGGTGGAAGGAAAGCAGTCAGCCCTGATAATGCATGGGGGGGTGGGGGGGTCTACAACTTTAAGCAAAGTAAGCTAAAGCACAGTTCCTGGATTTCTTCCTCCTTCCTTATAATTACTTCTCTAAATTTTGTAGAGCAACATTTCATTCAAAAATTGCAACAAAATTGCATCAGAAAAAAATACAAATAAAAATGTTTATATTAGGAAAAGAGGAATACAGAAAATAAATGTGCTTTTTCATGTGTATTTGATTAAGATCCATTATGAAAAATTCAGAGAATCAAAAGAAAATTCAGTGTACATGGTATAACATGGCCTGGTTGTAATTGCTTAATACAGCTGTGCAGGTATTTGAAGAATCCATTTTAAGGTAGAATGGCTACACTGCTTCATTCACCAGCAGAAATTTCTGTGTACATAACAGCACAGGTACAACATAGCTGTTAGTAAGATAGAATGGCTGGGAGGTTAGCCCCAATTCAACACTTTATAACAGCTGTTCTCAACCTGTGGGTCGCGACCCTTTTGGGGGTTGAACAACCCTTTCACAGGGGTTGCCTAAGACCATCAGAAAACACATATTTCCGATGGTCTTAGGAACCGAGACACCGCTCCTCTATCCGTCTCCAGGCAGCGGGTCAATCCATGCTGATGCTGAGGCCGAGGTCCGGTGGGGTCGGGCGGAGAGGCCGGGTGCTGGCAGAGGAGGAGGGGTGGGCCACGTGGAGCGAGGCGCAGGGCTGCGAGGAGGCGGGCGCTGCAGCTCCTGCTGCTGCTGAGGCGGCCGATCACGACGCAGAAGTGCCATGGCATGGAGCAGTGCGGCCGAGGGGGGGGTGGGCAGGCAGGCCGAGGGGGAGGCACGGCCCTTCGCATGATAAAATTGCAGGCGGCAGTGCCTTGCCGGCTCTGCTTCGGCCAGTGCAGGGGGCAGCGCCACGCATGCATGGCGCTCCCGGGCCAAGGCGGTTGCTGTGCGACGGCCCGCATGCGCCCTCAACCTGCCCGGCGTGCGCTCTAGCCGCAGGAGAGGAGATGGAGCGCATGCGCCAGAGAGAGAAAAAGAAAGAGAGAGAGAGAGAATGCCTAGTATTTTTTTTTTTGAAAAATGATAACTGAAGATGAGAAGCGAAATGTCTTCAAGGAAAAAACAAAGTCTAGTTACCTTTTGAAAAAGCACCTTTGGGACAACATTTTATAATGTTTCATGAAAACCACTGCAAGTCTTTGGGGCAGAGTGCATACAAAATGCATTTATCACTTATCCCAGTGGTGGCGAACCTATGGCATGTGTGCCAGAGGCGGCACTCAGAGGCCTCTCTGAGTGCACACATGCCATACCCCGAGATGGCAACCGTCCCTCTTCAACCAGCCGCCCGCTAACTTGCTGAGGTCCCACATGGCTGGATGCATCCCAGTACCCATGCACTCGCTGGCCTCTGTGTGCAGGGGCCCATAGTGTCGGGCAGCAGCTGCCCCAGCCTCACCTTGCCCTGTGACAATGACACCTCTGCCCTGCCTCACCTTGCCTAGCCTCACTCTGCAGGATGAGCCTCATACCCACTGCCCCACCTGCCAGAGACCCTATGGATCTCCCCCAACCCTGCCCGGCCCCCACAGGCATCCCTCCCCACGAGCAACATTGACGTGATCACACCCACCTTGGCCATACCCATCCAGTCTGCCATGACCACTACAGCCACGCCCACCTAGTGGGCCATGCCCACCTGGCACCCGGCGATAAATAAGTGGGTTTTGGGTTGCAGTTTGGGCACTCGGTCTCTAAAAGGTTCGCCATCACTGACTTATCCTGTTGCCTCCATTGTAAAAGGACTTTTATGAAAGGCTCTAATTAACTGATGCCTCTTCAGCCCATTCCAGAAAAAATATCCTGCCATGCATTCTTAATTCTGGATTACCTCACTGTTAAAAGCATTAAAAGATTATTAATATTTCACAAGAGTGTTTTTAAAGTAGCTTATCTCCACTTCAGTTGTGATATATGAAGATATATAATGACTAACATTTGAAATCCCTACTTGTAAGTACGGGCATGCAAACAATTTGCCCAACTCAGCTTATTGCTTCCTTCAAGCACCATCCTTCATTTCACACTATCACACTTGCCAATCTGCCAGCTTTCATAACACCGTTGCTAATGATCGTAAGCGAATAAATAGGAATGACTATCTTCAGTCCAGCAGTCAAAATGGGCCCAAGTAGGAGCAAGATGACCGAACAGAAGCTAACTTTTATATAAGATATAATCCTGAACCCCGAAGCAAAATCTGTTAGAGTGGAAAAGAAGATTAATGGGATTTTAAACGGAGAACTCTTCCTTTGAATTTTCAAGAGTTGTAATTACATCTCATAAATACAGCAGTTATATAAGATCATAATTTTTGTGTGTCACTGAAGGCTGTACATTATTTGTTTCAGGTATAGCAGTGCTGTATTCTGCTGTTTCCAATTTTCAGGGGAAGGGATATAGATTTATTTTGATTTAAACTCTTTCTCCATTGAAGATACATGGATTTTTTTTAAAGATTATCTTCCTATAGAAAGTCAAGGCAACCCCATAGATAGCTCTGTAGAGTTAGCTTAACCCAGGCCACTGGGTTATAAAAGCACCTGTCTGAAAGCATCTCCTCTGTGTCCTTTGGCATTTGCAATGTTGCATTATTGTGCTGAATTATTTTTGGTTCAACTGTGGCCTCTGAACCAGCGTAAAATTAACATTTTGTTTCTTGAAATGGTTGCAGCTCCATTTCTCCATAGAAGGCAATTCCTGTCTGAGCTTTATCCCTTTTAACACTTCTAAAAAAAGCCAGTCTGGTGTAGAGGTTAAAATTCTAGCCCAGAAACCAGAAGACTGTGAGTTCTAGTCCTACTTTAGCATGAAAGTCAGATGGGTGATTTTGAGCCAGTCACTCACTCTCAGTCCAACCCACCTCACAGGTTTATTTTTGTGGGGGGGGACAAGGAGGGGGAGGAGGAAGGAGTTATCACCTTGAGTTACTTATAAGGCAATAAAGGCAGGATAAAAATGAAATAAAAAAGGAAAAACCAGATTTATTGTTTTGTTGATCCTTCGCAACAGCTCAGATAAAACAAGAATTCTGTTCATTTCTTCTGGCTTCTTCAGCAGTGGAATAGCTGCATAAACTATTCCTCTTCTCTCTGTGTCTTTTTCTTTTCTATAAAGTAAGGAAGAGGTTTTCTGCTGCAGAAATCTGGATTACCAAGAAAAAAGATGTCATTTGAATAAGGAGCACCTATATCTAAGAAATGGATATGGCTTTTCTTATGTTGATTTAAAGTTTCTAAATTACTGTTGTTGCTTTTGAGTCAGTCGTAACTCCTGGAGACTGCCTGAACTAGTCAATGCTACTTTCAAGGCAAGATTTTTGAAAGTGATTTGCTATTGGCTTCTTCTTCTTCCCAGAGACTAGCCTAAGGGAGGAATAATCTCCCAACTTCTAAAGTAGTGCCTTTAATCTTTACATCAAACTTACCACAGAATCTTCTGTTGCAATCTTAAAGAAAAAAGATGTCTGATTATTTGAAAAGTTTTGCATCATGTTCCTTCAGAAAAGTGAAACATAAGATTCCATACATGAAAACAATATTGTGTGCTTGTGCAGATTAATAATAGCAATCACTTATCACAAAAGGTCAAATATACTGGGACTGAAACTCTCAAAATTCTTAATAAACAAGGTTATTCAAATGGAGAGAAATTCTAGCAAACACAGCCCCAAAACAACTGGAGGGGCCAAACTGGAGAAGCTGGGGAAAAGTGCAAAGAGGAGATGCTAACAGATTTTAACCATGCCTCGAGAGATAACTTTCATCAGTCCTATTTCTAAGTAAAATAAGAAACATGGGTTTAAAACACTTGGGAAAGTATACTAATTTATGTCCAGCTGTGATGTCACAAACCACAGCAATACCACAGTTAATATGTACTATTAAGCTTTTCTGTAAAACAATCCAGCTACTATGTAGAATCACAGAGGCTACTGATATTACAGGTAAATAGCAGGGCTTTACTTCAAACTGTAACATGAGATTAGGAGAGACTTGTGTTGAAAGAAACCAAGATTTAAAATTTTTTTTAAAAAAATACTACTAGTCTTTTTATTTTTTATGCTGTTATGTTTATCTTTTTAGTGTTTTCTTCCTGAAAAGAAGTCCAGAATGCTGACTTTAAAAACAATAGGATATATATGGTGTATATGTATTAATTTATTTTAAATGAAACTTGCTTGGAATTTATTTTGCCTTCATTTCCAATTTCTAGAAATAAAATTTCTAGCACTTCAGACAATGAACTTAAACGCAAACAGAATTACAACTATGAGTGGTGAAGCAGACTAGTTTACCCCCTGCTATAGGTATGTAAAATAGTTGCATTTTTAGAGTTTTTTTGCACAAAGTTCAATTAAGCCAGAATATGAATCAAGTATTCCTAGAACCAAAACAGCCTACACACATCACCTAAGATATGATAGATGGATTTTTGCTGTAAAGTCAGTCAGTGACAGTTACAAGCTTTGGAAATTAACATAAACTATGTTATTCGTATAAGCCAGCAATCCCCAACTTTTTGGGCACCAGGGACTGGTTCTGTGGAGAAAGGTTTTTCCATGGACCAGAGCGGGTGTAGTTTTGTGTGCTGCCTGCATCCCAAAGAAGGGCTTCATTTGTTTGGGTAGACTGGTTTCTGGCATGCTGAAGCACACTGTCGCTCCACGGACTGGGGTTTGCCCCAGATCAACAAAGAAAATTTTAATCTCTTTTTTTGAATATTACTGCATCTTGTTTTCAGAACAGTAATAACAGTAACAATCATTATCATCACTAGGGACAGATCCGAACTGCAAAAATCCAGATAGCCATTATAGCCATTATATATCCAGAGAGATGCATAATATTCTGTGCATAATAGAACACAATACAGTTATTCTAATAGTTCTCTCAATTTTATCAGCCCATATATAATAGCTATTACTCTAAATAGCAAAAGTGGTCAAGTTAAAATAAACATTTCTAAAATAATTCATACTTTTGAAAATACTTGTACTGGCCATTAAGACATTTGGAATTGTCCTAAATGGTTATCTATCTATCTATCTATCTATCACTGAGTCATTCATTCTATCTTTCTATCTCATAGCTAGCTAGCTATCATCTATCTTTTTAATTTCTATTGCTGCTCAGTTTTATATGACTCTGGGTGCCTGTTTTGAGAAGAACAAAACAATGTTTTAAGCCAGTGGTTCTCAACCTGTGGGTCGGGATCCCATTTGGGGTTGAACGACCATTTCACGGGGGTCGCCAAACAACGCAGTGCGCCATTTTTTCCCCTTTTCCTTAACTGTGCTACTCCCTTTCATTCTATTGGCTTTTGAAAGCCAATAGAACAGACTCTCTTGAATAGAGTCTAATTCTATTGGCTTTTAAAAGCCAATAGGAATTGTCCAGGCTGTCTCTGCCCTGCTGAGCCCACCAAAAGTCCCATTCTGCAAATGGTGCTGCACCAGTTGAGTAGTCCTCGACTTACGACCGGTTGAGTAGTCCTCGACTTACGACCGGTTGGGGGTTGCGGCATTAAAAAGGTTGAGAACCACTGTTTTAAGCAGATAGGCAGAATCATCATCAAACGTAGTTTAATGCAGTTTAGATTTAGAGTTCACTGGAAATCAGAATAACATGGCAGTGAAACATAACAGCATGCATTTTTTCTAACAGGATGTATAAAAGGGAATATGTAAGGTTTGCACAGTTACAGAATTCTATGACTAAATGTCAATCTTCCAAACCATTATTAAAATCCCAAAATCATCCTTTTATTTTCTCTATTACATTTTGTCTGAAAGAAAAGCAACAGAAAATAAACTTTATCCAGCTGTACATCCGAGCACAGGCTGAAATTTTATGGACACATTTATTTAAATAGGCCCCACTTTTAAGTCAAGAGTGGGCAACAAGTCATTCTCCAGATGCTTGACTGGGACTCTCATTACTATTCACCACTGATGGGTGGGTTAGGATCAAAAGGAGTGATGTTCAGCAGTATTTTAAGAAACAGCTATTGTTGTGCTCGCTTCGGCAGCACATATACTAAAATTGGAACGATACAGAGAAGATTAGCATGGGAAGATCTTGGAGAGTTAATGAAAATTTGTTTAGACAAGAAAAGAATGTTCAAAAACTAAAGGAGTGTTTAAAGGACTATTTTGCTTTGAATATGTATAAGGGGACTTCAATGTCAATGGTATGGGATGCAGGTAAAGCATTTATGCGCGGTGTTTTGATAAAAATGAATAATTTTTATAAGCGAAATCAGATTCAGAAACGTAGAGAACTTGAAGATGAAATTAAATTAAAAGAAAGGGCTTTGATTTTAAATCCTTCTGATGAGAGTATTAAAGAATCTGTAAAGTTATTAAGGTCACAATTTAATATGTTGATAGCAGATCAAGCTGCAACCAACTTATTATTTATGAAACAAAATACATTTTGTAATGCCAATAAGCCTGGGAGATGGTTGGCTTATCAATTAAGAAAGAAACAGAGACAAAGAATAATAGAGAAAATAAACTATAAGGGTAAATTAGTTTCTCAGAAGGAATTGATTAAAAAATCTTTTTTGGATTATTATCAAAATCTATATAAATCTACTAATATACAAATGCTAGATATAAATAAATATTTAGCTGAGGCAAGTTTTCCTAAACTGACTGAGGATCAGAAATATGAAATTAATGGTTTAATTACTAAGGAGGAAATTACCTCAGCAATTCAACAATTGAAATTAGGGAAAGCACCGGGTACGGATGGGTTAACAGCTGTTTATTACAAAGTTCTAATAGAGGAGATGATCCAACCATTACATGATCTTTTTAATGGTATTTTACAGGGTTTAGAGATTCCTCCTTCATGGCGTAGTGCTTTTATATCATTGATTCCAAAGGAGGATCAAGATCTTACCCTACCAAAAAATTACAGGCCTATATCTCTTTTAAATGTGGATTATAAGATATTTGTAAAAATTTTGGTAAATAGGCTTATGAGGGTGGTGCATCATCTTGTGCATAAAGATCAATCAGGATTTATAACAGGAAGGTATATGAAAAATAATGTCAGACAAATTATTAATTTACTAGAATATTTAGACAAGAACAACCAAGTTCCTGCAGGGCTCATATTTTTAGATGCTGAAAAAGCATTTGATCAATTGAATTGGCATTTTATGTTAAGAGTAATGGAAGAAATGAATTTTGGTGAAAAGATATTACAAGCCCTTACGGTAATATATCAAAAACAAACGGCACAACTTATTGTTAATGGAGGTTTGTCGGAGGTTTTTACAATAGAGAAAGGTACTAGACAGGGGTGTCCTTTATCGCCATTGTTGTTTGTTTTAACATTGGAAATATTATTGATCAAAATTCGAGAGTCTCAGGAAATTAAAGGAATATATGTTAATAAAAAAGAATATAAGTTGAGAGCTTTTGCGGATGACTTGGTTGTTACTTTGTCGCAACCTGATTATTCTGTAGTAAACTTATTACAGTTGATTCATCATTATGGTTTGGTCTCGGGTTTTAAGATTAACGTAAATAAGACTAAAATTTTACCTAAAAATATGTCGAGTCAGGAGAAGCAGATTTTGGTCAACTTGACGGGTTTTGAGATTGTTAATAAGGTAAAATATTTGGGGGTGATGCTGTCTGTTTCTAATGCAAAATTATTTAAAAATAATTATGAAAGGTTGTGGGTCAGGGTACAGAAGGACTTGAAGAATTGGGAAAAGTTGCAATTATCCCTCATGGGAAGAATTGCAGTGATAAAAATGAATATTCTACCCAAGTTTCTTTTTTTGTTTCAAATGTTACCAATTTTGAAAAATGAGATTAATTTAAATGAGTGGCAGAAGGGTCTCAACAAATTTATTTGGGCAGGGAAAAAACCAAGGGTTAAGTTTAAAATTATGCAAGACTTCCGTGAGAGGGGTGGACTTAAGGTACCAAATTTGAAATTATATTATGATGCGGTGGTTTTAACATTAATTAGTGATTGGGTAAATTTGACAAATTCTGAGATACTTTACTTAGAGGGATGGGATTTACTTTATGGGTGGCATGCCTATTTAATATTTAATAAAAAATAGATTGGGCTTTTAAATCTCATATTTTAAGAATTTCTTTACTTAGGATTTGGAGAAAATATTATAAAAGTGATTTTAAAGTACCATTATGGGCTATACCTTGGCATGCGATAGAAGGAATAAAAAGAGGGGTTAAAATGGATATGGTGTCTTATAGACAGTTACTTAAATGGGATGGACAAAACTGGCAATTAAAATCACGGGAAGAGTTAGCACAAGAAAATTTTACTTATTCTTGGTTCCAATATAGGCAATTATTAGATAGATGGAAGATGGATTGTAAGGTGGGTTTTCTTAGAGAAGATGAAAACCTTATTAAGCAACTGAAGGATCAAAGACAAACCCACATTAAGAGAATTTATGGGGTTTTAGTTGAATTGGACTCAGAAACGGAACTAATTAAAGATTGTATGATTAGATGGGCGCAGAATTTTGGTGAGCCAGTTTCATTGGACACCTGGGAAACTATTTGGGTGAGAAATGTCAAATTTACTCAAGCACAGAACTTAAGGGAGAATTTTTATAAAATGTTTTATAGATGGCACCTTGATCCACAAAAAATGTCTTATATGTATCCTGACGTGCAACCCAAATGTTGGAGATGTGGTTATAAGGAGGCTTCTTATTATCATATTTGGTGGTCATGCAGAGAGATAAAAGCATTTTGGATTAAAATATGGTGGAATATCCAGAGAATTTTTAGAAGGAGGGTAAAATTTACTCCGCAATTATTTTTGTTAGGTATTGTTACAGATTGTGATACAAAGGAGGTTGTATTGATGTTAAACTTGATCACAGCCGCTAGGCTGTTAGTAGGACAATACTGGAAGAAGGAATCTTTGCCTACATTGCAGGAATGGTTTCTTAAAGTAGCTTATCTGGCAGAAATGGCAAAGATTTCGGCTTTCTTAAAGCAACAAACGCAAGAGAAGTTTTTTGCTGTTTGGGATAAATGGATAAAATTTATACAATTTAGATTGGGTATACAAAAATATTATATAGTTTTTTCATAAGTTTTATTTTCATATATATTATAGATAATTTTTTATATATATAAATATAAAGTTTTTAATTTAATTTTTATTTTTATTTTTTAAGCCTATATTCTGCTCTGGGAAGCTCAGGGGGGGGGAAGGGAGGTTTTTTTTTTTTTTTTTGGGAGGGCTGGGGGATGGGGTTTTTTTTTTTTTTATTTAATATATGTATTGTTTAGTTTTATTTTTCTGTATATGTTGCCTCTTGTTTTGTATTATTTTTCCTTTTTTGTAAAATTTATAAAACTTTCAATAAAAAAAAAAAAAGAAAAAAAAGAAACAGCTATTGTCTAATCCTTTGAATATAAACACATAAAGGAGTGCACTGTACATGTCATAATATCAGTATCTTGTAACCAGAGCATAGGCAGACAATCTGCAGCACCTAAATCCCTTTTATACGATCCTTTTTAATCATACAGTTGCAGAGAATTGAGGTTGTGGGATCCTTCTATTTTATTTATTGAAAACACAGTAAACACTTGTGCAGGTTCTTCATAATGACCATGAAAGGTGTCTTCCATGTCTATGCTATTTTTTCCAAGATGAACAGGAACGCTCTTTTGGAACATGACAGGTGCAGGAGCTTGTGAAAAACCATTCCATGGACATAAATAACACCATGCATCTCATGTTAGATAACTGCATCTCTTTCTAGTAACATCCAATAAATGACCAAAATAAGCCCTAATCCAATATGTAAATATACTCTTCCTGAAATATCTTTGTAAATCAGTGAGTAATTAGGAAGTTTAATGGAGGACAAATGCAAATGCAAATATACACAGGCTTAGATTTTCAGGCTCCAATAAATCTTACATAAGCCTAATTATTTGCAACATGGTGTTCCAACAACAAGCTATATGTAAATAACTCACACCCTCATACCTCCAAGGAAGCTATTAGCTCAATTTCTTTGTTGACACCAATTCATATACTTTATCGAGGATTTGTGAAGGCTGGATTATATATACCATGTTTCATTAGCCAAATATCCATATATTGACCGCAAAAAATATTTTTCTCAAAACACAAATATTAAGCTCCTGTCACAAATGAAAAGCATATTTTCCCAGAAAGAGAAGAAACAATATTAATCCCCTTTACTTCCACACCTTGAAAGTTGTCAAACAAGTTCTACTGTGGTAGTTTCATAGAAACTGTATGTTCTATATATTTTAGGATGTTCTAAATAAAGTGAAAGGAAATATAGATGATCTGCTCTTCATGGCTCTACTCACCTGCAATATCAAAGCGAAGTTCAAAAACAAATAAACAAATAAACATGGGAGAATGCATTTGATTGGAAGGGAAATCTTGAATACAAGAGTCAGTCCTGTGGTACCATGGAACTTCATGTGCTATCAGTCTTTTAAGCTAGGCCAGATTAAAAAATGAGAGTCACTAAGAATCCTGGAATGTATTGTTATGTGATTATAATACTGTAAGAGAATCTTGAATGTCCATCTCTCTCTTTCATATATATCTAACCAATCACAATAAACTAATCCAAGTTTCTTTTTCATGCTTCCTGGTTTCACAAGACTCAAGTATCCTTGCTGTAATGGCCTGGTATTCTATTCCTCCTTCCCTGAGTAAATCCAACATTTCTTCATTCCTATTTTACAATAATCCTCCAGCTCACCTAGTTATTTTTATAATCATTTAATTTTAAAAGTAGGAACTTGGCAAAGAGTTGGCCTCAAAATATTACAGAGTTGAACGCTGGCATTCTTAAAAAATGGAAATAATGAGCTGCTGGAGCCCCTCATTTGTTTGGACATAGACACACAAAATAAGCTATATAAACTGTAGAGACTTTCTTAAGAGATTAGATGGTGGCAGGAAACACTCTCGGTAGTTTCTCTTCTGGTAAATTAGCACCTACTCATCTTATGAATTAATAAGCCTGCCCCATGGCATTTTGTAATGCACTCTCCAATTCAAGAAAATCACCTTCTTACAGCAGTAGTGTTTTCTCCAAGTGATAGTCGAATGTGAATTCACTGCTTTATCTTTTTAAGAAATGCACTGGTTAACATATTTATATACTCTCCTCTCCTGTATTTTCTGTCTCCTGTCTCTTGGAATTTCTAAATATCAAAAAAGTTCATAGGGATATAATGTGCTGATTTAGCTAGCACATTATGTTTGAACAGCTAACCCAAATTGCCACTCACTTATTTGCTCTTCTGGATCTTTAATTCTTTTGTATTTAGCATCAGAGATCAGCTTGACATTTCCCAAGATTGGTATAAATTTACTAGAAGGCAAACAGTTCAAAGGAGAAAGATCAATAAATGTGGTGGTATAATTCCATTCCAGGCTACTTAAGAGTAGTTCAGACTGAGTCAGTCACTATTTGTCTCCACCCTGCCAGATGCTAGGAAGAGCAGAAGCAACCCTGTTTACTTCTTTGAGACAGTCTAGGTTGCATTTAACCTTTCTGTAATATGCAGGAGATTATAGCCCAAAATGGAGCAAGGTTAGGTGTTCATATAACCAACTGTGGTACATTTTTGGCAGAACTGAGCCTTGGGTTCACTATTCTTATGCACCGTGTCCATCTGGGGTCTTTTGTTATACATCTAGGTAATTGTCCCAAAGTGCTCACAGGATCTATCTGTTCTGTTCTGTTCAACCAGTATGCTGAAGATACCAAGACCTTTTGGGCCTTTTATCCAACGTAAAAGAAGGAAACAATGACGATTGTTGACTATCTTTGAATATCAGCTGGATGAGAGAACAAACTGAAATTATATCAAGAAAGACCAATGTGCTGTTAGGAATCAAGAAATGAATTTGAGAATCATATTTCAGTCTGGAAATAAATTTCATTATTTGTGAAAGAGTAAATTCACAATCTGGAACCAGTCCCTAATACTCCAATATCATTAAAAATGTCTTGACACAATTATATCTGTGTACCAGTTACAACTGTTTTCATTGGACTTCTCTCAAAAAATGTCTAGACATTGCAGCTGATACAAAATGGTAAACTTCTAAACAATGCAAGATATAGAGATCAGATAAATCTATACATAATGATCAGAATTGATTACCAATTGCTTATCAGGCACAAATTAAGATATTGGCAGTAATTCTATCTAAGGGGCTCTCTCTTCCAAGATGAAAAAGCTATAGAGAGGTCTTTCTGAAGATGCTAAATGTCACCATTTTCTGGCCTTCTCCTGTGTTAATGTCAGGCAGTAGAACTCATTCCCTTACGACAGAGGTGTCAAACTGCCGATCCACAGGCCAGACACATCACGCGGAAGCCACACCCACCCCATTGCCAGCAATGGCAAAACCATCCCGATACATTGCACGATGTCACATGATGTCACAAGTTTAACATGTCTGCCTTAGGAGAAGCACTTGCCCCAATTTTTCAGTGTATAGACACTTCTCTTTCTGTACATGCTTAACAGTTAATTGATGATAGTATTATTTTAAACTTTTACTATTTTGTCCCTTTTGTTTCTTTAAAAAGTGTTAACTTCCTTGAATATTCAGGAAGAAAATAAATCAAATACAAAAGTTAAACACTGGCAATAACCTCTCCTTTTCTTCAGACGGATACATTAAGATAAAAACAGGGTGACTGACTTCATTGCTAAGAAAGATTTTAAACTTAGATGTGATTTTCACCACTGTATTACATTTTGGCTTTAGTCACAGTGAATAAACAAATAAAAAATTCTGGTTTTGCAATATTAGAACTTTAATAAAGGAACCGTGTAATTAGTTACATATTTTTAAATGAACCCTATTGCTCATATTCGTATTTCTAAAAGCTGATTAGAACGCTGGATTTTCTTATTTTTTTTTCCAAAATAAAATGAAATCAAAGTGCATATTTTGTAGCTGAAAAAGTACAGAAATGAGAAAACTATCTCTGATGAGAAAAATTTCATGATATTATAAAATAGCTTCCCAAAATTGCGGAAATGATTTCTTAAGCCTAACTGGAATTTAGGTGGACTTCATTACCCAGACTTAAGAAAATTATTAAAAGGATTTTTTTTACCAATGAGTAATTTAACAAGTTTCATGAAACAAAAAATTGCATCAATGCCAAGAGAATGTTTGACAGGATATCTTATTTCATTATAGTAACATCTAATATACAATACAATATAATATCTGTTCAGTTAATACTGAAACAAAGGAAGGAAGGAAACTATAAATATATCTAATACTAATAAATGTATTAATTATTCCTAAATGATTTATTTATAAAAACATTATTACAAAACCCTTTTGAAAATAATAGTATTTCAGAATGCAACCATGATAAAACACTAAAACACTATATATATAGAGAGACATTTATATTCATTCACATTTCCACCAGTCTTCAACATGAATTATCAAAAGCTATCACTTTTCAACTGACTTTTAGAATTATTGTACCTATATGTAATCTGAATTATGAATATTTAATTATAATTTTATAGTTAGCAAAGCTAATTCATCTTTATAAACTATACTTAAAAGATGATTTTTCTCATTAAATCGTAGTTAAGTCATAGTTACATGACGTTGTAGAGAATGGAGATGTCATTTTATATTTTATAAAGTTATGATATAGATTATATCCAAAACAAGATTTGAATGAAGAGTTGCCCCAAACTCAATGTTTAATATTCTGAAAACTTATTTTAAGCCCAACACTAAAAATGAGGTTGAAATTAGCACTACTGTATTTCATGATATGAGGGAGTTACAAGACAGAAGTTTAAAAAACTGGCTATGCATTTCATATAATGTTCTAGCAATAAAAGTCCCTTCCAGAACCTTAACTTCTATATTTATTGAGGGAAGAGGGAATGGTCTTGAGCAACAGGAGTAATTGCTACTACCAAGAGAACTGTTGAATAAAGGATGTCTGATTCTAGATCAGTACATGTAAATGTACTCAGACAACACCATCATTAGTTCTCATGAAGATAAAAGAAGGAAGGGGGAAAGTATATTATTTTATTAACAATTATTTGCATCAAACCATAAGTAGGATCAATAGACTATTGTAATGTCAGAAACTAGAGAGGCATGTTAACCATAACTTTCTATTGGAAGATAAAAAAATATAAAATTTAAGAAATAAAATGGAAGTGTTTTCACGAGGGGAGGAGAGTGCAGGATAGGCAAAAGGTCAGTGATGGGGAGAGATAGGTGTGTGTATGGGAGAGGGAGGCAAATACACCTAACTACCACAACTGTGGCTACAGAACTGCCACCACTAAGTGGTGCAGTCACACAAGGTTTCACCAACAACTGCTTTGCTCAGCAATGAAAATTCTTATTCCATTGGAATTTCAAATTTCAATTAGGTTGTAAAGCAGGGGTGTCAAACTGCCCACCCCAGCTCTGGCAATGCAAAAAAGTCGCAATATGTCACATGATGCGGCAAGTTTGACACCCGTGTTGTAAAGCAAGGACTACCTGTAGCTATCATGAATTTGTTCTTTTACACAAATTTTTATTCAAAGACAAAATGACAAAAGCAACTCTGTATCTAAGCTCTGATGATGCCCATACAAAGGGAAAGGATTTGCCTTGTGTCAGTGTAATACTGCTTTCAAATTTTCATTGATTAGCTCTGCAGATGCCTCTGCTGCATTTGCTGCGCTTGTGCAAAGGTATATATATATAGAAGATCATTTCATTCATTTCTTGCACTACTCATACAGTACTTTACTAGGATTATGTGAATCAGCTATGATTGAGTTTGAAAAGATATCAAACTGAAGTGTGTATAGGAATATACAAAGGTCCATATTTCTTCCAATTCATTTAAGGGCACCTGATTTAGTTTGATGCACCAGTAGCTTGCATGGAGATTTAAGTCAACAAAATCATTTATCAAAATTTTGCATAGACCACTCTCCATTCATACTCTGAAAAGAAAAAAAAACCCTGAATATAAAGTAACTTATGCTCAGGAAATTAGTAAGAAAAAAAGTATGTTTATCTTACTGATTTTGCAGGTCTTTTTCTGTATCTCAACACATCTATAATCTATAATCTTCAATTATAAAGGTAAACAGAATGGGAGAAAAGGCCCCTCAATTTATACAAATATAGTACTTGTAACAGCACATGCTGGACAAGTTCTTTCACTTCTTTAGCAGAGCAGCAACTCTCAAAAAGAAGTGATGAAAAATGGAGAAACAAAGATGAAAGTTCCAACAACAGATTTTTCTAGATTTTAGTTCCCTGCAACTCAAACACCGCAACCTCTTTGGGATTATGCAGTTTTATTAGACATGCTACAGATTATGGTAATAAACCTGCAGCCCCATCTTCATTTTCAATGCTTTATTCTAAAACTACACATTCAGTTATTTGTTTTCCCTATACAGTACCACTCCATATGATCAAGAAAAGTATCCATCCACTATTAACAGAGTGGCCTCAAGTTAATAGTACACTACTGAAGTTTTATGTTTCCCATAAAAGAGCTTATACTACTTTTCAATGTCAAGTGGACCAGAAACTCACTTTGTTCCACCTATGAAAGAGTGTTGGCTTAACGTCAACAGATACAGAAGTGTTCCTGCAAATCTGGGCTGCAATCCACAATCCATTTACTCCAGATCAGCCTAATTAAAATTATAGGAACTACACTTGGGTCAAGTAGTATAAATGATTTTTTAGGTATGTCTCATTTCAAGATAAAATGTATTTATGACATGTAACATTTCTGCTCTAATTGAGCTTCCATTCATTTGTTAGTTTATAGTTGCTTTTAAAAAGATACAGCCAGAAATTTAGATCATAAATGATATATTGGCTGCTAATAATGACTTTCAAAGATATAACCAGAAGTGAAGCAGGACACCATAAATTATATCTTGAGTGTTACTTGCCTACATCAAGTGGTTTAACTAAATCACTGCCACTGCCATGATTAAAAAAAATTCCAAGCCAGAAATATGCTCCAACACTGGAAGTTTTTAAAAAGAGACTGGACAGCCATTTGTCCGAAATGGTGTAGGGTTTCCTGCCCGAGCAGGGGGTTGGACTAGATGACCTCCAAGGTCCCTTCCAACTTTACTACTACTATTATTATTATTATTAAATAAACACACAAGCATCTTAACAGAGAGCAACAATTCTGTACATTATAAAGAGGCCGCCTTCAGTCACATGGGAGCCACTTATTTATAATGCATTCCCATGCAGCTAAACACATGGAGTGCATCATGGAAAAGGGTCTCTGGTACAGCCAAGGACTGCAGCTAAAGGGCACTTGAAAATCTACACTTATTTGCAAATTAAGCACTGAAAAAATAAAGCTGGAAGATAAGACAATTCCAGCCAATTTTATACAAAAAGATTTATGCATCTTTCTCTTCTTCTATGGTTTTCTAACTTGATAAAATAATGTAATGACAAACACTACATTGGACTGGCTATTGTTTTGATTTGGATTATGAGATGTCATTTTAAAGTCAGTTTATCAATAAAGTTCACTATTGTTATATATATAAAAAGTAAATTCACATTCACTTTTAAACTATGGTTTAGTGAATAATTCATAAATTGCAACAAATTATGTTATAATCAAGTATATCATACTCTGGCATACATTGATTGTATTCCATGTCTATTCCATGTCTATACTTTTACTGAATTCAATTCACAAATCTGATTAAATTAAATAGAACTATTTTTATGACACAACATTCACAAGAGGCCAAGGGTGGCATGTTGCTGCATGAATCACTGGCTATTTCACATTCAATTCAGGGTGTTCATTATGCTAAGGGCCGCAACACAGAGACATGAGATTTTGGGGGTTATTGGCACTTTCTTAAGAGCAGCCCTCACCCTTTGGAACACCTGGACTTCAGAAAGACATACAACCTCTTTGTCTTCAAGAGAGCTTCAAAAGTATGTTTATTTTGCAGAAATATGAGTGCTGAGTGTACAATAGTTGTCTTGGATTAGTTTAGGTCATACTAATTAACTTGGTTGTTACTCTGAACATTCTCTCAAATTTATAAAGGTAGATAAAACAAATATATTCAGTTGACAAACTGAAAATGATACAACTTATATACTTGTATAAGATGTTATATACCTAATGCAAGTACTAAGCCCAGTTTCAATGATGTCAAAATGCATAAGTTTTCATTTTGGTGTCATTGAGATTTGTTATGGATTTTGTTGTAATGACTGACCTCCATGATGGATGGATTACAAATACTAGAAGTAACATTGCCTCAATCCCCCACACTACTGGAATTTGAAGACAGGATGACTATATTCCAATATTTGAGGGGGTCACATTATTCACCAAACCATCGGAGGGCAGGACAAGAAACAATGGTTGGGAACTGATCAAACAGAGAAGCAAACCTGGAATTAAGGAGAACTTCCTGACAGTGAGGACAATTAACCAGTGGAACAGCTTGCCTCCAGAAATCATGGGTGCTCCATCACTGGAGATTTTTAAGAAGAGGCTAGACAGTCCCTTGTCTGAGATGGCATAGGTCCTCATGGGTGAGCAGGGGGCTGGACTAGAAGACCTCCAAGAACCCTTCCAGCTCTATTCTATTCTTTATATAACAAAATGTAATTCAGTATAGTGGCTATTCATAAGGTCATCTTCCACATCACAGTTTTGCGGAGCTACTGCACTGCAATATAATTCCAGCCAGCACATTTCTGCAAGGCATAAGATCAAGGGAGGCTCTGTTTCATGTTATGAAATTTGCTTTTTAAGTTGACAGAAAAAGCCATCACTATGTATGATCCTCTCTCCCTCCACAGCTTGGAATGTTAAATTATTGAAAAAAAATA
This sequence comes from Crotalus tigris, assembly GCF_016545835.1. NCBI lineage: Eukaryota > Metazoa > Chordata > Lepidosauria > Squamata > Viperidae > Crotalus > Crotalus tigris. Next base: position 4,610,250 of record NW_024096625.1, on the reverse strand, counting down.
CATGATTGGAATACTATAACAATTTCATCTAAGTCATGCAAACAAATTTAGGAATACATATTACTGATGCATAAATTTTATGTTTTGACATACAGGCTCACAGCTTTATTGAGATAACGTTTTTTTTAAACAGACAAATCCTGTCTTACAAATAGTACAATAATTTGCAAATGTTTTGTCAGTCTCTTAAGCAGAACATGTAAAGAAACATTTTTTAAAAAAAAAATCAGTTTCATTTCAGACATCATCTATATTTCCTGTGCTTTGCAAGCAGTTAATATGTGGGTTTGCCACAGTTGCAACTGTTTTTCTTGCTCTTCCTTAGATTATTTTATTCTCAGAGCAATGTTTTTACTGAGCAATTTCTCTCCCTTACAGCATAAGCAATAATGCTACACAAATCTATGAAACATAATCTGGCGTTATGAAAGCAGCAGCTAATCATTAAAGTTCAGACACAAAAGTGTAACAAGTACAAACTAGACATAGTTCAGCTCAAACAATATAATTCTGTTGTGCATGTATCCAACAATACCAGCCATACTAATAGAAAGAGCAGACACTCCATTCCTCAGGTATCTAGTTCTGATAGTCAAGAAATGGAAGCAAATTCTGTTATACTTTTATGTCAGGAAGGAGGTTTGTGATATGTTTTGATACTAAAACAAATTCTGTGCTTTTCAATACAAGAATCTTGGTGGGCCAATTCCTACAGCTCGATCATGTCTTAGGCTAGTTTTGCAAAATAAGTCTATTTCTGAGGACTGTAAAGACTATTAGAAGAGGTGGGGCATTCATTAGCTTGCTACAGTCTGCAATCTAAACACATCTGAAAGGCAGTAGGTTGAGGAAGAATGGGTTTTAAAGGAAATTACAGGATACCCACAAATCTTTTTGAAAGAGTACAGCTATATGGCAAGGACCACAAAACAATAAGCCTAAAAATGCAGGCCACACGAACTGCACAATGTTTAGATTTTCCCCCCTTACAACTTAAAGTATAAATATATTGGGGCGGGGTCACACAGAATTTTGATCAAAATAAATGAGTCTTAAGAGCTCTTGAGCAATATACAGGGAGAAATTAAGTTTAAATTGGATAATATGGTAATTAAATTACTTGAAGCACAAGCAGAAATAGACTCAAGATCACCACAGGTTTTATACTTCATTTATTCATCCCTTTGGCAGTAAACACCCAATTTATAAGCTTCCCTGAAACAGGGAGTAATTAGAATCCTTGTTTGGAAATCAGGCTATCAATGGAAGTCAAAAGGTAAGTATTTCCTCCTACAATTTTCATATTCAAGGAAAGCACATAACACAATATTGCAATAATCTGAAACACGTGCTAATGATCCAGAAACAAGTAAACTTTGTTGCCTGGTATTTGTCATTTGATCCAAGTATACATGAAAACTGGAAACTGCTGCACACTGAATTCATTATTGTTCTACTTCCCTATAAGAATTAACAAAAACCTTTCAAAGTTTGGCACATTTGATTTTCCCATAGTTCTACTTGAAAATGCTGGGCTCTTTAACATTCAGAGCAAAAGTTCAGCATTTCTTGTTTTTTTTTCCATTTCCATTGTGGTAAGCAGGGCTTTATTTGTCATAGAAGGCCCAGAACGGAGTTCCGGCACCTTTTTGGATGGAACCTTGTAGGGTAAGCAAGCTGGGTTGTATGACATGTGTGAGTTCCGGCACCTTTTTTTTTTTTTTTTTTACAAAAAAAGCACTGGTGTATTTAATACTATTGCCATTTCTGAACTGGTGTTGTATAAAGCAGGCATCCAATACCAGTCAGCTTGAAATATTTCAAGCAGGAATGCCAGAATTTAAAAATGACTAAGAAATTATTCTATACTGCTTTGTGAATAATATCCAAATAACTAGATTTAATTACCTCTTAATCCTCTTTATAATATAGTATCCCACAAGGAGAAGGAAATAATGCATCAAATCCCCAAAGTATCTAATCCACCAGCACTTTCTGCAAGCAGGAAAAATACAATTATTCTCAAATCCTCTGAAGTTAAGAGTCAATAGCCAGCTGGCTGCCCATTGTCATTTCCATGGTACACAGTCAGAAACCAAAATCAGAAGTGGTTCCCTGCTGAATTCTTCCAAAGAAATTCACCTTTCCACAAGAATCCCCCCTGCCAACATGTCCGGCAATATAAAATTAATTCTTAGAAACACAGGATTAATAAAGCAGTTAATCTAATATAGTTGCATTTCAATAGAGAGAAATATTTATGTTATAATCTTCTGGAAGCATTTAAAATGACTGAAAATCTATATGAAGTAATAGATGAAACAAGATGATATCAGAAATTGTTCTCCTTAATAATCTTACTATGAATTGCACAGATGAAACTCTTGAGTTTCAACTCTAGGTAAAAGCTAGTACTATGAGTAAACCAGGGAAACAACACATCCATATATCTGCATCTTGTTAAGTCAAAATTAATTTTTACCTTGATTGTGAATGCTCTCAGGAGCATGATGATGGTACCTCTGAGGAAAGAGGCATTTAAAGAAGAGTTTGAAGGAAAGAGGATGTATTAAACCTAACAAAACACATTATTTCTTCTTATTTGGACAATCTTGCTCCTCAAAGTACTGCACTAAAATTTTGGTGATAGAGATATCAAACTTACTAAATGAACTCACCCAAGCTTGTTATATAGAACTGCAATAAACTAAAGAAAGTGTAGACTGAATCAGAATGGCAATTTTAAACTCTGCTTGAAACTATCTTACTCTGAATTTGAGGAATAATGTAAAAGACATACAAATTTCTCAGTGCAAGGTCCAACATGAAAAATACCACCTGTCTTATAATTCTCCTGACCCCAGCCCACTATTTGTGTTAGAACCAATTTAAATAAATATTGCCTCTATGAACATACAGATTCACAGATCAATTGGTTGGATGTTTTAAAACTCTCTTTTCACAACTGCTCTGACTTAGACCTCCTGAAATTCCAACAAATTTCCAAGTCTTCTGATATCAAAAACTATTTCCCATAATCTTCCTAATTGTAAAAGTCTTTTTAAAGAAAAAGTTCTCTTTTCCATTTTGGTTATATATATTTTTGTAATATAACAATCTGATGTAAACTGGCCTAAGAAAATGGGGAACCTAAAAATAAGTAAGTTTCTATCTTTCAATGGATCAGCTGTAAAACAGGAAATGATATTGACTTCATAGCACTAGTCTTTTGCAGTGCACTGAAAGCACAGATAGCTTTCAGTGCATGTGAACCATTTCATAGATTCTTGTTGATACATATACAATTCACAAGCGGCTTTGTCACTGTGTCATTCATGCCCCATATATAATTTTGTCTAGCCTTTTTATAGCCAAGAAATGAGAAACCACTGAGATAAACACAAATGCCTATCAATTACATATTTTGGGAATGGCTTTATGAGATAATATTAGATGGGCTTTGTAACCAAGAAATAAGCATTTTTTTCTGGAAAAAACTAATGTATTTCATTTAAAAATGAACCACATATAATACTCACTGTAAAGACTTTTAAAATTACTGCTTGAAGGATGGACTCTGTATGGCTAGATCAGTCCTGAACAATTGTCTTATCTATTCTGCTATCCTGGATGACAATCAGTTTCTTCATGGCTATTAGTGTGAAGGGAATGATTTTCAACAGAGATTCTTAACCACTATTAACTCACTTAGGTAGTTCTCTCCTACAGCAGCTTAATGTTTTCAAGAGATATTACAGCTTTCACTAGCCCCTGCCCAGAAGTTTCATAATCTGCAACATGACTTCCCTAAGCATGTAATGAACCATGTTGGAAAATCAGAAGAAAAGCACCAGTTTATTGGCTTTAACCTCACCATTTAGACCAGCAATCTTCTTAGAAGGAAAAAAACTAAAAGCCTTCAAAACCTGATTAATTAATAATTGTGGGTGTAGTCAGCTTTTTGCATTTTGGGATATTCTGTTATTAATCTAAAGGAATCCACTTTAGTTGCTGGTCTTGTTTAAATCTATATAGATAGAATTATCTATGTATGAGCAAAACTATAAACCTATGTTTGTGAAACAAACTGAACAGAGAGAAGCAAGAAAAAGAAACTGAACAGGAAAGAAACATGTAAAATTGTACAAAATTGTGTTAAAAGTTTTTTTCCTATATCATTTAAAAACAAAATCTACCCAAAATAACAAGTTTTTCTGAAATTTATCCTTACCTGAGATCTGGCAGCAACTTGAAACATAGGTTAAACAAGTATAAGCTTTCTTAAAGCTGTTGTATCTTTAGTGCGGAGAGTAACACCCAAGAGGCTTTTCACCTCCTCTGAGTAAGCTGCCAAAGCTAAAAAGCAAAGATCAGGGCGGACGGGAGCGACAAACGGAAATATATTCACTTTAAGCAGCGCTACCTGTGGAAATAGGGTGGAGCCTCTGAACTCGTCCCATTTCGGTTCCAAGGGGGTCTTCAGAAGGGTCAGAGAATAGTTTCCATTGATTGACAGTTGCTTTGACCAAATGAAAACGTTAGAGCGAATAGCTTTTGCAGGCGCTTTCCTGGGCGGCGGGGTGTTTCCATGTCAGTAAGCTGTGTTTCTAGGGCAGGTGACAAGGGGCGATATGATGCGGGCGGGCAAATACCCACTGAGAACAAATCAAATAACCTCTCAATCTGCCGGCGAGGTAAGTCTTCTGTTTGCAAGGATGGTTCGCCCTAACTGTGCTGTCTTTTCCAAAGTTAAGAAGAAAAAGATGCTTAGCCTAAACCGTAGGTGGATTTAAATTTAAGAGACCCAGATAATTTATAGAAAAGGTTGCGCTTTGTGCAAACTCAAAATTTTAGTTCAACGAACTAATCCCTCCACTTCTTCCTAATCATATGTTCAATTACGAATTAATTACCATTAATTTCTTGAGTTTTACATCACAAACACATGCAAACTTATTCTTTTAATGTAAAACAACGGTCAGGTTTTAAGAAACACAATCTTCCAGAATACCTCATGCTCGCCCGGGGTCCTTTCCGAAAGGCATCCCAAGTATTTACTACAAGAAAGGAATACCAGTACCTCTAAACAGCAATGGTCTCCAGCAAGAAACGATGTTTTAAAAATGAACGCGTTTTAGTGGAGGAATATTTGCATCGGAGAAAAACTTAAAAAGGATCGTAACCAAGCTAAAAAAACAAGCCTTCCTTCGCTTCCATCAAGGAAATTATAGTGACGATTCAAGCATAGCTAATTGGACCAAAATAGCACTTCGCTACCTTAAAATCATTTCACAGATAAACCGAGGGAAAGAAGAAAAATGCAGGAAAGCTTTCAGGAGGTGTACCTTATTTTTTTAATTAAGAAGCAGGAAACAGCCCCAGACATGCTCAGATCGCTTCGGGCTCATTTCAAAGTTCTTAATACTTGCTTCGGTCTTCCCTTCTCTTTCTATGGATTCTCAATGCAGTATAACAAAAGGAAGGCTCCGCCAGCGCCGCCCAAATTCTACTAAGGCTGCGGTTGCTATTGGCTGTTCTCAAAGAGGTGGGGTTTCTCCTTCCTTTCTTCAAGTAATCGCATCAATTATTTGGCACGCCATTCGTCTTCTTTTGGCTAGTGAAACGGGTTCCGTGTAGTCAGAATTCCTCTGGCAGTTCTTTACTCCTCCGCGGAACTAGAGCATAATGCACGGTTCTTGGCCATTACTCTACAAAAATTGTTTTGATTTTGATTACCGAGGCTTCTTTCCAACCCATAGAAAACTGAACACTTATGGAAATTTTAGAGTTTGCACATATAACTATATAACTCGATAGCAAACATATTTCATATTCCTGCCTTCTATTTCGCATAACTACCTTGTAAGATGGGTTGGCTGAGCAACAGAAACCTAAAATCATCTGGTTAGCTTTCACGTCAACACATTTCATGAAGAGATGTCCTCAGGGAGTTTTAGACATGCGTGAGGTGTATATAAAAATAAAAAGGGGATGCGACTGTAGATTTTTTTTAACAAATCCTTTCACAGACTGCTGCTCTAATGCCTCTGTTCCCAGTCACTGTCCTCTTCACCCCAGACAGATAAATAATGAAACATAATAGATTTTGTAATTCTGGAGGCTTCCCCTGGATACTAATAGAACCTGGAGGAAAATATTTCTTTAAACATCAGTTGTGAAGACATATTAAGACAAATTACTAATGGATTAGGGAGATGAAGCAACATCATGAGAATTCTAGCAGAAACAAGATAGTGCCATGATGCATTTGTGCAAAAGCTGGAAGAAATGGGCTAAGGATGAAAATACCACTGTCTAAATATTGAGAGTATCAGTTTGGTGTAGCAGTTAAAGCATCAGATTAGAAACTGGGACAAGTATTTCTAGACCTACCTTAGGTACAAAATCAGCAGGATGGCCTTGGAGTTGGACTATCAGCGCTAGCAAACAGGCAAATTCAATCATGATGGCAAACCACTTCCAAAAAAACCTTACCAATGAAACTACAGTGATCAGTCCAGAGTTTTCAGGAGTTAACATATATTTAAGGGGACCAAAACGAAAACAAAATGAATATTAATGTGAATCTATATCTCTGTATCTCCCTAATTCTCTTTCTTTTTCAAAACCCTTGGTTCTCTTTCTTGATGGATGCAACAAAAAAGCTGGTGGTCTCTTGCTCGTTTAGGATAAACCTAAAAATTGTTTTCAAAAGTTGCTGTAAAAGGTTCAGTTTTTAGTCTTCTGTGTTAAAATGACATCATCTATTTGTTGCCCAAGCTGCTCAAAATCATAATCACATTCATAGTTCATATTTGGAAAATAAAGCAAAATATAGATTCAATTTAGTTGTAAAATTTATTGTCTTCAGAACTAGTTAACATCTTTGAAGATTGCTGCATAGCCCTTGGATGACCTTAGCTTATATTGAAAAAATAGGTAGAAAAATTAAGAAGGGTCAGATCTAGCTAGTAGATCAGTGGTAACTTTTAAGATATGTGGACTTCAAGGTGTGTTTTGCAATGCAGGTCTTAACAGTCCTTTATATTCATCTGTTGTTAAGGTTGATGGTAATAGAAGCCCAAATCCTACATGGAAGCTGATCTGAGATACAAACCCAGATGTGAAGACATTTTTTTTTAAAAAAAAAATATTTTTCAACTTTAGATTGTTTGATTCAATAAGCACAGGAACTATTTGTTGGAAATTAGAAATTGGTGGGACTTGGAAGACCTTCCCTTCTTTTTCTAGAATGAAGTGCATTTTAAATTCAAGGTGAAATACATTCCCTCTCTGATGGAGATAAGGATGAAGTTGGTCAAAAGTTCCTTTTTTAAAAGTTCTACTTTTCTAACTAATTCAAACTTTCATGATAAAAGGACAGCCAGTTTTATTTGAGGGAAAAAAGAACTGAATGATGGAAAAGTGGATTGGAGATTATTTATACCCTTCAATTAGTATATTAAAGCAGAACAATTTTTAGATCAAGGTAGTTCAAATTCACTAACTTAAAAAAAGTGTAAAAAAATCTTAGACCCATGACTTTTGTAGAATTGAAATTTCAAGGATCTTCAGACTACTTTTATTCACAAAGTTGTGATGGCTGCAAAGTATAGTCATGTTTGTGACTTCTGACACTACCTGTGGTATCCCACAAACAAAGTCAATGTGGAACAGGCAGAAAGTCAGAAGTCATTCCCACTCCCAAATGCATTTTTGCTTGCCTGTAGTCATTCTGTCCATCTGTTTACATAATTAAATATAGACTTATCTACATGGATGGAAGTATGCAGTGGGGTAACCCAAGACTCTGTCTTAGGCCCAGTAGTCTTCAGCATCTTCATCAGTGATTTAGACAAGAGGATAGAAGGGGAATTCATCAAATCTGTAGATGACCAAGCTGGCAGGAATAGCCAATACTCCAGAAGATAGGCTCAAGATATAGAAGACCCTTATCTAACAAAATGAAATTCAATGTAGAGAAAAGTAAGGTTTTACATTTAGGCAAGAAAAACCAAATGCACAAATATAGAATAGGTGGTACCTGGCTCATAGTAGTAACTGAAAAGGATTATAGAGTCCTAGTGCACAGTCACTTAAATATGAGTCAGCAGTGTGCTGCAGCTGCAAAAAAAAGTCTTAGACTGCATTAATAGAGGGATAGAAGCAAGATCATGTGAAGTATTAATACCACTTTATAATGCCCTAGTAAGACCACACTTGGAATATTGCATCCAGTTTTGGTTGCCATGATATAAAAATATGTTAAGATTGAGCAATAAAGATGATTAGGGGACTAGAATCTAAAAGATATGAAGAGCAGGAATTGGATATGTCTAATTTAATGAAAAGAAGGACTAGAGTGACATGATAGCAGTGTTCCAATATCTCAGGGGTTGCCACAAAGAAGAGGGGGTCAACCTATTCTCCAGAGCACATGAAGGCAGGATAAGAAGCTATGGATGGAAGCTAATCAAGGAGAGAACCAACTTAGAACCAAGCAGAAATTTCCTGACAGAACAATTAATCAGTGGAGATTTTAAAGATTGGACAACCATTTGTCTGAAATGATATAGGGTTCCCTGCTTGAGCAGGGGTTGGACTAGAAAACTTTCAAGGTGTCTTCCAACTTTTGTTAATCTGTTATGACCCAATGGGTTGCAGTCTAGTAGTATATCAAGAATACATATTTATTTAGGGGGATTCTCAGCAGATATCTCCCATTCAAACTATGGGACTTAATGGCATAACAAATAATACATAGCTGGTTCAAAAATCAAACTCAAAGAAGGTTTTTCATCAGTTTGAAAGTGTCACAGGGTTTAACCCTAAGCCTTGTGCTCTTCCACATCTTTACACCTAGATAAAAAAAATAGAAGAAATACTTTTCATACTTGCATTATCAAATGGTCATTCTCAGTTGGTTCAAAATTGGGTGGACATGTAAAGGTTAAGGCATCAGGCTAGAAACTGGGATGCCATCATGGGCACAAAGAGCAACTGGGTGACTTAGGCCAATCACTTTCAGCCCTAGGAAGCAGTCAATAGGAAGCAAGAATACAAAAACATGACCAAAACATATCTAAAAGAATGTTCTGTACTGTACCAGAGAGAAAGTCATGGAATAATGAATTAAACCAGGATACTGTGAATTCTAGTCCTGCCTTAGGCATGCAAGTTGGGAGGGTGACCTTGAACTGTTCCGTCTCTCTCTCTCTCAGCCAACCCATCACATAGGATTGTTGTTATGGGGAAAATAGAAAGTGAATTATTGATAAAAAAAATTAGGATTGAAATATATAAACAAACAAATATTTGATTGAATTTTAGTTAATTTTTTCCTAACAGAAAAAGCAGATTGATGGTGAAAATGATTATACAGAGAGATGGTGTGACCTTTTACATTAAATATAATCAAGGAGAAACTAGATAAGGATGCTTTAATTTCAGTTTCAGTGTGGGTATCTGCAGGGTATGGTCTGAAAAATCAGGATGGTGGATGGGACAATGCAATTAAAGCTTAGCCTGTTTGTTATATATTTTGCACACACAATACACATGATAAAATGGGTGGAACTTTGATAATACCATCCTGGTGATTTTTTTTAACAACATTCATCAGATTATACCAATATAATATAAAATATGAAAAATCAAAATGTCATATGGGTTAGATATTGTTAAAATTAAAAAAATTTGGGGAAAATGGACACTGTATTATAGTTTTAATCTAAGAATTGAATGTATTTTTTATATCCTTGCAAGAAGTCAGAAGTTATTCTTTGCATATAAAGCAAAAGAAAGCAAAATAAAAATATATCTTTCTGCACTTCTATTTTTATCTTTCTTTTTCCTCTTCACCTTTTCTTCTGATTGTTAGTTTATGTTAGTTTTTAAGTGTACATTTTGTAAAATTTAATAAAATTAATGTGAAACAGGATACCCCTGAATTTTAGCCTCAAGCCGAGGTTGGACTTGATTTAAATAACCCCTCCAACTCTATGATTATGTAACAACTTAAAAGATCCAACTTTATATTCTGTTTCAACTTTTTAAACTCTTAATTGTTTGATTAAGGCCTCCTTTCCCATATATTCCTTTCTAATGTTCTAGTGGACATCAGAGTCTGTGCTTCAAATTCCTTTGATGAAGTGGGATGAACAGTTATTACAACCTTTTCAACTGAAGTTCCCTTTTGCAAAATTATTTAGGGTGATCAGTTAGAGAAAATTTCCCTAATTTCTAAAAAATAATTCCATTCTCCTTGACTTTTTATGAAATATATTTTTTGCTAATTGTTTTTATGTTATAGTATATGCTTATGTTTTATAAGATATGTAAAGAGACTTCTGTATCTTTTACATAAAAATATGGTCTTGGCACTACCCCATAGACTCCATGCTCTGCAATAAGTGGACATAAAATTATTTCTGTCTGTCTTGCCTCTATCTCCTTTTGTTCAAACTATACATTAATAATTATGAGTTATAAATGGAATATTTGATGTCCAAACTAGATGGTTTCATCTAGCAGTTTAAAGTATATTTTTGGAAGCTGTTTTCAATAATATCTGTTAAGCTGCAATATTTTAGGATATAGTTGTAAAGAATTGAATGGAAAAATATATGTGGAAAATATATTCCCTGAAAAGAATAGTGTTCAGAACATGAGCTGAGTGGAAACCTAAGCACAGTCTTTATTCCAACATGCTGAAGATGAGTGGGATGGTTGATGAACAACAGGGACACATGAACAATCAAGTGGGCTGGCTTAATTATTGCTAATTTCACGGCATTTTCACAGTGTCTTTTTATAGCCTCGCTTGGGGAGATGGAATTTCACTGCAGCAAATGGACTCTGACCTAAGCTACAAAACAATTCTAAAAAAAAATACCTCTTCTTAAATAAAAGCAATTTATTTAATCACCTATGCGTGAGTTGAGTGGCTATATAAATTTGTTAAATAAATAAATAAAATACAGTACAGCATTTTAACCATGCAGAATTAAAATGTTCAACTAGTATTATAAATTAGTTAAACTTCAATACAGAGTTTAATTAAAACAGAAATAGGTATCTTACTCCAAGCTTAGGAAAATCAGGTTTTGGGGTTTCCTTCAGCACTCCCAAATTGGACCACAGACTCTTATGGGAAATTATGGTGTTACTGCAAGGGGTCTATGCCTTACATCTATATCTCCCTCACTTCAAATAGAGGAAACATTCTTAATAGGGCTCTCAAGATGTTCTCACCAGCTGGGCAAATGATGCCTGATGTATACTATGCTGTATAGAACTTAACAGATCATCACCAGGTTTCTGAATTGGGCCTGGAAACTCACCCAATAAAAGTTCATCTCCTGTAGTATTTTGTGTAAGTATATCAATAGGAGACTAGAAAATCCAGATGAAGATAGTTGTAGTTAAGTGATATAAATAAAAAGGACAGTAGTCTGCAAAGTCTATATTAACTAATTTCAAGTGGCTCCTTTTTAGGAAGCTTGGAAGATTTGTAGTGATAGAACAGTTGCTTAGCTCTTCTGCTTCTGACCATTTTGATTTTGGTTTTGTGTTGGTTGTTTTGCTTAAGGTCTCTCTCTCTCTCTCTCTCTCTCTCTCTCTCTCCCTCCCTTCCTTTCTTTTGTAAAAATGATCATTTAAATGGTGAGATTTTACCAACCAGGTTTAGGTGTTATAGAAATTGAAATACCATAAGAAAGAGATTCAAAACGGGTTTTGATATGATAGATATGTTATTAAGGGAGGAAAAAACCTAAAAGTAGACTGAGAAAATGTACTCATCCTTAGGGATGCTGAGGAAAATTCTTTAGTGTACATACAGTATCTGGGGAGGGACTTAGGTGCATACTTTTCCAGGAAAAACAGCCGTCAGTAGGCAATATCCAGCTAGATGAAGAAATAGTCTGGTTTTACACACTTTGTATGAATTCAGTTTAGATTTTTTAATGACTACTGTGTGAATTTAACAAGTCAGACAAGAATTACTAGGCTCCATGGACACCCAGGCCTTAGAACAGAGTCAGATCTTCAGAGATTTACAGAACATTTGAAAGGTGAAAACCATATGTATCATGGGGAGGAGATATTCCAGAGGGTGGCACTATTACAGAGAAGGTATACTTTCTTGATTCTTATCGTTGACACTCTTTTAACTAAAGAGACCCTGAGCACAGCTTCTTTGCTTGATCATACCTGAAAGGCAGAAATTATTAAAGACAAGGACTCCTTCAAATAATCAGGCCCTGTGCTATGAAGGGCTTTATATGGTGACAACCAACTTGCAATTGAAAGCCAACTGGTAACAGTGCAGTTCATCAGAGGTTACATGAAGGGCATGAAATGTCCATTATAGCTTGCACTGATACATTTACAATGACTGTAGCTTCCACATGGTTTTTAATGATAGCCCATGTAAAGTGCATTATAGGTGATCAGTGCATGAGTGTCCATCTAAATAGGCCTCTTTGCTGGTCAGTTAAAGAATGGAATTAGTGAACTAGACGAACCTATAGGCAAAAGTCCTACAGCTTCCTATTACACTTCAGCAGTATCTGTAAATCTAGTAGGACCCCCAATTTGCACACAACTCTTGAATGGGAAGTGCAACCCCATCCATGGCCAAAAAGTAAAACTTTCCCAAACCTAGAGATCACAAACAATCACAGTCTCTCTCAATATAGTCAGAATTAAGCCTGAGACTGTTCCTTCTATCCAGACTCAAATACTCTCCAGACAATGGGACAGGACATTTAAAGTTTCACCTTTGCAGTCTGGGTTTGAGATATACAATTAAGTATCACCAGCATATTGATGATTCCAAATGAATAGATGATTTCTTCCAACTCCTTTCATTGTTGCAGTAGTGGAATACTAAAACGAGTATGGGAGAGCTTTTTAGGAGGATCAAATTGTAGAATATTTACAATTATGTATGCAAATATTTGAAACTTTTGTTGGCATCCAAGTATCGTATTTTACACTGTAACATGACATTGCAAATTACAAAAACTAAAATATCAAGAACATAACTTGAAAGTAGACCTATACTTGGTCTTACACTAAATCAATTATTTCCTTTTCAGAAATATTCACATATAGTCAGAAAAACAGGAGCAGATATATCTTCTCTGTGCCATCTCCATCTGGATATGCCATCAGGAACAATATTATAAGTGATTTGTGCCAGAATCCAAGAGTTTCAATTGATATTCTGAACAAAAGAAAAGGGGCTGAAGGACCTTCCAACACATTTCTGCCACTAATACATATGTGGGCAAGAAAACAAGCTAAGAAAGAGTGAAAGCTAATCCACACTGAAACCTGTTCCTCTTCAAATTAAATAATAATTATTAACAAAGGATTAGGCTGTCCATTAACCAGAACAAAGGAGCTGAAATTATACTTCTGGAAGTGTTATCAGCCCTCTCTGATATCTCATTGCAAGATATTATTGGATAATATCTAGAGAAAATCTCATTTTGTGCACATAATTTACTTGCAAATGACACTCACAGAACAGTCTGTCCTGCTAATTATGATGCTACTTATTGCCAAGAATGGAGGCAGCTTCTTTATCTACTTCCTGTCTTCCTCTTTCCCCCTCTCAAGAAAATGACATAATAGAGCAATAATGCAGCAACTAGAAAGAAGAAGTTCCTTATGAACAAGAAATAAAACTTGGAATTGTAATTAATCAAAGCTGCATATAAATCAGCAGGGTAATCTGGCTGTTAAAATAAATAAATTCATTGAAAGTTAATTTTCCCCCGTGTAATCGTTTCTGCCCAAATTTTCCTTCCCACTTCATACTGTGTTGTACAGTAGTTCCCTAAAACAACAATAACCAGTTGTAATTGGAAGATGTTAGCGAACAAAAAAATAATAGAGATAGAACAGTAGGCAAAGCAGAATTAATAAGGAGAAATTGTTTAAGGTTCTAGAGGCTATAATAGACCGAAGTAGATAGTAGAAACATTACAACCTGGGCTACAATAAGTCATTAATTTAAAACTAGCAAGGAGATAAAGGGCAAAGGAAAAATAAAGTACCTATTTTCAGCGTGGGAGGAAGGTAATAGGGAATTGTTCCAACACCGGAACTAATGTTCCATAGTAAGAGTCAATGTATTATTGCTAGTTCAGAATAGATTTATTGAATATACTGCAGTAAAGAGCTTCCCCCCCACCCCAAGGAATACAGTGATCTAGCAGAGAAGAAGAAGACAAGACATTTTAAAAAAGCATTATAAGTTTTTATTGTTTTTGATTTTTTGCATTCCCCAGAACTCCCTTACACCCCATATTGAAATCCAATATTTTACAGGCAAATATCAATGGGAAGTATCCTATTACAATTTGACTCTATGACACTATTTCATGAAATGGGAGAGAGGAATCCAACCTCACCCTGTCCCTCCAATGTTTGGAAAACATCATCCCTGTGAGTTGTGATGCGGCTCTACCCATTTTGCATTACTAATATACTATTCTAGGTCTTTGCAAATAGAAAAAATGATTTTCAACCACTGCCCATGATGATCTCTGGCTGCTGAAATTTTACCTGGTATAGTTTAAGAGCTGCATACTAGCAGCAATTCAGTATATTCACCAGTTAATTAATTCAGCTTTCCCAACTGGTGCTCTTATTATGTGTTGAGTTTTAAGTCTCATCAATCTTTTGTATTCTTTCAATTCTCATTATTCACAGCCAATTCTGCCAGGATAAGTAGTCCAAAAGGACTGAAAGGTACCAGAAAGGTGAAATTTATTTATTAGATACATATTTTTTCTTCACTACAGGAGCACAAGATTGCCCAGCTAGTTTCCTTCTCCTGTTTTTACTTCATACTATCTGCATTTTTTATCTTTTCTTGTGTTATTTCCAAAACAGAACAACAATTCCTATAATCAGTCATGTTTCACAAGTCATTGTGAAAGCAATTTCAACAAAAAACTAGATTTCTGGCACTTTCTCACCATGGTTTTAAATACAAAAGGATATTGGCATAATCAGCCCTGAGGGACTGAAATAATTTATAATGGTAAAAATGTATACATACAGTTCTTGTGATAAATGTCTCTTTCTTTTAAAACTGAACTAAATATGCTAAAACATTTTAGGATTTCTTGTAAGACTGAAAATTTCTGACTGGTCTTTAAGATATATAGAAGCCATCTGGGAATTATGGTGCAAACCTGCAGAGTTTATTACTGTATTTTAATTATGAATAATTTCTTCTGCTGGATTTACTTAGCTTGGATCTCCCCAGGCCACATACCTGTTTAATGATGCTTCACATTTTCTGCATTTTTCTTTATTTCATTGCCATTTCTTCATACAATTTATTATCTCTTTATCGCTGTTTTTTGTACCAATCAAGTAAGATGAATACTTCCTGAAATTCCCTGTAGCTGATTCATGAAAACCTCTGCTGTCACGAGGAACAACTTGCCTTCAGAAGTTGTGGAGGTTTTTAAGAAGAGATTAGCCAGTGTTTCTCAACCTTGACAATTTTAAGGCATGTGGATTTCAACTCCCAGAATTCCACAGCCAGCAGTAGGGCCAGAGGACATGGATTCAAAATGTTCGCAGCAGTAATCTATAACCCAAGTCTCTAAAGTTGTATCATGCCTTGGAGCTAGAAACTGTGTCCAAACTGCAGTTTAATTGGAAAAAAAAATTACCTAAGCATAAGTAAATAATAGAAATCATATAATATGCATCATTTAAATATGTTTCAAATTAAACCAAATCTAGCTGTCCCTGACTATTGGGGAGCAATATTACTTCTTTACACACTTCTCAAATACAAAGTACTTCCCCAGTACAGAAAACTTTGCACAGAAATTATGAAGCTTAGTTAAGTTATATATCACTGAATCAGATATAACACTGACTGTACAGAAAAATATTGTCCATCCTGACCTGTCCTTACTAATAATTTGCCACTCTTCGAGAGACATACCTGATCTCTTCTGTCAGGGATCAATAGTTCCATCCGTCCCTGATCAATTGACTTTCCTTCAACCTTGTCAAGCATTTTTTTTCTTTTAGTTTGGATCACATGCCTGAATTATGTGAGTTCTGCTTGCTAATGATCACCTCAAGGGAAAAGTCAATCTTTATTTCTCCCAATACCAACTGCTTGATTGTGTTTGAAGTCCATAATGTAACTGTTGCCAAAACTATAATTCAAAGAAATCTCTTCTTTGCCTCTTTTTTTTTTCAGGGAACAGCTTTCACTGGCATACATTACTGCTGGAAAAACCATTTCTTTTATCTTTTGCAATCTTTGCCTTAATTGGTTTTATATTAGTTTCTCTTTAAATAAAATATCTAAGTTATTTTCTATCATAGTGTCCTGGTACATATTGACCACAACATTTAAAATTTTACAAATGGATTCAAATGTACTTTCTAAAGGATTATGATCGATCTCATTTCACCTTTAGCAGGACATAATTATATTCTATTTCACTATTTTTACTGTAAATTGTAGTTCAAAAGACCATTATGGGATCTACATTTTTTCTTTCTTTCTTTTTTCTTTTTCTTTCCTCTCTCTCTCCCTTCTACTTAATTGTCAAGTTTGACTCCCAATTCAGTTTTTTATAAGAAATTTATTACTTCAGCGGATACAATGTGTTATACAAAGCAAAATTATTTGAGTTTTTCATTGAAATCCTATACTGGATGAGGATCTCCCTCTTTTACCTCAGACCCCTTCTGAAGCAGGAAAAAAATATATATTTTAATTGCGAAGTGGAAGCCTACAGAAAAGGCCACACAAGCTAGAAAATTCCATAGCAACATAGAAACAATCTAAAAAAATTGCTAGTTGTGTATTTAGTCCTTTTTCTAGTAAGACAATATAGAACCTTGCCTAAATATTTTTCTATGAGTTTTTTTGCAGAAGTATACCAAATAACAAGTACTTCTAAACAAGCTGCTAAGTTATAAGTAAGAATGGGTGGAGTTGGTTTATTTGTAGACCTAGGCAAAAATTATCCTTCCAAATTCTCCATTGAGTTTGGGGACAAAAAAAAAAAAGATTATTTTTAGAGGTTTTTCCAGAGAAATGAGAACTTCTCCAACAATTTCCACAACAAAATTTCTTTCCTGTAATTTAATGAGAAATTATTTTAAAATGCAGGAGCATTTTACTTGCTATTACTAGTTTGTTAATAAGACTTTATTAATGATGTTTTGTTAATAATGTTTGCAACTTTGTCATAAATATAAAAGAAAAGATACATTATGGAATGCAGATAAATAAATAAATTTACCAAAACATTTAAAGTATTTAGTCAGAGTTCTTCTCCTAGTCAAGTATCATGTTCTTTATTGCTTACGTGATTCATGATCCTCCCACCAAACCTTTGAAATACTGTAAAAGAAACAAAAAAAATTATCAAAAAATATCAAGACATTTAATCAGATTTATGCATTAAATTGCATGAGCTTTTAAATTGTTTTATTTGGGGTATGACAAGCATTGCCTGTTAATAGTGTCAAATTTTCATTAAGATATTGAAAATTTGGATACAAATCTTTTAAATTTTCCATCATGATTAAGATATTACGTTAAATGTCACACTCTATTTTTGACAGCATCATTAGCTTTTAACAGCAATGATGTTAAAAGGTTCTAAATTAGCATCCTTGTGTTATCAATATTTGCACTTTGAATTTGTGAGGGGCAGATGAAAAAAAATATTCAGTTAATTTTCTTTAAAAAATGAGAACATTTTTCTCATTTGTAAACATTTCATCATATATAAAGAGTATATGAGAGTAAAGTCAGAGGAAATTTACTGAGAGAAAATCAAATTAATATATTCATTCTTTTACTTTTAAGAGGGCAAGTAGGAATGGGGACAAGATTAATTATACAGTCTTGTTAGAAATAAAAATATGCAAAGCTTGGAGTATAATGGATGGAAGAAAAAAATGCAAATTATAATGATTTTCTAAAATCTGCCACTTTTCTGAAGAGCTAATAGACTGTGGATAGAAAAAGAAGCTTTCTTGATAATGAAGTACTTTATCCTGTATCATTTATCTAGCACAAATATTTTGTAATATTGTTTCTGTAATACCTTCTGAAATTTCATTACTGATTTATAGGGTTTTATTGGGATATTATATCTCTAGACTACTGTTTTTGCACAGTCTCATGTCATTGTTCTCATTGTCTCATTTGCATTTATATTCATTGCATAGCTTTCACATGATTCCCCCCCCCCAGTAAGCATTTTATCACATCATCTGTTTTTTTAACTACAACATTCCATTGCTTGAGGACTGTTAACAACAAAGATCACAGATTCAGTCCATGCATTATTACTATATTCCAAAAATCATCTCTTTTCATTGATTCATCACTGCCAATTTCCTTGAAGGGATAAAGTATTAAAAAGATTCAAAGGAATCTTAGATATTTCTAGTGTTTGATGAAAATATTATTAAAAGTTGGTGTCAGGCAGCAAAAGTCTACAATTTGATCTAAATAATATGCCCTGTGACACAATCAGTCACATTGTTTTTTATATAAAAAATGGAAGAACTCATAAAACCTAAAGAATGATATATTTTAACAGAATATGACAGAAGAAATTAAGTAATTTCAGAATGTATCATTTAATTAGAAATTTATAGGCTACTTTATGTCAACTGAATTTTTAAAAAGCACTGTGTAATACTTTGGAGCAAGATAAATTCAAACTTGGGAATGAATGAAACTGAACAAAAAACAAAATGGTAATAAATTTAGTTATATGCGAAGCATATGAGGCTTTCTTAAAAAATACAGTTCTTTCAGGCGTTTCATTGTCTTTGACTTTGTATTACTTCTTTTTTTGAAATCCAAAGATAATTTTCTGAAAAAGCAGTATTTGCAATGATAATTAATAGGAATCAAGGCCAACACTGATTATATTAGATTAAAACAAAAGTTACTGCTTTAAGAACATATATGTACTGGAATAAATTGAGAAGACTAAATGTATAAAATAAAAACATCTCAGAACTTATTCTGTTCCATTTCCTCATTTTGTAACTTATTTCTTCATTTTCAGGGTTTTGTGCTCACTGAGCATGCTCAGATCATAGTAAGCTCTTTCAGTTCTTTTCCCTTTAAAATTTGTTCTCTGAAATGAGGGAGGGAGCCAAAAGCAGTTGATAGTGGCAGTGCAGGGGGTTGCAGGGGTAGTGGAGATGGGGAGGGGCAGTGTCAATCTATTGATTCAGCCTCCACAATAGTCCTACTTTTTCATATGGCCCCTCAGAAAAATTAAATGCCCACCCTGACCTAGACTCACAATTCCTGTTTGAGGAGAAGTTGGCAGTTGTGATTGGAAATACTTTTCTCAATTTTGCATTGTGCATCAGTTGTGCATAGATAAAGGGATCAAGTGAGTCTACTCATGATCACTTATGTCCTAGTCACCTGGATTTCTGTAATGTAATCTACACGGGGCTGCCCTTGAAGATTATCTAGAAGCAGTAGTGGCAGTGATGTGTATATGTATACGAACATATATTATGGTATATCTCTACTCTTGAACTGCATTGGTTAGAGTCTGTTTAAGGTGCTGTATTTGACCTTTAAAGTGCTGAATATTGGAAGGACTGAACTTTCCTCATTCTATCTACTTGTCCCCCAGATCCAGCAGAAAGGACATTTGGCAGATAATAGGTGGTGGATTGTTTCAGTTATGACCCCACTTTATGGAATATTTTTCTGTCTGAATTGAGACTGGCTTCCTCTTTTTAACTTACCAGAAGTATCTTAAGATCTGGTTGTATCATTAGTTTTGAGGACCCAAGGGATCCATTGAGATGGCTCCAATGTGTAACATCTGGCTCTTCACCTAATGTCTTTTTTATTTAGTTTTAGTATTGTGCTTTTTATAATTTTAAAGTTTTTAATATTAATAACAATATTAATTCGTATAGTGTAATTGTTTTTAACTTTGTTGTTAAAATCACTTGTTTTTGATAAGTGATAAATATGATGAGTGAATAAATAAACAAACAAGGAAGAGCAGCTGGCAGGGGTGGCCAAGAGAGACACTGCAGATTCAATAGTGCCCCAATTATACCCATTCCTGATTGAGAGGCTCTTCAGTCAGTCACTTGTGCCCTAATCACCTCACAAATGCAGTGAGTTCTACATGGAGCTGCCATTAAAGATAACTAGTCCAAATTGCAGTGGAATGGACAGCTATGAGCATGCTACAGTTTCCCCATGTGTTACAACTGCTCTGCAAGTTACACTCATTCCCAGTCAAATTCTGGGTGCAATTCAGAATACTGCTATCTACAAAGCCTTTCAACAGATAAGGCTGGTTATTTGAGGGCCTGTTCCATGACCTAGGAAGCATGCCTGCTCTATCACAGCACCTGCCCTTGAAACAGACTCCCCCCCCCTGAGAACCATATAGTTCCCACCCTGATAATATTCAGAAAACTATTAAAAACCTGGCTATTCTCCCCGACCTTGGGGAAAATGTGGGTAAGCCCCTATAAGACATCTTATTTGTTGTACAGTGAAGTGTTTATCTTCTGGATGAATATTTCTTTATTTTTTAAGTGCAAATTTCCCAGAGTCATTTATAGAATTGGACAGCATCAAAATTGTTTAACTGCATAAACCAACAACAACAAAAAAAAAAAAACAATGAAGACACAGAAACAGCCAAAAAGCTGCCTTTCTCTGGTTTAAGTTATAATTATCTTGAGTGAAAATACAATATTCTTTTAAGATCCAACACTGGAAAAGATTATTGACACCTATAAGGTGTAAAGAAATCAAACTGATTTATTTTTTCACAATATTTTTTTATTATATATTTTCTTTTCTTTGTTCTTTTCTGATGGCCAACATTTCACGGCTCCTGAGCATGCTGTGACTGAATTTTGTTTTTTTTGGGGGGGAGGGGGTGGCTGTTCTTTAGCATTTTTAAAGAAACATTCTTAGTAATATACAAGTCTGAGGATTCTCTTGAGCATGCTAAATTTCTTTTTTTTCTTCAGTAGCTCCCATTTATTTCTAATTTTCTCAGCACTCAACACTCAAGTTGATTATTAACAGGAATAAAATGGTTTCTGATAATGCAACAGCTGTTATTTTATGTAAATACAGGTTATGTGGTAAACCATAGAAATCATGATTGCCATCAATCTATTTTATGGCAACTGGCTGAGACTAAGCAGAATTAATAGAATTGCCTGGAAGAGTTAATAAGGCCTGCTGAATAATTGTGTTCCTCATGTATTCCTATAAATGAGTGCAGACTCATATATTCTCAGTGCTTGGAATTACTTTAGTCATGACGAGGATGAGAAACAAGAAATCTTATTCTTGGGACCAACTCATAAAACATCACACACAGAATGCCAAATCCAATGTGCATTTTAATATAGCTTTTATTTGTGATATTTCTGTCTGCAGCATTTTCAGTATGAAGCATGAAAATAAATGAAGCTTAAAGTTTAATGCAGATTAAGCCTTGCTCATCAGAAAATTCTACTCTGCTAGAATTGGAAAATAATTTCCCTATAGACCTCACTAAGATTACTTGAAGTTTTGTTCCCAGTCAATCCTTGGTGAAATAAATACGAGCAAAAATAAAATAGGCAGAGAAATTAGTTACATGATTTTGAATCAGTTCCTCTTTCTCAATCCATCTCATCCTCATGGGATTCTTGTTGTAGAGAAAATAGGAAAAGGAAGGATTATGTAAGGTCACCTTTAATTATAAAAATAAAGACAGGTTCTTAATTAATGTTTATCTCTTCTAGAAAAAAAATCTATCTCCTGAAAATATACAAAGTGACCAAAATTCCTGCTTCCCTGCTTTATTTTCACAAAGAAATGTCCCATTTAATCAGCCTAAGAAGCAATATATTGTGAGAGATTTGGACTTTCATGAGTGTATAGGACCTGGAAAAAATAAATCACAAGCCCTGGCCATTTCAAATATGCTTAGAAGTAAATAACACTCCCCTCCCTGTGAAATGATGTTTGGATTTTATGTTTAATAAAAATCCAAAGACAAATATATTAGAGTGGAAATTTTCCTGTTACTAGTTGATAAACTGAAGGGTATTTAAATTGACCTTCAATTCTTAATCTAAAGCAGGAGCTAGACCAGTGGGTTATTTGAACAATTGTAGGTTGCAGATTATATAGAAGCCTCTAACACAGGTCGGCAACCTGCGGCTCCGGAGCCGCATGCGGCTCTTTGAGCCTTCCCCGGTGGCTCCCAGCCTCCTCTGCCTTTGCAGAGAGAGACAGAGACAGAGAGAGGCAATTGCGCTTCCCTGCTTCTCTCTCTCTCTCTCTCTCTGTGTGTGTGTGTGTGTAAAAGATTGCACTCACAGTGTTCTCCGAGGAGCTGAAAAGCTTTCTGGACGGAGCTCCTCCCTTTGCTGCATCTCTGCAGGAAGCAGGAAGCAGGAAGGGCAGGAGAGAGCTAGCTAGCCCAGCTAGGCTGACTCAGGAATTCTGGGAGTTGAAGTCCATGAGTCATAAAAGAGACGAGGTTGCTTACCCTGAGCTTGTTGGACAACAGCTTGAAGCTTGCCAGGTGAGCAGCAGATAGGAGAGAGAGAGAGAGAAAGAGAGAGAGGGAGGGAGGGAGAGAGAGAGAGAGAAAGAGAGTGGGGGAAGAGGAGTGGCAGGCAGACCAAGGGCAGATAGAGAGAGAGAGAGAGAGAGACCCTTTTGACATCTAAAATGAAGATAACACTGCATATATCCTTTTTTTACCTGTATGTGTATGTATGTGTATATATATATATGTGTGTGTGTGTGTGTGTGTGTGTGTATACATATACACACTCACACATATATACACACAAACACACACACACAAACACACACACACCTATAATAAAGGTAAAAAAGGATATATGCAGTGTTATCTTCATTTTAGATATCAAAAGGATTTTGCGGCTCCCGGTGTTTTGTTTTTGGTGGGAAACGGATCCAAGTGGCTCTTTGAGTGTTTTGGGTTGCCTACCCCTGCTCTAACATTATCGTTTCATGAAATCAGTCATCTACATTGATAGGCACTTATTTACTTTACACCCTTGACTCTCTATCTGGCCCCCCAGAAAGCAAAGGGTTGACATTAAATGAGTGCTTGTTAATGAAAATAAGTGATGGGTGTGTTACACAGGTGACCAACAACTCTATGTGAATCCATCAAGAATTCCAAAGTTTTATTTTCAGTCTTATATTTTAGATAATATTTTAGTGTTTTTTTCAGAAGGCAGCAATTTATTTTCATGGTTTGGTTCCATCAATATAAATTTATTAAATAATTAAAATTGACTCATTCCTGCTTGAAGCTATGTTCATAATTGTTGTCAAGTGAGGTGGATCAAATAAAGTATGTGGGTAAAAAACAAATTTCTGGTTTGCTGAAAAAGTATATATAGCTAATTAGCTAACATTAATTAGTTGTCACTTTTGGAGTATTTGAGAATGAACTGATCTTTGTAGGACCAAATTTTGTTGAATTAGGTTGATATAGTTGAAGTAAATATGTTTAGGACCTAACGTTTGGAAAAGTTCTTCTTTCCTCTTATTGGAACAATGAAGGAGACTAGTAAACCAAATGTTGATATTTCCCAGAATTCAAATCCACAAATTTGAAAGAATATCAGATTGAACTATGTACACTTTGAATGAGAGCCTTAGGGTTTTGTTGGCACTTCTGCTCTGCAATACATTCTCTGCTTCTTATTCTGTATTCAGTGTACAGTGTACAAGTATGATGAATTGTATTGTCTTCAGGGCATAATTATATTGATAAATGAGTTCAGGTAGTTCTCACTGTTCAAAGTTATGATAGCACTGAAAAAGGAAACTTTTGGCTGAGCATCAAAGTTAGGGCCATGGCACTTGATACCTGGCATGTATTAATGATGGTTACACTGTTCTATAGTCACATGATTACCATTTGTGACCTTCATAATTAGCTTCCAACTAGCAAAATCAATGGGCAAACCAATAGAAAATTACAAGTTGTGATGAACAAGGTATCACACTTAATGACCCACAATGATTTGCTTACTGGCTACAGCCAGAATTTACAAACTGACATCATAATGCAGGTGTGGTCACGTGACATTTTGCTTTGTAATTATGTTGCTTATCAGTAGAATTGCTGGTCCTAGTTGCAGTTGGTAAGTGAGGACTAGCTCTAATGGCACATGTCATGAGCTAGGAGTGTACAAATTATCTAAGCTTCTATTTCACATGTTTGTTAGATTTATATCTCTATTTCAAGGTGTTGTACATTGAGACCTCCTTTATTTCAACCTCACAAAAGTAACATTAGGAGATTTAAGCTGAGAAAATATAATTGGTCCAAAGGACTGAATGAGTTTTCACCGCTAATGGAAAATCTGAATCGGGAACTTCCAGTCCCATTTCAATACTGTACTGGTTCTCTGATTCAAATTCAGGTTTTGAAGGCAATATGAACAGATATGAACCCACTTGGGGTTCAAGATTTAGTTTAATCAGAGGTTTATTGTTAAATACAATCTGAAAAAATAAAACATTTATTTTTATGATAAAATAAGAAACAATTATTAAGGATAACAGATTATATCAAATTGTAAGAAGATAGTTTCAAGGAGTTCGCTGTAATACATTTTCAATTAATTTCCCATATCCATTTTATAGTAGAGAAACTTTAGTCTAAATATTCTAGAAGAATCGTATGGGTTAAGCAAATGTAAAAAGTCTACTATTTCAACTTAAAAATAAAAATATAAAAATATAAAAAGTAAAACTTAAACTTCTTATTAAATAAATGAAAATTTCAGAATACTTTGATACTATCATACCGTAAGGCTTATTGATCTGGTTCATGGGCAAGGTTAGCATCTTTCTGGAAGGATATATCATGCTCTGTTTATGTAGCCGCAAACAATGTCCATATCAGCTAACAAAGAGCAATATGGCAAATATGACTTTTTCTGGTAGTCTTTCCTTGCAGGTAAATTTATCAGATCAAGTGCAAACCACTCCTCTAAAATGGCTGTGTTAGGATTTACAGAGTTGATAAAATTCACCACTCCCACTCCTCCAGTTTTATCCATAAATGGAAGGCAATCTCCAGTCAACTTTTAGCTTATAGCTGTTTTCTAGGAGTTATTTTAGGTCTTATGGCATGCTTTCAGTACTGCATTTAAAATTGCATTTGTCCATTGATTGATTATCTGCTTCTTCCAAATATTTGGCTCCAATTACACAGGGGAGTACCTCCTTTCTCTAGGAATATGCCTGTGATAGGTTATCTCTGTGAGCTTGTACAAAATGGCTTTTTATCATACTTCCAAATATTACCACATCATTAAACATTTTAGTGATTTCATTCAGGAAGGGAACTGCTGTTTTCTCTGTTATGGTTTTATCTGTGGTGTTCATTTTACTTATAATTCTAATTCAAGTTTCAGATAATCAAATCACTTTAACTTTGATACCCATAGAGCAAAACACCAAGGTTAGCAACCTGTTCTAATATTTGTTTAAGCTTGATAATGAAAGTAAGCAAAGCAAAGAGGAGAAAAACTGAGGGACAACAAAACTTGAGGTCATGCTTTTAAAACGCATGCACAGTCTTCCCAACACAGACCCCATGGGTTACCTTTGCAATACTGAACTGTAGTTGTGGTTCAGTGCATCTGGGAGAGGCTGCTTTATGATGAAGAATGCAGCTGCTTTTGTCTTCACATAAGATTGTCTTATCTGAAACTGGAATGATGGCTAAAAGCTGCACAGTTGACTTGGCATGTGCTAAACATAACAGCAGATGGGACTAGATTTATTTTTATCTAGACTGAAAATGAACAGAATAATGAATGAGAACAAATGGCTACAATATTTTGATACTCCAGATTGTAGTATTTCTGCGCTGGAAGGATTTGTCTCTAGTACTGATGATGGGAAAAAGTCTAAATTTATAAACTGTTCCAAATGATCATCTCTTCCCATCACAAGCAATGCTACAGAAATTGCTGCAAGGGAGGAGAGAAAGACTTTTTATATGCCCTGACAATCTGCAAAATCTTTTTCTCATTATGGCATGGAAATAAGCCATAATCCATAATGCAGCTGTATTTCAAGAAAGTTCCACAAGTTAGTCAATACTGTTATTGTGCAGCATAATGGCAATTTTGAGTTCAAGGACCAGAAAATTTAAATTCACCCTCCCCATACACATATGGAATTGTGCTTCCATAGAGTCAGTGGGATACATGTATAATAAATTATTATTATTTATAAACATGCAAAGACATTCTTCTAATCACATAATAGAGGATTTTGAATTAGAATGTGATTGTGATGGAGTGGAGAGAAGGCATTGCAGAGGAGCACCAAATAATGTAGTTTAAATGCTACCTTTGTACTCATTGTTAGTTGGTTCTGCGAGCACGATGAGTATCAAAAATGATGATTATTAAACAAAATTTTCCCATAAAGAATAATGTAAATAAATTTAATGCATACGCCAACCAAAGACAATTCACATTTTAAGGCAATATGTAAAAAGATAAGGTTGTATATCATTACTTTACATGACAAATAAACCTAAAAATTAATAAATACTTAGATTTAAAAAAACCAAAAAGTTTACTTTATCTGTACTGATGAGAAAAAAGTGCAAAAATAGACAAAAAGACCACAGAAGCTAGGATAAGATGCAAGGGGATATACACAGGGTTCACCTGGAAAGAGTAGTGAGTCATGAGGCAACCAACACCAACAAGTTCTAGCTTGCGCATTGAGTAGCAAACAAACAACAAATACTGGAACAAAAGTTTCTAGTCAAAATGCACCGAGTGCCATATTTGATGGGTTTCAAAGCAGTTAAATACCAAGGTACCACTGTAGATAGTTTGTGAGAGAAAAAGAGGGTGAGGAAAGTGCCTTCCTAATAGTTCCCAGTGTATGTATTTTATTTACAAGTAGTCTACTTCAGATTGGCAAGATGTCTGCTTAGCAGTAAGGAATAATAAAGAAATTTGCTTAGAAGAATAGCAAAATATCTTCTTTAAATTTTTGGAGCCTAATACTATTAATAACCTATACGACTATTTCCATCTAGTTACATTGAACAAGAAACAATAAATTGGGGGGAAAGGATATATTATCATGCATCATCATCATCACAACTATCTCATTTATCTTTATCTTTTTTAACTTCATGTACTGTGCTAGGTTTTATTGGCTCGCATCCAAAATGAATCAAGGCTTTTATTAATATAAAAACTGTATATTACTTCTGACCTTTGAATGCTACATACTACAGAATTTGAAATTTATATTTTGTCAAAATAGATTTTAGATTTTTTTTTTAATTTTAAGCCTCACTTTTATTATTTTTGTAAATAGCTCAAGGCCAGTAGCATATCTAATACTCCTTCTTCTTGCTGTTTTTCCCACAACAGACCTAGGGTGTGGGTTGGGCTGAGGGAGAACGTCCAAAGTCACCCAGCTGCCTTTCATGCCTAAAGTGGTACTGGAACTCAGTCTCCTGGTTTCTAGCCTGGTATCTTAACCACCAGATCAAACTGGCTCTTATAAATAGAGACAAACATGGATTTCATGATTTACAAAAACTGTGGAAACAAATATTACATAATTGTTTTTCTCAACAATTATAAAAGTGAGTCTACATAATTCAATGCTTTTAATATGTAACTTTTCATCTATTCAGTTTTAATATTGTGAATCCATTTCCATACTACTGTTGATCTGTTGTCATAAATACTTTGACAGATTTTTTGTAATCCCTATGTAAACCCAGTTGAATTCAATATCACTTATTTAAGAATCAAATGTAAAGAGATTGTCTTTCTGCTTGGTGGATTTGTTTGCATTGGCAAAAGCACAGCTATACAATTCTGATGCCTGTCCAATATTGGATTGTGGTGTTAGAAAGCTCAGAGAGATCTATCAATAATTTAATATCATCAGATGTTGTTTGTCTTGAGTATTTAAAAGCAAGAAGCATTCTGGAGAAAATGGGGTTATAATTTTCCTAACAAGAAAATGATTTGAGTGCAGACAACATTCATTATCTTTTTCTCAGGTATAGTTAGGAAGAAAGAATTTGGATCTCAGCATACATTTGCTGTATAAAAAACTATCTGGAACAACTTAAAACACAACATGGGGAAATTCAATTTATTTTTGAAAGCTAATACGTCTAAGCAATTGCAGAAAAGAGATACTGTACTATTTTATTGATATATTCTGAACATCACTCCAAGTACTGCTATAAAAATGAGATAAGATAAAATTCTATTTGTATCACATAATTCTTTTAAAAGTTCTTCACCATGGATTCCAGTACATCTTAACATAATGCATTTGATAGATTTCTGAAATGAACTATTTAATCTGATTTATTTAAAAACAAAATATCACAATATGTTAAAATTCTTTATTGGATCATAAACATACTATGAAGAGAAATTCAAAAATTCATTCTTCTGTCCGGAATTTTGTTGAAATAAAACAAAACCATTTCTTATTTCTTTCTCATAAATCTATTCTTTACTTCCCTCTTTTTGCCAGTATAAGAAGATCTAGAGATACTTATCTATTGTTTATTTATTAATTAAATTTATCTACCCACCTAGTTCACATACATGACAAAGTAACTCATATAATCAAAACAATCACAAAAAAAAACACAAACAAAATATGGATAACAAGAAAACAACAACCCCATTGTTGTTTAAAACTAAATAAAAACTATAAAATATAAGGACAGGTGTTGTGGCAGAAAAGTCTCCTCCAGATGTCCCTCCTTAACAGAAACGACCTAGCCATCATTTTTGCCCTAAGCCACGGGTCGGCAACCCGCGGCTCCGGAGCCGCATGCGGCTCTTTGAGCCATCTCCTGCGGCTCCGGAGCCTCCTCCTCCCCCCTCCCCCTCCCCCCTCCTGCTGCCCCTCCAGGCTTCAGTCCTGGCTGGGGCGGCAGGAACATCACTTCCTGGGCCGTCGAGCCGGCCACGTGTCTGCCCGGGCCAGGTGGCAGTCTTGGCTGGGGCGGTGGCCGCGTCTCCCCAGGCCAGGCTGGGTGGCCTTGCTTCCTGTGCCGTCCCTGGGCCACTCACCCGGCCATATATCTCCCTGGGCCAGGCAGGCTGCAGCAGGGGGGCATCACTTCCTGGGCCGTCCCCAGGCCGTTCCCTAGGCAGCCGAGCTCACCATGCATCTCCCCAGGCTGGTCCATGGGGTCCCGGGCACCTTTCAGCGACTTTTACCGCTTCCTGCCTCCGTCCCCTCCCTGCCCCTTTGGCGCCGTCTGCCTTTCTTTCTCTCTCTCTCTCTCTCCATCTGGAGGGGGGGCAGAGGAAAGAGAGAGGGTGACTTGTTCGGGCAAAGAACCAGTGGGGGACAAGGCGAGCTAAGTCAAAAGACATGGAACTTTTGTGCTAGCTTCTCCCGAACCCTTGTTATCCCTGCCACAAACTCAGCTCATCCGCCCTCACTCTCTCCTCTCCTCTCTGCGAACGAGGCTGCTTGCTTCAAATGGCTTGCTACCGAGGCCTGGGAGCCAGGCAGGCGGGTAAGTCTCGATCGCAGTATTTTGTTGCTATTGTTTTGCGCACGCGTGGCGCTGGCTGGGAACAGAGCCAAGCAAGCTCTGGTTGGAAGTCCCTGCAACTTAGGAGCCAGGATTTCCCCCCTCTCAATCCCAAATCCCAAGCAGGATTCACCACTTTGGGATTGGAAGTGAGCTGCGAGGAGATGGTCTGTCTCTTTTCCTCCCCTGCTCCCTTCCGCGCCGGCTACTGAGGCTCCCTGCTGGGTGCAGTCGGCTTGAAGCGGAGGAGGGGCCTTTCAAAGTGTGACATTGCAATGGATGGGACAGCCTTTCAGGAGGGTGCGGATGAACTGTAGCTCTCCAGATATTGCTAACATACAGCGTTTGCTGTCCCTGCAGCAGAATTGATGAGAGGTGCTGGCATTTCTCTTTGTCAGAATGTGGTGAATCTACATTGCCCATCTCTAAAGGAGGAAGTTAAACGTTTTGGTAGGTGAACTGGTTCTGTTAGTAAAGGGGGGGGGAGGTGAAGAGAAAAAGAGAGGGAGAGAGAGAGGAAAGAGGGAGGAAAGAAAGAGAAAGAGGAAAGAGAGAGGGAGAGGGGAGAGAAAGGAAAGAAAGAGAAAGAGGGAGAAAGAGAAAGGGAGATGAAAGAAAGGGAGAGGGGGAGAAAAGAGGAAGTGAGAGGGGGAGAGAGAGGAAAGAAATAGAAAGAGGGAGAAAGGGAGGAAAGGGAGAAAGAGGAAAGGAAAGAGGAGAGAAAGGGAGAGAGAAAAGGAAAGAGGAAAGAGTGAAAGGGAGAAAGAGGAAAGGAAAGAAAAAGGAAAGAGGAGAGAAAGGAAGAAAGGATAGAAAGGGAGAAAGAGGAAAGAAAGAAAGGGAGAGGGAGGGAGAGGAAAGGGGGAGAGAGGAAAGAGGAAAAGGAGAAAGAGAGGAAAGAGAAAGGGAGAAGAAAGAGGAAAGAGAAAGGGAGGTAGAGGAAAGGGAGAGAGGAAAGGGAGGGGAAAGAGAAAGAGGGAGGGGGAGAGAGGAAAGAAAGGAAAGAGGAAAGAAAGCAAGAAAGAGAAAAGAGAAAGGGAGATGAAAGAAAGGGAGAGGGGGGAGAGAGGAAAGAAATAGAAAGAGGGAGAAAGAGGAAGGAAAGAAAGGAAGAAAAGAGAAAGGGAAAGGAAAGAGAAAGAGGGGGAGAGAGAGGAAAGAGAGGAAAGGAAAGGAGAAAGAGAAAAGAGAAAGGGAGATGAAAGAAGGTGAGGGAGAGGAAAGAAATAGAAAGAGGGAGACAGGAAAGAAAGGGAGAAAGGAAAAGAAGAAAGAGAAAAGAAAGGGAGAGGAAAGAAAGGGAGGGGAGAGAGGAAAGAGGAAAGAAAGGGAGAAAGAGAAAGGGAGATGAAAGAAAGGGAGAGGAGGAGAGGAAAGAAATAGAAAGGGAGAAAGAGAGGAAAGAGGAAGAAAAGGGAAAGGAAAGAGGGAGAAAGAAAAGAAAGGGAGATGAAAGAAGGGGAGGGAGAGAGAGGGGGGAAAGAAATAGAAAGGGGGAAAGAGGGAGAAAGGAAAAAAGGGAGAGAGGAAAGAAAGGAAAGAGGGAGAAAGGAAAGGAAAGAGGAGAGAAAGGAAAGAAAGGGAGAAAGAGGAAGGAAAGAAAGGGAGAGGGAGAGGAAAGGGGGAGAGAGTAAATAGAAAGAGGGAGAAAGAGGAAAGAGAAAAGGAGAAGAAAGGAAAGAGAAAGGGAGGGAGAGGAAAGAAAGGGAGAGAAGAAAGAGGGAGAGGAAAGAAAGGGGGGGAAGCGCAAGTGCCCCCCTCTCTCTCTCTCTCACACACACACAGGGGGAAGAAGACTAGCAGACCAAGGGCAGAAAGAGGGAAGGGGAGAGGGAGAGAGAGAGAGAGATCCTTTTGACATCTAAAATGAAGATAAGACTGCATATATCCACATATATATGGATATATGCAGTCTTATCTTCATTTTAGATATCCAAAGGGTTTTGCGGCTCCCTGTGTTTTGTTTTCAGTGGGAAACGGGTCCAAGTGGCTCTTTGAGTATTTTGGGTTGCCTACCCCTGTCCTAAGCAAATAGTATAGGAAAGAGACTGGGGTCAGAAAAAAGAAATGAAGTGAGAGAGGGAGGGAGGGCAGAACAAAGGAAGGAATGAAGGAAGGAAGGGATCAAGGTAGAGATTCAGTTTGATCTCAGTGTACCTAAATGAATTTTAACTTGTGTTTATTTGAATGCAGCCTTTAACTTTCTATTTACTGTCTTTATCATTTCATTCTGTGTTGTTTTTAAAGTTTAAAATTCTTAGCAGTGTAATTTTCTCATTTATGTTACTAATTGTAAACAACCCTTAACAAATTCTATCTATTCTCTAAATAGTCTTAATAAGAAAAAGATGAAAAGGGACCATTGATTTTGTCCTCTTGTTTTTGCCATAAATAATTTCTAAATAATTGAAAACTCATTCATATTGCCAATATAGTTCTTTTTCTTCCATAAACACCAACTTTTTAATGCCTTAAAATGAACTAATGGCTTACTTGCTAATGCATTTTCAGATTTGATCTTGCAGCAACCACTTTTTTACAATGGAATCTATATCTTCTTGCTCCTTCATGATGTTTAAATTTTAGATTAAATTTCAGTGCCAGAAATTGCCCTAGGAGATCGGTAGGAGTGTGCATAATAATTGTAAAAGCCATAATTACTGGGGAAAAAAAACCCTGGCAGAGTAGTAGAGTGCATTAAGCATCACTCTGGTCCAAGTTATTTTTCAAATGTCTTTGAAAGGAAGGATGTTGGATAATTGGGCATCCAGATAGTGCAGCAAAGGTAAGTAATCAAGTGATTCATGAGGTGCAATTACTACTTTCCTAATCTTAGCATCTTTTTTTAAAATAATATTTTATTAATTTTCCAATTTTACATTGAGTATTTAAAAAGCAACGTGATGACTGGGTTAATCAATAGTTCAATAACAAAATCTTTAGTGCAAATCTCAGGTTACAACATCAGATATTTCTTCTCTTTTTCCCGTAACATTTACTGTCTCATATTCAAACTAGTACATTTCTAATTATATCAGCTCAATAAAAACATCATTATTACATTTATCAATAAATACATATCTTAATTATATTCAATCTTCATAAACAATCCATATCCTGTTATTAATTTTTAATTTCTCACCAATATTCCAGTTTAACCTTTGATAGCCATAATTTTCAGACTTTGGGTAACTAAGATTTTCCTTATCTCACTTCATAATAAACTATAATATCCAAAACACACATTTTATCTATTTAAATGTAATCTTGTTCTATTTCCTAAAAGTTATCTATTTCCCAACATATTAAAGAGAAGAGAAGATCTCACCCAGTTTCATCCACGTTGCTTTCAAAGTGCTTGATAGTAAGTTTGACTTCAGCTGTCAGCAGCTTAGTGACAAGCCATATTACTATGGCCGGCCTTTCCCCATTGGTTTGAAGAGCTGCCCTGGCTCAAACGGAAGGGCTGCTGCCCTTCCGCGATCAAGTGGGGGTCCTCTCCTTGTTCATTGCCCATACAGGGCAACTTTCGACCCTTTCCAGGTCCCCAGCGGGATAAAACGAGACGCTGGAGACGAAGCTCGCCTCCATGCATCCGCCAGGGCTGCGTTGGCAAAACGGAAGTCCTCTGTAGCATCTTAATTAATAGTACAGACAAATGTTGTTCAGATCTTTAAAAAAAGGGGAAGAGGCAAAAATTAATTACTAATGTTGATCCTTTCTTGTTCCATTCTTTGAATTAAAAAAGAAGACGAAAATAGTTATTTTTAAGTACACTTAAGAAAATGTTATCAAGAGGATTATTAATATTACAACAATTGTGAAATTAAACTGAGCAAACAATGGGTCTGTCCAAGGCTGAGAGTTATGGATGAATCTGCTTTTTTTACATCAAAACAGAAAATTATGAATCAACTTAATTGCCTTTTTTTAGCAACAAATAATAAAAGAATATCTTTGCCCCAATTTAAAAAAAAATTATAATTTCATCAAGTCATATTGCATGTAGTACAGCACACTTTAGATATAAAATTATATAAGTTGTTTGGTGGCTAAAATGATGAATTGTTTTCAGCATTGATAGCAATGTATTTTGCTCTTTTGAAATAGAACCCCAATTACATCCCTCCAGGGGCCAATGCTTTTAAAAAAATCTTGCTACACAAATTGGTCCTCAGTTTCTTTTCTTTTTGTCCATTTCAAAATAGCCAACTAAATCCTCTTCTTGCTGCTCAGCAGGCCAAGCTATTTTTGTTTCTCAGTCTTGATGGCTTTAAGATGTGTGGACTTCCAACTCCCAGAATTCCTCAGCTAGCAAATTCTAAGAGTAAATCCATACTTCTTAAAGCCACCAAACTGAGGAACAGTATGTTAAACCATTTGTCAATATAGCATTCTGAGTGGCCAGATTATTGTATATTTTTGTGCCATCATCCAGAGCAGAATTCAACTACTTGAATTTAAGTCAGTTAAAATATTTAATTTTATCTTAACTGTTTGTTGCATGGTAGTTGCTACTTCGTCCTAGAGACACATCAAAATTAATTCAAGTATTGTTTGAAAAATGTTAAACAATTGACCACAAATTATCTAAAAGCATACAAAGCTAAAATCTCAATTATCATATTTGACAGTGGCCACTAAATTGCAAAAAAAATATTCTGCCCATAGATTTTTAAAGAAAAAATCCAAAATCTCAATTCTCAAGGCAACATAAAAGGGTCAGTGTTAAAATAATGCACAGATAACTAAACAAACATCTCTTCTGATTTCCGTTAAATATTCCCTTTGGAAGAAGCCAATCTATTTCAACTTAAAATGAATAACAGAATGAGATAGGTTCACTTCTGGTGGGCTAAGCATGAGCATACTGAAGAGACTTGAATAAGAAAAATAAACAGATTCTACATTTGTTTCATTGTGGCACAGGGCATAGATGGAGCAGAAGAATTTTGTTCTGAACAGAATAATATTCCATATAATAAAATATATTCCAAAGGATGGATTGGTCAGCCCTAATTCAATGGCACAAGCAACCCCTTCTGAGATTCTAGTCCACCAAAAGGTTAGTAATATTTAGCACACGGTTCAGCTCAGAAATACACAATCGAATGACTGATGGAATTCATATGTATAAGAAATCACAATACTCTCGTCACATGCCATTCTCATCATTTAAAAGAAAAACCTGACATCAACTTGTCCATATTTTTAGATTTTAGGGAGAAAAAAGCTTAAGTCATTTATCATTGGAGAAAGAATATTTAGATTCTGCAAGATAGGAGCTCAGATTGAAATGTTCATTCCTTAAAAAAATGTAATTGGCACCCATTCTATTGGCAGCTTGACTCAGGCTAAGACCCATCTGCTTTACAATTTACATGCAGCATTTTATTTACTATAAAATGTTGTGTGATCTGTATCTTTGCTTCTTTTGACTGATTTATGGTTATATTGTTATGTTGTTCTTATTAACATTATTTCTATCATTTTTTTTATTGTTGTAAAGGCTGGTATTAATTGAGTAATAAAAGAAAATGCATTAATGGAAATCATTCACAAAGATAGATAAACATTTAAGGTCATAATTATACAGTTTCAAAATAAAAAGTCAAAGACAAACTCTTGACAAGACTGGAAGCTACAATTTGAAATGAATGTGCCTTGGAAAAAAACACAATGAAATTCATGATGCTGTAAAATGGAGCAAGGGAAACTTACAATTACTTGGAGACATCAGTGTACAATAAAGGTGTTCTTTGACACTCGCAGAAGTAGGCAATGTCTAATCCCCAAGGTATTGGTGAATTCCAGCTTTCCATAAGCTGTAAGCATGGCCACTAATGAGGGTTAATGGGAATTAAAGTGCAATAATTTCTGGAGTCATATAGGACTAACACTTGCTCTAGGAGTCCTCTGACTGCTCCAAGGTTTGATTGTCTCAGATTTCTGAAGGACATTGGTTTTGCCTTGTAGACTTCCTCTATTTTATTTATTTATTAATTAAAAATCTCAGCGCATGGTGACTCTGAGTAGCTTACAACATTAAAATGAAATCATAAATATATGAATAAATATATAAAATTCCATTAAAATTACAATATTACAAGTTATAACAAGATGGGGAGGAAGGGAGAAGAATGTATGGGGGATTGGGGGTGGTTGGGTGGGAGCTACTGTTAGTCAACCAACCACCTCCAGTGTGAAATTCCTCATCAGGGCCCCAAGCCAACTGACAGGAGCCAGGTCTTCAGGCTCTTACAGATAGTCAGGAGGGTGGGAGCCAATCTCACCTCAGGGGACAAGATGTTCCAAAGGACCTGGGTCACAGCAGAGGAGGCTCTTCATCTAGACCCTGCCATCTGGAATTCCTTGAGTGATGTGATTTGCAGTATGACTCCTCTGTCAGCATAGGTGGAGGGGGCCTGTCCCATAGGAGTGAGATACTTCCTCAAGTAACCTGGAGCCATGCCATGCAGGTTTTTATAGGTTGAACTGCACCCAGAAGCAAACTATTAGCCAAGGCAGCTCTCTGAAAAGTAGTGAAACATGGGCCATTCTAGGGGTATGCTGCCCCACTCACTCACACACACACAGGTAACTGTGGTCTAGTGACCAATATTTATTAATATTCCCAAGCAATTCCCTTCACCAAAAACCCAGAACTGTCCTGATCAAATCCAGCCATGAGCAAACCAAAGTTAGTTCACAGAGCAATGACCCAATAGTCCACAAGACATTTGAAAGTTGCTTAAACAAAATATCTTCACCAGACAAACTTAAATCCATCCAGCAAAACTTAAATTCACACACAAGAGAGCTCACGGGCAAGAAAAGTTCAGAGTCTCCAAGGCACAATTCAATTCCAAACATGGTGTCAATCCAGAGCAAAACAAGAATCATGACAACCAAATACACAGCTAGAAAACAAACATGTTGTTCCCAGCAACGCCTCCATCTGCCTACTGTGATAAATAGCCAGTTTCCAGTACAGCCCATCAAGATGGGCAGGGCCCCCTCCTCTCAAGTAGTCTGGCTGACTTTTTCTGCTCCTGCCTTTTCTCTGCCATATGTGTTCTCAGATCAGGTGCAGAAGGCAGTTCCTCCTCCTCTTTACTGGCCATCTGCCACTGCAAGGTTTCCCTAGCTGGAGCCTCATCCAAATCCTTCTGGCCAGCTGTTCACAGCCATCAATCAACTCAGTTCCTGATGTGCCAGGAATTGGCTTATCCTCCCCTGAGCTGACATCTGAGGAGGTATCTGGGGAATCATTCAAGGGAGACATCACAAGGGGCCCAAGGGATTGCCTGTGCCACTATACTCTGTACCAGTTGAAGCTTTGAATGTTCTTCAAGGATAGTCTTATTGCAGTAATCTAAGAATGAGATGACCAGAGCTTGAATGACTGAGCACCGGGATTCCTGATCCAGGAGAGGCTGCAACTAGTTTACAATTCAAAGTTATTCAAAGGTTCTCCCAGCTGTGACTGCTACCTGCTCTTTGAGCAGGAGTTGCAAATCCAGGAAAATTCCTAAATTGCAGATTGGCTTTGTCTAGGTTTGTCTGTCCCTCTTCCAGAACTAAAGGTGTCAGGGTCCTGAATCTTGAAGCTCTGTGTACCCAAAGACATTCAATCTTGCCAAGGTTCAGCCAAAGCCTGTTGTTGCCCACCCAGGCTCCAGACACTATGAGAGGGCAGCAAAAACATCACTTGGGTCACCAGGGATGGAGATATAAAGATGAGTATAATTCGCATATTGATGATACCTCAACCCATTGTAATGAATGATCTCACCCACTGACTTCATGTAGATGTTAAAAAGGAGTGGAAGAATATTGAGCCCTGCGGCACATCATAGAAGAACAGCTTTTCTCACTCTCTTATCAACATTGATTGGGATCAGACTTGGAGAAAGGAGCCAAACTAGTACAAGACTGT
Source organism: Crotalus tigris (assembly GCF_016545835.1). Taxonomy (NCBI): domain Eukaryota; kingdom Metazoa; phylum Chordata; class Lepidosauria; order Squamata; family Viperidae; genus Crotalus; species Crotalus tigris. The sequence goes on along the minus strand of NW_024096625.1, from coordinate 4,572,663 downwards.
GCTGTTCAGCCCCAGCCCCTGTAGCTGGCACAGTACCATGACTGATGGTATCAATGGCTGTTGAGAGAAGAATATCAATTTCTATCTGCAATTTCCTCCTTTCTTCCTTTCTGCTTTGTTTGTACTTTGTTGACAAACTGGCCCTTGCAATTAAACTAGAATCTCAGGTTTCGCACAACAGGAAGATTCAGAAAACATCTTTTAGGAATCCTTGAGTGACTGCCTCCTCTATTTATGGTTGCTATTTTTTCTGAAATTTATCATCATCTCCTTTAGCTTTTCTTGCTTTTATGGATTTCCTTACAATATCTGCAGCTTTGATGGTGAAAGCGTCTCATAAGATCCTGAATAGCAAATAGAAATGTCTAACTTGGTAAAGTAGCGCAGAATGACATCATAGTAACAATATCTGAGAAAACCTTCAGATTGGAACCTTTTTAATTCCCATGTTTTAGTAGAAATATACTTTGTAAAAATTCTGCTAATTATCTCCAACAAAATTAAAGCTTAGGGAGTTTTAATAGAGGATTGTGTATTTTCTAATTATATTAGAAAAAACTAAGCTGTGATATCATGAATATTTCTCAAATATAATTTCAAAATGTCAGAAATAACATTATTTTGACCACAACAGAAATAACAGTTTTAACCCTAGTGTGTTTTCCTTTTAAGGAAAAGCTTACAAAACTATTTTCTTTCAAAATCTCTATATATAGATACAATAACACTGAATTAAAAAACTGAAGATTGCCCAGGATTGTTTGGTTTATCTGGCCAATAGCAGTTAGTGACCATCAATCATCCTTATGTTCCTCTTATTTATTCATTTAATGAAATATTGATACATCACTAACTTTATTTTGTTCCCATCTGCTTCTCCCCTTTTAGCCCTGCTAGTTTTTTCATGGCCGCATTCAAAATAAAATAAAATAAATCATTATTTTATAATAAATTTATTTTAATTAAAATAAAAATATGGCTTTTATCTACCAATGTAATCAACAGAGGTAGCATTCTGGAACAATATTTTGGGAGCAAGATTACCTACTTTTTCAAAGGTGGTTCATAGTGCATCTCGGAGAGAAGTTGGAGCCACTAATGTCCAGAGCTGAAAATACCATTGCACAAATAGCCCAGAGGTCTGCCAAGTAAAGTTTACTTAAGTCCTGAAAGTTATGCTTTACAGTAAAACTTTGGCACTCACTCAAGCTAAGAACTCCAGAAAGGGAAGATATAGCTGATTCCCAAGCTTTCCTGATACCTAAGCTGTTGCTGTAGATAAGCTACAGCTGGCATGAATGGTATTGGCTGCTTAAACAACTATTCACATGAACAACCTAATATAATACCACCTGGAATCCAGAATAACACAAATCTGCAGTATGACCCTAAGCCTATTTATTCCAAAATAAGTCCTGCTGAGTTCAATGGGCTCCAGTTCATAAAAGCATGTTGACAGAATTGAATAGAAAAATAACTCTTATCATTCATAACACCTTGCCAGCTGGAAGGAAAGGATCCATAGCAGGATTTGCTACTTTTTTTTTTTTAAAAAAAGAAAGTCATTCAATTGTCAAAGAAATCAAACATTCTCAATCTATATTTTTGTTTCTGTTGAAATTAAAAGGTTTTCAAAGATTAACAACTGGTATTTTATAATATTTTAAAATTAGATAGTCTTTTGTGTCTCGTACTATATTAAACCATAGATAATATAATGAACACAACTGTATGTATTTTTTCTGACCTTTATATAGTCATTGAAAAACTTGCTAATTGAAGATTTGATCAAAAAATACTAAAGAATTGCAAAATAGTTATTCTCCCATCCTGAGATCTATGAACAGTATATTAACCTAGAAATAGAGAAACCCTGGTTGACTATTTAATTTCAAATATCTATTTAATTTCTATTTAATTTCAAATATTTATGCACCATTCTTTATCAAACTCCAAAATAGCCCAGTTTTTAATATTACATAAATCATACATAAGCCTACAGAAAACATCACCCACCAACACTATAATGGATTACCTTTAAAACTTGAATAATTAAACCATTATTATGTGTGCCAGACATCCAAAAGTGCAATCTTATATCTAATTCCTAACTCCTATTGAATAAAATGAGTTACCGTATATGCCGGCGTACAAGGCGACCCGGCGTATAAGACGACCCCCATCTTTGTCGCCGGGCCGCATTCCTAGAACGTCGTCTTATACACCGGAAACCACCAGTATTTCCCGTGTATAAGACGACTCGGCGTATAAGACGACCCCCATCTTTGGCGCCGATTTTGGCGCTTGTGGAAGTCGCCTTGTACGCCGGCATATACGGTATTTTAGAGTAATGTGATTGTGTCCTGGTACATCCATTTGTTTAGTGACCAAAGAAAGAAAAAAGTGATTTATGACCATTTTTCACATGACTGTTGCAGCATCCTCATGGTCATGTGATCAAAATTTGCATGATTTTCAACTGCTTCATATTTATGATGGCTGCAGTGTCCTGGGATCATGTGATCCCCTTTTGTGACCTTCTGACAAGCAAAGTCAATGGAAAAGCGATTCATGTAATCATGTTACTAGCTTAACAATTACAATGGTTCACTTAACAACTGTGGCAAGAAATGTCATAAAATAGGACAAAACTCAACAGTTGTCTCACTTAGCAACAGAAATTTTGGGCTCGAGTAAATGGAGGACTATCTGTATTAAAGAAAGGAAGATGCATTCCCAGTACTGTATACACAGAACTGGAGGATTAATGAAAGAAAGAGAAGGAATATCTCTGTATTAGGAAATAGATTTTAAAAATGTGTTTTTTTTTCCCCTATGGGCTCAGCATGTTTAAACCCCACATGAATAGAGTTACACTAACATACAGTGGGGTGAGTTGAAAACCAGCAAAAAAAAAAAAACCTGCAATCAAAATATTAATATTATTAAAACATTTTTCCTCAATTCCTAGGATTCAGATGTAACTTGGTAGTCTAGTTCCACTGAAGCTAATGAATGTGATGTTTTGAACTGTTGATGACCCTCCAAACAAGAGCCATAAGGGATTAGACTTATTTATCCCTTTTCAATTAATGGTGAAGCAGATGCTTCTAAGAAACCCATAAGCAGCATTTGAAGGTCAGTCTTTCTCCCATCCGTTTCCCAATAAACCAATACTGTGAAATTGAACCTGATTTGTAACTATAGCTAGAAATCCTCTGTATGGATGTTGATGTTATATAGGGTTTGGGTAATGAAACATATGCAAGAAAACAACCAAGCTCAGAGAGCAATGAGGACTCCTTTCAACCTTGAGCTACAAATATTCTCCTTTTGTGATACATTTTTCAATTTGAAACTATTTTTGGCGGTGATTTCTACAAGTTCTCTACAAACTCTGCCAAATATACCTTTTTGATGGATGTTTGACTCTTCCTACACATCTGACTCATTGGATATCCTTGGGTTTTATTAGTAATATCTCACCAACAAAAAAGCTAATAGGGACTAACAAAGGACATTAAATCTACTTGGGGGGGGGAATTACTTAAAAACAACTGCTTAAAAATCACTGAATTTTAATCAGTGCTAATTTGCATTTAATGGCAAATTGTAATCTGTTCTTTTATCTGGACCTATGCCAGAAGCCAAAAGAGAAGCAGCAAGCAGGATCTTCCAGCAGAAACTTCCAGTCATTAGTTGACTTAGAAGGATGAAGTAAACCCATGTACTATACAACAAATCTCTGGGTTTTTTTAAAAAAATTCTAAAATGGAACATAAAACTATGTTTCCACTATTAGAATATAATTCCCAAATGGAATAGTGTATTGATATTTGTTACCCGGATATCTTACCTTACTGGAAAAATAGATACAATGATCTGCTTTGTCTTTGAAGGGCTGGGTTTTTCAATGTCTTTGCTCCCTCTTCTGGCTTTACTGAGCAATTTCATTATTTGAACAGGAAAAATACATAAGTGCCTACTGTCCTATATGTACAGAAAGCAATCTAGGAGTGAGTTTTGTTCTATTTTTTTTAATTGTCAGACAATGCTATGCCAATCTTGTCAACAGAGATGTGTCTCTAAAGGATCAAAAAGAGCCAAAGGGCAATCTGTACTATATGCATTTAGTAGGCACTTTCTTTCAAAACCATAATCCATAACCCAGGAAAAAATATTTTCTTTAAAAAAATGTTTTGAAATTTTTTTGCAGTTAAATTCAGAAATGGGCCTATTTTGATCGTTATCAAGATTTAAAGAACATTATTCCTATGAATTTTGGGACTAAAATATTTTTTATTTTTCCTTTAAATAATATTTATTTATATAATACAGGTAATCCTCAACTTACAACTGTTCATTTAGTGACGGTTTGAAGTTACAACGGCAATAAGTGACATGAGCATTTTTCAAATTTACAACCATTGCAGAATCTCCATGGTCATGTGATCAAAATCAAATACTTGCCAACTGACTTACATTTATGACAGTTGTTATGTCCTGAGGTCATGTAATCACCTTTTGCTATCTTCTGACAAAGTTAATGGGGAAACCAGATTCACTTACAACTGTATTACTTACTTAACAACTGCAGTGATTACTCAGTTGTGGTTGTAAGTTGGGGACTACATGTATATATTTCCCAACTTCCAAAGACTCAAGACTCACACAGAGTAAGCATTACAACAATAACCCAGATCTGTGATCAGTACCCAGGGCTATTTGGAATAAGCACAGAATGGGAGCTCCCTCTAATTTAGGAGGCAAGATGTTGTACAGGATGGAGGCACCCACTGCTTTCGCTTACTATGGGATAAGAATCCTTTCTGTGATAAATCTGAAGGTAATTATTGTCAAGAAAGATGACCCTCCAGGCACAGGGGTAAAGAAGAATTAGTAAGTGGACTGAATTTTGGACTAATTGTAAACTTCTGAGTTATTTTCCAGGGTAACTCATGGAAAACACATTGCAATAGCCTAACTATAGATGTTAAGTCACTGTTGTAAGAGACTTTCCTTCCAAGAAGAGTTGCAACTCACCATCTGAAACTGAGCAAAGCCCTTCTGGACACAATCTCCTTCTGTTGCTCCATTGCAATTCTCTTTCTTTACTTTTAATTCATGAGATCTAATGTTCCATAGTGGTTAGTAGGTTTATGGAGAACTAATTGATTTGGAAAGGAATGTTCTGCAGAATTTCAAAATGTTTCATTCTCCTCACAAACCATCTCCTCTATTCCATGCTATTCTGAAATTAGTTTGGCAATTTCCAGCAGAAAATCTACTGAGCTACAAAGAGTCTGTTGTGTCTTGGTGGTCTTCCACCCCAAAACAGGAGTGTTTCATCAGCAACTCCATGTCAAAGACACCTAGGGACACTTCTGAATTAGATGATTAATTTTCAGAAACCACCAACCAGACTGGAATGATATGATTTTGGGGAGACCTGACAGAATTCAGAGAGTGAACAGAGCATGTTGGAATGCTTCATATGTTCTTTTCCAAATTGTTGGGTTCTGTACAATTCCAGTAATCAGAATGTCAGACTAATTCTGGCCTGTGAGGTTGGAGAGTCAGGGTTCAAGGCTTTGGCAAGAGGGCCCAATTCAGGCCCTTTCTATATTAACAAAAATAGCAGAACTGAACTTGAGAGTTTTTGTTAAAACTGAGAATATCACTTAAGCTGTCCAATTTTTTCATGTAAATGGTTCTGAGGCTGAATTGGTTATTTCATCAAAATGCAATTATATCCTGGAAAATAGGAAGAAGGAATGTTAGGTATGTTTGCCACCTTATTTATAAAAATAATAAAAGTGGGATATAAATAAATACATAAATAAATAACAATCAAAAACAAATTTACTTCACATCAAACTTTTGGTCCATTCAAATGGGGTCATTGATGGGATTAGACTGGGGAAATGTTGGATATTATAGGCTAAGCATTTTCCATATGCGGGACCCAAGCATAAGTGGCTCCTGCTTCATGCCAAAGAGCTGAGTGTGACTCATATGGCAAATGAGATCAATGCAGTGGGAAAAGGCTGACTTCATGACTGCAGATTATGCGCCCTGTTGGATAGCAGACAGTTTTGTACAATAGAAAGTAGGTGTGGAGAGAACCACTATTATAAATACAAATTTCTAACCAACTATGGAGTTGTCAGTTGTAGAGAAGAAAATACAATAAAGCTAAGTTTTATTTAGGAAGTAACAGTGACAGGAAAGCCTAAGTTACTCAAGTTTGTCTATAATTAAGAGGCTGCAATGCCCTATCCTCCTTTATGGAGAAGATTGGTTACATGGGTCACCTGAATTGCACAGGGCAGAGTTTTTTGAGTAAGAAAGTTATTGCCTCAAGAGTATTAATTTAGCCAATAGGAAACATGCTATGCAGAGATATGGAAAGACTTTTAGATAAGAAAATAAATTAAAATACTAAGTCCCTCTACTACAGTGCTTCTCTGAAAATACCCAACCAGAAAATAAGCCCTAGTCTAATTTTTTAAGCATGATCCTAATATAAGCCCTGCTCCAAAAATAAGCCCGTTAAGATTATCGTCAGCCCTGGAGGTGGGGTAGGCATGGCTAGCACAGGAGGTGGCAAGCACGCAGGGGCTGACTGTGTCTGGCAGCAGTCATAGCCCGGGTAGCGCAGGTGCGTCCTACTGGGCCAGCAGCTGGCGGAGGCAGGCAATCCTGAGGTGCCACATGACCACCTGCCCTATCACGGCTGCAGGCAAGCCAAAAGATAGAGTGGGCGACCAGCCACAGGTGGCTCCATCAACCGGCGGAGGCAGCGGCAGGCGATCCTGACGTGCGACAGCACCGGCAGCACGTGGAGGAGGCAGGCATATTCCCTACCTCCCCCATGCCTCTGCCTCTACCTGCTGCTTGGACAGGTAATCAACTCACCTACGCTGCACAGGCTATATAGCCCAAGTGTGCTGGCCAAGGGGCTGGTGGGCTGGGGCTGCTGCCAGACATCATTGGCCCCTGCATGTTCGCCACCTCTTATATGCATGCCAGGGGGTGAGGCACCCGGCTGGGCTGATCACCTTGATACCGTGTTTTCCCAAAAATAAGCCCTAATGTGTCTTTTGGAGCAAAAAAAAATATATGAGACCAGGTCTTATTTTTGAAGAAACATGTAATCTCTACATCTACTACTCCTAGTGGTCAATAGATTAATAGATGCCAAAGATGCATAAAAAGCAGAATTCTAACCAGTTCAACATGCATTATTTATTGGCATGAATTACACTATTCAGATTGAAATCTAATTGAATGGAATAGTTTTGTTTGAAGGGGGCCAGCACTAGGATCATGTCAGCACACAATGGAAGTGGTGGTCTTAAGAGACAAGTGCTAATTCTGATTAAATTGCAAAGGAAAGGGAGGGGTATAGATTAGTCTCCCAACACCTAATTTCTCAGAATGTTGCTACCCCATAGAACTCTTCTTGCCTCTAAGACAGCAACTCACACAGGTGAATGCGGCAATGCTTCATTTCTAGCAGAAACTCATGGCCGAAATAGTTCTGCACTTGCATTTTTTTGAATAAAATATGGGCAATCATGTTGAGAGGGATTTGTCCTTGTTGAACTCCAAAGAGAAGTTGAGCTCTGAGAATTAATCTTGGTGGCTTGAGTTCAACACTTACACACTCGGGTCCTAACTGAGCATTTGCCAGTCCTATGATCAAAGATAAAGGGAACAATTTCCCACATTGACAATTGCCTCCAGTAGAGAAAACTCCTGATTGCAGAAGTCCAGGTGGAGATTAGGATAATAGTTGCTTGGCAACATCATTTGCCCACTAACCCACTTGACTCTGGGCAGATGATGTAATACATCATTCACACTTGGATGGTAACTTGGTGATGCCACCAGTCTTGAAGATGAATCTTCCCTTGCCAGATTTCCCTAACCTGCCATTTAAGGATGAATGAGAAAGTTTCTTCCACTTTCCAAACTTTTGGTAGCAGCAGGTGAAGATATCAAATCATCTGAATCACAGAAAGCCAATCACTTAGTGGGAGGAAGTCATAATCATAAGAATCACCAAATGCACCTTTCATGAAACTCACTTGGCTCATCTGGTGGCCCTTCAGTGAGCACTCGCATGGATGCAAGTCCATGCAATTCATGTTGGCTGTCCCTTTTGTTTCTGAACAAAGAATGGATAAAACTTACACCAGAAGAAAATTCCAAATGGGATGATCTAGTTCTTGCACACCTGAGTTGCAGGGGGATTTATTCACCATCCTGCCCCTGCCTCCCTACATTTCCTCAGTTCCACTGAAATAGTTCACTTACCTTCACACTGGATAGTAAGGATATTTAGGGGTCCTAATTCCTGACCTATCTGGATTAAATAAGGTGCACAGATGTAAAGCCACATATATAAATTCAAAGTATGCATACACATAGCATGTATTATATGATGGTAATATTCTGTCCAACAACAAATTATTTAGCCAAGACAAAAGAAAAAAGATGATCCTTCTCTTTTCCATTCAGCATGGTATTACCCAACTGCCTAAAAGATAAGTCACTATTTGTTTTTTTCCTAAAAGATTTCTGTAGAAAAACTACATGTTAAGGTGGGGCGACATCTGAGATAAAATTTGGGAAGTTATACCAAAGATGTGTATGTGTGCATGAACATGCACCTGTTTAGGTTTCCATAAAAATGATTGAAATGCAAAAAATGATATATGCTAGTTTAGTTGGTCCACTGCTTAGAGGCATCTGGGTATTCTGCAGTTGCTTTTAGTTTCTGCAAATGATGATACATCTTTGTCTATATAAGCCATGCTTTTGTGAGCAGTTCTGCTTTGACATTGAAGTGTATTGTTTCATAGAAGTCACCTCACTGAGACTCAGTGATAACATGATTTGCATCTTGGTAACACTTAACATTGCTTTGAATCTCCCTGTTCCCCTTCCCCCCCCCCCCCCCATGGCCAGAAACACACCCAGAAACTCTTCTAGTTACTAGACATGTCATCAGAGAAGACCTCAGAAGCCAGATGAATATTTTACTTTGCTTTTTAGAATATGGAGGCACCAATGCTTCACAAATCAATGTTAAAGGGTGTTTAAAGCATCGAAGATAAGTATTCCTTCAAAGCCCTTTTTTTCTTCAAAAATAGTAAAGCTCACTTATAAAAAATAATCAAAAACAAAACAATGACATCGATAGGATTTTAATTACATGATTCAGGTTGCAATGTAGTTGTCCTGACAATATTCTTTGAAGCCTGATTGCACAATTCTATAACTTATGATAACAAATACATATTTTTTACAACCATCCATGATCAAAGTTCTCTGGTTGATGAGTAATATTTTTAAATGTTAGATACAATGCATGTAAAAATAGAAAGTTTAAGATCTAATCTCATCCCAGAGAATGTTTCTGTTTGATAAAATAAATAAGGCAATAGACAGCCATTATTTAGCAGTGGCTTCCTTAAGATATGCTATTAAATCTGTCCTCTCTTTCTTACTCTTAAGGCCAGTAAAGACCATCTTAGTTCCTGGAATATACTTCTTCGGGTTTTCCAGGTACTCCATCAATGTATCGTCTCCCCAGATTATACCTATGAGAGAACATTATTACAATAACATTGTAGAATTAAATTCAAAATAATTTATATTGTGTATCAGAATCTCTGTATTATTCTTTTCTAAGTGTCCCTATTTTTTAATTTTTTATAGCTGAATAAAAACAATTCAACAGTATGATATAGTGATTAAGGTGCTGAACTAAAACTCAGAAGATCTTGAATATCCTATACCTCAAAACTGGCTGGGAGATACTGACCAGTCACATTCTCTTAGTTCAACTCCCTCATGGGTTGCTTTGAGGCAAATAGGACACATTACATATTATGCCTACAAAATAAAGTGAAGATATGAATCTAATAAAGAACAGGAATGAAATATTAAAAGTTATACATAATAGTGATTAAAATAAAGAAAAAAAAACAGAAAAGGAACAAAAAATCCATATAATTCAAACTAAATCTAGCTCAATTATTAGCAAGTTATTAGGTGGGCTGCCTTGTACTGCCCAAATATCTTACCTTAAAATCTATAGACAGAGACAGAACACTAGAGTAGTTTAAAGAGATAAAAAGGAACATAGAACTGTTTGCTTCCCACATATTTAATACCTTGCAAAATAGACTATAGTTAGAAACAGATTTAAGAGTTAGAAAAAAATTAAGATTGTTTTAGGTTTATTTTAGAAGACTGACAGATATGCTGAAATGTTAGACCAATCATTGGTTATTGTTACAGTAGTTCAAGTGAATGTAGTAAGGAAGTCCAAACATATTTAAACTCTGAAGAAATGTTTTTTGAACCATCTAGCAATACAAATATAATATATTGGTTCACATATAATTCACATTGTGCCAAAGCAAGCCAAATCAAGGAAGAAAAAATAAACTTCCCAAGTACCCAACAAATTATAGTTAGAACTAATCATTTAAGAACCCTGGTTAGAATTTGCTTTTAAAAATTCTTCTTCCAACTTCTTTGTGTTTTGTGTCATTTTGAAGATGGGGATAATTTAGAATACTTTATCATTCTGAGTGAAACTAAAGGTTCTAAAACTTTACAATGGGACTTTAGTATAATTCTGTTACAAATTCTTTTCCTAGTAAAATTCTACCAGCTATCTACATCAGTGAAAGATACTCCTGCACTAAAATTATCTTACTTAATAAGTAGGTTTCTGCTATCTACCTCCTTGTATCAATGCATAAAGTCAGGAAATACAGTGACCTGGATTGCATCATGAACTAACTGAAGTCTAAATCTCCAATTTAGAAGGATCAAAGTATGCAATTGTCACTAAAGAGGACTGTTGCTCACTGGCTAAGGAAATATGGGAAGTGGGGCACCTAAGGGGCAAGAATTAGGATTCATTACATTCCAAAAAGTGTATTAAATCTGAAGGTGATATCTAACATATACTAAAATGCCCCTAATGTATATTAAAATACTGTTATCCATTGGAGTGAGAATCCATTTTGTGTGAATGGATGTTTTTAAACATACAACAATCCTTTGGTAATATGTCATCCCCTTCCCATTGTCATTGCATTTGCTTTGCAAGATGAGTATAAAACTTTCATTTTACCTTTGTTTTTGTTGGCTGCTGTATAAGAGTAACCAACAGCTTGACCAGTTTTTCGACCAAACAGACCATGTAGATTGGGACCAGTCTTGTGTTTGCCTCCTTCCTCTACTGTATGGCAGGTTCCGCATTTCATAGAAAAGATCTTCTTGCCCTTTTCAACATCTCCCATTGTAAATGCTGGAGAAAAGACATTATACATGTCAGCTGGAAGAAGTATGCGAAAATGGATAGAAATGCAAAGCAGGAGGCATTCTGAAACATTAGTTCATGCACAAACATTAAAAATGGAAGTGAACTGCCAAAATGTATACTTTCCTAATGAATGATATGCTTTAGTACAATAAATTTATTAAAAGCATTTCATACTTCATGTTTCCAATTGCATAAAAGTGACATGAAAATTGTAATGAAGTTTACAAAAAAAAATCACTATATGCTGAATGATTAGGGTTACGAGCCAATTTCCATTTCCAGCCTGGTCCCAGACCCCTGTTCTAAATACAGCTTTTGGATAAAAACCTAGCAGCATACTGTCATCACGCTCAAAATAACATAATTGGAATCAATTAAATGATCAATAACTCTAATGCTGAAATTGTGCTTCTAGAAAAAATGTATGATGCATTAATATGCACTTTCATTGAAAATTATTTTCAAATAAACACATGCACTTAGGATATTCTGCAGAAGTGTGCCAAATATATAGTATCAATGCATAAATTATTATAGAAAATATTACTGCAAGTGAGCAGAATTAAGCACATTGATTTAATATCAAAACGAGGTCCTTATGTAGTACCATCTGCCAAAAACTCCTGATTCAATTTAATAAATTATTCAATGACCCTGACTATGACCTCTAATCGACACAGAAACCATTACTTCCACTACCAGGAAGCAGCGAAGGTTAAATCTGCTTACTCCGTCCTTCGTTGTGAATGAATCTTATTTCCAAGGGAAACAATCCCAAGAGGCGCTTCCTCTCTCCTTTAACCAAGTCCACAATACGGAGCAACGGTTAAAAGACGGCAGAGATACCTTAAGACTCCCTCTGCCTAAAGACTCCCCAACATTGGTCTCGCTGGGATGAAGTGCATCCATTGGGGAGGTATTAAAGCGGCGCTCTTTTTAAATTTTAATCAAAGTCACGTTGAGCCGCCGCCCTGTCCTCCTTCCTTCGTCCCATATAAGGTCAGATGGCGCAGCAGGCAGCGTGGGAGCGCCTGCTTCGTCTCTTTTGGAAGGAAGGCCTGACTCCTTCAGTAGTCCCAGCGGGGAGGGGGCCGCTTGAGATGGACCCAGCTTCCTCCACGGGTCACTTTCCTGGTGTATTGTACTACAATCCCCATTATCCAGAACTGGGGTGATGGGATTGGTAATCCAACACGTCCACGGAGTGACCGATCGGGGAACAAAGCAGTTCCTCACGTCCAAGCGACGCAGCGAGGATCCAAGGCGGAGGGGGTTCATTCCGTAGCCACGTGGAGCCGCGAGCGGTCTCTTTGAGGTTCTGCGCAAGCGTCGCCGGCGAGCCTGCTGCTCTGACCTCGCGAGCCCTCTGTCCCCGATCCGCCAATCCGCATCAGCTCAGAGCGGTCTCCGGCTTTTCCCACCAAGTCTTTTTTCCCAATTTCGGAAAGCTCCGCGCAATCTTAGGATGGGGAGGGTTGTCTTTAATTACCAGGCTAAGTCGAGGATTGCGTGTAAGAAATCTGCGGTACCGCACTCGAGCCGATCTTCCTTTCTCAGCCGCACCGTCTCTACCCAAGGACACTTGGTACGCAAGACTTTGTAACCGGTGCCTCTGCAACCAAACTCCCTGCTCGTCTATTGTACATCGACCAATCAGACGCTAGATAGAAGCAAACTATTGGGCCAGCTTGGTGTCTATCATCATCTAGCAAAGTAGATTGAGTTTCGAGGCATGTCTGATAAGCCGGTCTGGTTTTGCGCAATGGGGAAGGACGTAGGAAGGGAGGAAGCTACGCATGCGTATTGGGTCGCTGTGACAAGGTCAAGACTACTTGAAGCCGCTATGCCTTTCACGATTTTTTTTTTCATAAGGGTCATGTGAGTGAACTCTTTCGCCGGCAAAAAATGACGTAAACGAGGATTCCTCGTGCAAGGCGAGGAACTTGCTGTTCTTTTGGCGGCAAATAGGTGATAGTGCAGTGGATGGGCGAACGGATAATGATGCAATTATCAAACTACTGAGATAGAAAGCTTTTCTTGCACATTCAGAGTCAGTTATTAAGTCCGGTGTATTGGAAATATACATCTGGTTTGTAACACTAGATTGTGGATAGTGTTTATATTATTGTGTCCAAATTGGTGACAGACCTCAGAAGACCTTGGATGACTTCTAAAGCTAAGCAAAATTGAATAAGATTGTATTTGGATAGGAGACCACCAGGGGTACAAAGCAAAAGCAAATTTGTACAAAAATTGGGCTTGACTCAGAGCAGACTTTCTCTTCTGTTACATTTGGAGAGCCCATATTCATCCCCATGCCCCAGAAATCATCAGTCCTGCTCAAATAAAAAATGGGCACTGGAAAAGTTTACAATCTTGAAGGGACAGGATATATCTATAGTAGCCAATAAGAGTGGTCAATCCTAGCCCCAGTATGTCACCATCACTACAGTCACTGTGAAACACTAGAAACAACCTACAGATAGTACTTGCTTAATGATCACTTCTTCAAAAACTGTTCAAACTTACAATATGGTTCTAAATGAGTACTAGTTACAATCAACCCTCATATTTACATCAGTCGCAGAGTTCCTGTAGTCATGTTGCAAGCCAGATACATGGTGCTGAGTTCACAATTATGATTTTATAGCAACCTGCTGTCATGTGATTGTCATTTGCGATCTTTGCTAGATTCCTACAGCAAAGTCAATGGGGAAGCCAGCAGGAGGTTAGAAATGATGTACAAATGACATCTTAATTATCTGCTGTGATTCATTTAACAAAGGCAAAATGTGGAACAGCCTTTATTGAAACCAATGTATTTTCTAATTAACTAGAAAAGCCTAATGTAGCAGACATAGTGCTTCCTCTTCATTATACTTATACCATTATACCGTATCCATATAAGTTAAAGAGATGGACTCATATATATGCATACATATATACATTCATACACACACACACACACACACACACACACACACACACACAGAGAGAGAGAGAGAGAGAGAGAGAGAGAGAGAGAGAGAGAGAGAGAGAGAGAGAGAATATATATGTATATATGTATGTGATTACCAGGAGGATACTGAGAGTTTGATGAAGTAGTGTAATAAAACAGCCTAGTTTTAAGTATAGGAAAACCAACAGATCATTGTCGATTGCAGAAAAGGCAGACACAACCATACACCTCTGTATATTAATGGATCAACTGTGGAGGTGGTTAGTTGTATCAAGTTTCTGGATATGCAGCAGATAAGCAGGTTAATTTGATCACTCAACAGTAAGACACTGGTGAAGCGGTCACAGCCGTGCCTGCATTTTCTGCGTCGTATGAGAAGAGCATATCTTCCTTCCCCTGTTTTTACCACTTTCTATAGAGGGATGATTGAAAATATCCTGTCATATTGTATTACTGTGCGGTTTGGAATTATTACTGTTTTGGAGAGGAAGACTGTGCAGAGAGTGGTAAGGATGGCAAAAAGGATTATTGGAAGCTCCCTTCTTTCTATTCAGCATAGAATAGAATATCTTTATTGTCATTGTGTAGCTCACAACAAAATTAAGTACATTGCATATATGCAAAGCTTGACCGGGGGATGCAGTATTGCCAGGGATGCTACATATCCTCTCCATGATTGGTTTTCATGACCTTCTGGGCGGAGGCTTCGCAGTTCTGAAGCAGAACTTGATTCTGTAATAGCTTTATAATATATAGACAGCACCACCACCAGATGGATCCGTAGCTGGCTGACTGGCCGTACTCAGCATGTGGTCCTCAATGGAACTGCATCTACATGGAGGGAAGTGTGTAGTGGGGTGCCCCAGGGCTCTCTTCTGGGTCCAGTGCTCTTCAACGTCTATATCAGCGATTTGGACGAGGGAATAGATGGGGAACTCATCAAATTTGCAGACGACACCAAGCTGGCAAGAATAGCCAACACTCCAGAAGACAGGCTTAAGATACAGAAGGATCTGGACAGACTTGAACACTGGGCACTATCTAACAAAATGAAATTCAATGGTGAAAAAAGCAAAGTTCTACATTTAGGCAAGAAAACCCAAATGCACAGGTATAGTATAGGGGGTACCTTGCTCAATAGCAGTAACTGTGAGAGGGACCTCGGACTCCTAGTGGACAATCTAAATATGAGCCAGCAGTGTGCTGCAGCTGCCAAAAAGGCCAACACAGTGCTAGGCTGCATTAACAGAGGGATAGAATCAAGATCACGTGAAACGTTAATACCACTTTATAATGCCTTGGTAAGGCCACACTTGGAATACTGCATCCAGTTTTGGTCACCGCGATGCAAAAAAGATGCTGAGACTGTAGAAAGAGTACAGAAAAGAGCAACAAAGATGATTAGGGGACTGGAGGCTAAAGCATATGAGGAACGGCTGCTGGAATTGGGTATATCTAGTTTAGTGAAGAGAAGGACGAGGGGGAACATGATAGCAGTGTTCCAATATCTCAGGGGCTGCCACAAAGAAGAGGGAGTCAAGCTATTTTCCAAGGCGCCTGAAGGCAGGACAAGAAGCAACGGATGGAAACTAAGCAAGGAGAGAAGCAACCTAGAAGTAAGGAGAAACTTCCTGACAGAACAATTAACCAGTGGAACAACCTGCCTCCAGAAGCAGTGAATGCTCCAGCACTGGAAGTTTTCAAGAAGAGACTGGACAGCCATTTGTCTGAAATGGTATAGGGTTTCCTGCCTAAGCAGAGGGTTGGACTAGATGACCTCCAAGGTCCCTTTCAACTTTATTATTATTATTATTATTATTATTATTGTATCAACCTTTTTACCTCTCAAGACTCTT
Organism: Crotalus tigris; assembly: GCF_016545835.1. Lineage (NCBI taxonomy): Eukaryota > Metazoa > Chordata > Lepidosauria > Squamata > Viperidae > Crotalus > Crotalus tigris. The sequence continues at coordinate 4,556,495 of NW_024096625.1, read as the reverse complement.
TTCCTCTACATACACAATATGGATTATGGTTAATATATGTGTGTATATTTATGTATGTGTGTATATATATATGTATGTATAACAATATGGATCCATGACATCAGCAAGCATTGCAGGCCCAATTGATGAAAGAAAGCTCGGGACCCTATTGGTTGGAAACCAATGCGGAAGAGTTCTTTATCCTGCAGTGGATAGACAATGGCTAAAATGATGATGATGTATATGTATGTGCACAAATGTATGTATGATGTATGTAAGTATGTATGTATGTATGTATTTCATTCAATATATTTTATTCTGACCTGAAAAAGGGTCAGGCATGTCTTGTGCTGTGCAACTCTTTCTGGAAAACTTTCATATCTGAGTAAGAAAAAGCAATCTTCTGGATCCATGAAATTCTGAAAGGCACTTGATCTTTGTGCTACTTGGCAGGTTTAATTCTGGTGTGTCAAATATGCTGTTTCACAATCTTTGCAATTCTATTTTATAACCTAGTGGATTTTTCTCTTCAAGACAACTCATAAGTATACGGACTCAAACCCATACCACTAGAAAATTTATTTTCATCTGGATGATCTGTTCTAGAAATATGCACCTTGGCACCTTCTAGAATTATAGATGGCAATTCTTATATGCCCAATCAGTAAGACCAGTAAGGATCATTATTCAAAATGTATGAAGGGCATTGGTTTTCCTATTTTGATCAATTTCCTGAGGAAAGAAAATAACTAAAAATCCACATTAGATTACTCTGCAGAAAAAAGAATGTTTTCAATTAAATGAGGAAGGGAAAGAAGTGAGAAGACTTTTAGATTACCCACAGTCTGCTGTGGAAGGGTGTACCCTTTTGGGATTTCATCTAAAACACAGATTCTCCAATCTGATACCTGTCAGCTGTTTGGACTATACACAATAGCATTCCATATTGCAATCCTCTGACACATAGGTTTGCCAGATGCAATCTACTTCATTAGCAGTTTATTAACAAGCCCAAAATACTTTTTATCATAAGACAGACAATTAACAGTTTTAAAATCTTCTAACACTGGAATGCTATCAGTTCTGTAACTAAAATCCTTTATGCTAACCATACCAGCAAATTGATACGACAATGCAGAAAGTGAAAAATTTCTCTCCAAAGAGAGAACATACAGTGTATATTTGAAGCAGCCTCAGTTACTTTGAACTGGCAATTTCCTGTTCATGGATACGGTATTTCAAATTAAGTTTGCCACCTGGTGACAATGCAACAAGGGCAGGGATAGTTTAAAATGTTCACAATTGCAAGTCTTGACTAGTGTATTATGTATCAGGGTGAGGGAGGAGTCATTTCACATGGGCGTTGGAACAATGTGTGTGTCTGGAAAATAAATTATCTACCGTATTTTTCTGTGTATAAGACACTATTTTTCCTGCAAACATCTTGTTCAAAAATCAGGTGCATCTTATACAAGTACATTATACATGAAAAAATATTGGTAACCTCCACAGCCCAGGGCATGCCTGGGTGGGTTCTTTACATGCTGCTGCCGTGCTGCCTGGTGCAGGTGTCAGGCCCCTGTGGGCTTGCCACTAACGGGAGGGGGGAAGGGGCAAGATCGTTGGATGTCAGCGTCCAGAGGCAGTGGATGGGACCAAGAGCATGGATGGCAGTGACAGCCCTTTCCCTCGTACCTGTATGCTGGCCAGGGAACCTGAGGAATACAGCTGCGAGGCTATCCTGCTCGATAATAGCGGCTGGCTGAACTTCCAGGTTTGCTGGCTCAACTATTTGGCACTCCACTGAACAGCTGATAGGTGCGGAAAAACAGCGGGGAGCTTAAAACCTGCCTTTGCTTTCCTTGCCTTGCTGTCATGATGATGCTCATGCCAGTTTGTTTACCAGGGTTGGAAGGCATGCTCATCATGCCGGATGTTGGTTAGGTGGGTGGGGAGTGGTGTTCTGTCCCAGCCTACGTATGTCCTTGCTACTGCACAAAGACAATCCCTCTTTTAACAGTAGACTGGGACATAAATCCCTTTTATTTGGGTTACAGACCTGATAATTGTCCCAGAAAAACAAAAAAGCAACATAACACTTTTCCAAGGGAGCAAAACAGAGCACGAGTCAAACAGGAAATAACAGGCAAAATAAACAGACCATGATCTCTTGACTCTGAAGTTCTTTGCAAATGGTTGCCTCCAGCAACCAGCCCTACCCACACATTCCCTTTTTGTTACGCAGCCCCCAAGGTCTAACTTCTCACTGCTTTCTCCTCTTCCCCTGGAATTGCCCTATTGCCTCCCTCTGTCTGACTTGTGTGACCTGCCTACATTTACGAGCGTCTCTGAAGTCTTCCAGCTGTGCTTCCTCCAAGTCTGACTCATCTTCCCAGCACAGCTGGCTTTCAGGTCGATCACGAGTGGAAGGACCAACCTCCTCATCAGTCTATAAGTCATGCAGCTCATCAGAGCCTCCCTCTGACTCTGATGGCTCTTCAGGCCCTTCCTCCTCCTCCTCCTCCTCCTCCTCCTCTGATTCCCCAGACTCAACTACCGGGATCACAGGCTGGCATGGAACCACAACAGGTGGAGCTGGCTGGGAAGCATCTATTTAGACCGCTGGGAGGCAGTTGCTCCCAGCGCTAACTTTGTTTGCTGTAAGCTTGGAACTCACCAGAGCCTATTATACAAGGGTGTGTCTTATACACGGAAAAATATGGTACATTTTATATTACAGAACAAGGATTCTGATGCAATATTTGAAAAGTAGATAGCATGGTTAAATATAGCCAAGTGATATTCCATTTTACAGAAAAGGAACACTGAGGTGAAAGACACAAACAGTTAAGCATAGCAATTTCTTTACATGTAGTTTATAAAGTATTGGGAATATGCAATTTTGGCAGACTACTGCACATCACAGAGGCCTGCTAGTATATTCTAAACCATCCCTACATTAGAGGATATTGAAACAATTCCATAATAATAAATAATTAAACAGAGAAAAATACAAAAAAATAAAAAGACCAATTCAGTAGTGGAGTCTGTGGCTGAGGTGTTTATAAGTTCTGCTGTTTGAGAGGATGAGTTATTACAAAAAGAAAGCATGAATGCCCTGGAATTTATGCTTTCTGCCATGCCTGTCATGATCCCTCAGGTCTCTTAATCCCCGCTTTGTAAGATCGTTTAAGTACTTGATGGCTTCTCCCTTTGTAAAAGAATCCTGTATATCAAGTAATTTTGTCTGAGGTCGAACCATTCCACAGTTAGGAATCCAGTCTGTGGATGGATTGCAGCTTGTTACAATCTCTTCAACATTAGAAGCACATTCGGAAACTGGTTTACTAGCACACCTTTCACACTTGAGTTGTGTTGAGGTTGAAGTTGGCTTACTAAGAATGGCAGGATTGTGCCACACAATATATCTGTTTAAATGGGAGGGTTGCAAATCTTCGTAGTAAATGGATTTTTCAGGTTTTAGAAGAGGCTCTGGTTCAGGAGGCACTGCAAGTTGCCTGCAGTACAATTGATCTGTTTTCCAGGTATCCGTAATTTTCCGAAATCTGTTTGAGAGCAGTTTCTTATCTTGGATGTTTTCTTCCTGGGCAGCTGCTTCAGGCTGAATCCAATTGCAGAGCAGATATTTGTCCCTTTGGCTTGCTTTGTTTTGTGTATCCTGTTGAAGGGGACTCAGGGATGCTTTCCCACTATTCTGCATTCCCTCTGAACGCCAGTTTATGCTGCAATGATCTCTCAAGTGAAGTGGTGACTCGTAGTTCTCTGTAGCATGCTGATGTTGATGATGTGAGACCTTGCCTTGAAGGACACGGGCAATGCGTCCTTCCAGGGGCCTTACTTGAGACATTGCTGAATGAAAGGATTCTCTCTGAAGAGCAGATAGAATAGAACTGATTCCCAGGACTTATATGTGCAATGCTGTACATCTAAATATGATGTTCTAGAACCAAATAGACCTATATATTTATTTCATATGAGCATTCATCTCAGTCTAGTGATTCTTAGTGATTAGCAATACATAAAATATAAAGTAACACAATATAAAACAAATCAATAATACAATGCAACTGAGAGTTGTAATAAGTTATAGATCACTGAAATAAAGCTAAGCTAACATCCTGGCACCAGCGCTTGAGGGAAAAACCAGATCTTCAAGGACTTCTGAAGATGAATAGGGTCACAGTCATCCAAACTTGGGTGATGCTGTTCCACAGTGCAGATGCCGTAATAAAGAAGACAGGCCTCTTGAATCCCCACTAGATGACAGTGTTTAACAGAAGGACCCAGAGCATGTTCATTTTGCCATGAACATGGCAAAACAGGTGATTTGGTAATGCAAGTGATTATTGGTGTAAGCCATGATATGCATATGTAACATGACTGCCTTGCCATCAAAGAAACTAGCCCTTATAGGTTTCATCTTGAATTGCATGTGGAAATCTGTCAGGAGCTAATTTCTTTGATGCCAAAGTAGTAATATTATATGAGTATATCATGATGTGCTTAAAGCAACAGACATTGTTTCATGGTGGACCAGTTGCCATTACTGAATGCTCTTCAAGATTAGCTCCATATTATAGAGCATATTGCAACCGTCCAACCAAATAGCAACTAAACATGACTGATTAAAAGAAGGGCCTCCTGATTCAGGAAAAGAGCACAAAGGGCAGAAAAGATGGATTTATGCAAAGGCCTTCCTGCCACTTACATCAAGCACTGACTAAGCCCTCCTTGCCATAGAGCTTCAGAAACAAGCCCAAGTTCCCTCTGAAATCCAATCAGTCCATTAGGTGCTTGTGGTGGACTGTTCAAGTAAGTTCTTCCACTCTGCAAAGAAGAGTGGCTGCAGGAAGTTCCAAAGCTAACATGTGATTTTGCCATGACAAGAGACTAATGGTAATGTCTGCCATATCCAGATGCATGATACCATTTTCCATACTTACAAGATCCACATTTTTGCCCAGTTCTCCTGTTGCTCTGCCAATTAATTTGGCATTATAGTCATCCAGCTGCAGTGGGTTCATAGGCCCGCTACCTAGAAAGAAGGAACTAAAATATTATTTTATTGTTTTTATTCTTTTTAAACAAATAATATCTCGTTTGTCTATATTTTCTTTTTTTTAATCCCCTGTAGTTTTTTAGAAAGATATAGAGCACCACATGATTATCTGAAAGTGTTTGGATTTACCTGCTAACTTGAATGATAATACTTTAGTTTGCTAAAAATGCATACCTGTGTAGTCTCGCTTGTAGGTAGATAGCCAAAGAGCCTTCTTTACGTTTTCTAGTATATTGGCAGCTCGAGGTAGAAGATCAGATTCTGGAAGCTGGAATGTTGATTTAGGAGTTTCATCTTGGTGACCGATTCCTTCAGTGACCTGAGATTTGGCATAAAAATATAAATAAAGCATGTTGATAAATGACTTCATTTGAAGCCATATTGGGAATGCATACTGCTTCCTCATTGGTTTGGGAAATAGCAGTTTTTAAAATTAAAAATTAAATTTAGAACATTTAAAAATCTAACAGGAAACTGCATATATTTTCCATCTCCCATGTACCTCTTTTCGTTTTTATTCCAAAATAAGTTCAGTATAATTGAGATGTAATGTTTAATGAAAAATGTATTCATTCACCCCCCCCCCGGCTGTTGTTCAGAATAAATAGGACTTTGAAGTGTTAACATTTTAGAAAATATCAGTTCCATACATACAGAAACTGATTTGGATTGAGACTATAGACCCTACCAAAGATTAAAACACCCTGGCTTTCCTTCTAGTTCCTGATCCAATTCAAATCAGGAAATGAAAAGGGAAAGGGGGGAAAAGGGAACCGTTCTAATAATGATATTAAAAGGTTCTGGAACAAAGAGTAATTGTTTAGTCTAACTGTTGCTTTCTTACTTTTTGTAATGAGCTTTTGCACCAGAGAAATTTTATGCAAGTGTGGGAAACATGTTAAGGTGACCAACTTTTTTACAACGAAAAGGAGGACACAAATAAATTGAAGAAAAAATATTGTAAATAAAAGAAACATTTTATTCATTGTAACAATAATACAGACAACTTGCATATGCAAAGTTTGCCAGCTGGGTGTTTTGGCGCATTCAGCAGCAATTCCTATTGCCTTTCGAAAGCCAATAGTGGGAGTAGCACAGCTCATGCAAAAGCTGAAAAAAAAAAACCATCAAAAAAAGATGCCGGAATGCTGTTCTGAGCGTTCTGTGTGAGAGAAAAAGCCCTGCAGATTAGTCTTCAAATATCAAAAAGGAGGACATGAAGGAGGACACTTTTTGAGGGAGGACAGAACTTACAAAAGGAGGACTGTCATCCCTAAAGGAGGACGATTGGTCACCTTAAACAAGTACATTGATGGGATATATGGAAGAAGGGAATAAGGGACTGTACAGGAAAGATTGATGTCTTTCTTATGATGTAATGGTCTGTTGTCTGATTTTCATTGACTAACAAAGTTTATAAAGCAATGTTACCAATTTTCTAATGTGTGGCACTTCTGGATGTAACTCTGCCAGCGTTCCAGATTGTTGGCCACCTAGCTGCTTAATTTAATCAAATAAAGTGCTTGATCAAGAAGTCTCCGCTTGGGTTAGATTGATATGGTATCTCAAGTTCAGGTAAGGGACTGGGACCTTACAATATGAAAAGTTTGTTTACTGTAGAGTGAAATACCCATTAGATCAAGGGTAAATAACCTAGGGTTCTCCATGTCCTTTGGGCCACAATTTCTATAATTCCTTTTCACTGGACTAGGTTGGCTGGGATTGATGGGAATTGGAGTACTCAATGCCTGTAATGTGCCAAGTTGAATGCTAGAAATGTATGCAGTGGGGGAAGAGCTTTCATGGCAAGGGCAATATGTTCTGCCTCACGCTCAGGTTTCTCCCATCAAGGTTGGCTTGAAATCAGTTAAACAGGCACAAAAACTTCTGATACTTTCTGTAGAAACTTTCTATAGAAGAACTAAAAAGTCCCTACAAAAAGGATGGTTGTATATCAAAAGTGAGCCCCATTAACATTTAAATAAATATTCATATTTTTGCACCTCTTTCTTCTAACAAGAGAGATTTCCCTTCCCTGTCTCTATCTTTCTTTGATCATGAATAACATATTTAATATTAGACTGTTTTCCTCTGACTAATTCTCACATCTAAAAGTAATAACACCAGGCTAATTTCCTGGGAGTTTTGTCCCAAAGGAATTGCCATCCATGAGTATTTAAATGCATAGAAGACATTTTTCCAGATGAAGTGTGGCAACTGTTTACTAGACACCATAGTATTTCCTGCACCAAATTTCAATGGTGTTTTTCTTACATCTTCTTTTAGGCCAATGGTTCTCAACCTGTGGGTCGGGACTCCATTTGGGGTCGAACAACCATTTCACGGGGGTCGCCAAACAACGCAGTCCGCCATTTTTCCCCCTTTTCCTTAGCTGTGCTTTTATTCTATTGGCTTTTGAAAGCCAATAGGAATTGTCCAGGCTGTCTCTGTCCTGCTGAGCCCGCCAAAAGCCCCATTCTGCAAACGGTGCTGCACCAGTTGAGTAGTCCTCGACTTACAACCGGTTGAGTAGTCCTCGACTTACAACCGGTTGGGGGTTGCGGCATTAAAAAGGTTGAGAACCACTGTTTTAGGCCAAGTGTTCTTTAAAGCTCCTATTGAATATCTCTGGAGTGGCTTAAGATTTGGTCACTGCAATTGGTAATATTCCAAATGTTATAGAAATTAGGAGCTGGTGGTTGATTTTATTATGATTCATGCATAGTTATCCAGATGTTCAGACTATATTTGGCATTTTTATCTATCTATTGAGTCCTTCAAGGATGGGATAGACAGATATTGATGTTTGATGGTATTAGAGGTATCGTTGCAGGATGTAAGCTGTTCTAAGTAAAACTGAATTTTGCAGTTGACTGATGGTGAATTTGTCAATGCTAGGTGGTGCTCCAGTTGTTTTGGGATTGCACCCAAGGCATCTATTACTATTGGTATTACTTTTGTTTTCTTCTGCTACAGTTCTATTTCTATTTGCAGGTATTTGCATTTTGTTATCTTCTCTAGTTACTTCTGTTCTAATTTGCTGTCTCCAGTACTGCTGAATCCACTATTCAGAATTTCTTTTCTTATTGACAATTGTTAAGTCTGGCGTGTTATGCTTTATGTGCCTGTCTGTTTGAATTCTAAACTCAGAGTATTTTAGCCTCTTCAGTTTCTATGATCTCTATTTTATTGTCCTGCCAGTGGTAAATGGTATTTCTTGCAGGTTTTCTAATGCACCATTGTTGTTTCTTTGTCATGCCATTGTTTGTAATTGATTTGTGCAATCTTTTTGCAGAGCTAACCAGGTGACCCACTGTTTTCTTCAGCTTCTTTGCAGAGGTGGCACTTATTACCTGTTGCTGTCTTCTCAATTCTGGCTTTGTATGCATTTGTTCTTAAGCTTTGGTCTTGTGCAGCCAGAAATAGCCCCCATTTCTTTCTTCTTCAACTTTCCATTGCTGGGTTTTGTTATTATCTGCTTTACCTGTTATTTTTTTAATGTACTGAATTATTATTGATCATCACACAGTCAGCCAGATGTTCAGATTGGGTTTGGCATTTTTGTCTACCTATCAAGTCCTTACCAAGAACCTGGGATAGGCAGATGATGATGATTGTTGTTGTTATTTTGGTGTCTTTGGGTCAATCCTGGTGACTGCATCAACAAGTCCATGCAATTTTCTTGGCAATATTTCAGAGGTGATTTTCTATTAATCTCTTTCCAGATTGAGAAAGAAAAAAAGAGATTGCACCAAATAACTCCGAGGACTTCTAGGACTCCCAGAGATAGTAGCTTTTTGAGATTTCAGATTAGGTTTACTGGGAGAACCAGATACTGAACCTGAGATCTGCAACATGCATGCCATGTGTTCTGTCACCAAGTTAATGCTATTTTTCAACTACTGGTAATCATTACTTACATGATTTGAACACGTCACAGCTTCTCTATGGATAGATTGATTGGCATCTGCCTTTTTATTTGGGCCAACTGCAATGTCAGATGAAAACATTGTATTATAGTATGAAATTAATTAAATTTAGCTTAGAATCCCTATTAGTTCTGCCCAGATTAGCACAGAATTGACATTGCTTGTGATATTCTTCCATTACATTGCATGTAATTTTTAAAAGTACCATGAAAATTAAAACAAAGGAAGTTTTATTTCTCTGGCTTTGCAGATAAAGTTCTAGATCTCTGATTCTTATTCTATTAAAATAACTATTTTAACTATTAAAATAATTCCTTGTGCTGCAGACACAAGGAAGTGAAGATACTGGAGTTGTGTTTGCATGCTGACATTGAAATACTGTTATGAGTAGGAAAAGGAAGGGAATGACTACTATTAGGATATTCATTGAATGAAAAATAGTCTCTACTGCCATCCCTTTAAAAGGAAAAAGTCTTTCTACATTTTAAACAATATAGCAATAGAGGCAGATTAGCTTTTGTATCTAGTCTCCTTTTGGGGGGCAGGATAACTTCCTTTCAATAAAACAGGACATTTTGCTATAAACTAAATACAGGAAATGGTTCATAATATTTTTTTCTGGTCGGTGAGCCTTGTACACAATTAGTTTTAGACTTTCCAGTATTATTACTAACAGTTAATTAACATGGACTGTAACAGTTACCAAACTAGTCTATAATCCAAATATTGATTTTTCTCTATAATACACCTTTAAGCTACAATCAAATATGGGAGGGGAGGACTATGCTACAGCAAAATCAATGAACACTAAGTGTATAGGTTATTCAAAAGCATTTTTGTAGGAAAAAATGCCCAAAGGCTAACCTATAAATAGTGTTTTCTCTAAGACATCATACACAGTCCTCCAAGCATTGTTTCAAGTGAAATATTCACATTTCATGGATAGTAAAGATAACTGAAGTCAATGTGCCTTGAAGAATAATATATATTATTGTTGTTTACTTAGGGCTGTGCAAAGTATTTAAAAGAACCACTTCTCAAAGTACATGGCTTGAGCAAAGTATCCCTCCATAAAGAACCAAAGCAACGATGCTTTGTATAGCTGCTTTGAAAAAATTCCCCATTATCTATATATATGTATGAATGGACCTTCTGCTGGAATTTCCAGTGGACCACTTTGCTTCTTCTCTACTGAATATTTAAATACTGAATATTTAAAATGCTATCCTAGAATCCCCTTTATGGATTACTGCCTTGTCGTGGCGAAGGGGCTTGCGTAACTCAATGAAGCTATAAGCTATGCCGTGCAGGGCCACCCAAGACGGACAGGTTATAGCAGAGAGTTCTGACAAAATGTGATCCACTGGAGAAGGAAATGGCAAACCACTCCAGTATCTTTGCCATGAAAACCCCATGGACAGTACTAAAAGGAAAAAAGATATGACACTGGAAGATGAGCCCCTCAGGTCGGAAGGTGTCCAATATGCTACTGGGGAAGAGCAGAGGGCTAGTACTAGTAGCGCCAGAAAGAATGAAGCGACTGGGCCAAAGCCGAAAGGACGCTCAGCTGTGGATATATCTGGTGGTGAAAGGAAAGTCCGATGCTGTAAAGATCTTTTCTCCATAGGAACCTGGAATGTAAGATCCATGAATCAAGGCAAGCTAGACGTAGTCAAAAAAGAGATGACAAGAATGAACATTGACATCTTAGGAATCAGCGAACTAAAATGGACAGGAATGGGTGAATTTAACTCAGATGACCATCAGGTATACTACTGTGGGCAAGAATCCCTCAGAAGAAATGGAGTAGCCTTCATAGTCAATAAAAGAATAGGAAAAGCAATACTGGGATACAATCCCCAAAATGACAGAATGATCTCAATTCGAATCCAAGGCAAACCATTCAATATCACAGTAGTCCAAATCTATGCCCCAACCACTGGTGCTGAAGAGGATGAAATTGACCGGTTCTATGAAGCCCTACAGCACCTTATAGAATTAACACCCAAAAATGATGTCCTTATCATCATGGGGGATTGGAATGCTAAGGTAGGAAGCCAAAAGATAACCGGAATAACAGGCAAGTTTGGCCTTGGAGTACAAAATGAAGCAGGGCACAGGCTAATAGAATTTTGTCAAGAGAATACGATGGTCATAACAAACACTCTTTTCCAACAACCCAAGAGACGGCTCTACACATGGACATCACCAGACGGTCAACATAGAAATCAGATTGACTATGTGCTCTGCAGCCAAAGATGGAAAAGCTCTATACAGTCAGTAAAAACAAGACCAGGAGCTGACTGTGGCTCAGATCATGAGCTTCTCGTTGCAAAATTTAGGCTTAAATTGAAAAAAGTAGGGAAAAGCACTAGGCCACTCAGGTATGAACTAAATCATATTCCTGATGAATATACAGTAGAGGTGACAAATAGATTTAAGGAACTGGATCTGATAGACAGAGTGCCTGAAGAACTATGGATGGAAGTTCGCAACATTGTACAAGAGGTAGCAACTAAAACCATCCCAAAGAAAAAGAAATGCAAGAAAGCAAAATGGCTGTCTGAGGAAGCTTTGCAAATAGCTGAGGAAAGAAGGGAAGCGAAAGGCAAAGGAGAAAGAGAAAGATACACCCAATTGAATGCAGAATTCCAGAGAATAGCTAGAAGAGATAAGAATACCTTCTTAAATGAACAGTGCAAAGAAATAGAAGAAAACAACAGAATAGGGAGGACCAGAGATCTCTTCAAGAAAATTGGAGATATGAAGGGAATGTTTCATGCAAAGATGGGCATGATAAAGGACCAAAATGGCAGAGACCTAACAGAGGCAGAAGAGATTAAGAAGAGATGGCAAAACTACACAGAAGAACTATACAAGAATGAGCTTAACATCCCAGATAACCACAATGAGATGGTCACTGACCTCGAACCAGACATCCTAGAATGTGAAGTGAAATGGGCCTTAGAAAATCTGAGCAACAACAAAGCTAGTGGAGGTGACAGTATTCCAGCTGAGCTATTCAAAATCTTAAAAGACGATGCAGTAAAAGTGCTACACTCAATTTGCCAGCAAATTTGGAAAACTCAACAGTGGCCACAGGATTGGAAAAGGTCAGTTTACATTCCAATTCCAAAGAAAGGCAATGCCAAAGAATGTTCAAACTATCGCACCATTGCACTCATTTCACATGCTAGTAAAGTTATGCTTAAAATCCTACAAGCTAGACTCCAGCAGTATGTGGATCGAGAACTACCAGAAGTACAGGCAGGATTTCGAAGAGGCAGAGGAACTAGAGATCAAATTGCCAACATACGCTGGATCATGGAGAAAGCTAGGGAGTTCCAGAAAAACATCTACTTCTGCTTCATTGACTATGCAAAAGCCTTTGATTGTGTGGATCACAACAAATTGTGGCAAGTTCTTAAAGAGATGGGAGTACCAGACCATCTCATTTGTCTCTTGAGAAACCTATATGCGGGTCAAGAAGCAACAGTGAGAACTGAACACGGAACCACTGATTGGTTCAAAATTGGAAAAGGAGTCCGGCAAGGCTGTATACTGTCACCCTGCCTATTTAACTTATATGCAGAGCACATCATGAGAAAGGCAGGGCTAGATGAATCAAAAGTTGGAATTAAGATTGCCGGGAGAAATATCAACAACCTAAGATATGCAGATGATACCACTCTAATGGCAGAAAGTGAAGAGGAACTAAAGAGCCTCTTGATGCGGGTGAAGAAGGAGAGTGCAAAAGTTGGCTTGAAACTCAACATTAAGAAAACCAAAATCATGGCATCCGGCCCTCTCAATTCCTGGCAAATAGATGGGGAAGAAATGGAGGTAGTGACAGATTTTATTTTTCTGGGCTCCAAGATCACCTCAGATGGGGACTGCAGCCAAGAAATTAAAAGACGCTTGCTCCTGGGAGGAAAGCTATGGCAAATCTAGACAGCATACTAAAAAGCAGAGACATCACCCTGCCAACAAAAGTGCGTATAGTCCAGGCCATGGTTTTCCCAGTTGCAATGTATGGCTGTGAAAGTTGGACCATAAGAAAGGCTGAGTGCCAAAGAATTGAGGCCTTTGAACTATGGTGCTGGAGAAGACTCCTGCGAGTCCCTTGGACTGCAAGGCGTTCAAACCGGTCAGTCCTAGAAGAGATCAACCCTGACTGCTCCTTAGAAGGCCAGATCCTGAAGTTGAAACTCAAGTACTTTGGCCACCTAATGAGAAGGAAGGATTCACTGGAGAAGAGCCTAATGCTGGGAAAGATTGAGGGCAATAGAAGAAGGGGACGACAGAGAATGAGATGGCTGGATGGAGTCACTGAAGCAGTAGGTGTGAATTTAAATGGACTCCAGAAGATGGTAGAGGACAGGAAGACCTGGAGGAACATTGTCCATGGGGTCGCGATGGGTCGGACACGACTTCGCAATTAACAACAACAACAATCCTAGAAAAAGAGAAGCATGCTTTACCTTGGATGTCAGTGCTGCTATGGACATAAGGATGAAAAGGACGAAATCGGCCCTCTATGAGTAGAGCCCCTGGTGTCTTATATTTTAGATACCTTGTGCACCTAAACAATAGAGCAGATTTTATAAATATTTGGCAAGAAAATAAAACACATAATGTTACCTAACAGCATATCTTATTGGTTTCTGTAAGTCCTGTGTGGATTCTTCTCCTTTTCCTTCTCCTTCTCCTTCTCCTTCTCCCCCATTCCCCTTCCCCTTCCCTCCTCCTCTTCCTCATCCTCCTCCTTTGTCTTTGTCATCCTAAATCCATGTGATCAACCTTGTTATTGACTATGAGTAGCAAAGAACGTGCACCTTTTTATAACATGTTTTTGCATCCTTCATAGGTCAATATATATACTTCCTATATGGAAGGCATTTGTACTGGTTTCTGCAAAACAGAAAAGTAATAGCTCATATTTGGGAATACCGAGAATGCTAAACTCCTTGTTATGGCCTCTCCCTTGTTTACTCATGGTACAGTAACCTCATTACTCATAGTACATAAACTAAGAATCAGGTGTGGACAAGGAGGAATTTTGATTTTTATTATGCTATGGATTATGAATCCAGTATTAAGTTCACATAGCAATAGCTGTATAAATCTCCTATTTTTTTAAATAGCTGTGCCTGTCCTATCCCTATATTTCACCATATTACTTATATTATTATTGAGAGTTGAAGTCCAACTATAAATACATTGCTTTTTATTTTTTAAAAAATCAGATCTGACACTTTCTGTTCACACAGATTCAGTTTTTAAGCACTACCCACAGGTATTGTATGCTTTTAAAGCAGGGATGAGGAGCATGTCAATCTCCAGGTGTTGCTGATCTATCACAGGTTCACCACTGGCCATGATGAAGGTAGCTCTTGGAAGGTGGAGTTTGATGGCTATAGATTCCTGTTGCTCATATGAAGGGATTGGTTTCCTGCACAGCTTATATTTAAAGTGGCTGTGAAGAGTTGAAACCAGTTCAGAAAACCTAGATTACTGTTCCACCTACCAACACTCAGGTGGTACCAATGAATATAGTTTAAGAGAATGATCTCTACATGGGCAGAAAGAAATAGATGATATATGCTTACTTGTTTGAATTGGAATTTTCTGGTAACTCAGGTAGTCTGTAATTAAAATAAAAAAAGATTCTGCATTTATTTATTTATGAATCCAATTTATAAAGCTGCTCATACCACTGACATGATTCTAGGCACCATACCATAAAACAAACAATTTAATCTTAAGCTATGTTATTAAGTTATATTAAAAATAATTAATATAAAAGATAAGATCACAGGAGAATGCATCAAAATTTCACACACAATTTACTTCTTATTTATTTGTACTGCACTTTTGTTATTTTAAAAATAGCTCAAATTGGCAAATATATCCAGCATACTTTCCTCCTCTTATTTTCCCCATAAGGTGATTGGCCCAAAGTCATGTTACTTTGAAGACTTTTAATTTGAACAAATGAAAAGTTGTTTTGATGCTATCAGGTGGTTAAATTCTAGAACACACTTTTAATCTTCCAGTCCTCAACAGTTAATTAAAGTTTAAAATAAACATACAGAATCTTTTTAATATATATTGGTGAAGATGGCAAAGAGTGGGAACCAGGGCCTATTATTTTTCTTTTTAAATTTCCGCATTGTAGAAGTATGAAGCTGGTGGGTGAGGGAGTTAAAACTCCTTAAAATCACCTGCAACCTGGCATGTAGGTTTGAAAGAAAGTGTAACAGAAGCCCAGAGCAGGCAGACAAAATCCAAGGTTGGCATGACATGATGCTAGAGTTAAAGGTGCCTTGATAAGATAAGCAGCTGAGAAATTTGGTATAACGGTTAAGGTGTGCTGGCTTAGAAAGCAGGAGATTGTAGTTCTAGTCTCACTTTAAGCCTGAAAGCTAGTTGAGTGACTTTGATTCAGCCACTCTTTCATAATTCAACTCACCTCACAGATTGTTCTGGAGAAAATAGGACAAATGAATATTAAGTATGTTTACCCTATTGATTTATTTATAAAGTAAGAAAGGTAGGACAAAATCTAATAAATAAAAATAAATAAATTATCCCCAATCAGGAATAGGAGGAAGGCTAAAGCAGATGATGCAGAAGAAGGAATCTGTAAAAAGAGTCAATCAAAAACTGAATGGAGTTCAACAACCTTAATGGAACATTTTTGGTGTCCTCATCATAGCAGGGTGCATGAGTAAACTTGTAAGGTGGCTCATAGATTCTGTGAGATTCAGGTAGTATAGGCTCACTTCCTCTAGGTTCTTGATTTCCTCTTAAGATTGATTTGCATAGCTGAAATGTTTTCCTTAGCTCCTCATATCTGGAATGAGATCAAACATTATGAAAAAACAATTCCAGCTTTAACATACAAAGCCTGGTTGATAGCTTATGGTGATCAAAAATTGCTGAATTACACTTCCCAATTTTTATCACTAATTCTTGTAACAGATAGGATCTGAATGTTGTGTTCACACATATCAAACTATGGCTTGCTTAATCAGGATTTATTGAATAAACCACAATTGGCAGGGTTTAAACAACATACAGTTAGCCTGATACAACAAAGAAATACCCTTCAGTTAACTCCACCGTAATTGACCTAGAAGGGTCAATGAGAATTTCCCATGGCCAACTTGCCACAGCCAACTCACCATGGCTAATTTGCCATGACCAGCTTGTGCCGCCAACTCGCTGCAGGACAAGAGTTATGCTAATATCAAAGAAATAGTGGAATAGAATCATTAAAGAGAGGATGCAAAACAAGGGGCAGAATGAAATGTGAATGGCAAAAATTAAAATAATTTACTTTTATAAATAATTAAATAGAATTGTTAAATTGTCTCGCAGTGAGTTATTCCACATCAAGTTGGCCATGGTGAGTTGTCCCGCAGTGGGCTGGCTGTGGTGAGTTATCTGTGGCAAGTTGTCCCATTCTGGACCTAGAAAGGCTTCAAGAAAGTGCACCCTGGAATCTCTTCCATTCCAATAATCCAGATGGAAAATTTATAGCAAATTATTGTAAATAATTAAATAGAATTGTTAAACTGTCTCACAGTGAATTGCCCCACACCAAGTTGGCCAAAGTTAGTGGTCCCGCAGTGAGCTGACCGTGATGAGTTATCTGTGACAATTTGTTGCACGGCCAACTCACTATGGGACAATGCATCACGGCCAATTCACTACGGGACAACTTGCCATATGACAACTCACTGCGAGACAGTTTAATAATTCTATTTAATTATTTACAATAATTTGCACAAAGAAATAATACAATCCGTATAAAGCTAAATAGTTTCCCCCAATACAGGGAATTAAACAATACTTATCCCAAAGAAGCAAGACTAAGCCCTGATCTTAGCAATTGTGCAGATGCATCCCATTATATAACAGTTATTTGAAAATCTAGATTGAAGCTATGGATGATAGAGATGAAAGCAGTTAAAAGGTGATTTTTTTTACCTTTCTGGAAATATAGGTGGGCCTGGAGGGATATGCAGTGGAGTAAAGTGATCAGTGGATTCCAAAGTTTTTGTTATTACAGCTGTTCCATCTTGTACATCATTGTAATAGGACATTCTTGGGTGAACCTCCATTTTTATCTGCTATGGAGAAGACCTGAAAACAGATAATTTCAATAGTCTGGTTCTGAAACCAACCAACCAAATACATTTCAATACATTTTCAGATTGTATTAGAACACTAAATATGTTTGAATGAATAAAATGGATAAGGATTTTTAGTATTTAACATAAATAAGAAGGGAGGGAAGATTTCTAAAATAGAGACACAGTGATTTTGCATTTTTAATAGATCAAGGTTTCTAATTAAAACAAGAATTTGATTTATCAGAAGTCACATAAATAATCAGAAAAAATGAATGTGGTGTAATGATAGTTTCTTTTACTAGTGTGTTGGATTGAATAAAATATGCATGTTATGACTTTAAATATTTCTGTATATAGAGATGTAACATGAGGAATAAAAGGTATTTTGATTCCCCTTAGTTCATGACAGAAAGGCATAACCTATTAACACTAGCAAACTGTGTTTATTCAAATGATCAAATGTACAATTGTTAAATAATATATCTTGTAATTATAACCTCAGCCTTAGATGTTCTTCAAATGTATTAAATATCAATTCCCATGATAATCAGCTACCATAGAAAAGAGACATACTCTCTATAAATTATGGGAGTACGGTAGTTTGAATACAGTGAAAAGGTGTTCAGTTGAGGAAATGTCTTTGAACTCTAGGGACAGTTAAATCTATAGTCTTCAACTACGACTAAATTAAATTCTCTTTGGCTACATTGGTTGCTGGGAGGTGTGATTCAGTTTATTATTCACTGTCTTTTTGCAGCCTCAAATCCACCTACCTTTCCATTTAAGTGTTGCACAGGATATTGAATTACTTTCTTAACTAGACCCCCAAGTTTTTATCTGACATCACAATGACTTGGTCATCAGCTCCTTGTGAAATAGAGGAGACTATCCTCACTCTTGTTTCTATCTAGAGTAAAAAGAAATGACTGAATTTTCACAATGGTTTTTAATCAAATGAGTCTGAAGAGTGAAACATATTTGTGATACTGTAGGGGGAAAAATATCAGTGACTGACTTACTCAGGCAGGATTGAAAGTTAAGCTGATTAAGAAACAGAGAAACCTTTTGCAGACAAACTATAATCTTGCTGGAAATAGTAAAATAGAAGGGTGGTTATCTTTTGGTAAAACTAGACTTTGATTCTGTTCCTACACAAGAGAAAATAATCTGCCTTATCAAGCATTTTAAATATCAATTTTAAGCTTCAGTGGACAGCTTCTGCACTCTAGTAGCTGCAGGATAATTCTGAAAAGATCCAACTTTAGTTTTTCAGATTCACTCATAACTTTGAAATTATTTAATATTAGAAAAGGAATAAAGAAATACACTTCTTTTGTTAATACGTCTACTTTTTCATATTGACAAGAGCTGAAAGTGTGGCTTAGCTGTAGTTATAATGTCTTTGAGGCCATAAAATGATGCCAATATGTTGACTGTTTATAGCTCAGCTAACTTGTCTGTTTGCTTAATTTCTGATGGGAGACTATGAATAGAAACAATTTTCACCATTCAAGTCAGCATTGAGAATTCTGCAGCATATAGGCTACATGTGATTCTAACATTCCCAGATTTTACCATTAAAATTCAGAATTAAAATGTTCACATTTCAGAGGCACAGTTTCAGACTATTTGAGGAAAAATTTGGGGTAAACAGGTCTTAAGGGTAGAATGGGTTCCCAGAACTGCTCTTTTCCTAGTGTAGCCTCCAAAAGACAAAAGGGCCAACGTCTTTGGCCCTGCTCTCTCAGTGACATCATAGCATTAGGAGACAGTACCTGTGCTTATCCAGAACATTGGGATTGGGTTGCTGCTCTGAACCCACACACATGAGCTGTACATGCTTTAAATTAAAATATACCATGTCACCATAGTGAAAAGGGCTATCTGAAGGTTATTTATGGATGATTCTTTTCTATATAGGGAGGGGACAATATGGCATTATTCATTAAACCACAATGTTGATTGTTTGGTTTGGTTCTAAAGGCTGAACCCAGCTATTGTAGGTTGAAAATGATGGTTTATGAATTAATGCTATATTGGAACCATACTACTTATTTATTTGTTTACTTGTTTGTATCCCACCTTCATTTTTTTTACAATAACTCAAGGCAGCGAACATATCTAATAAACTTTCCTTCTCTAATTTTCCACACAACAACCCTGTGAGTGAATTGAGTTGAGAAGGAGTAACTGGCCCAAAGTCACCCAGTTGGCTTTCATGGCTAAGGCGGACTAAAACTCAAAATCTCCTGTTTCCTAGCCTGATATCTTAACCACTAGATCAAATTGGCTCTCTATTACACTATTATAATTACTATCACTGTTGAGTCCTTGGCGAAAAGCAGACACGAGAAGCAGTTGTAGTTCTCAGTTTTCTTTATTCTGTGTTCAGCTCACAAGTAGATGGCTTCAGCAGCTCCCAAAACCTCCCAGCTTCTTATATAGACATTTCCCGGGTCAATGCGATACTTTTCCCGCGCCAGCACCTGCGCATGCGCACGGTGCTGGTGACAGCCTGTCTGGTCCCGGGCAGCTTTGCACCTGCCTGGGACCGCCTGCAAATGCCCCGAGCCGTTTGCAAGGCTCGGGACATAACACCCCTTTCCCCCGGGCTAAAACTACTACCAACATATAATCATTATTTTATACAGTGTTCTGCTTCTCAGTGCTCCTACCGTTACCTGGCTTTTGTTTAGCCAGCAATGTTATGTAATCCTCTAAGTATTTAGGAGACTTCCTTGCTCTCTGTGACCTTCTCAGCTCTGGGTTTCTGACAGGTGTTCCCTGACTGAGGGGTGACAAGAGCCTGTTCCCCTTATCATGCCTTGGTGCCTTCCAAGGACTTTGCCCCAATGCCTGGCCTGCTTGCTCGCCCACCGGGCTCGTCAGGCCAGGGCTTCTGTCACTTTGTGACCTGGTTGACCTGCCTAGCTGTAGGCCCTCGGGCCCCTTGAAGTGATAGCCACTGCTGGGCGTCTCTATAGAACCTCCTAGGTCCGTCCAAGACCTGTCAGGAGGCTGTCCAATCCCTAAGCCCCGTTCTGTGTCCGGGCTCGTGTGGGTCTCTGTACCTTCCCAAAACTCAGTTACTCCCTGATTTGGGCTAGAGGTGTTGCGGTCGGGACTTGGTTCCTCGACCACCTCCCTGTAAGTTTGACCCCCTGTAGGATTAGGGGTAAGGTCAGGCCAACTCTGGGGATTGTGTGCCAGCTCTCTTGCGGGGACTGATTTGTTGGGATGCTCCCGGGTACCCTCCGTGACTGGAGTGTTGTGTGATGTGTGTGGAAAGTGAGTATGCCCCCGGGGTGACTCCCTGGCTGGAGTAGGTGTGAGTGCCTGTTGTGTGGGTAAGCTCCATGAATTCCTTTTCGGAGCACTTGCGGAAGCTTGAAATGGGCCGTCAGTGGCTCCATCAGTGGAGATGGGCAGCAACTCATGCCCTTCCCTTTGCTCCAAAGGGTCCCCCTCCCCCCCTGGAAAAGACCCAGGAGTCTCATCTGAAAGGTCCCGCCTAGGGCGAAGTTGGTCGATGTGCCGACGC
The DNA here is from genome assembly GCF_016545835.1 of Crotalus tigris. Taxonomy (NCBI): domain Eukaryota; kingdom Metazoa; phylum Chordata; class Lepidosauria; order Squamata; family Viperidae; genus Crotalus; species Crotalus tigris. Next base: position 4,535,825 of record NW_024096625.1, on the reverse strand, counting down.
AGGACACGACCGTTGTCCAGGGCTACCTCGTAGGAGAGAGGACCTGTGACCTTGGAAATAGAAGCGGGGACCCATGTATGACCAGGCCCGTAATTGCGAGCCCAAACCGGGGCACCCACAAGTAGTTGTCTAGGTGCCCTAGGATGTGAGGCAGATGAAGGCAGTCTGTCCGGATGCAACCGGTCAAGTTTAGTAGTAAGTTGACGCTCCCAACGAAGTTCAGCTGGGCTTCTCCCTGTAGAAGTAGATGGTGTGGTGTGATAAGAAAGGAGAAAGTCAGCCAACCTGTGATGCCAGTCCCCGTAGGTGAGTCTTTTCAATGCGTCCTTCGTGATGCGCACCATACGTTCAGCCATACCGTTGGTGGATGGGTGGAAGGGTGCAGACATGGCATGACGAATCATGTTAGCCTATAAGAAAGCTTGGAATTCGGAGGAAGTGAATTGAGGGCCGTTGTCAGACACCATGACATCTGGAAGCCCGTGTGCAGCAAAAATCCTCCTCAGTACCTGAATAGTCTTTGCAGTGGTGGTGGATGAGACAGGTACAACCTCAAGCCATTTTGAATGGCTGTCAACAAGGACCAAGAAGAACTGGCCCTGAAAGGGCCCAGCGTAGTCAATGTGCACCCTAGACCATGGGGACTGTGTTTCCTCCCATCTATGCACGGGAGCTTGGGGCATCTCTGGGCGAGATCGTTGGCACAGGTGGCATGCATGCACCTTAGCCTCAATATCTTTATCTAAACCAGGCCACCACAAGTGGCTGCGCGCAAGAGCCTTCATACGAACAATGCCAGGATGACCCTCGTGGAGGGATTCTAAGACCCTAGTCTTCATTGAGGTGGGAATGACAACTCTGTTTCCCCAAAGCAGACAACCCTGAGAAAGGGACAGCTCGTTCCTTTTGGACCAGAAACTCTGAAACTCAGGACTAGGGCAGTGCTCAGGCCAACCAGACAAAACCCAGGAACGGACACGTGAAAGTGTGTGATCTGTACCTGTTTCAGCGGCAACATCCCTGGCACTAAGAGGGAGCTCGGGCACGGCTTGGATTGATAGAATGTTGACAGCTGGCGCAGGGTCAGCTTCTACTACTGGCAGAGGCAATCTACTGAGGCCATCAGCATGGTCCATTTCTTTCCCAGGCTTGTGGAGTAAAGAAAAATCATATGCAGACAAAAAAATAGACCACCTAAGCATTCTGGGGGAAATGATCTGGGGAGTCTGCTTACGTGTGGTAAACAGTCCCAGCAGAGGCTTATGGTCAGTGAAGACCGTGAAATGCCTGCCATATAGAAAATCATGGAATTTTTTAATTCCAGCAACAACAGCCAGAGCCTCCCTGTCTATCTGAGCGTAGTTGCGCTCAGCAGAAGACAATGTTCTGGAGTAATATGCAACAGGAACCTGAGTTCCATCAGACCTGAGGTGACTCAGGACAGCTCCTACCCCGTAAGGGGATGCATCACAAGCGATGAACACAGGAAGGGACTCGTTGAAATGTGCAAGTACACTGTTAGAAGTGAGCAAGGCCTTGACTTTGTTAAAACAAGCCTCATGTGTTTGTGACCAGTGCCACACTGCTTGCTTGTCTAGTAGCCTGTGAAGAGGCTCAGCCACACTGGCTTTATGTGGAAGGAAGGAATTGTAGAAATTCAGGAGGCCCAGGAAGGCCTGAAGTTCGACCTTAGACTTTGGCCTAGGTGCTTCTAAAATAGCAGTTAGTTTGGATTCAGCAGGGTGAATCCCAGCAGCGTCAATTTTGAACCCCAGAAATTCAGTAGAAGGCACCCCAATCTTGCATTTGTCTTTTTTGAGCTTGAGGCCTGTTTTCCTGAATCTTAACAGAACAGCCCTTAGCCTTTCAGCTAGAATGTGTGTGGAGTCTCCTGCAATTAAGACATCATCAAAGTAGGGGCAAACCCCCGGTATACCCCGTAGTGTGTTTTCCATTACGCTTTGGAAAATCCCAGGAGCGACATTCACTCCAAACTGTAGCCTTTTTACCTTAAAGGCTCCCCTGTGGGTCACAATAGTCTGAGCTATAGCAGCAGCATCATCAACAGGCAGCTGTTGATACGCTTGAGCTAGGTCAAGCTTTGCAAAAACGCGCCCCCCCTTGAGGGAGGCCAGAATATGACTGACCACAGGAACAGGATAGGCATGTTGCTGCAATGCCTTATTAAGAGTGCATTTGTAATCAGCACAAATGCGAATGTCCCCATTTGCCTTTAGAGGCGTGACAATGGGGTCTCCCAAGGACTGGAATCAACAGGTTCTAGAATTCCCTGTTGGATCAGTTTGTCTAACTCAGTGTCAATTTTACTCTTTAAAGCAAAAGGGACCCTTCTTGCTTTAATTCTAATGGGAGTGACAGTGGGGTCTAGCTTTAAGGACACAGGGGGTCCTTTGAATGTGCCCAGCTGGGGGCTGAAAACATCTGCAAATTCTTTGCAGACTTCCTGTAGGTCGAGTGTTTGTAAGCTGTTGAGTCCTGTGACATGTATCCCCAGGGCCTCAAACCAATCGAGTCCTATGAGACTCGTTCGTTCACCCCCTACTACTAATAAGTCTAGTGGACCTTCAAAACTCTTGTATTGCACGTTAAGGGTGGCCTCCCCCTTAACACACACTCTTGAATTTTGAAAATCTGTTAACACAATGTCAGAAGGCCTTAACTTGGCCTGAGTTCCACTACCGGAACAAATCTTCCTAAATGTATGCAAGGAGATGATTGAAAGGGCAGACCCTGTGTCTAGTTCCATAGTTAATGGAACCCCTTGTAGCTTCACCTTGAGTGACAGCTTTTTCTTAATGGGCTTGTGTGTGCCTGTCCTGAAGATGCTTCTTCGCGAAGCGCAAAAACCTACCCTATTCTGGCTGGGAACCCCGGTACCTTTCAGGCGCAGTTCTTCCTGAGGTTGTACCTTTCGTCGGCCCAGACACACAGCTGCAATGTGTCCTTGTTTGCCGCATGCCCGGCAGGTAGCGGAGCGGAACTTGCAGTCGGTTCTCCTGTGGCGACCTCCACAGCCGATGCACTTGAGTGGAGCTGAAGAGCTTCCCTTCTGCTTTCCTTCCTTCGTGGGGTGGAGACGGTCGACTTCCTCGTCCAGATCCTCCTCGGAGTTTCCTTGGACGTCTTCCTGGTGCACGGATGCAATTTCTGGACTGTTTCTGATCGGCCGCATGTTCTTGACGGCGCCGCCTGCTGCTTCTTCTGCGGTGACCTCTCTTAAGGCATCTTGGAAGGACAGTTCTTCTTTGGCGAAAACCCTCTGTTGTAGATCTCGATGCCTTAAGCCGCACACGAATCGGTCCCTCAGTCGTTCTTCGAGGTCCTTGAACTCGCAGTGCTTGGCGGCCTTCCTTAATGCGGCGATGTATTCTTTGGCCGACTCTCCGGATCGTTGATCCCTCTGCTCGAAGGTATGGCGCCATGCGATGACGGACATCTTAGGCTGGAAGTGCTCCTTCAGTAGCTTCTTTAGATCTGCGTAGCTAACAGACTCTACTGGAACTGGTGCTGCAAGGTTTTCTGCGATTTCGAAGGCGTCTTGACTGCAAACACAAAGCAGGGTGGCAGCCTTCAAGCTCTCTTCTCCCACTTGGTTTGTCTTGAAGTAGTTCTCCACCCTGGCTACGTAGGACTCCCACCGCTCTGGATGTGAGACGTCGAACTCCGAAAGCCTTCCAACCTTTGCCATCTTCAGGAGACGGGTCTATCAGCCAGCCTACCCCCGAATGCGCACTGGATTGGCGAGTAGCTGCCGAGTCAACGCCGTTCCGCCGCTCAGGACTCACTTGGGTAAGCTTACACTTCTTCCTTTCCAGGCGATGTAAGGCAATCCCACCTTCGTCGCCAGTGTTGAGTCCTTGGCAAAAAGCAGACACGAGAAGCAGTTGTAGTTCTCAGTTTTCTTTATTCTGTGTTCAGCTCACAAGTAGATGGCTTCAGCAGCTCCCAAAACCTCCCAGCTTCTTATATAGACATTTCCCGGGTCAATGCGATACTTTTCCCGCGCCAGCACCCGCGCATGCGCACGGTGCTGGCGACAGCCTGTCTGGTCCTGGGCAGCTTTGCACCTGCCCGGGACCGCCTGCAAATGCCCCGAGCCGTTTGCAAGGCTCGGGACATAACAATTACTATTGTATTATTATGGTGGTTTGTCAAGGCAGGGTTAAAATAAACATGACTGCAATGAGAAACATTCAGTCTTTAGCAGAGACTGGAAATCTAACATATGAAGGCCAAATATGAAAGTACTGCATTGAAAAGCTGGATAGCGGTCCTTAACAACCCTGTGTCTAAAGTGCTTATCTGTTCTATCTTTCGTTTCAGAATTTTAGCATTAGAATCTGAAAAGGACACAAAATATTATCTTCTCCCATGCCTGGGCAGAAGCACCTTTGGAAGTACTTCTCATTCCTTGCTTGAATGAGGAAGGATCTGCTTCCTTTCATCTGGGCAGAGAAATCTTTTAACAGAAGAGATCCAGATGAATCTATTCTTTAATCTTTCTTTTTTTATTCTCCTTGGGGGTGAAGCATCTTCCATAATTCATATGTTCCCCTTGTCCCCTCTTTGCTTCTCCAGATGCTTCTGGGCGAACAAAAGCTTGCCAAGTGCTACCAGTCACTTGCAGCTTGTGGGTTAGTTGCTGCTGCTGCTTAACAACTGAATCTTGAAAACTGCACTGTCTGTACAACATAAGCAAAACTGGAAGTGAGAAGGCAAATATGCTGCAGCAAAGTCTTGGCCTGCCACAAGTTTCCTAAACTTTCAGTTCTCCCAAGGGGAGAACAAGTGGCACAATTGTGCTAATCATAAGAAGAAACTTCCTGACAGTTAGAACAATTAACCAGTGGAACAACCTGCCTCCAGAAGTGGTGATGCTCCAACACTGGAAGTTTTTAAGAAGAGACTGGACAGCTATTTGTCCGAAATGGTATAGGGTTTCCTGCCTGAGCAGGGGGTCAGACTCCAAGGTCCCTACCAACTTTACTATTATTATTATAATATAATATTTTCATTATTTTTGCATTGAAAATTTTTGTATTGAGGTTGATATGAACAGGTTGTTTCTGGTAATATTTAATGTGTCTTCTCCAGTTGTGTACTGTATCTGCTGTTCAAAACAAGTTATTTGTGTGATCTCATCTCATCCTGTAGAGTATTTTGTACTAAACTTCCTGCTTTGTCAATCTCAGGTAGCATTTCTGGGTTACTTATTCAAAATATATTAGGAGGAGGACTATAGTGGCAAAAAACCGAGAAGCATTAGTTTATTAAATATTTGTTAGTCAGAAGATGTGCTGAAAAGACACAAAATAACACTTGCATCATCTCCTGCTCTTCAAAAATAATACAAAAATTAATAGCAATTCTTACCAGAGAGAAAGACTGCAATTTGTGGGAAAGATAGATGTAGCTTTTTCTTCTTCTTCCCTTCAGTACTTATGGCTCAAATGAAAAAAGCCTTTTTCTTTCTGAGTTATATTGAGCAATTAGCATATCTATGTGTTTGCATGATTTTCATTTGGGCTGTGGCTGATTTAAAAATACAGGTAGTCCTCAAACTATGACCACAATTTCCATTGCTAAGCAAAACAGTTGTTAAGTGAGTTGAGCCCATTTTACAACCTTTTTGTCATAGTTGTTAAGTGCATCACTGCAGCTGTTAAGTGAATCATAAGATTGTTAAGTGAATTTGGATTGCCCATTGATTTTGCTTTTGGAAGCCAGCTATGGCCTCTGGACGGTGCATCTGGAAAAATACATGCCAGTTTCAAGCACCCAAATTTTGATCACATTATGGGGATGCTACAATAAGTGTAAAAACTGGTCATAAATCATTTTTTCAGTGCCATTGTATTTTTTAATGGTTGTAAATTAAGAACTACCTGTATTAGATATCCCCCTTACCCTGTGCTGAACCCTGAATTTTACATAGAAAAATGCCATGAGATATTTTGCAAATGTTTTGACTCTCCACAAGCTCAGAGAACGAACTTTCACCTTCATCCTACACCCGAGCTGCAGATATTTGCCACTATTGTTTTGACTCTCCTAGCAATCCCCAGCAAGGAGTTGGCTCAGTCTAATTTCAGTCTACATTTTTTACATTTTCAGTTCACAAACACTATTTTGGATTAAGAAGCAAAACAGAAACTCTTGAATATCATGATTAGTATTTAGTTCCTGATTCTGCCCTTTTCCAGCTCAATATATGTTCTCACATAATAAATGATCAAATCTTCTTTGTCCATTCCGTCTGGATTATCACATTTTTTACACATATTAGACAATTACACTATTATGATGAAAAGGAAAAAAAAACACCACTTGTCTCCCTATGCAAAGCATCCTATCATTTCAACAAATGGAATAAAGGGCCAATCGTATGTATTTGGGAGGCAAACAGAAAGAGCCACCTATAAAAGTGTGTGGGATGGTCAGGATTCTGGCTGTGATTGTGTGATTGAAGTCCCGCCCTCTTTGTGTTACCTCCCAAAAGGAAGAGGAGAGTTTCAATCCACCAGTTACAAATACCATATTGACTTTTCTGATCCCTCCCCCCTACTTTTGGACTCTATATATGAGATAACCAAGTAGTTATATTCATCTTTATTTTGCTTATACAGATAATATTTTTCAACTGACTGGATATTAGTTATAATAAGTGCAGAATAATTAGTATTGACAGCATAGCTATGGGAATAAACTATTACTGAAGTTATCATTATAACTTATATATGTTTAGCTAAGGACAAATGCTCTGGATTGAATCACAGTTTGAAAGCAGACATTTTTCTTTTTCCATTTTTTCTTTCTACCACCTGAGCATTTCAGAAAGAAAACTGGTCCTGCTCATTCTGATGGCTTGTCTCTTTATTTCCAGAATTCTTTTTCAAAAGTTTGCTCAAATGGCCAAGTCTGAAAGAAAGAAAAAAAAAAGAAGGAAGGAGAGAAAGAAAGAAAGAGATTATTAATGTTATTTTAGTCATTAACTAGTCTTCACTGTTAATTTGCTATATAAATGTGTTGGGCTTTTCAGTGTTCTAAACATAATCTAAATACACCTCAAAAGTTTTTGTCCAACAGCTTGAACATTTAAGCTCAATTAATGTTTAAATTAATGATGCATTTCCTACCCTTTGCTAATTTCTTCCTCCTTTGTAGCTTTCAGAGCCCCTCCAAATATAGCCATTTATTTGTATTTTTTAATATGACAGGAGGGGAAAAATGATTAAATATGGGGGAGTGATTATATGATAGCCAAAGCTACCTTTACATTTAGCTGATGAAATTAGAAATATATCTGTTGTGCCAATAATTGTGAAGTCATTCTTGTTGTTGGGCATTGGAATAACATTTAAAACCTGCAGCTACTGACTGAGATGACAATTTCATCAAGCATACTTTAAACTATTCACCTATTTTTGATCTGGTCACAATCCTGGGTGCCTTGAATCAAACTGAAAAGAATGGATCTCCCAAATTTCTCTGGTAGGTTGGCCAGCGAACGCAAGAAACTTTGAACTGAAGGAGTTTTTTCATAACTGTCTGAGAAATATCTAAAAGCCCTTCCGAACCTGAGGGGCAGATTGGCTGCAGGTTTGATATTTCTTCTTTCCAGGAAGTTCCGGCCAAATCTCAGTGGCAAATTAACCATTGAACTTGGCACTACCTTCCCAGCAGGTCCACTCATCTTAACTATGTTCTTCAGTTCCCAATCTTTCAGTTCTTCAAGATTGACACTTCTCTGTTTTTCTTCTATAAGGTCTTCATTAGACTGGAAGGGAAAAAAAATAACATGATTTAATGTCATTAAAAATATAGCACAGAAACCAGACTAGCATAAGTGGCATGGAAAAGTGCACCCAACTCCCTGAAGGGTTGCAAATGATCTTTGGCACCAATGCTTTGAGGAGATATGCGGAGGAAGAAAGGATTTGTGCCATTTGATAAAATCTAATGCAAAAGCAAGTAGAATAGTTTCACTACACTGAAATTAGTGCTGTACTGTTGCAGTGTGAAAGGATGACTTTCATGTGATTTTGATTAGACCTTGGGTGAAGTCTTGTACAATTAGTTGCGCAAGGAAAAGAATTCCTCTAAATTTTGGGAGAAAGGACTTGTATTTTCCCAATCAATATGTAAAATGAAATGCAGTTTAATCATTGCTCTTCTGAACGACAAAAACATTCCCACAGAAATGTGCATAGAACAGAAAAGCAGTCAATAGGAGGGAGCACCAAGAGTTATTATTACTATTACTATTACTTTAGGCAGGCAAGGAGATAAATATAATAAATAGATCTAATAGAGGTAGAAAACCTGTGGGAGAAACAAAAACCAGGTCTATTTAGAAATGATTCCTGCTTTCCAAAAGTGGAATTTAATGAAAAGTTCATTTTATTTTTTTATTGTTATTGTTTAATAACAATATTTAGTCAAATAAAAATATTTGACTAAAATCAACATGGATGGCAGTAAAATTCTAGTCCTTCACTCTCAAATGAATTTGCCCCAGGATATATGTAAAGTCCTGTAATTTCTTTGGTTCCTTTGTTAATAGATGGAGTGTCCTTGACTTACAATATTTCTGTTAGATCATAAAGGATCTCCTCCTAAAGCCTATACATTGTAGGGCTGTGATCCAAGCAACCTTTATACCCTAGTTCATGAAGCAATGTAGAGCTTTGCTTCTGAGAGAGAAACAAGCACATTATTTCACTTTGCTGTGATTTGGATGCTCTCTTGGCTACTTCCACAGACCTCATGCTATGAGACAAGCTGAGGAGACTTCTTCAATGATCCCTGCACCGACAGCCAGGAGGAATGTTCTCTGTTGGACAATGGTGTCTGGCTTATGCTAAAGGTTGTCCAAGCTAGGTACCTGCCACTCACATTGTGAGCAATCCTAAAATACCACAGCACTTTGGCCAGCATTGTGAGAGAAGGCTGAAAGTGATTGGATGCCTCTCAAATTGTTTTTTTGAAGTACCTTCTCTTCAGCCAAAAAAACCTCCAATCTTATTGCTTCCATGGCCCACAATGTTTCACTGAGGTGAATTTTGTTGCTTTTCATAAGCCAGAAGAATTTCAAAAACAGTTAGAGAGGCTGCAGAATGGATCAAGAGAACCAAAACCAGCAGCCTGTACTACAGCAGAGGAATTAACAAGGCTAAAACAGGAGGAAAACCAAAGCCCCCATTTCAAGAGAAAGAAAACTTCCAGCAAATTAGGAACAGATTTTATACATTAATCGTAATAATGATAATTCAATATTCATGGAAAAAATAATGCCAGTTAAGATCTTACCTCAGAAGAGTTTTTCTCACTGTTTTCTTCTCTACTCCGCAAACTGGTCATTAATGATTCATTGTGGCAAATGGTTTTTGAAGCTAAAAGCAGACATGTAGCTAAACTAACTATGATCGCTCTGTTCATTTCTCTTAAATTGAACTTACATAAGAGATAAACATCTCAACACATAAAAAGTAGCATCATTTTATACCAAGAGACAACAACAGAATCTTTTATCATGACGTCAATATCACATACTTTAATTTTAATATCAAAAGAAAGTGTTAATTATATATGGCAATAATGCAGAGAATTTGTTTTGATAACTTCTGTAAACAAAAGAGCTTATTTAAAAAATGCAGATGACTTTCCAAAAATTTTCTTGCCTGTTAATTAGGGTTACTAATATTGACCAATTAGGTTTAATTACATTTTAAACAAAAGTCTCTTATTATATTGTTTGTATCAGGCTTAGTCATTAGTACCTAGAAACAAAATGTCAGTGTCTAGGTCATAATTAAATTCTGAAGTGTAACACTGCCCAAAATGTCAATGTATTTTCAGCATAAATATGTAATTATAGAAATTAACTGTCAAGGAAGAGTTCCAGGTGACCATAGGGACAAATGCTTACCGTCATAGTTCCTCTGACATTTCTGAAATCTCTTCATCATCAGTTAAACAGTACTCATAATCTCTTACAGAACTTTTACTTTCCAGAGCCCTGTCAAATATAATTTCAATAGATGAGAATATAGTAGTAGAAGAGAACATAATATTTTTCTTAGTGTCCATCCTTCATTGACATTGCTTGCCTAAAATATGTGAGTTTCAACTTGCTGATCAAGTGAGCAATCAGTTTTCATCTGATTTCAGAATGATTGATATGTTTATTTGACTGTGCACAGTATTCTAAACAGCATAATCAAATCCAAAATCTGAAGATGACAAAACTATTCTTTCTCAAAGTCAAGGTTCCATAGCCACATGTTATTGCTAGATACATTAGTGAAAGAATACAGACAAATTATGAACAACTCACTCCTACTGGTGCATGCTGACCTTCTTTATTTATCAACATGAAGATTCAAATCCAGGAAATCCCCCATTGACCTTTGCATGACATCTGCCCAACAACTTTAATATCAATTCCCAATGGAAAGCCAAATGGGTCGCTGAATGTCCAGTCATTGGAAGACATATAAATGATCTCAAAAAAGATGCCAGGCTTTGCACTACCATGTCAGCAATGGACCATCCTGAATAGGATTCGCACCTCATGGCGCCTACCAGAATTCTCTGAATAAATGGGGTGTGGTATCCTCCCCTCAGAGTAACTGAGGGATCCCATGTCAAACTTTAGATCACATTGTGACCAGCTGTAAGCTGAGGGCATATACTGGTCCAGTATCAGATTTTTTAAAATATAAATAAAACTGCGCTTCAGTGGTTAGATGGCCTAGACTTTGGTATTTGAACATAGATCTTTTTAATGTTTATATTTTATTGTGTTCTATTAATCTAGATGAAATGTTAATATATATTGCTGGTCCATGTATGATATGCTATACATTAAATAAATAAATTTTTGCTGGGAACACCGTTAATTAACTATTTTGATCTTTGTTGTTAATTTATTTTGAGTTAATTTATTAATGGGCTCTTTTATATCTTCTTTAGTTTCAGCTAGTAAAAGAATATCATTTCAAGCAGAACTTGAAATTTTATTATTTTGACTGCCATTTCTAGTTTCAGCTTTATTAGAGGCTATACAGTATATAACACTATTTTATTCAAAGTACAATATATGTAAAATGTTACTATAGTGGTAGAAAACTTTGTTTAATGTCAACCCTATCATAGTACAATGTCCAATGCAAGTTCAATTGGAATGATCAGGTTCACACAGGCATCAGACAAGCTGCAGTAGTCTTAGATTTTTGCAGACAGCTGCTTTGATATTGGATGATATAGAAATAGGATCAGGGTAATGAAAAGAGCATCTTCATCTCCTAAGTGAGTCAGCTGGTAGACTGTAAATCATTTGGTACCGGTAGAAGCAGAAGTTTTAATACTTTCTGTTACATTTCCTATAATAATATAATGATAAATCCTTATTTATTATTAACAACACACCATGCAAAAATGCATTCTATGGCTCATGTCACTGATAAGTATCAAAAGATTTCCATACAGATGAATAATTCATGGCATATTCATTTTGCCCAGCATATAATAACCTATTTTATGGCTCATTTTGAAATAGCATGATTTAAAAATGCATACACTTTTTTAGTTGAGAAATTGCCCAGTGATTTTTTAAAAAACATTTTGTGACTTATACAGCATTCTGGCTGAATTCTGAGATAGTCTAAAAATGCTATATATAAAATGGCCTTTTCCAATTTGGATTTCCCCAACCGGGTTTTTCCAGATAAATTGATCTACAACTCCCAGAATTTCTAGTGAGTTTAGCAGGAAACTCTGAGAATTGAATTTCCAATACTGCTAATAAAAACTAGATTCACAAGTCTGTGATAACAATTCATGCAGTGTGTAATCTGTTTGTTTCCCACCCAGGGAATGTCAACCTCATAGAGCTCAGTTTCAACCCGAAAGGGAACTTTTGCTAGAGAAGCTTAGTAATTATATTCACATTATCAGGGTTCATGCAAATCCCCTGTCAGAATTTGTAGTTGAGTATTACTACTACTACGCCGCCGCCGCCGATGATGATGTACATAATAATATGAAATCACAACTGCCAGGTCTTTAGTTAGTCTTTGCCTTCATTTATCAAGAGCTCTTCCCAAAAAATTAGGATGTTGTATAACCCAAACAATGTGGCCTTTTACAATTGATAAATGGAAATTTTGTCAATGTGCAGATTTTCTAAGTGCTGTCCAAGATTTTTTGGTATTACTGATAACCACTGGGGCCACCAATTTATGCCATAATCTTTCAAATTTGATTTTCAGATTTTGTATTTTGTAATCTTCTCCAATTCTTTGTCTTCTATTGGACTATGTCCTGCTATTGCCATATCATAATCCACACTTTTTTCTTTTCAAATACAGATAAATCTGATATGTTATGAGCCAAGACCTCAAGTTCAAAATTTCCTAGCCAGTAAGAAGTCCATACATTTTAAATTTGCAAAAGTTGAAAAATTGAATAAAGTTCTAAAGGATTGGAGCTGATGCATCACGGTTAGAATATATAAAAAGGTAGGTCAGAGGGGGTCATGAGGATAATTTTTATACTTGCCTTTGGTTTTGATTTGATCCCCAGACTTTAGTCACGAGAGACAACCTCTTTCACTGATCATCAACAACTCCTTTTGCTGCTTAGGAAATTGTACAAAAATAATTAAGTGCAGATCTACTGACAGTGCTTTTTCAATCTTCCTGTGTACCAATGATGCAGCTGTCTATTATATAAGTGGAGCTTCTAAGCCATTGCTGCCTATTGTAAAAAGAAAAGATAAATTACCCACAACTAAAATGGTCCTTTCCCTCAAACGGCATGTCATTTATTATTATTCTTGGAAAATCAATGAATTCAGACTGAATTCTAATTCCTTAGGTATGAAAGCTGAGTGGATGACTATAATCTATGAAAACTGTTTAACATATATAAGGGCAGAGTCAAAGACTAACACAAATTCTTTAAATAAGCTAAGGACTTTTTTTGGCATCTTTGACTAGTAATAAAATTGTTGAGAAAACTATAAATGTTCTCTGACATTTTAGTTATTTCAATATTAGTTTTCATTGAATTTTGGGAGTTTCTGAAAAAAGTATTATTTGAAAAATATTTGCAAATTAAAAGTATTCAAAATTTTTCTTGAGTGAGTAGATTGGATGGATAACTTGGGCTATATAACAGCAGGTCTGTGATCTAATTTTATAGTCATTCATTTTTGGATTACTGCATTTATCAATTTTCCCTATTAATTTTGCCCTGACCTTTGAGACTCATTGGGTTTTTTTACATCCTTGTCTTCTTTTGAATTATATATTAAGGCTTTGAAACTTGATCTATACTGCATGATTTTTTTATTGCAAACAAATTAATACAAATATAACATTCACACACAGACCATGTCTTTCTTCAGCAGGCATTTCATTGCCAGCAGACCAGACTTAGAGAAGTGATTAAAAATTTGGACTTTATGTAGTCCTCCACTTAGGACCACAATTGAGCCCAGAATTTCTATTGCTAAGTGAGACAGTTGTTAAGAGGTTTGGCCCATGGTATGATCCTTCTTGCTACAGTTGTTAATCACTGCAGTTGTGAAGTTAGTAACATAGTTGTTCAGTGAATCTGGCTTCCCCAATGACTTTCCTTGTCAGGAGAGTGCAAAAGGGGATCGCACAATCCCGCGACATTGCAACCGTCATAAATATGAGTCAATTGTTAAGCGTCTGAATTTTGATCATGTAATCATGAGGATGCTGCAGTGGTTGTAAGTATGAAAAAGACTCATGTCATTTTTTTCATTGTCGTAACTTTGAATGGTCACTGAATGAACTTCTTGTAAGTCGAGGACTACATGTATTAATATATATGTTACATTTCCAGTTTTCCCAATTATTAGGCAAACTGACTTATCTGTAAAACATAAAATTATACCAGAAAGAATTTGTGAAGTTTTGCTTTTCCTATTTTGTCTTTCTTTTTATATATAAAATAGCAAACTAAGTAAATAGTGGAGACAGAACTTAAACATTATAATGCTGTATATAATTATTTGTATTGCTATTATGTAGTAACTTCTGCTAAGTTTGGGGAAATTGATTTATGCAAAGAAGAATGCAAGAATGGATTTAGAGCATTGTGTCATTTGTAAGAATCTATCAATCTTTAATTTTTCCTCTAATGAAGTAAATATTTCAAATTATATATAAGAGTATTGTTTATTAAGCCATTTTTCTCCTGCGGGTGAACATAGTAGAAGCAATACAGAAATCAGAAAACCATCAGGGGTTGGCAATATTACAGCAAGAGATCAAAGACAATTATATGTTCTTTTAAAGAAGAAACTAATAATTTTAAATTAGACATTTTCTTCAATTATGCATTTGATTTTTGGCAATAAAATAACAGTGCCTGGTTTATAAATACAAACAATGTTTTTACTAAATGTTCTGAAAAGAACATTCATAATAGCTAATAAGATCAAGGGAGACTCTACAATCTACATTCAGAGATAATAGTAATGAAGGACATGAAATAAAAGAAATCTTCCATTAATTTATCTTTATAAAGACTTTCTAGAATGTTAAAAGAATATTAAACATTAACCAAAACGTTTTCAGTGTAAATGCGCTTTTTAAAAAGGTTTTCTATTTAGGTTAGCAGAGATATTAATTTTTTTGTTTGTTTTCTCTTACTTTTTAATGAAATTTTAATGTCTGTTTTTATTGTAGTTTTAATAATATAGACTAGTGTTTCTCAACTTTGGCAACTTTAAGATATGTGGACTTCAACTCGCAGAATTCCCCAGCCAGCTACAAACAGGTAGTCCTTGACTTACAAGAGTTCATTTAATGACCATTTGAAGTTACAATGGCACTGAAAAAAAGGACTTATGACTGTTTTTCACATGTAGGATCATTGCAGCATTCCCATGGATAGCTGGATATTTGTAGTGATCATTTTCATTCAGACTTTTGATGTTATTTCCATAGGGCGTCTTCAGCTGCTGGCCCCAGTTGCTCAGGTATCAGTCCTGGATCATATAACCAGCAATCCCCAATCTTTCTGGCTCCATGGAATGGCAGCAGCAGTGGCAACAATGGTGGCAGAGGTTAGGGGATGGTTTTACATGCGCACTGACCAACTGCACAGCCTAGTTCCCAACAGGTTGCAGACCCATACTAGTCCATGGACCGGGGGTTGGGGACCTCTGTTGTAGCCATTTTTCACCAGATAACTTCAATACCTAGCATAGTCCATACTTGCTCAAGAGACAATTGAGCTGGTATATGTTTCATGTCATAGTTTACCTTTTTATTGTTTTTTTATGGGAGAAATACATATTAGTGGCAGCAACAAGCCCACAATGTTACTGTAATGGTAGCTGAGTCAATATTTAGGGAAAAATCTGCATAAATTATAATTATACATGTTCCAAATATTATTAATATGCAGATCTGAAATAACTGTATACATGTTAGTACAGATGAGTTTTTGATATTGAACATCTAAGTTAGAAATTTATAACACATTATGATAATCAAGCGATTCATTGAGGCAGGTCAAGCCTTACATATAAAAACTGGGGTTTCCACACAAAAATTGGGCAAAGCTCTGGTTATACCATCACAGCCACTTTTACCACATTGTGCAGCAAGTGTGAACATAATGCCATCTGATATTAAAAAATTATAAGGTTAGGATCTTTTACCACTCATTTGTTTGGGAGGAAAAGAAAGGACATCCATTGGACATTTTTCTTCACATGTGCCTATCTTATCACAAAAACAGCTGCTTTTTTGGGGCAAAGGGACCATCAATTCCATTGGGATTCTTGACTGCCATCTGCCAGCCAACTGTTTATTTGGCAGGCAAGGAACTTTGTTTCTAAATCCCAATCATTTTCATTGATATGTGGCTCACAGCCTGTCTGTTTCATGATGAACATTTGTCACACATTTCACATAAAACTGGCAATTGAATGTTGGGAAAATAATGCTCCTTCTTTCCTGGAAAAAAATTAAGATTGAATTGATAGATGGCTGCAAACCATATTTCCAGCTTGTATGGTTTTGCTGGAAGCCTTTCTACCATGATATTCATACTTGTTTTCCTTTCTTCTCCAAAGGACTTCAAAGATATTGTAGTTTCTAGTGGTTTCTGGGAGCAAAATGGCAGGCTTCAGCTGGCTAGAGCATCACAAAGCATGACTTTCTTCTCAATTCTCTCCTCAGAACTTCTTTGACCTGCTGCCTCTCTTTTTTTCCTCTTTTCTGACATGTGCAAATGGAGATATGTCTTGAATTAGCATCTCCATGTAACTATTAGCCTTCCAAGCTTTCTAAATGTGAAGGTCATAAAGGAAGTAGGATCTACAAAACCATGCTTCAATCTTTCAGTACTTTTATGCCATAAGTAGATGCACTGAAGTTGAATCAAATTTTAGTTCTTTATATAAATAAATGTAGTGTTTTTATAGTTAAATTCTTTTGCATGAAACAAGAATTTACCGTATATGCCGGCGTACAAGGCGACCCGGCGTATAGACGACCCCCGTCTTTATCACCGAGCCGCATTCCTAGAACATCGTCTTATACGCTGGAAACTACCAGTATTTCCGGCGTATAAGATGGCGTATAAGACGACCCCCGTCTTTGGCGCTGATTTTAGTGCTTGCGGAAGTCGCCTTATACGCCAGCATATACGGTAGTCATAATTAAAAGATTTCATGTCTGTCTTGCCTGGTTATGTTGCCTCTTCTATAATCATCTTAACATTGACATTTTTTTCAGCCATCTCCTACAACGTTATAGGTAGTCTTCAACTTATAATTATATATATGGTGAAGGTTCGTTCTCCAAGCTTGTGGGTTAGTTTCCGAACATTTCGTTACCAGGCTAGATAACATCTTCAGCGGAGTGTAGGGTATGTCAGTGTCAGTATTCTTCTGTTTATAAGGGCTTTAGGTGTGAGGGTGCCAAGTGAGGGGCTTGTGATGGGGAGGTTATATCAGGTCAGGTCATTTGGAGGTGAAATGCTGGTAGGAGGGCTTGTGTGGGTTGGTCGAGAGTCAGTGCTATCTCTGGTTAGCTTTGCGGTTGATTTGGTTCATAGGCTGGTTGCAGGTCAATGTGTCTGTTGATCGAATTGCTTGTGAAGCGCCAGGCTTCGATGAACTTACAAGCATGGCAGGTGGTACCATGGTTGATGACTTTTGTGTTGCTTACAATGACACAAAACCACCAGTTTGATTGGAGCAACACAAAAATCATTGGCCAGACTACCACCTGCCATGCTCATGAGTTCATCGAAGCTTGGCACTCCACAAGCAATTCCATCAATGGACACATTGACCTACAACAAGCCTATGAATCCCTCAGAATCCAAATCAACTAACAGCCAAACAAAGACAGCACTGACCCTCACCCAACCCACACAAGCCCTCCTATCAGCAGTTCACCTCTCAATGACCCTGACCTGATGTAACCTTTCCATTACAAGACCTTTCACAAGACTCTCACTGATGACTCACACCTGACCCATCACAAGACTCTCACTTGACACCCATACCTGAAGCCCTTATAAACAGAAGAACACCGACACTGACATCCCCTATACTCTCCTGAAGATGTTACCTAGCCTGATAATGAAACATTTGGGAACCACCTACAAGCTCAGAGAAGGAACCTTCACCTTTATCCTACACCCGAGCTACAGATATTCACCACTATACATATAGTGTAAGTTTGAAGTTATAATGACACTGAGAAAATTTACTTGCATTTACGACTGTTGCAGCATCCTTTAGGTCACATGATCAAAATTCAGATACTTGGCAACCAAGATGTATTTATAACAGTATATTATTATCCTGTCCTGTCCTGTCCTGTCCTGCCCTACCCTGCCCTAGCCTAGCCAGGCTTAGCCAAGCCGGGTCTAGCCAAGCCAAGCCAGGCTAGGCCAGGCCAGACTAGGCCAGGCATAGCCTAGCCTAGCCTAGCCTATCAATCCCATCCCATCCCAATTTCTGTTGCTGTCCAATTCAGCCAAGTGACTCTGGGTGGTTAACTATTCTAAAATTATAAAACAGTTAAAACAATTAAAAAAACCTTAATGACAATAAAAAATATCCACAAAGTAAAAAGTACAAGCAGCAGCTATGATGATTAATCAGCTATTAGTAAACCCAAGTAAAAGAGCCTTAACACATTCTGAGCCCCAGGCCTAGGAACATAGCCAAGTTTTAAAGCTTTGTAAAAATCCAACAGGGTTGGGGGCCATTTTAATCTCTGAGGGTACAATATTCCATAAGGCAGGGGCTTCAGGAGAAAAAGCTCATCTTCTAGTTCCCACCCATCAATGGTCTTTGGCTGATAGGATCTGCAGCATGCCTAATCCGTTGGATTGGATTGGATGGATAGAAATTATTGGAAAAAGACAGTCCTTCAGATATCCTATCCCAACCATGTAAGGTTTTAAAGAGGACAACCAGCACCTTGTATTGCACCCAGAAATACACTGAAAGTTAATGTAGTTCACAGACTATTGGTGTTATATGTACTGTATAACTGGTACCATTTATTGCCTATGCAGTTGCATTATGCACCAGTTAAAATTTCCAAATTCTTTTCAAGAGCAGCTCCATGTAGAATGTGTTAGAGTAATCTAAGTGAAAAGTTACAAGGGCCTGGGTGATGGTGAGCAGATGAGCCTTCCAGTCTAGAAATGCATGCAACTTGCATATTACCTGACGGTGTGAAAAGGCTCTCCTAACCCAGCTGCCACCTGGTCTTCAAGCAGGAGCTATGAATCTAGGAGGAACTCCAGGTTGCACATTGGCTCTGTCTGAATGTGTACTCCATCCAGAGCTAGAGATGGAAGCACCTTGTTTCTGGAGGTCCAAATACTCACAGCTATCTTGCTAGAGTTGAATCAGAATCTGTTTCACCCAAAGACATTTTCCAAAAGGCAACTGGACTTGCTTGTTTTTTTCTTAAAAACATATTGCTTTTCATCCAAGAAGCTCTTCAGTTCTGAAGAACTAAAATCCAGTTGCCTTTTGAAAATCACCTTTGGGACAACCATGATCTGGATGATTGATAACCTCCAGAAACAGTTTGTTTCACCTCACTCAGACCAAAACAGGGTCAAGACACTGAGATAGGACACCCACAGCATCACTCAAGGGTCCTGGAGTGGAGATATAAAGCTGGTGTCATCTGCCTATTGATGATATCTCACCCAAAACCAACAAATCATTTTATACAGTGGCCTCACATACTGTAAATGTTAAATAGGAGAGGAGAGAAGCCTGAGGTGCCCCACAAAGTAGGGGCTGCAGTCTAGATATCTCCCTATTTATGAACACCAACTGAAACTAATCCTGGAGGAAAGACGAGAACCAGCACAATGCAGTGCCACTCACCCACAGCTCCTGGAGCCAGCCCAGAGGGATACCATGATTGAAGGAATCAGATGCTGTGGAGAGGTAAAGTAGATCCAGGATGGACACGCTACCACTATCCCACTCCTGCCAGAGATCATCCATGAGTGTGATCAATGTCATCTCAAACACAAACTCTGGCCTGAACCCCAACTGAAAGGGAACTAGATAATCTGCTTCATCCAAGGTCCTCTGCAGCTGCAACACAACTACTCTCTCCACAATCTTCCCTGTTGGGTCAAGTAATGATTCTTTGGGGAGGTGGTGCACCATCACCCTTTTAGGAGCTGGTGGGATCACTCCCTCTTTCAAGGAGGAGTTAATTACTGCCCAAACCCAATTTCACATTCTCTCCTGCAAAGCTTTAATAAATTTAATAATTATTTAATAATAATGGAAAGAGCCGAGGTGGCGCAGCAGTTAGAGTGCAGTACTGCAGGCCACTTTAGCTGACTGTGTTCAGCAGGTCAGCAGTTCAAATCTTACCGGCTCAAGGTTGACTCAGCCTTCCATCCTTCCAGGATAGGTAAAATGAGGATCCAGATTGTTGGGGGAAATGTAAATATATATATACATTGCTTACTGGTGTACACCGCTTAGAGAGTGCTTGCACTTAAAGTAGTATATAAGTCTAATAAATAAATAAATAAATAAATAAATAAATAAATAAATAAATAAATAAATAATTTAATTAATACACAAGTGGCCGAACTAGCAGTTGAGAAGACTTTGTCCATTTCCTCAGTTTCCATAGGCTCAAACTCTTCTCAGATCACCCTGCAAGATGTCCCCACCCTGTCTACAGATTCAGTTTTAAAGCTAAAGTCCAATGAACAGCAAATGCAAATGATTTTAGAATATTTAGAATAGAATAGAGCTGAAATGGACCTTGGAGGTCTTCTAGTCCAGTACCCTGCTCAAGCAGGAGAACCTATACCATGTCAGACAAGTGATTGTCTAGTCTCTTCTTAAAAATCTCCAGTGATGGAGAGCGCCCACAATTTCTGGAGGCAAGCTGTTCCACTGGTTAATTGTCCTCATTGTCAGGAAGTTTCTCCTTAATTCCAGGTTGCTTCTCTCTTTGATCAGTTTCCAACCATTGTTTCTCATCCTTCTCTTTGGTGCTCT
The DNA here is from genome assembly GCF_016545835.1 of Crotalus tigris. Taxonomy (NCBI): domain Eukaryota; kingdom Metazoa; phylum Chordata; class Lepidosauria; order Squamata; family Viperidae; genus Crotalus; species Crotalus tigris. Next base: position 4,515,238 of record NW_024096625.1, on the reverse strand, counting down.
GGTGAATAACGTGACCCACTGTTCCTTATGGCAGCCCCTCAGATACTGGAACACTGCTATCATGTCTCCCCTATTTCTTTTCTTTTGATTAGCCAAATCCAAGTCCTGCAGCTATTCTTCCCATGTTTTAGTCTCCAGGCCTTTGATGATCTTAGTTGCTCTTCTCTGAATTTTTTTCAAACTCTCAACACCTTTTTTGTGATATGGTGACCAAAATTAGCTGCAGTATTCCAGGTGTGGTCTAACTAGGGTTTTATAAAACAGTACTAATACTTTACATGATCTTGATTCTATGCCTCTGTTTATACAACCCAGGATTATATTAGCTTTTTTGGTTGCTGCTGCACACTGCTGGCTCATGGTTAAGTGATCATCCACTAGGACTCCAATGTCCCTTTCACATTTGCTGTTTTTGAGCCAGGTCTTACCTAATCTATACTTGTAACTTTGCTTTTCTCCACAATGAAACTCATTTTGTTGGATAGGGCCCATTGTTTAAGTTTGTCAAGATCTTTTTGGATCCTGAGTTTGTTTTCTGGGGTGTTGGATACTCCTGCCAGTTTGGTGTCATCTGCAAATTTGATGAGTTCCCCTACAATTCCCTCATCTAAGTCAATGATGAAGATATTGAAGAGTACTGGGCCTAAGATTTCGTCTGCCACCTGTGAAGTATATTCCTCATAGTGACCCTTTAAGTGAACTCCAGTATTACTCCTTCTAAGAAGGGACTGAGTGACTTAAAACCCGAGTCACCTGCTGAGTAACTATATGCAGGTGCAATAAAGTTAGAGAAATAGTTAAATTTCACCACCCATACACTGCCATGAAGTGGGGCCTAATGGTGTTTCCAGCTCTTGTCCAGTTGTCTTAACTCCTTGTTGTGCAGCATTCCTAGGTCATATGATGCCATTTGCAACCTTTCCAGTCAGCTTCTGAAAAGCAGTCAATGAGGAAGGCTGGATTCACTTAACAGCCATGTGATTCACTTAATAACTACAATGATTTGCTTAACAACAATGGTTAAAAAAATAATAAAATCAGGTATAACTCACTTAATAACCACCTTGCTCAGCAATGGAAATTCTGGTCCCAACTGTGGTTGTAAGTCAAGGATTACATGTAGTTCAGAAATATGTGACTTTATACTTCTGGCTTATATAACTTGTTTCTTGCCTCCATATTCAGCATACTATCCATGCTATTTTGGGATGCTGTCCTGCTAATTGGCTGCCTGAATGATCTGGACCACTCTGCTCCAAAATTCTGTCACAATAGTTCCATTGTTTCCTGCAGAGGTGATTAAGACAGCATCATTGGGAGCCAAGATACCTGCACCCAAATTTGAAAACCTCCAAAAATCCAGGGAATAGCAGAGATTTCTTATGAAATAAAGAAATAAATATTTTGTCATTCTATGTATAATCTCAGGGATAGGTGTGTTGAAATATTTAATTATTTTAAATACTATTTTTGGGAATCATATTGATAAATAAGATTATGGTTATGGTGTCATTTGGATGAAAAGATACTTTTTGAATAATAACATTTGCATTTTTTTCTTTTTGATTATAAATGGGATTCTGACAATATTTAATGGGCTGAGGTCCAGATATGAAGTTGAATATAAAAATATTCCATTCTACGAACTCATCCTTACAGGCTAAATTGCACCTTAATTAATCATCCATTAGGTTTGTTGCAAAAGAAAAAAAAATTATCACCCCAAATTGATACGATATCTGCAGGTATCCCTGAAACACATGCTGTTCATGCAAATATATCCCAAATAGATGCCAGCTGTATATAAAAAAAATCCTATTACACGAAACCTCTTCTGCTATCCTAATTTTTATCATTGGCTTGCTTGCTTCTATATCAGCCACTGTCATTTCTGTGCAGAAACAGAGACATCAATTTCAGTCCAGAATTTGAATTAGTTAAGAAAAAAAACCTTCCTTTTATGGAGCTAAGTCAGTTTATTTCTGAGCAGGTCTGGTGAAAGTCATGTAGTCCTTTTTTATCTCCAGCAATTGCATGAATATAATTCAGCAAATGTAACAAGTACTTTTTTGATGCTTAATAAAGTATAATCAATGCTTTCTTTTTCAAAAGCAATTATTAATGAAAATGGTCCATTTCCTTTCCACACCTAGTCACCTTTCTTAGTTTTTAAAAACAGTTATATAAATTTGCCAGACAACTTAAAAAGGATATTTTCGGCATCTTTTCAGTTTAACCACAAGGGGGCACAATATGTTTGCATAAGAACAGTTTTATTTGCTCAGAAGACTCACCCAAGATTCTTGGCCTTTACTGTGAATTAAATGCTTGGTTACCGCCTAGTGCTTATTAATTTGTCTACAAATAATGCACAACTAAAAGCTATTGCAAAATGAGCTTTACATGAAATAAATCTAAATTCATTTACAAATCATAGGTTTGTTTGGGAGAGGAGTTATAACAAAAAATCCTGCTTAATCCATCTGCTTTCTAAATATCAGAATGTTCTTGTAATATGGTATCCCAAAGGACCTTAAATATTAAAAATACATTCTTGAATGTATTTAACCTATGCAGCTTCAGCTACGTTTTAAGTTAAACCAATATAAATTTGACTTATAGATACATTATTTAATTGAACCACTGTTATAAACATTCCAATGTGGAAAAAATGCCTTTATGCATGGCATGTATATTGCATTTTCCCCACATTGCAATATAATTGGATTAGAATAATTTTAGCTATGCTTTCAGAGCTGATGATGTTTATAGAATGCTGTTCCTTGCATTTTATCCCCTAATTAAAAGGATGGCAGGCAGGCAGGCAGGCAGGCACAGACAGGCAAGTCCTTAAAAGAGCTTCCAATGGAATTTGAATTTCATTTCATATTCCTTTGTGGTTTATGTAAAGTAAAATGCTTGTTCTGAAATTCATTCGTACAGAAGAAACATGAAATCTATTTATCTCCTTATGTGGATAAGATAGTATGCTTTGCTTCATCTCTAAATTTGTCCATTTATTTTACTAGTTGACTTTAATAGTTTAATTTTTTTTTTACAGATATTCAGTCTGGGTAATAAAATACAAACTGTCCCTTTTAAGAATAGCTATAGAAAAGTATTTGTGGGAAGTCAGCCCCCTTCAGAGAAAGAAATAGTTTGGACAATATTAAAAAAGCAGAGGAATGTTGTCCATGGGGTCGCGATGGGTCGGACACGACTTCGCAATTAACAACAACAACAAAAAAGCAGAATATTATATTTCCCCAAAGGATTTTAAAGGCAGAAAAACAGGCCCAGTTTTTCTTAATAGTCCCAAGCAGAAACCAGGCAGAGACCAGGTCTGTAGAAATGCAGATTTGATCATCCTTTCAGAAAGACTGGAGCCAGGAAATTTGGAGCTGATGGGATTAGAAAGACAAAGATCCCTAAAATCAACAATCCCTCACCCAAAAAATCCAACACAGGACATAACCATCATCCCCAGCCCCAGGGAAGCAGGACATGACCTTTAGGACATAATAGGATTAACCCACCACCACCATCAGATTACAAAAAGGGCACACTCAAACTCAGGTCAAAGTACATGACACAGGAAATACAAAGCTACAGGAATAGGAACAACTCCAAAAGCCCACCACTGCCACCAAAATGTGGTCAACTGCTCCCAAGCCACGTCTTATGGTTCTGCTCTTCAATAAACTACAACCTTCTTTCTAAAGCAGTCTCCATTTTGCTGTGGGTAACTTTCAGACTGTTTTTTAAGCATCTTCTCTTTGCAATAGGAAAGATTGGTGGGGTTCAGAAATGAGAAAGTTAAGCGATCTCTCTTCTAATTAAACAGATTATATTATGGCCATTTTGAATAAAATAATGGTTGAGGAAAGAATAATGGCATGATAAAAAAGGAATCCTGGCGAGAACACAAAAAAATAAAATTCAGGTTGCATTAAATGCTGTTTTATTCTGAATAATTTGAAATTAACCCTGAGTCTCCTCGATTTAAAGTTCTGTGTGTAAGTTTAAAAGAGAGAGGAAAGAAGATATTGGAACTTATTATAGTTTGTGATTTTACTGTGGCAAGTAATATCACCATCATCCTTGATAATTGCATTCTGAATGTAAGCATTTTGTTTTAGGTTTCCCACAGCATTGTGTTTTCCAAAAGGTATTTTTAATTCAACAGATTTCATTTAAATAAAATGTGTGGCATTCTATCCTTAAGCTGTATTTCAGCTTTTTCTATACCCCTCAAAAATGTCATTTTCCAACTCCCAATAGCATGATCAACACTAAGCTGACTAGGGATTATGGGATTATGATACATAACTTGCAGCGTACAGATTTAAGGAAAGCTGATTCAAAATGGCTTTGATTTAATTTTCCATTGATGCTGAAGTGCATAAGTATGGATTATTTGAGTAACTGCCTCATCCCAATGGGATTGGCCTGCCCCACCTGCACCAGCAGAGGAAGCCTGTTGCTGGTCCCTCAGTTAAGGAAGTTCACCTGGCAGGGTCCAGGAAATAGGGCCTTTTCTACCATGGCCCCAGCCCTTTGGAACATCTTACCGCATGAGGGGAGATTGGCTCCCACTCTTTTGACTTTCTGTAATGGCCTGAAGAACTGGCTTAACCAGTTGGCTTGGGACCTTAATGGGGGAGTATCACATTAGAGTGATTGATGAATTAAGAGGTAATCCCACATCTCCCCCCCACACATCCAGCTTTCATCTAGAAAAGAAAGGTGATCTTAGAATTTGGATCAAAGTCTATTTTGCTGTTAATTGGTGTTAGTGAGATAGATCTAACAGACTGACACCCAGCTTTGGAATGTCCAATTCTATTAAGATCTGTCACTTCTGACCCAGTGGATATAAATACATCAGCATTTGCTAAGAAAAACTGTAAGAGCTTACCAGGTTTCACTACACATATTTTCCATAGCTCTTCAATTAATGTCAAGAAATAATAATGGATACAAATGCCAAATACAGGCTATGTCTGCTGGTTGTGTAACCAGCAACAACAACAAAATACTACTTAGAACTGCTTGCATCCTTAATGATGCCTGAAATATCATAAAATAAAAATATCTACCTATCCCAGGTCATCCTTGGGAAGGGTAAAAATACCAAATCCAGTCTAAACTTCTGGCTGACTATGCAACCAACCATGACAATACTAATATTCCCAAAGCATCTGGTACACCACTTGAACATCATCATCAGGGATAAAATCACCATCATTCAACTGCAAAAGGCAGCTTTACTTGAGACAGCTTACATTCTTTAATGATATCCTTACTACTATCAAACATCTGCTCATCCCAGGTCCTTGGAAAGGTTGATTGGTGGATAAAAATGCCAAATCCAATCTAAAGGTCTTGTTGGCTATGTGATCAACCATAGAAATAAAATAAAACACCATCAGCATTTGACAAATTCGTTATTAGTCAATTGTAAAAGGTAACACCTGACTATACGACGAACCATATTAATAATGCCTTATACAATACATTCCTATAGTGATATTGATAGATTATTTATTTATTAAATTTATATGCTGCCCATCTCATTGTCTGAAGCAAATGAGAAGGTTATAACTGCCTCACAGAAATGGAGGCAAAGGTTTAGTTTAGACAATATCTAAGCGCTGTCCAGTATATTTTGGTATGGTACCCAATATATTAATAGCCCTAGGACTATCACTATCAACTATGCTATAATTTCTCACTTTCAGTTTTCAGATTTTGATACTCTGTGATCTTCTCCCATTCTTTGTCTTCTATTCTACTAACTTCAGATACTACTGAGTCTATTATACATACTTCCCCCTTTTCAGCTACTTTTTCAACTACGTGTTTCCCCCCAATTTTTCAGTACTGGAACAAGATAGTTTTTCCTGATATTCCACTGAACCATTTCAATGGCTGTATTATGTCATTGTTTATAGTTAGTTTGAGACAAGCAGAGTGTATGTTTCTACGTTTCTTCTGCCTCTTTGCACAATGTACACTTGGAATCATTTTAATCATTTTCAATTCTGGCTTTGATTGTATTAGTTCAAATAGTTGCTCTTGAACAGCCAAAAGCAAGCCTTCAGTTTCTTTTTTTAATGTTCCAATTATAAGCTGTTGCTAGGTTTTCTCTTTAACCACTTTTCCCTCATTCTTTTGCAGAAATTGACCATGTAGTGCTTTTCCTTGCCTGCATTCTTGCTTTTATTATATTATTTCAATATTCGTACTTTGTTTCCTGCACATTCAACTGTCCCAATGGTTCAGTGGAATATCAGGAAAAACTATCTTGTTCCAGTACTGAAAAATTGGGGGGAAACACGTAGTTGAAAAAGTAGCTGAAAATAAGCAGCTTAAAATATTGTGGGGTTTCCAGATAAAAACTGAAAAAGTCTTGGCTCATAACATACCACATTTAACTATGGTTGAAAAGGGGGAAGTATGTATAATAGACTCAGTAGTATCTGAAGTTAGTAGAATAGAAGACAAAGAATGGGAGAAGATCACAGAGTATCAAAATCTGAAAACTGAAAGTGAGAAATTATAGCATAGTTGATAGTGATAGTCCTAGGGCTATTAGTATATTGGGTACCATACCAAAATATACTGGACAGCGCTTAGAAAATCTCCATATTGCCAGAATTTTCATCTGTCAATTTCAAAAGGTCAAGAGCCAAGACTGCTTGGAATTGCATGTATACTATGCTGATAAATTACAACAACCTAGGTTTGGGGGGAAAACTTGATCTATATGAAAACCAATACCAGTTAATTAACTGGCAGCTGTGATTTTATGTGTTTGTATATATAGTAATGACTTACTTATAACCTTAATAATTCTTAGATTATTATTATTATTATTATTACCATATGGCATTATTACATTAGGTAGGAGACTACAATACTATTGCAGAATAGTAATTTGGCTGCCTGTTTACCAGCTCTGTTAGGTACATGCCTGCATACTTCCCAAGGTGACTCTTCCTGCAGCAGCATCCAAGCTCCTCTCCTCCTCTGGAACTGCCTCACAAATGGGTATCACAACTGGAAAGGTTCAGAGCCAGCAGGAATCTGACTGACTGTACAGAGCACCAATTCATCTCCCCACTGTTTACCTACTCTCATAGAACATATTTTCGAACTGATAGGTGGACAGAAGCTGAGGTAAGTGTCGGGAGTTCATCCCATTATGCAGTGCTAGGGCTTGAACAACCAGAGCAGAGACCATTTCCAGCGTCATTAAGTGACTGAGTCGCCATGCCTCAATTCTTAGGTCCTTGGTTAGCACTTGAATCATTAAGTCTCCACCAGTCTTAGTGAATGTAGCTTGCCCATACTTAATAACATTTAATTATGAATTAAAAAATAAATTACACCGAGCACATTTATTTATGCAGTGTCAGAGGGAGAAAATCAAAGTGACATTTTCTTCATTTTTTTTAAGGGAAGTCAACAAGAAAAACGGAGCTACATGACTAAAAGGAAATTTTCTCAAATAATACAATTTGTGGAGTTAAAATCTGATCACAAGCAGTCCACATTTCATTTACTTTCTGCATGATATGCAAATACGCATCTGAGTTCAACAGCTTGAATTTTGATTGTTTGGAGTACTCATATTAAGAAATACTTTGCATTTATTCTTTATCTGATGGGTCATGACATTATAAAGAGATTTCCCATAGTTCTTAGAGGCAAAGAAGGCTATCAGAATTGGGAAGAAGCAGAAAGTTTTAAGATTAAGTAAACTGCTCTGACTGTGGTCTTATTGGGATGTTACTGCAGAAGTTCTAATCCCATAATTATAATTACCAAGCATCCCAATATTATGAAAAGAAAATCTTCTTTATTTCTAAGATTTATTATTTCTGTTTTGCAAGTAGTAGATGAGCACATTTTGATGACCAGGGCATTCTAGTAGTACTCTGTTTATATCTACAAGTTACAATGTTTTTCCTCAATCTTAGAGATGACAGAATCGAACATTTCTCTGAACCTGATGGCCTTGAGTGTTGAATTCAGCTGCATTGTTTAATATAACTTCTGTTCTATTGGGTTTTTTTTAACCTGCAACTGAGGCAAAGGGGTTTAATGAGAGATCCTGTGCAACTATATATACAAATTTATTTAAAAGTAAATTGAACTGATTTCAGTGGAGCTTTTTCTAGGCATATGGTGTCTGGGTTTGCTGTTTGGAGTTTGAAAAACAGATATGATATACCTAGCTTTTTGCCAGAAGGGTGCAGGTTTGCTAGGTCAGCTCACTAGAAATCTGAAAGTCACTAAAAGACTGCTTACTTATCAATTTAGCACATAAAATGACAAACAGAAAGCTAGACATGTTTAAATTAAACATTTTAAATTAAAATATGCTGGAATTGTTACTGTTTAGGAAGTCCTTGAAGAAATAGTAAATAGCTGCTTTCATTTTTAGATAGCCAGATATTACTTATACAGCATCAATTTCCAAAGCTTTTTGAGCCAATGCTTGTAACCTTGCCCTAGCTTTCACCTACATGAGATACCTGGGGATTGAAGATCAATATTTAGCAATATACGGAATAACAGAGTTGGAAGGGACCTTGGTGGTCTTCTAGTCCAACCCTGTGCTCAAGACAAATGGCTGTCCAATCTCTTCTTGAAAACCTCCAGCTGTTCAACTGATTAACTTCGCATTGTCAGCAAATTTCTCCTTAGTTGTAGTTGAATCTCTCTTGGATAAGTTTCCATTTGTTACTTCGTGTCTTGCCCTCAGATGCATTGGGAAATAGTTGACCTCTTCTTTGTGACAGCCCCTTAAATATTGGAAGACTGCATTAAGATGGGAGGTGTAGAGATTTGTGAATTTATATTACGTTCTCCCTCAGGCATACATTTTTGTGACACACACTTTCATCTATGAAAATGTCCTGGGTCAATGGATGGGGATAGGAAATCAAAATGATCATCATTGAATAATAACTAAAGAATGTATTTATATCAGGTTTATATACTTAGGAGATGTTTCTCCTGTGGTAATTGGCAAAATATAACACAGTGTAATCATTTGTGAAACTGTTTTCTATCATCTACTTGGGACCTTTCCATTGTGGGGAATGTTTCTGTTTTTTTCTTATAACTGCAGTGTTATTCTTTCCCAGTTTCCATTAAGGTTTCAGCAAAGTTTCTTTTGAAATATAAGTGACAAATATATTTAACATTTGGAAAACAGCAAAGCGCAGGGCCAGACTGCTTTTTTTCCAGAAAGCAGCAATTGATGAGCTGGTTGCCAGATTTCATGCATAAATTCCAGCTTTCTCCATTGCAACAGCTTTTTAAAAAGCTTGAGCTCTGGGAGTTGATTCAAAGATACTTCTGAGGGAACAACCAGACGTTATGCATTAAACTTGAATGGCATTTGAATATATTTCAGCCCAACATTTTAGCTTTGGCATAACCAAGATTTACTTCCAAATCTCTTTCAAGAAAATTGAAGTTGTTTTACATGATTTTTCACATATTTTCAGAGAATGCAGCTGGAAAAAATTGGAGGTTTGGGTATTTAAACTTAATGACTTTTTTTGATTATTCAGAATTTAAGTTATATCCTCAGGCTAGCTTTTTATTTCAAACCTAGCAATATTCTGTGATCAAAAACAAAAAATAGGTTCAAAATGAAACAGTACATTTATCAATTATATAGATATAATACTTCTATGCACTATGTCTTATTGATATATCAAGATTTATAGGAAGAACTTGAACTTGACTTCTTCTCTGAATCACTGCATATATTCCATTGTGCTTCAATATATGCAACACATAAATGCAGAAGTATATTGTTTTGACTTGTATAGCATAAAAATACATATATGAATCAGAGCTGGTCATATTTCCATTTAAGGGGAGAGGTCAGGGAGAGTCCAAATAACTGGGAACAAAAGATAGACTTGCCATCTGTTCCATATTCCAAAGTAGCATCCTTTATTGTGGTGAAAACACATTTTTAAATTAACAGGGAACAGGGTTTATTGGATGACATAGTATGATTTTTCGCGTCATGACTTATCCTGGACCCCTATTTTAGAGGATAAATTATACATTTACAAATAACATTTTGGTATGTAAATAAATTGATTTTATCAACTATTTCTTTCCCTTTCTTCTTTTCTTCTTCATCATCCATATAAGATTTGGAATTGCTGGCTTCTCTGAATTATTCCTTATTCTGACTCCTTCTCAGGAAAGATTCCTCATTAGAATCTCTCTGGAACACCTTGATGTATTGTGGTTAGTTCTAAAACAGAAAATTCCCTTCCCAAGCTACAGAAGAATCCCCAGGTCACTGCCAGTTTCCTGGAATGTAGGAGCCTGTGAATGTGGGCTCAGCATCAAGTCAGTCTTTCAGATTATCTTTAACATAAGGGCTCTTGACAGCAGCAGTCTTGCTCTCAAGGAGGGATTACTGATGTACAGTATGTTTAAGGACTATACTGCAGCCCCTTTGTGGCTCTTGAGTTGCTGAGCTACTGCGTAGACAATACTTAGGTAGAGGAAACTTAGTTTGCCAGAAGCAAAAGTGCATGGCAAACTCTCCCTAGTTTCTTGTACCATAGAGGCAAGGGGAAGGGGAGAGATATGTTTTCAGATTTGCAAGATTCTGTTAGTATAATGTTATAATAAAGTTAGAGCTAGTACTTGTGGATGTTTTTCTGTCTGAACTGCCTTGCAAGGTTGACAGATTAACTCCTGATTGCTACTTATATAATTGTAAGTATGTTGAGACATTTTGTTGTGCATTTCCTCTCCTCTCTTCTGGTGTGATGTAAGGAAGCATTTCAAAGTATTCACTTGAGTTTTTGATTGACCATTGTTTATTATAATGTACGAAAAAATAAGGAAAGAAAAGACCAATCACCTGCTAGAACTGCTGCCACAATATTGTACTATCCCAATGATTACAGTAAGGAAAGACAGAAATCTCATTCTTTCTCTCTCTCTCTCTCTTCCCCCATTTCTTCTCTCTCTCCCTCTCCCACTTCCTCCCTCTCCCACTTCCTCCCTCTCTATCTCTCCCTCCCTCTCTCTCTCCCTCCCTCCCTCCCTCCCTCTCTCTCTCTCTCTCTCTCTCTCTCTCTCTCTCTCATCTATCTCTATTTCCAGATATGTATTTATACCTATTTCTAGATATACATGTATATTAATATATGTCTATATCATCCATATCTATAATCATATATGATTCTGGAATATGATTATATTTATTTGCTATTATTTACTGAATCATGTTAAAATTAATGAATATTTTGTGAGCCTGCATAATTGTTAAGTAATTTTCAGCAAAACTCTTCAATATTTTGCTTGGGGCCCTTCTGATTTTAGCTATACATTCTTGGTGTATTTTGTTCATTTGTCTTCAATTTACGTAACTTGAGTAACTTTTAAACCTGACTGCTGAGCAAACATCTTTCTTCCTAAGTTCCTGGCATAAATGTTTACCTGAGCAGATTCATATAGTCGACTAGTCCTTGAGGATGACCTCTCTTCGAAAAATGAAGAGTATCAAAGTGGACTGTACAAGCTGATAAAGCCTCTAACCAGGTCCAAGCACAGCAAGGGCAGACAAATAGGCAAGAGTTCTGGATCCCAGGACTCAGATTCCGGGTCCTTAGAATGGTCTCCAGGCCTACAGTAGGGCCAACATTATGAGGTAGAACTATGAGGTTCCAAGAAAACCCTTCCTAAGAATGCACTCAGGGTAGACATATCTGTATGATATATGGAGTAGAAAAACCCAGATGACCACTAGATGGTAGCAAGGAGTTAGAGTGCTCTGTATTTCTTTACTGACACCCTGAGGTCACCTTAATTTTTACAGTTCAGATAGGAGGTTATTCAGTAATCAGTGGTGCTCCCAAGTCCATGAATATTTATTGAATGACATGGTGCACATGACATGCTAGCTGTGTTAGAAATAAAAACCTGAATGTTTTTCTACAGAACTCTCCAGTCTAAAGAAATCAATTACTGGAAACAATACTCTTATCTTATTCTGTTTCTATGACGAATATTACTGTGGCCTTTCGGCTTCAGTGTTTGGATACTGACATGATTTGTACTTTTATTTTTCTTGTGATTTCTGGACTATAACTCAGATTACTTGGCTTGGCTGGATTATCCTATAGCTGATGATTTCTTTTACAGTGTTGAAGTGCAAATTAATTGCCTGAGAGAGAATTTAGCACATCCAAGTATATTTTATTTTATATCATTTCATTTCATTTATATGGGTCATACCTTTATTATTTTTGCAAATAACTCAAAACAGCAAACATATACAACACACCTTCTTCCTCTTCTTTTCCATGCAACAACAACCCTGTGAGTGAGTTGAGCTGAGAGAGAGAGACTGTCTCAGGGTCATCCAGCTGGCTTTCATGGCTAAGGAGGGATTAGAACTCATTGTCCCCTGCTTTCTGGCCTGGTGCCTTTACTAGACCAAAATCATTTTCAGTTCTACTGAATATACTGGTTGAGACAGATCACATATCTTGATCAAGCAAGGCTTCTCTGTAGAAATTAATATTATGCTTTTATCTAGCTGCACTATTATATGAAGCAATCATAACACTCTCTGTTGTTTTGGGGCAAATAGGAGGAGGAAATTCCGTATGTTTGCTGCTTTGAGTTATTTGTAAAATAATAAAGGTGGGACACAAATAAAATAAATAAACATTAGGTTCTTAGATAAATGTAAAAATTAGTTAGGATCCTCTGTATTTATAAATATAAGAAACTTGATGTATTTGGCTATTAACCAAATATGATTAATCATGACTATGTTTGTTTGAAACAAGCTGATTTTAAATCCTGGCTTATTGAACTGTTTTGTTTTGATAAATTAACATTAAGATTAACTACAATGTCAGATTTAGATGCTGCATTAAACTGTAATTTAAGATGTTGAGATTTTGGAAAAAATGCAAAGAAGAGCAACTAAGATGATTAAAGATCTGAAGACAAAAACATATGAAGAACGGTTGTAGGAATCGAGGGAAAAGAAGGACTAGGGCAGACATGATAGCAGTATTTCAATATTTGAGAGGTTGCCACAAAGAAGAGGGAGCCAAATTATTTTCCAAAGCACCAGAAAACAAGACAAGAAACATTGGAGGGGAAATAATCAAGGAGAAAAGCAACCTGGAATTAAGGAGAAACTTCCTAACAGTGAGAACAATTAACCAGTGGAACAACTTTGCCTTCAGAAGTTGTGGGTGCTTCATCCCTGGAGATTTTTAAGAAGAGACTGGACAGTCACTTGTTTGAAATGGTATAGGGTCTCCTGCTTGAGCAGGGGGTTGGACTAGAAGACCTCGAAGGTCCCTTCCATGTCTATTCTGATTCTAAAATACATGTAGAGACTTTTACTTATCTCCATCTTGAGGCATACACAGAGAGACATGGAATTAAGTACATGCCACTCATGACAAAGCAATCACAAATATCCACTGAGCGGGACAATTCCTTGGAAGAATCTGTAAGTAATCAAACCGACCCAGTTTGGTCTAAGAAAATAGAGCCATTTGTGGAATGAAGCCATTAATAACATACCTCTCCCAGGATGTACCAACCTGAATATTAAATCTCTAGGCAGCTGGCACATTATTCAATCAAATGAGAGTGAGCACATAGCATTGACTTGAATCAAAATGAAAAATGTAAAAATCTGAAGTATTCGGCTGCATAATGGCATCTGAACCACTAACATCAGTGTCTGCATACATGAAAAGAACCAACCAGAACAGGAGAAAGGGCTCCTATTTGTCTGCATAAAGTCAGACATTTGATTCTTTATTTGAGATTTTCATGGATTCATCATGGCATTACCTATAGCCACATTTAGCTGTGCATTTCCATTGGATTAGAAAAATGATGCTCCCCCCCCAAAAGCTGTCATTTTTAAACACTTCAGCTGTGCTTTGTCACCATCAGAGTCTTCGGTTTGCAAATTCCATAATTTATTATTTCTCTCTTATTTCTACCTCCATCAAATTATTGCTAATCTGTTTATGGGGAGTAGTGCAATGAGAAAAGAATTGAACATATGTTGGATCTGCTAGAAGTTAAGAACTGTTGATGGTCTACTATAAATAGTGAAGTGTTCTTTCTGCCTCTAGGTATTATAAGCTGTATTAGCAACAAATGACTCTTTCTTTGGGGAAAACTGTATGGCCAAGTAGGTATGCAGAATGTGATACAGTATAAAAATAATAAATAACCCAGCATTAAATCTTGTGATTTATTTAGGCTCAGAGAAAAGGCTCTAGAGGACTAGTTGTGGTATTTATATAAGGAAGTGGAAGCAGCTTGCGCTGTTTTTTTGTTAAGACAGGTCTGTGTTTATGTCTGTATCAACGGGGCACAATGTAGGACATAGATCTTTTTCTTGCAGTCCAACAAGGCCCTGTAACCTCTTTGCTGTCAAAAAGAAACATGTTTTCATTAAAAGAACACTGCCTTTTGGTCCAGTTCCTGCATCGTATATGCAGAGAAAGCAAAAGAAGTATGTGTTGGGGTTTTCCTTTGTTTCTTTCTAAAAACATTTCATGGTGCCACTTTTGTGTAGCTGGGGTGCTGAAGACCACAATGGCAAAAGATGGTTGAAAATTGAAGAATAGTCTGATTGGTAAGGCTGAGCAGAAGAAACCAATAATGTGGACTCCCTCACCCCAAAGTGGCTTAGCTAAGCCTAAGTGTTTCTCCCATAGCCCCACTCCATTTAATGTTCCCAAAAGCACCACTTAAAGTGAAAGAAGGAGTCCTAGTAGGAACCCCACCCTTTTATCTTCAGGAATATTTTGGACAAAAATAAAAATAAAAATTGCATTTTAATCACTGGGACTGGGGCTGAATTTTCACATGGCGGCATTCAAACAGAACGTTTCTCCAGCGCAGGGCCAAACTGGGGGCAGGGAAAGGAAAGGGAATGTTTTGCCATTTCAAGGCTGGTCATGCATCTTATTGGATCTGGAAGTACATTTCAGAGATTTGGGAAGGATCGGTCTGCCCGCTTCATGCTCTCCCCACCCACATTTTTAAAATCTCAGATTCTTCTGTTCCCTTTATGAAGGAATGTGTAAATTCCCACGAAAAAAGAACTAAGGAAAATGCTCGCCTATCTGCACCAGCCAAATTCAAACAGCATGGCTTTCCCCAGTAGAATTAAGAACCCTCAGAAAATTCCACCCCAGGGTTTGCCTGAAAAGACCCATAGGAAAAGTAAGAGTACCGGAGAATTGGAGGGATAGATGTGCTGGAACACCAAAGGATGGGAATTTGTGGGAAACTGGTAAACATATACTAGTTAGCCCCGCCTTCCACTGAAATCCAGACAAAAACCCATAAATGTGTCATAAAGAGCTCTGTGTATCATACTAGAAATTAATAAGGATGAAGAGATTATGGTAAATCACTCTTGCCAAGTTTTCATCCACTTTTTAATTAAAAATCTGGCTGGAAATTTTGTGGATTAGACCTAAGGATAGGAGAAGAGGGTTTTTTTTTTTTACATTAGAACTTATACAAATAATCAGCAAGCTCTTTCTTTTCCTTCTTTCAACCCTAAAAAATAAAATAAAATAAACCTTGAAAGCTGCACAGAGCTCTCTAATTCATACATTTACACATTTCTTCATAAAGAGAATGGATTAAACACTTCCTGAGTTATCCTGAGCTCTCACAGTGGGTTTCTGGGGTTTCAGAGTAATGGAGGGGGAAAGATAAATCATTCTGGGTCATTTTATTCATCTTAATGAGAATCCAGTGGGAATCTAACAGTGTACTGTATGTTTTAGTAAGGTTTAGTTTGCTGTAAAATTCCCAAATTCGGCTGTGCACAAAACCTAAGAGGAGGCTTACAGCAGTGAGAACAGGTAGTTCTTGACTTACAACAGTTCGCTTAGTGACCATTCAGAGTTACAACGACACTGAAAAAATGACTATTTTTCACACGACCATTGCAGCATCCTCATGGTCATGTGATTTACGTTTGGATGCTTGGCAATTGACTCACATTTATGACGGTTGAAGTGTCCCAGGATCATGTGATCACCTTTTGCAACTTTCTGACAAGCAAAGTCAATGGGGAAACCAGATTCACTTAACAATTGTGTTGCTAATTTAACAGCTGCAGTGATTCACTTAACAAACGTGGCAAGAAAAGTTGTAAAATGGAGCAAAACTCATTTAATAAATTTCTCACTGAGCAATACAAATTTTGGGCTGAATTGTGGTCGTAAGTTGGGAACTACCTGTACTCATTTTGCTTAGTATAATATTGGGAATAACTTTGGGAGATAGGAGGAAGAGCCACAGCCTGGACAATGGTCAAATAAACAAAAATTGAGTCTGAAGGAGGAAGGATGCCAGAAATATCTCAGAAGGGGCTCTCCCTGTTTTTTGTGAGGAACAGTGAGAGCTACACTTGCAAGATTCTGTTAACCTTGAAACAGATATAGATCTAGTACCTCTGGATATGCCCCTTGTCAGAACTACCCCACAAGACTGACCTCAATCTTGCAAATCTGAAAGTAAGTTAGGCCGATGAGCTGGAGAATCCCCTTCTCCATTATATCTTTTTTCTGTATTACACATCCAAAGTGGGGGGGGGATGCCATTCTCACGAGCATAGGAATAGGTTCACAGTGCTTATGAGATGGACAGTGCAGAGTAGCTATGGCATTGGATCAAGGATCACCTACTGATGCTGAATATATAGCCATGAAGCCTCTTGAAAACAGTAATACTCAATTGTTAACGTGCGTGGTGCACTCTAAACATTCAGTTAGGTAACCTCATCAGTGTGAAGTTCCCTTTTCCCTGTGGCTTGCCCAGCCACTTTTGGTGAGGGTGTGGTTTTCTCATTGGTAGTTCTTTGATTATTATTTTTCCTGTTTGATTGCTTGCCTGGTGCTAATACCTGCTTGCCTGGGTGTTTCTGGAGAGATGCATGCAGTAGTTATTGTTTCCTTCTTGATTTTTTTTATTGTCCCTTTTGAATGTATAAATATGGTTTATTTCTATGTGCCCATTGATAGCTAATCTGTTTGAAGGCCACATTTTTAGGACTTTTCTGGGATTTTTGGATTTAGCTTGGTCAAGGATGCTCACAATTTCCCATCTGACACTATGGCGGTGTCTGTTCATGTGTTGTGAGATTAAAGAGCTTTCACTGTGTCTTTTGAATGTTAGTTGATATCCATAAATGTGCTCTACTAATCTTCTGCCTGCCTGTCCTACATAGTGCTGCTACAGTCCTTCCACTATATGTTGTAGATGACTACAGTGCTGTTTTCTTCTTCTTCTTGGACTAATAGGTCTTTTGAGTTTCTTAAGATGCTTTGGAAGGTGTGTCTGTTATAATAATGCTGTATGATTGCAATAATCTGTTGGTTGTTTGATACATTCTTGATATATGGCAATGTTACCCATATATCTAATTGTCATCCTAATGCAATCCAAGCTTTATTGTCCTAGTTAGTGAATTGACTATGATTTGCTCTAATATTTCAAACATCTTTCTTTTACTTAAATGGTTTTAGACACCTCAGTTACTGCACCTTTCTATAGTTTTGTGAATCTCTGTAATAAAAATCTCTCTCTAGGAGAAAGGAATTAAACAGGAATAAAAATGAACATTTGGTGCCTGTTCCTATTATTTAATGGAGTTTGTTTCATTGTCATGCTTTATCTCTTACCTGGCTGCACCTTAGAGGATGTTAAAATCTTTTGATAGCCTTCTTATGACCACCCATCCTCCAGCCCTTCAGAGAGCATCAGTTTCAAAAGGGTGATTTGTTACATCTTAATTTTCTGTTCTTCATTTTATAAATTTCTGAGAGGTTCAGTTGATTGTTTTCCTGAAATTCATACATTATAAATATACTTCACTCTGCTATATTAATTAAAACAAAATCAAAAGAAGGAAAGAAAAAATGTTTCTCAATTTAAATACATATTTCCACCCGTTTTCCATGACAAAGTTTTCACCCCAAAACTAATCTTGCCAAAAAGAAGTAAAATTGCTAGACATTGCCAAGATAATCATCTGGCTATATATATTTACTTTGACTTTGTTCCAGAGCTTATCTTTTCCTATGGACAGCTGCTACCTGATAAAGAACTGAAAAACTGTTTCTTGTAAGTCCAGCTTTTTCAGCTGCTGATGTCTGCTTGTGATACAGATTTTCTGGTCTTCAATCACTCTTGCTGCTAATCCATCTGTTCTTACAGGACCTAGACATGATCATGTGGACTGAGGAAGTAAAGCTTAAAGACAAGAAAAAACTGCACATCATTCTTCCTTGCCATCAGAGCAGTCCTACTGGAAAAGCTGCTGTATTAGGAGAAACAGATAAATGGTGGCTTAATATTATTCAGAGCAGAAATCCCCAACCCCTGGCCCCTGGCCCAGTACCAGGCCTTGAGTCATTTGGAACCAGGCCATGGAAGTGGCAGGTTAATGCATGCATGCACACATCCCCACTTGCAGTGGGCGAGTGCGCAGGCATGCTCTATTTGTGCAAGCATTGGACGTATGTGTCCACTGCTCATGCAAATGGAGTTGCGTACATGTCTTATTGCCACTAATGCAGAACTGACCCCTCTCCCTGCTCCTGGGTTGCAAAGCCAGAAAGGTTGGGTAGTTCAGTTATAGGGTGCTGACTGAAGTCACAACAGTTCAGTAATAGATGATGCAGTTGTTTCAGAACATAACTACAGTTATTTTTGCTTTAAATTGTGATGATGATAATTCTGAAACTTTGTTTTGTTGGATTGCTATATTTTTCCTCAGTAATATTCAGGACTAGTTTTAGAGGGTATTGAATCTGCACTCTCTCTCTCTCCCTCTCTCTCTTTTACGTGTGTGTGTGTGTGTGTGTGTGTGTGTGTGTGAAAGAGAGAGAGAGAGAGAGGGAGGGAGGGAGGGAGGGAGAGAGAGAGAGAGAGAGAGAGAGAGAGAGAGAGAGAGAGAGAGACTTCTGTCTTAGACATGCTCCCAAACCTCTTAAAATTGCTGCTTATTGTAATGTTTATTGTTATGGTAATGGTAAGTAGTTAAATAAAAGGAAAATAAACATATTGTGCCTGTTAAGTCCTCAGCGAAATGGCAATGACGCGAGAAGCAGTTGTAGTTCTCAGGAGCCTCTTTATTTCTGTTCAGAATACTGGTTACAAGACGCCGACAACGCCCAAGTCTCCCTGCCCCTTTTATAGGTGATCTCCGGGCCAAACTGCAACATTTGGCGTGCTTGCACTCTGCACATGCCCGGGACCGTTGCAATGCCCCGAGCCTGCCTTCACAGGCTCAGGACATAACAGTGCCCATGTTTGTCTTGGCCACTTTGGGGTATTAAGTTCCTAATGTGCTTCTTCCAAAATCAAATCTGTATCTTGGTCCAGAAAAGATTGTGCACCCCTCCTGTAGAAGGTTCAAAGCCATCAGTCAATATGGTATATAAATTTCTTTTGTAAGAAATGGGTAGAAGCACTCAATGTCGTCTACCTGAATGATTTATTTACACAAACCACAGCATTGAAATAATGGAGAAAGTCCTAGACAAAAAAGCCATCTAAAATTCCCTTTTCCTATTTCCATTCCAATTTTAACATCATCACTAACCTTCTTGTAGTTTAGATAGGCTGGAATCATAGCTAAGGGAATACCACATAGGATAAGCCCACTATCTTTCCATAGGACCCACTATAATTCAAGTTCTTGTCAATAGATATATGACAACACTGATCTACAAATTAGCATCATTTCTAATTCAGCTAATACTGTATTAGCTAAGAGAAATCAAAAGCATCCTCTTAGTATTTTGGAACAAATTTTAGTTTTCTCAGCCATCATCTTTGAGCATTTCTTGGTTTTGGAAATGTAGCAACTTCTTGATGAGAAAAAGCTGGAGTTTAGAAGTAATATAAATAATCTCCATTTCAGTAATGGATATCTTTAAATATAACAGAATACATTTCTCTTCAGAATATATTACTAGTCACTGGAGACAATACTATAGACCAGGGGTGTCAAACTGCTGGCCCGTGGGCTGGGCGCGTCATGTGGAAACCGCGCCCACCCCATTGCCAATACATTGCGCGACGTTATGTGATGTTGCAAGTTTGACATGGCTGCTATAGACAAATGGTCTGATTTGGTATAAAAAGCCATATAGAAGAGCATCTTCTGGAGATAAAAGACCATGTCTATTCAGACAATGGCTAAAAGGAGAAAAGTAAAAAAGCAGAACTTTTCAGTCATTTAAAAATAATTAATGGTTAATTACATATCAAATGGCATCAAATTTTATAAATAAATGAAAAAGAAAAACACAGCAACAAAACAAGCTGGAAGAAAAAAATTGGTAGCTTTGCAGCTCTACCAGGCTTTTAATACTTAACATAGTGTTTTCAGTTTTAGATATATCCTCTGGCTTATTTTAATGCCTATATTTCAGCAGTTTAGTTTGTTGTTTTTAAAAATTGTTGTATGTGTATTTCAATTTTAAAAGTGAAAGTGTGCTTTAAAATATGGTTCAAAAAACGAGTAGACTGTACTGGAAAAATAGCAACCAGTAAATATAAAAATGGAAGCTTAATAGAAAGAAAATGGCTGAGGGTTCGTAGACTTGATTATTTATATCAACAGGAGTGATAAAAGATAAACAGAAGGAGAAGGAACATATGACTCAGAGAATTACATTATAATTAAAATTAGCCCTGGTAACTTTCTGTCTTGGTTGGTGGGTCTTAATAGAGTCCCATTATCTAAACAGCCATGGTTTATTTACTTTGGTTCAAAACAATAAAAAAGGCAGTCACTCAAATCAAACTTTAGGTGATTGTTAGGTTCATCCTAATAAAAACTGATGCCCATCAGTAATTATTTTATTCTTTTTATTTTTCATGAAGCAACAAAGCTATTTTTCTTTCTAATTTTTATTCCCATGTTGCTGAGGCTCCCTACCATGCCAAAAATGTTCAGAGACATTTTGCTCCAGCATCTGGATTATTCTCTTAGGTTTCCTTCTCTCTGTCCTGTCATCAAATTGTAGAGATCAGGAAAACAGAAAGCCGTGGTATTATAAGTGAAGCTCTAGTGCCTCTCCAAAAGTGATCACCAGATTGAGATCTTTAAATGAGACAAAGAGAAATATTTGAGTATAAACAAATACATAAAGTAAATAAATAAGTAAGCTCTATTGCGTTAATTAGCTGCAAGTTTCATTCAATATAATTCTTT
Organism: Crotalus tigris; assembly: GCF_016545835.1. NCBI lineage: Eukaryota > Metazoa > Chordata > Lepidosauria > Squamata > Viperidae > Crotalus > Crotalus tigris. The sequence continues at coordinate 4,493,940 of NW_024096625.1, read as the reverse complement.
TTGGAATGGCATGCCATTGTTACTTGGGAACAAATCAGAGTGTTCTCAGGATATGAGCAAAAATTAAGATGGTGCCATTACAGTGTGATTGCAACCCTGTTTTGTTTTTTATGATAGCCTCAAAAAATGGGCACAACTTTGTTCCCAACATGGAGCTGCCATCTTAGTTTTTGTGACCATACATTGTGGACCCCCTGGATCAACTGGATGCTGTCAACCTGAAGTTTTTTTTTACCTGATATATGATTCTGAACATGTAATCTGATTCTGAATTAATAGTTGACTCCATTTCAATGTTTTGGCTGTGAAGTTATGTGTACAACCATTCTTTTAAGCTCCAGATTCCTGTTGTTTTGTTTTTGCTGAGAGGCAATTGACCATAGACAATAATATTTTGGATGTACACTGAACTGGTATTTTCTTTGCAAATGGGACCTGGAGTATTCATTATTTATAAAATGGTAGCTAAATTTCACAGCTGTTTCTCAGTCTGCTTCTGATCTATATCAATTTTGCATGTGTTTATTCATACATTCTTTCCCTTCTGTCATTTAAGTGAGAAGTGACTTGGAAGACAGAATAGGAAAATTTACAGGATTTTTATATACCTATCCAAGATATAAATTTCAGCCTAGGAGGGATTTTTTTAAAAATAGGTTTAAGGACAAAATGACTGCTTTAAGCCATGGAAAGCTTTGGAAACCATTTTCATCCATTACAAATCTTGCTTTTCCAAAATTACAGAATTTTCTGTTGGGAAGGATATGTGGCAAAATGGATATATTAAATCTCCATAAGATAAAAAAAAATCCTGGGAAAAACATTGACCCTATCCACTATAGTGAGGTATTGACCTCATCATGCAATGCATCCTTTGCAGTGGCCATTCAGGGCACAATCCAGTGGAAAAAGCTATTGCCTTATGTTGGAAGTCTGAATTAGCAAGTGCATGTTTAGTATTTCTTTATTCACACCAAAGAGAATAAATAAAATATCTTCTGTGTTAAGTAAACATTGTTATATTTGGATTATTTTAGTTATTAGGTTAAGTTGTTTTAGACTTGTACAGTAAGCCAAATCAGAGCTGAATGTGGGTAAGAGTTGGAAACCTAGAGATATTTCAAAGCCAACTTTATTATATATCTACATAAGTCTAGCGTTTCTGCTTTTGTTTGTCTTTAAGTTTGAATACTAACTTCTATGACACACAGAATTGCAATGGGTATTTCTGCATTAAACAACTGAATATTTGTTTGATAATTATTTTGGTTAATGGGTGGAAAAGTGGGGAAAAGTGCAGATGGTATGAAAATGAAGAGGAAAATTATATATCCAAGCCTGGCTTTTGTTAAAAATCGGCAATTTAAGTGGAATTTTGTTTTTGTTTTTTACATTGCTTTGTTTGTCATTTGGCTTTACTACAAAATCAAACTGGATTGAAATCCCCGCCTCAGCCAAGTTCCTGTTCTATTTTGATTTTAAAAAGGAACAGTTTCTGGCTATTGATCAGACACCTGTGGAAATTTGATTTTCTTTCCAAGAAGGAGAAATAAATGCAAAGGTGTAGCAATGAAATATTTGCTTCAATAAAGAAAATGAAAGCTTCCCTTAATTTCTTTATTTTTTAATTCCCCCCCCCCACAGGTATGATTTGTGAAGAGGGAGAATTTTCTTTCACCCTCTGTGTGTCATTGCTCCATTCTGGTTTATAGGCAGACTAATTCTATGGAGATACCCATTTAGGACACATGCCTTCTGGATATCAGCACCAGTTTGGTGTGCTTTGTTTTTATGGATAGACCTGGCTGAGATAAGAGAGAAGCAGGACAGTTCCAACTCAGTTCTGTAGAGCAGGTTGAAACATTCATAAAGAGAAATGTATTTCAAATCAGCATGCTGCATTTAAATCTAAAAATGAAATATGCGGTGAATACAATGAAGTGACAGGTTTACATGGAATTCACATATTTCAGTGGCGTCTTGGGTTTGTTCAGTTTTAGTTTAATGGAAATCTGTCTGTAGCAGAATACAAACATAACTACCAGTTTGCCTAAGTCTGGCTTGGGGATCTCAAATATAAAATAGCTTTTATGACAGCTCCCTGAAACTCTGCTTATATTTAATATTGAGGTTAAATCTCAATTATAGCCTGAGGCTGGACTTCTTTTCACTAGTTTAGAATTCCTCCTCTTATATTTAGTAAGACTTTAAACATGGGCGAGAGATTGTCTGTGGGATGGAAAAAGTCAAGATGGTGTTCACAACATTTGAAAGCATAACATTTGACCTTTTTTATCTTTGTCATATCATACAGCTAAAGAAGGGCACAGCTTCAATTGTACATTCACAGGTGTAACTAATCAAGAAGAAACTAATTAAGGACAGAAGTAACCTGGAATTAAGAAGAAACTTCCTAACAGTGAGAACAATTAACTAGTGGAATGACCTACATCCAGAAAATGTGGGTGCTCCAACGCTGGAAATTTTTAAGAAGAGACTAGATAACCAATTATCTGAAATGGTATAGGGTCTCCTGCTTGAACAGGGGGTTGGACTAGAAGACCTTCAAGATCCCTTCCATGTCTATTCTGATTGATTGGAAAAGTATCATCTTGACTTTTTTTCCCCCTTTCTGCAAATGTCACTCGACAGGAGTTAAAATTATGACACGCAATTCATTCTGAAAATGTCTTATTAGATGATTGTTAAGAATAGGTAGGTGAACTAATGTGAGAAAGAGCATTATTCAGTTCAGATCACTAGATCAATCTTGCTATCTGTATGTTATATTAGTGTAAATAATGGAATGACAATCAGAACTGGTACCATTTTTTTCCTAATTCCAACTCCTTCCTGCCCATATTCCTCTTTCTTATACATGACCTATGACTCATGATTAGCAAATATATATATATATATATATTGGAAAAGTTGTGTTTCTTCCCTTGAGGAAATTTTCATTTTCAAAACTATTTGGGATCAGATGAACCTGTCTATCTGGGTAACAGATAAAAAGGAATTCTGTAGACCCAGATTTGTCACTATATTAAATTGTAGATCTACCTGAAAAATTCTAAGGACAATTGGAAAACATAACCATTATATCTCACAGTTTCTGTTGTGTTATTTACTGATCAACACACTTATTTCTTAAACCTATGTATTAAGACTTATCCTCATGGGGCACCAATGATCCCTAGATGACAGGTTGGCACTCTTATAGTATTTAGCATTATTTTGAAGCCATCTCAGACTCTGCCCTTTCAACTCAATCTATGATATAAAAGTTATCTTAGGTAAATTTAGGCATTTTTAAATGTTGACATCTTAAATTAATTGATATTATTTGTTTGTATACTATCTAAGGTATCTGACATATAAATCCTAATAGAAAAACATTTCACCCTTAATAGCTTAGGAGATTCTCTACTAAGTAGAATATTCCAGCAAAGGTCATATTATTTTATTTGTATGTATGTATGTATGTATGTATGTATGTATGTATATAAATGTATATGTATGTAGGTCTTTGGTTGTTCTGGTTTTCTCCCACGTAAAATTGGAAGACACTTCCAATTTTACACGGGAGAAAACCCGAACAACCAAAGACCTACATACAAACACCAGTGAAAACCTCAGAAAACAAATGTATATGTATATGTATATATGCAGGTCTTGGTGTATTCGGGTCTTTTCCCATGTAAGATTGAGAGTATCTTGGCGATGTTTCGACAAGGTCCCACTCGTCATCTTTAGGTTGGGGTTTTCGACTTCGTGCTTGTGCGAGCAAAGTGTGATCAGAGCTGCCATCCATATATATATTGGTGTGTGTATGTGGAGTGCTGGCTTAGTTACTGTAGGTGGATTGGTTGGCTGTGTTGGAGTTATTGTTTGTGGATTGTTTGGCTGTTTCGTAACATCCTGAGTAGTTGAGGTGCTGGCTGTGTGCCCATTAGTCTTTTGTGTTGTAACGATCTGGGTAATGGGTTGTGTGATGACATCCTGAAATCTAGTGTAGTGATACTCTGTGTTGCACCATCCTGGGTGATTGGCTGTGTTGTAACATCTTGAGCTTTAGCGTTGTAGCCTCCTGAGTTCTGTGATGTGATGTCCAGGGCTGAAGGCTGTGAAGTAACATACCGGGCTTTGGTTTGGCTCCGAGTTTGCGGTCTAGCTCTGTGTTCATGGCATGTGTCTGTTTGCTTTGTGTGGGGGTCGGAGGGAGGTGCAGCAGCTGGTGATGTCGTCGTGGTTTGGGTTCTGGATGGTGGAATCCGTTATCCCCAAGGCATAACTGTTCTGTCCCTGGCAGGCTGTTAGCAGGATGTGTATCCAATAAAACCCTCTTGCTTCTTTGCCCCAATGCTCCTGCGCGTGTGTGAGTGTTTCCAAGATGGTCCGTCAAACGGGTCTGAATGTTTGTCCAGGAAGGCTCTAGTGCGCCTGTTCCTGTCTCCACTCTTCTATTGGAGGATGTTGCCCCTCTCAAGGGATGCCCCAAGGCATGTTGAAAGCCTCCTTCCCGCTATTCACTCCGATCTTCCATCGCTCGTGATCCTCGAGCCTGTATCACCAAACTCTCTTCAAGATGTGTGTTGGATTCTATTCCACCCTTAATTAGCTCTCTTGCTCTTCTTGCTCATGTATAGACTCCCAATGGGGGGGTCCCCTGTTCTTTCTATCGCTATATCACTCTGTTCTGTAAAGGGTGGATGAATTGCTTTCGTTGGGAATTCTGGCGTTGTTTTTCCCACGTTCTCAGCATTTGGTGTGCTGAGTAGAGTTCTACATGGCAGTTTATAGAGTTCTCATCAGAAAGCCAAGCCTCTTTAAGTAGGCAGCCTCCCTTGGCGGTATCTCCAGACAAAACCTGTGCATTGGCAAGATCAAATGTTCATATTTATTTGTTTTTACTATATATATATGTGTGTGTGTATATATATATATATATATATATATATATATATATATATATATATATATATAAAGATGTTAAGTTGTTCTTTCAGCAATTTCTAAACGTGAACTTGCATTACAAATTTACCAAATAATAAACAGCCTTGAGCTATAAAATCTTTCAGATTGTCGACCACAGATTGGATTTGTATGCTGACTCATATCCTCAATATTTATAAGCTATTGCCAAATGAAGGTAACTGCAGGATTTCTAATAATGCTATGGAAATTGCTAACATTGCAATGGGAGTTGAATAAATTTACATTTCTAGGACTTTGCTATCTCAAAATTTATGGTAGATTACCTTGTTTGTGCCTGTCTTGAATTTAATAGTTATTTTTATAGCAAAAATAGTAGTTTATGATACTATTCCCTGTAGAGATTGATGTGAATCTACCATATGGAATTTTATAACAACTCTTTTCCTGCAAGAAACAATTTTGCATTAGTGATTTTTTCATAATGAGGTAACATTTATTGTAAATAATTTCCACATAGAGATTTTTGGAATATTTTAAAATCTTTCTGGATATTAATACACTTACTTTAAAAACAACAACAACAGGGAACCCAATTACATTATCACAAGGAAAAAGGGCTGTGTGTTCGTTTGTTATCAAGGGAAAGAACAAGCTGCAGTTCCTAATAAAACTACGGATAGATTTCTGGTTGTAAGTCATTACAGTCATAAGTCAAGGAACCTACAAGAAGGGACCCAATTTTATTTTATTTTTTTGGTAAATATTTTATTAATTTCAAGTTTTACAATCATAAATACTTAATAAACAATTCGGTGTCTGGGTTCCTTTATCATTCAGTGGTATATATTAACTTTCACTCAAAATATCCAATACTACACCATCCAGTATTTCCCTGATCCTCTTTTCTTCCAATAATAATAATTTTTCCCCATTATGCAAGTATAATTCTTACTGCTATTAATATCTATACAATTAAATATAAACATCTTCATCACATGTTTCTTATGTTATACACAGTGTCAATAAAATCCATTTAGAATATCTTCTCTAGCCAAAACATATCTCAAATGTATTTGCAATCAGAGTTCCCTTATTTAATCCATATCCTGTTTTTTTCTCTTTGTTTTCAATTTTAATTTCTCATCAATATTCAAAATAACTTTATCAATTATCATTTTTCTTATAATTAATTACATTTGGGTAACTGAAAGCTTCCCTTATACCAACCCTCTTAGTATTTCATATTTCCCATCTTACAGAAAATTGTGTTATCCTAGTTACAAATCACATCCTTCTAGTTTATAATGGTCCTTTTATTTCTAAGAATTGTCTATTCTTTTAATCATATTCAAACATCCAATAGAAGATATAATACCTCATCTAATTAGTCAGGACCTCTATTTTCTTCAGTCTTACTCTAGCTTTCTTCTTTTGCCAAATAACTTTGCAAGTCAGGACATTTAAGTCACCAAGTATTTCTGTTTCTGTATATATTATTTGGAATAAAAAAGACAATTTAATTAAAGTGTTTTTTAAAAAAAATGCTTTATATTTATATTCGTTAAACAGCCTCCATTTTCTTTCTCCTTTAGTTTCTTGTTCCCCAGTTTTCAGCATTTTTCCTAACAAAATTACAAGCTTCCATGTCAGAACTAATCCAACCCAATCCAATATATAGCATCAACTCTTTAACTTCTCCTACACAGTATATATTTTAAGTAGAGTAACCTTGATGACAGACTGCCTTTTGATATTTTTATTTTGTTAATCCTTTATTTAAATTGGGTCAGAGTAGGAAACCTAGATCTAGATTTCCCATCTGTTTAAGGTTTAAGGTACCTTTAGTTTGAATTACTCCTGTCCTCATGAGTATACTGATTTAGTTATTAATGGAATAATTGAGATTTTGATATGATCCAGTAAAGTTTGTAGAAATTGTGCTATAAGTCACTTGGACCATCCTGAATTTTAAGTATTTAAAATCATACTTTGCTATGTTCCCTAGATATTTTGAGAACTGTGTTACAATATACATGAAAGTTATATCCTATGTGCATTTCAGAAAGGTAGTTCTACATTAGGGATAAGTACTTTTCAAATTCCATTGTCAGGCATTAAAAACGTTGGAGACTAATCTTGAAGACCTTAGAGGACTCTGAAAATCAAACCTTAGGAATTTTCTGTGAGCATATCAAAATCTAATGCAAGATTTCAGAATTCTAGCATGAGCGCATGAGAAATTTCACAAGTTTGGTGAAATGTTGCAAGATTTCAGAGAACTTGTATGCATTTGACCTTTTTAAATAAAAACAACCATAGGGGGGTTGTGGTTAATATTTTTGAAGATGCCTTGACATAACAATGCTGTACAAAATTAGAGGAATTGCTTCAGGGCATTTTTGTAAGTTTTATAAGCCTGATCCCCTTAGAATTCTGGACCAATTATCTATCACTTTTTAAAATGTGGCCATGTTTTATAATCTTTCATTTCTGAAAAGTATAAAGCCCATGATGTGGACTGGGAATTTATTGGGATGCAGAAGCATTAACTTTCTGTTCCAATTCATATTCATTTTTGAAAAATATGTGGTTATGTGTCTTATGTTTCATCCTATTTCCATATAGAAGCACAAATAGGAGCTGACCATCTGAATTTTCATTTAAGTGTCTCAAAGTGTGTTTATTGTTTGTGAGAGACAGGAGACATGTTGGAAGAGTGACCGTCTCACCATCCATGTAAAAGAATGTATTTGTGGCCTTTAAAAGGGGGAAGAGAACAATAAAATAAGGGAGGAGAAAAGCAACCAAGTTCCAAGAAATGGAAAGGATGAAAAAGAAACTCAAAATAATTCTACTATAATATTGTTTGGTATAAGATAGGACAGAGAGAACCTTTGACAGATTTTCAAGATTCTCTTACTTAATAATAATAAATCTTTATTGATTAGCCCTTGGGCCACATCAAAGTGCAAAGTTCCAGCAACAAATCATTACCAAAGTCTGATACAAGCAATTTAAAATAAAATTTGATAAAATACAGTTTAAAATAGAACTAGAGTAAAATATGATTAAGATGACATTGGAGTAAAATAAAGTCTAAAATTAAATTAAAATAGAGTACAGTAATTTAAAATATAGGTAAAATATGATAAAATTGTATCTTGGAGTCACCCTTGCAATCTACCCCAATAAGTCCAACATATGCAGATCTCAACCAAACCATTTTGTTTAAATACTGTGCTGCGTTAAATGTTATTTTCAGGTTCTGGCCGCACATAAGGTAAGTTGTTTTGATATGGGGATCCCAATGAGTCATTCGTTTGGTATATAGACCGAGGTACCTGTCTCTCACCCTCTTCTACAGCAACAATCAAATAGTATATGAGCCAGGTCTTCTACCTCTGCCGCTCCGCAAATGCAGAGACGCTCATTGTAAGATATAGAATGGAATCTCCCATATCTGACCATTGTGTCAAGCTGTTCGAATCTCACTCGCGTAAATACCTCCCTAAGGTATTTTGGCAGTTGTAACTTCAAATAGCTGTCTACTTGAAAAGTATGCTTGTATTTACTCAGCCATTTCAAGTTACCCACTTACTAAGGATCGCTATATCATTTTGTGCTTCTATATCCTTAATTCTTTGGGCAGCCCTTTTTTTTAATTGTTCTCCTGTTACGCAAGAGACATTCTCTTACTTACTTTAAAAAAAGAATAAATATACCTGAAATCTGTGCTGTAACTGGTATGTAACTCATTAGACATTTCCTTGTTTTCTTTCTTTCTTTCTTTCTTTCTTTCTTTCTTTCTTTCTTTCTTTCTTTCTTTCTTTCTTTCTTTCTTTCTTTCTCCATCTGCCTGCTTTTTGTATAGGAAATTGCTAATTTCAAGGGGCTCCCTTGCTGCCTTTGTCTTCCCAATATACTTGCTCTCTGATCCTTTGCCAGTCTAATAGGATGTAGCTTGCTAGATATTAGACTTTGACTACTGATATGACTACCTATACTATCCACATGAGAGTATATACCTTTCTGCTAAAGTTATATAGGCCTCACAAGTCACAGAGGTAGTTACTTCTTTGAAATAACATATAGTTTGACTTTGAGATGAATAAGAGATTTTTCAGATCAGCATAAGTTTAGTTCGCAAACTTGCAATTCAACTATACAGTCTACTTCATATAGTCCCCTAGTATCATTGCACTATATAAACTGTTTAATAAAATTTTATACTACTTTGATTAAAATGTCAAGGAATGAAGATTTAGGATTAATCAAAGTGGTTTGCTTGCCTTATGCCAAAGCTTTAATCAACTAGTTTCAACCCTTCTTATGGCTAAAGATTAAAGATATACGCAGACACTCTGAGATGAAAATAGTTTAATTTTATGACGGTAAAGAGTGGCAATACACAAACCTTTGTCTGGTAGTCTCACTTACTTTGGTTTACTAACTTATTGCCTTTACCAATGGACATTATGGAAGGAAAAATCACCTTACTTTTTTATATGGATGGATTATTGTTCAGTTAAAGACTTCATGTTTTAATTGAAGAAAGTCCCAGATTCAAATCCGCTAAAGAAATTTTTATAATTAGTTTTGATTTTAAAAGTTCATGTTATATTAGTTGCTTTTTCATGTTTTTTATTTTATACTTTACTTTGTGTATTAACATATATTGCTTTTTTTCATAAGAAAATATTAAGTTTGTTGTTTCTCTTTCAAAAATCAGGTGAAGCAAGGGGCCTAATGAGTATCCAAAGATCTTTTAACGACCATAGTGGGCATTGGTCCTGAGAATTATGTTTTGTTTTCCTAGAATATTCAATAGAGCATTAATCCTTACATAGTATATTATTTGATCCATTAATAATGCAGTACTGTAAGGCTGTGGTGCTGTTAAGTCATTACCAGACTTGACCTTCATTAAAGTCATGAATTGTGGAGACCTTTAAAAAGTAACACATAGTATTTTACTTTTTCATCTGATTGTAAGGAATACTTTATTTTTTAGGAGTGATTGCACATGTTGATATTATGTAAGTATCTGTAATTATAGATACTTATATAGTATCAACATGTACAATCACTCCTAAAAATAAAGTATTCCTTACAATCAGATGAAAAGAAAAAAAATAGTGGTGAATAATATTATCCCTATTATGGTGGGTTTCTGCATTAACAATAAGGTAATTTATTTCTCGGCATTGTTTTTTTTTCTATTTTCCATAGCGCCCCATTAATTATGGGACTCTATGTTGCTGCCTGAAGTTTAGCCCCTGCTACAATATTGACCACAGGTTAAACAATTAGTGTCAAACTCACCAGTTTTATTACCATTTAGTAATAAAACTGTAATTTACTTTTAGTTTAGAATGATGCATTTGATTTACGAATCCATGATACACATTTGTTAACTAACCATAATCATAGGCTATAGTTTTGGCATGAAGGGTGAATCAAACTAATTGTGGCTTAGTGAACAAACCAGAGTAAAAACATAATAGTACAAAATGTGTGTACTTAGTCACAATTGTTACTGTTTTACCAGGATATATTTTTTTTCTTAATATATTAATCTATTTTAGCAGTAGTGAGTCTGATCTGGATAACAGTATTAAGAGTAGAACACAAAACAATTATGAAGATGTTATAATCACATATGTATATATGGTAGATTGTAGCTAAAAATAAGGTAAGATTCACCATTCTTTCTTCATTCTCTCATTTAGATCTCATCAGCTTGGTTTAATCCTGTTATTTACATCAAAAATATGTAATCATAAAACCAAAGGTAATAAAATGTGATACACATCTGTTACGGCTCCTGATTATGTTTTTCTGTTATTTTAAGACTTTCTCTGGATTACAAAATAATGTAATTTATTATGTTAATTTGAAAATATTTAGTCAATCTGAAAATGAGCTTTTCAAAAATTAAAATCCAATATTATTGAAATATTAAATATACTAAAATCTGTGCACAAACAAATCACTCTTTAGCTAGTCATTAAAACAATGGATTGTATACGTCTGTAAACGTTTAGAAATACATAAAGAGATGCTTTATGACTCATATTAACTTTATGAAATAACTTCTTAAAGCAATGCCATCTTTTTCAGCCTCATATGAAGCTCTAAAAAAGATGGGTAATTTTAATTATTAGCTGTAATTCAGAATGCAGATAAATTCCTTCCTCTTAAAATCCCCAGGGAATCACATAAAATGATTGACAATTCCTATCAAACCAATTCTTTCTTTCTTATTCCACTAAATATTCTGCCTGTGAGCATTTGAGCTGAAGCACAGTACATCCAAATTACATTTATTCCACAATTTATCCTTCACGACCCTTACTTCTGAGTGCAGAGCATCACCTTAAAATGGCTCCAGTTTCTATATCAATTCATATGAAAACCCCTTTCTTATGCATTCCCTCCCATGCTGAGTTTTCTAAGTTTTGTATGTGAATAAAGAATTAGTCACACAACCCTTTAAGGCAGTGGTTCTCAACCTTTCTAATGCCGCGACCCCATAATACAGTTCCCCATGTTGTGGTGACCCCCAACCACTTATACATCACTGGGTGCCAGGGGCGTGGCCAAAGAAAAGGGGGAAAAAATGGCGGACAGCCTTGTTTGGCGACCCCCGTGAAATGGTCGTTCGACCCCAAATGGGGTCCTGACCCACAGGTTGAGAACCACTGCTTTAAGGATTGTGTTCAACATCCAAAGACAATCAGTGGGGATACTGCAACAGTCATAAGTGTGAAAAACAGTCATGAGTCATTTTTTTCAGTTGTAATTTTCAATGGTCACTAAATAAAGTGTTGTAAGTGAAGGACTACTCGTATTTCTCACTTTACAGATTTTTAAAGCTGTTATATTAATTTATTAATTTTCAGACAAACCAATCTCCCACACTTAAATACTCTAATCCAATTAAATATACATTTTATTTTAGTGTTTCAGTATGAAAACAAACTTGGCAGATTTGAACTGAGAACTGAGTCCATGTTGCTTCAGTTAATATGCTTTAGAAAAGATGGACAGTTAATCACCAAGCACATTCAATGAGGAGGCTGTTTCCCCAATATTTTAGAACCTTTTCATCTCCCCCATCATATTTTGAAATCATAATTACATGGATGTCATGTATAAATATCTATGAAGTTACTTTTCATCCTAGCCAGATAATTTCTTCTGTATTTTCTTATTAACAATTTTCCTCTAATTAGAATTTTGCTTCAAATATTTTTTTTCCAGAGGAAGACAAAATATCAATTGAATTCTGATGAATGGAATGTAGTATTCTCTCACTTATTTAATTCAATGCAGCCAAGGGGCATTTATGAATGTCTTTCTTTTATTTTGTCTCTTTAGCAGCCTCTCTTTCCCAGGGTTTTTGCATTTTGTGGGAAATCGTTCCCATAAAGTAGAGAATCTCTTTTTTATAAAGAAAAAAAGTACAATTGTCCATTTACTTTATCTACTATTTTTATGGTGAATATTGAGAAGGCATCATGCCCAATTACTTTTTTTAAAAAAACAAAGTATGTGTGTTGCAATGTTTCACTGGGTTAGAATGTTGGATCATAGGAGTTCTCTGAGTGTGGGGTATTTTTTGTTGTTTTGCAGACATGTCCTAGACTTACAGCAATTCATTTAGTGACTTTTAAAATTACAAAAGCATTGAAAAAAGTGACTTATGATCATTTTTCATTCATAGAACTGTTGCAACATCCTCAGTGTCACATGATCAAAAGCTGGATACTTGGCAACTGAGTCATATTTATGAGCGTTGCAGTGTCCTGGGGTCATGTGATCACCTTCTGTGATCTTCTGACAAGCAAAGTCAGTGGGGAGGCCAAATTCACTTAACAACCATGTAGTAAATTAACAACTGCAGTCATTCACTTAACAACTGTGGGAAGAAAGATAGTAAAATGCGGCAAAATTTACTTAACAACTGTCTCACTTAGCAACAGAAATGTTAGGCTAAATTGTGGTTGTAAGATGAGGACTATCTGTAATCATCTTAGACACCATTTCGATGGTTGCAATTTTGCAAGTATGTGGGTTAACTATAGAATACAAAATTGCCTGATGTACTACCCTTCCATGAGATTTGATAGACACATTGCTCTCTGGTTCTTCTTGTGCTGATGCAATGCATCTCTCCCTTATCTGGGTATAGATTAATAGTTATGGGATAAAGGGAATGTTGTGTTGGGTATTACTTTTGAAGGTTGCAGCTAAGCCTATGTTGATGGCTAATTTGTGTAAAAAGCTATGCTTCAGGGAATGTACATGTATTCTTTGACTTGGAGATTATCTGTGAAATTAATGAGGTTTCATGGTATCTTCTATCTGCCAAGTAGTTGTCATGAATGTATTCTGGTAAACCTCTAACTTTGTCCTTTATAGTGGTGTTCCCATTCCATGCGTTTATTTTGTAAATGACTCTAATTTGTCTTCCTTAGGTAAATGGTCCTTATATTTGCTTAATACACTTTGTGGCTCTTTTATTTGCATATATGCTACAGTTACTCCAAGAATTGGTGATAGCCTCTTGATGGGTTCTGAGATATGCTTGATGTAAGGAAGATTTATTCTTCTTGCGGCTTGCCGGGGGTTCTGCTTCTTTTACAGGTGTTTCAGCATCTCTTAAAAGCTCAATTTAAAACATAAACTGGTGACAAACATGGCACCCACTCCTAAAAAGATCATGAATTTGTGATAAGCTGTAATAGATTCAGCTATCTACTAGGGTAGCTACCAGTATCAAAATTATGTCCCCTAAAAGAATACGTATAAGGGCACTGATATGGAGGAACATGATAAGCTATACAAATCTCCTCTGATAGTGTTGATAATCAATCGTAATTCCACCTGCACTTTTTGAGAGAAGAGAATGATTTATTAGTTCTAGGAGCCATCTGTCTGAAAGCAGTCTGAATTTATTTTATTTCTGCAGTCTCAATTTTGATACCTATATTGAATGCGTAGGCTAGACATCGCATTAAGTTATAATTATTTTTAATCCACACTGGATAGGAATTGTGACTGCAGTGAATTCTAAATGTCAAGCAATGTGACTTTTAGTGTTTGGGCAAATGAGATAGCCTTTGAGAAATTACTTATACCAGCCAAAGAATTACTTCATAGTGATAAGCCAAAGTAGACCATATAGTACTGATTACCTCTCAAAAACATCTAGTGTAGGCTTCCTTATGGAATTAGACATTCTGGGTCCTGTTTTTAATCCATCACTCATTAAATTAAATTAAATTAAAAAGAAGAGAAGGTCAAAGAATATCAGACAGACCCAGAAGAAGATGGAGAGACAACATCAAAGACAGCATCAATTAACAATGGTTGAGGAAACCAGAAAAGCATGAAACAGAACTTCATATCTCCCTTGATACCTAAGAGGTAAAAGAGTAACTAAAGAAGAAGAAGACTCATTTAATTTGTCTACATCATATCCTACACCTTAGCAGATTAAAGTATATTCAATATAGTTATTGAATATACTTTCAATATACAATCTTTTTTGTACTAAAGGCTCAATTGGCTTTTGAGTATCAGGGATGGGGGTGTGTGGGAGATGCAGTTCCACAAAGAAAAAAGCATTAGGAAAAATAAGTCGATGGAATCAGAACAGAAACTAAATTAATCTGAACTTATATTCATCCCATTCAGCTGGTACGATTCAATGATAGCTTCGTTCAATTTTTCTTTCTGTTGTGGGTCTTGATACAAAACTTTTGTGACATTAATTGTGTGTCCAAGATTTAGAACTATATATCCTTGATATATAATTACAGCATCCTGGGCTCTTTGAGAGAGGACACTTTCATAGTCATATTGATGTGATTCAAACACAAGACAGACATTAGTTTTGTGAATTCTAAGATCTTCAGAGTAATAACACTACATTTTTGGAGATGAAAGTCCTAAAAATGGGAGTTAAATAGCTGACTTTAGTGACTGGCCATACAATAGCTATTGCATTCATATTGCCTCTTGCATGTATTACATTGCTTACCGTATATGCCGGCGTATAAGGCGACCCGGCATATAAGACAACCCCTGTCTTTGGCGCTGAGTTGCATGCCTAGAACGTCGTCTTATACGCCGGAAACTACCAATATTTCCGGTGAATAAGATGACTCGGCATATAAGACGACCCCTGACTTTGGCGCCGATTTTAACGCTTGCAGAAGTCGCCTTATACGCCGGCATATACGGTACATAGCTGTTAAGGAAATAACAGAATGCCAGAGGCAATATGAAGATAATGACCATTCGAATTATTAGCATTACCTGACTGGTTTTTCTCTTAACTAGAGAGTTAAGCACTTCAGAGGAATGTTATATTACATTTTCTGCTTATTGTTGCTATTAAGCTCTGAAGGAAAAGAACTCCCAAAAAATACCATAAAAATATATTGGGTTATGCTACTAAGAATGAATAAAATCTAAACAAATAAAAGACCACAGCATTTAACTGACTTTGTCTAAAAATATTTTTTAAGCCTTGAACATGTTCATATAATATGAAAGATAGATGCAGCAGCTAAAGAAGATGTCCATCTAGGACAATATAATATATACCAAAAATAAAACAAAATATTTTTTAAAAAGGATTTTTCATCACTGGTGCTTGTTAAAATTATGTTTCAAAGAAAATCAACTACTGTGTTGAAAGTGTATCCAAAACCACAGTACTACTACTAATAATAATAATGATAAAGTTGGAAGGGACCTTGGAGGTCATCTAGTCCAACTCCCTGCTCAGGCAGGAAACCCTATACCATTTTGGACAACTGGCTGTCCAGTTTCTTCTTAAAAACTTTCAGTGTTGGAGTATTCACCGCTTCTGGAGGCAGGTTGTTCCACTGGTTACTTGTTCTAACTCTCAGGAAATTTCTCCTTAGTTCTAGGTTGCTTCTCTCTTTGGTTAGTTTCCACCCATTGCTTCTTGTCCTGCCTTTAGGTGCTTTGGAAAATAGTTTGACTCCCTCTTTTTTGTGGCAGCTCCTGAGATATTGGAACACAGCTATCATGTCCCCCCTTGTCCTTCTGTTCGTTAAACTAGACATACCCAATTCCAGCAACCGTTCCTTATAAGTTTTAGCCTCCAGTTCCCTAATCATCTTTGTTGCTCTTCTCTGTACTCTTTCTAGAGTCTCAACATCTTTTTTACATCGTAAATTTTTTTTACAATAATATTGTATTGACATTGATTTTAAAGGTGGCTGTTAAGAAGTTTACTGACAAAACTGTAAAATCCTCATTTAGTATTGATTTAGATTATTACTGAGTGAAGAAAGAGACTGGAAACTTTTTAATTTTTTTTAAAGTTTAATTTTAAAGTGATAAATGGTGAATGTTATAGGTAAACTCATCAAAAAGAATGTAACTAATGTGTAACTGATAAACACACACACATATGTACATACATACATATACAGACACATACATACATATACATAACTGGGTAATAATTTTGTACAGTACGCTGTTGACATTTCTTAATTTATATATAATAATATAATTCTCTGGGCAGGTGAAAATAAAGATTTAATGACTGAATTTCTATATCCTTTTTCTCTGATTGAAAATAATATAAGACAACTGGCATCTAGACAGATTACATAAGCACAAGTTAAGTGGTTAAATAAAAATGAATGATATCCTTTCTTGACTTAAATACTGCATTAAGTAGTGTGTCCTTCAATTCAACATAAAGCAATTTTCTCTTGAGCAGTAACAGCTAGGGGGCATTCCAAATGCAAATAGAACCAGCTTTGCATTTTTAATATTTCATGTATACATAATTCTTGATTTTAAAATGTTATTGCTTCTTCTTTGGAATATTTAAATTATTCCCTACCTCTGAATTTTCATATTAACTTTAATGCCAGTTCCTAAAATGTATTTTTCCCTTATCAAGCAAATAGTTGCCTGTAGCTTTTTTTAAAAAAAAAAAATCATAAACTGCGTAGATGCATATTCAGGTTCATACTGAGTGCAGCAGTAGTCTGGAAGAAGTATTTTTAATACTAACCATGGTTGAAGTGTTTCAAACCAATAGGCAATACAATAGATTCCATCAGTGTTAGAATAGCCCATTTAGAAACAGCAAATAATTATTGTCATACCACCAGGATTGTTGCCCTTTGGAAATATTTTGACTACAGAATAGATAAAAATTATCTACAGTGGTACCTTTGCAATTCATTTAATTAGGTATTCAACGCATTTTGACATGAAACTTTTGCCCCGGTACTTATCGTTTGTTTGGTACTTAATGCAAGGACTAGATCTTGTTGGTGTCAGCTGCCTGGTGACTCAACACAATATTCTTTATGGGAAAAAATTGTTTGGTATTCATCAATTTTTGTACTCATCAGGCTTCCTGGAACCAATTAATGATGAGTACCGAGTTATCACTATATCTTCCTCTAACCTCTGAGATTAGAGGAAAATTGGTTGCCCAGAAAGAGAGTCAATTTCAGACCTCTTGTTGTTTTTCCTCCTCTGATGTGTTTAGACACAGCTATGGTTCTTCTATGGTGGAACTTGGGAACATATACTGAGAAGATAATAAGACGGTAACGTGAGAAGTTCTGGTTCTGTAGAATTTAGTGCTCTTAAAACTGCCAACCATAATTCTATGAATTGTAGACCTGGGCTTGATATAGATTGAGCAATGAGAAGAAATCTATTTCTTTTTCCTTGACAACATTCTTTTATTCCTTTTCTCCTGCCAGTTTGTCGTGAATAAAATTTTAGATAATTCTGAATTGCCAAAAAAACTTCTTATAATTATTGCAGTTATTTGAAAAATCCCTCTAATTAGGGGTAACACTTTCCTGTAACAGATCACCATGGAGTAAAATCTGTTCTGGCATTTTTACTTCATTATATAATGACCCCATCCTGTTAACTGTATCCATTCACAAGTAAAGTTTGTGTGCATGGGAGGAAGCCACATGCATATAATGTGTAGGATAATGTTATTGACCACACAAGTTTCATTTGCCTCAACTAGGTGACATAATTTGCATCTTTGCATTTTTGCATTGCCTAAATGTATCAACTGGCACTGATATTTAGTTGGATAAGGCTGCTATGCAGGTTCTTGCTATGCTTTCTGCAACTGCATGGGAATTGTCTTCTGAGTGAATGTAATGAATGAACACAGGCTCTGCCAAGCTCTTGCCAGTTTAAGGATACAAAAGCTATGGGACATTATGCTGAGAGGCAATCAAGCTATTCTGTCCTGGTTATTGAATGAACGGGGGTCCATATAGTTCTGTAAAGTTGCTTTGTGGAAATTCTCTGCTCAAGGTCACTCTAAAGTAAAACACCACCTGGGAGATTGCACAGTCTTACTCACCCTGATTTTCACCTGAATTTTGAGCAAACCAAAAGTAGTTGATAATGCATATATTATTTACCACTTGTGTTACATGTTGCAATTTGAAAATAACTTGTGACAACGGATGGCTTTATGAAAGTGGAACCCCTGGAAGTATATCATCCTTCAGTAATGGTGAAGGAGAATGCTATAATTTCAATTTGTCAAAGTATAATGATGTCACCATCCATTTATCCTGTGCATTTAAAGGTTGAAGCTATTCAACAAATCTCTCCTAAGCAGCTTACATTGGTGACTTTAAAAATGGGCCATAGCCAAATGTACTGATTAGTTCACACACCAGTCATCAATTAAAACAGAAGGGGAAAGTTATATTTCCTTTCCTGCAATACTTTATTAAGATAAAACATTTCTCCTTCTTAGAAGAGGAGATCTGATGAACCATGTTTAAACTTTGTCCATTTTTTCCAGTTCTATATATGAATAACAACTATTTGGAAACAAAATGCCTGAAGGATTGCTTCTTTTTTTATAAACTAAGATCTGCCTTAGGAGAAAAAAAATCTGAATATCCAAGCAGGTTATGTTTTAGACATCTCTAGCATCTGTGGATCTCTCTCTGATTTTCTTGCTTTCTTCTTTCTTCACTTTTATGTAAGCTTTTGAAACATGTCTTTGAATAATTTGAAACATGTTAGTTCCACTCTTGGGTTTATCTTTTTTCTCCCATTCTTTTTGCTGTCTGTGCTATTTTAAAATGTCTAATCTTGTCAGCTAGTGCAACTTGGAAACATTTTATAAATAGAAAATAAAAATGTGTGGAAAGCCATTACAGAGATTTCCCCAAGTCCTTCAGATATCTCAATGAACAGAACTCAGTGAATGAGGGAGTGAAAAGGATATTGTGGCAGAAGACCTTCCCCCCCCCAATATTGAGTGGAACATGAATAGGACCTCCACATGGGTAGCAGTTTGCACATACAATTTGAGAAAGCCTATGACATGATCCATCATTTCTTTAATATATATTAGGGTAAGCAATGTAGTTCTGTGTGAATCCATGTATTGTGAACATCTTCCTGGTTCCTACTATATCTTACCTTAATATAATATTTAGTTATAAAATAACCTCAGGGCATTTTCAATAATAAAAATGGTGGGTGGAAAGCTGGAGCCCAATCCTTGTATTAGATTTGTTTCACCTGCTTGTCTAAAGGTAAGGTAAGATAAGATAACCTTTATTGTCATTTTTTATTGTGGGCACAGTGGCACACATTAAAAACGAAATTCTGTTGCCTGTTCTCAAAAGTGCACACATACATAATACACATATAAACATGCTATATACAACATGTATATTGTATATTCTTGCTTTGACACATATGTATATGCCCACACCCTTACATACATACATATATATATGTATTCAAGATGGACAGTGATATATATAGGAAGTTTTTCAGACACATGTCTAATTGATTACACCTTGACATTTTTTAACTGCTATACTGCAGTTTTACTTTTTTTTTTTTTTATTAAAAGTTTTATAAATTTTACAAAAAAAAACAAGAACAATACAAAACAAAAAACAACATATACAAAAGAGAAAAAAAATTAAACAATACATATAAAAAAAAAAAAACCCCACCCCACACCCCTCCCAAAAACCCTCCCTTCCCCCCCCCTGAGCTTCCCAGAGCAGAATATAGGCTTAAGAAATAATAAAAAAAAAAAAAATAAAAATTAAATTAAAAACTCTATATTTATATATATAAAAAAGATATCTATAATATATATAAAAATAAAACTTATGAAAAGGCTATATAATATTTTTGTATACCCAATCTAAATTGTATAAATTTTATCCATTTGTCCCAGATAACAAAAAACTTCTCTTGCGTTTGTTGCTTTAAGAAAGCCGAAATCTTTGCCATTTCCGCCAAATAAGCTACTTTAAAAAACCATTCCTGCAATGTAGGCAAAGATTCCTTCTTCCAATATTGTCCAACTAACAGCCTCGCGGCTGTGATCAAGTTTAACATCAATACAACCTCCTTTGTATCACAATCTGTAACAATACCTAACAAAAATAATTGCGGAGTGAATTTTACCCTCCTTCTAAAAATTCTCTGGATATTCCACCATATTTTGATCCAAAATGCTTTTATCTCTCTGCATGACCACCAAATATGATAATAAGAAGCCTCCTTGTAACCACATCTCCAGCATTTAGGTTGCACGTCAGGGTACATATAAGACATTTTTTGTGGATCAAGGTGCCATCTATAAAACATTTTATAAAAATTCTCCCTTAAATTCTGTGCTTGAGTAAATTTGACATTTCTCACCCAAATAGTTTCCCAGGTGTCCAATGAAACTGGCTCACCAAAGTTCTGCGCCCATCTAATCATACAATCTTTAATTAGTTCCGTTTCTGAGTCCAATTCAACTAAAACCCCATAAATTCTCTTAATGTGGGTTTGTCTTTGATCCTTCAGTTGCTTAATAAGATTTTCATCTTCTCTAAGAAAACCCACCTTGCAATCCATCTTCCATCTATCTAGTAGTTGCCTATATTGGAACCAAGAATAAGTAAAATTTTCTTGTGCTAATTCTTCCCGTGATTTTAATTGCCAGTTTTGTCCATCCCATTTAAGTAACTGTCTATAAGACACCATATCCATTTTAACCCCTCTTTTTATTCCTTCTATCGCATGCCAAGGTATAGCCCATAATGGTACTTTAAAATCACTTTTATAATATTTTCTCCAAATCCTAAGTAAAGAAATTCTTAAAATATGAGATTTAAAAGCCCAATCTATTTTTTTATTAAATATTAAATAGGCATGCCACCCATAAAGTAAATCCCATCCCTCTAGATAAAGTATCTCAGAATTTGTCAAATTTACCCAGTCACTAATTAATGTTAAAACCACCGCATCATAATATAATTTCAAATTTGGTACCTTGAGTCCACCCCTCTCACGGAAGTCTTGCATAATTTTGAACTTAACCCTTGGTTTTTTCCCTGCCCAAATAAATTTATTGAGACCCTTCTGCCACTCATTTAAATTAATCTCATTTTTCAAAATTGGTAACATTTGAAACAAAAAAAGAAACTTGGGTAGAATATTCATTTTTATCACTGCAATTCTTCCCATGAGGGATAATTGCAGCTTTTCCCAGTTCTTCAAGTCTTTCTGTACCCCGACCCACAACCTTTCATAATTGTTTTTAAATAATTTTGCATTAGAAACAGACAGCATCACCCCCAAATATTTTACCTTATTAACAATCTCAAAACCCGTCGAGTTAACCAAAATCTGCTTCTCCTGACTCGACATATTTTTAGGTAAAATTTTAGTCTTATTTACATTAATCTTAAAACCCGAGACCAAACCATAATGGTGAATCAACTGTAATAAGTTTACTACAGAATAATCAGGTTGCGACAAAGTAACAACCAAGTCATCCGCAAAAGCTCTCAACTTATATTCTTTTTTATTAACATATATTCCTTTAATTTCCTGAGACTCTCGAATTTTAATCAATAATATTTCCAATGTTAAAACAAACAACAATGGCGATAAAGGACACCCCTGTCTAGTACCTTTCTCTATTGTGAAAACCTCCGACAAACCTCCATTAACAATAAGTTGTGCTGTTTGTTTTTGATATATTACCTTAAGGGCTTGTAATATGTTTTCACCAAAATTCATTTCTTCCATTACTCTTAGCATAAAATGCCAATTCAGTTGGTCAAATGCTTTTTCAGCATCTAAAAATATGAGCCCTGCAGGAACTTGGTTGTTCTTATCTAAGTATTCTAATAAATTAATAATTTGTCTAACATTGTTTTTCATATACCTTCCTGTTATAAACCCTGATTGATCTTTATGCACAAGATGATGCACCACCCTCATAAGCCTATTTACCAAAATTTTTACAAATATCTTATAATCCACGTTTAAAAGAGATATAGGCCTATAGTTTTTTGGTAAAGTAAGATCTTGATCCTCCTTTGGAATCAATGATATAAAAGCACTACGCCATGAAGGAGGAATCTCTAAACCCTGTAGGATACCATTAAAAAGATCATTTAATGGTTGAATCATCTCCTCCATTAAGGCTTTATAATAAACAGCTGTTAACCCATCCGTACCCGGTGCTTTCCCTAATTTCAATTGTTGAATTGCTGAGGCGATTTCCTCCTTAGTGATTAAACCATTAATTTCATATTTCTGATCCTCAGTCAGTTTAGGAAAACTTGCCTCAGCTAAATATTTATTTATATCTAACAGTTGTACATTAGTAGATTTGTATAGGTTTTGATAATAATCCAAAAAAGATTTTTTAATTAATTCCTTCTGAGAAACTAGTTTACCCTTATAATTTATTTTCTCTATTATTCTCTGTCTCTGTTTCTTTCTTAATTGATAAGCCAACCATCTCCCCGGCTTATTAGCATTACAAAATGTATTTTGTTTCATAAATAATAAGTTGGTTGCAGCTTGATCTGCTATCAACATATTAAATTGTGACCTTAATAACTTTACAGATTCTTTAGTACTTTCATCAGAAGGATTTAGAATCAAAGCCCTTTCTTTTAGTTTAATTTCATCTTCAAGTTCTCTACGTTTCTGAATCTGATTTCGCTTATAAAAATTATTCATTTTTATCAAAACACCGCGCATAAATGCTTTACCTGCATCCCATACCATTGACATTGAAGTCCCCTTGTACATATTCAAAGCAAAATAGTCCTTTAAACACTCCTTTAGTTTTTGAACATTCTTCTCTTGTCTAAACAAATTTTCATTAACTCTCCAGGATCTTCTTTCCTCTTTCTCTTGAATCAACTCCATCCAAACTGGACTATGATCCGTCAGTGATCTAGGAAAAATCTTTACATTCTTTACTTTATTATACAAATCCGTGGTAATCAAGAAAAAGTCAATTCTTGAAAAAGATTGGTGTCTGTCAGAAAAAAAAGTAAAGTCTCTCTCCTCTTGATTACGTTCCCGCCAATAGTCCCTTAATTCCCAGTCTTCTTTCATATCAAAAAAGGCTTTAGGTAGCCTTGCTTGTTTAAGAAAAGGAGAGGAACCTTTCTTATCCCTTTGTGTGTCTAAGACACCATTCCAATCACCCATTAGTACCACTGATCTATAGTCAAGCAAAGTTATTTTTTGGTGTAACTGTTTATAAAATTGTTCCTGTTGTTGATTTGGAGCATAAAGTCCAACTATAAGTACTTTCTTACCATAAATACCAAGTTCAATCATCACATATCTCCCCTGGGGATCTGATTCTACCAGACAAGCTGGCAGGTTTTGTTTGACATATATAACAACTCCCCCTTTCTTCCCAGGTGCAGGAGATATAAAATGAGATCCCAAACGAGCATTAACTAAATATTTCTGATCTTTAAGTAGAATATGAGTTTCCTGTAAACAAATAACATCATTGGTATGTTGTTTCAAATAATAAAAGATTTTTTTCCGTTTCTGAGGAGAATTCAATCCATTAACATTCCAGGTCAAAAACTTTGCCATCTCCCTTGGCACGCAGCCTGGAGAAGACACCATCAAACTCTGACAGAGCTGCATGTGTTGCATAACTCTTGGGTCTTGCTCCTCCCACCGGCGGTGATGGACTTCCAGGAGAATTCTCTTTGGGCTCTTTTTTACGTTGCTCTTTCTCTTTACGCTTATAAGCTGCACGAGTCATCCTCTGCTCTTTAGCCTCCGTTTGGCGTTGCTTTGCCACTTCTATCATCCCTGCGGAAACCAAATCTAGTGCCTCAGATTGCTGCTCAGGTTCCTTAGCACTCAAAGATTTCCGACCAGATGAAGTTGAGCCTGCACTCAGGACCGAAGTATAGAAATCTCTAGCTTTGTCAACTGTGTTCAATCTGTAACGTGTCCCAGCATGGCTCAAAACGATACCCATCGGAATTTCCCATCTGAATGGCATCGATCTAACTTTAAGCTCATTGGTTAAAAAAGCAAAATCTTTCCTACTTCTTAAGATTTTAGATGGGATTTCCTTTAGAATGATGACATCTTGGGCGGCAATCTGAAATCTTTTGTTGTAAAAAGCTTGTATAATCTCATTCCGCAGGGACTTCTTTGTAAAGTAAATCACCACATCTCTGGGCAAATTCTTCTGCTTAGCAATCCAGGAGTTGAGTCTATAAATTTTTTCTACTTCTCTCTGTAATTCTCCTTTATCCATATCCAAAGCCAGCGCCAGATCACTAAGAACCACCTCCATCAAATCTTGATTCATATCTTCCTTGAGGCCTCTAATCCTCAGAGCATACTCCATCTGTCTGTACTGAAACATCAAAATATCTTCTTGTGAGGAGTCCACCTTCCTTTCCACGTCTTGAATTTTGTCATCTAAAGAGTCAACTTTGTCTTCCACTTCCTCAAGCCTTGCATCGAGCTTAACCACCACAGTAGCCAAACCTGAAACAGCTGCCAGTATATCTTGTCGTAATTCATTATTATTTTCTTGCAATTTAGACTTTATCCCCGTTATCTCTTCTTTGAGATCAGATTTAATTTCTGATTTAATCTGTGAAACAAATTGAGTCATTTCCTCTCTCATTTGAACTACAATCTCTCCCATTATACCTCTAACCTCTTGCACTGAAAGTCCAGGTAAAGGAGGGGAGGGTGGTGGCTGAGCCGGTGGTGCATGTTTAGATTGTTGTTGTAGCTGTGCAGTGGAAGTTATAGGAGAAGAAATAACCTTGGGTACTGAGGAAGGCTGCTGCCTCTTTGAAGCCATTTTAAAAAGCACAATTGTCACTTCCCTTTCCCCTCCAGCCAAAAAGGGAGGAGGAAAAAAAGAAAAAAAGAATTTTTAAAAAGAGACAAACTATAATCATTAAAAGTCCAGAATAAATCCCAAGAATAAGTAATAAAAGAGCAAACAATTCAAAAAAAAAAAATTCTAAGCCAAAAGCAAAAGCAAAAGCAAAAAACAATCCTTAAAAAGGGAAAGTAAAACAAAAGAGAAAGGAAAAAAAAAACTCCGACACTTTCAAAACGCCATCTTAAGTCCTTTCACTAGTATAACAAAGAAAAGGAGGAAAAATAGTAAAAATCAAAAGATAAAAAAAATAAACACCTAAAATATAACAAAAAATCCTTTAAACTGCTCCGTCCGTTTAAAAATTACTCACCAAAATGCTGTAAACACGGAGATAGAAGCGGCGGTTTCTTTTGCTTCCGAGGAAGCAAAAACAGCTGGGAGGCGGAGATCAGCAAGAGCTCCGAGGGAACACTCCTTTCACCCCCTCTAGAAATAAATCCAGAGGGGGTTCAGGGGTTCTACCTCTACTCTTGCGTTCTCTATCCCTTCCCTTTGCCCGGGAAGGGATTTCCGAGCCGCGGGCCAGCTGATGCGCGCTGCGCTCCGCGGCTCTGACACTTCCCCAGCTGGACGGCTAAAAGCTAGCCGCCATCGCCGTCGCCTCCCACCGGAAGCTCCCAGTTTTACTTTTTACAATCTCTTTTGCCTTGCAGATGTAAACTGCCCAGGTTCGAATCCCATAAAGGGTGTGGCTAACTGAAGAGAGCAGAATGAGCTTGAAATGGCCATCTTAGTCTCCCAATTTAATTCTTTAATTCTTTGTCAGAAAAAGAAATTTGGATATATATATATATATATGTATAGGAAGTTTTTCAGACAGATGTCTAATTGATTACACTTTGACATTTTTAACTGCTATACTGCAGTTTTACTTTTTACAATCTCTTTTGCCTTGCAGCCCTAGGGGCGTTAAGCAGGCTCAAGTTGCAACTGTGAAACATTACAAATCCAAATTTCTTTTTCTGACAAAGAATTAAAGAATTAAATTTGTCAGAAAAAGAAATTTGGATATATATATATATATATATATATATATATATATATCCCCTTGTCGTGGCGAAGGGGCTTGCATAACTCAATGAAGCTATAAGCTATGCCGTGCAGGGCCACCCAAGATGGACAGGTCATAGCAGAGAGTTCTGACAAAATGTGATCCACTGGAGAAGGAAATGGCAAACCACTCCAGTATCTTTGCCATGAAAACCCCATGGACAGTACTAAAAGGCAAAAAGATATGACACTGGAAGATGAGCCCCTCAGGTCGGAAGGTGTTCAATATGCTACTGGGGAAGAGCAGAAGGCTAGTACTAGTAGCGCCAGAAAGAATGAAGCGACTGGGCCAAAGCCGAAAGGACGCTCAGCTGTGGATATATCTGGTGGTGAAAGGAAAGTCCGATGCTGTAAAGATTTTTTCTCCATAGGAACCTGGAATGTAAGATCCATGAATCAAGGCAAGCTAGACGTAGTCAAAAAAGAGATGACAAGACTGAACATCGACATCTTAGGAATCAGCGAACTAAAATGGACAGGAATGGGTGAATTTAACTCAGATGACCATCAGGTATACTACTGTGGGCAAGAATCCCTCAGAAGAAATGGAGTAGCCTTCATAGTCAATAAAAGAATAGGAAAAGCAATACTGGGATACAATCCCCAAAATGACAGAATGATCTCAATTCGAATCCAAGGCAAACCTTTCAATATCACAATAGTCCAAATCTATGCCCCTACCACTGGTGCTGAAGAGGATGAAATTGACCGGTTCTATGAAGCCCTACAGCACCTTATAGAATTAACACCAAAAAATGATGTCCTTATCATCATAGGGGATTGGAATGCTAAGGTAGGAAGCCAGAAGATAACCAGAATAACAGGCAAGTTTGGCCTTGGAGTACAAAATGAAGCAGGGCACAGGCTAATAGAATTTTGTCAAGAGAATACGATGGTCATAACAAACACTCTTTTCCAACAACCCAAGAGACGGCTCTACACATGGACATCACCTGACGGTCAACATAGAAATCAAATTGACTATGTGCTCTGCAGCCAAAGATGGAGAAGCTCTATACAGTCAGTAAAAACAAGACCAGGAGCTGACTGTGGCTCAGATCATGAGCTTCTCGTTGCAAAATTTAGGCTTAAATTGAAAAAAGTAGGGAAAAGCACTAGGCCACTCAGGTATGAACTAAATCATATTCCTGATGAATATACAGTAGAGGTGACAAATAGATTTAAGGAACTGGATCTGATAGACAGAGTGCCTGAAGAACTATGGATGGAAGTTCGCAACATTGTACAAGAGGTAGCAACTAAAACCATCCCAAAGAAAAAGAAATGCAAGAAAGCAAAATGGCTGTCTGAGGAAGCTTTGCAAATAGCTGAGGAAAGAAGGGAAGCGAAAGGCAAAGGAGAAAGAGAAAGATACACCCAACTGAATGCAGAATTCCAGAGAGTAGCTAGAAGAGATAAGAATGCCTTCTTAAATGAACAGTGCAAAGAAATAGAAGAAAACAACAGAATAGGGAGGACCAGAGATCTCTTCAAGAAAATTGGAGATATGAAGGGAACGTTTCATGCAAAGATGGGCATGATAAAGGACCAAAATGGCAGGGACCTAACAGAGGCAGAAGAGATTAAGAAGAGATGGCAAAACTACACAGAAGAACTATACAAGAATGAGCTTAACATCCCAGATAACCACAATGAGATGGTCATTGACCTCGAACCAGACATCCTAGAATGTGAAGTGAAATGGGCCTTAGAAAATCTGAGCAACAACAAAGATAGTGGAGGTGACAGTATTCCAGCTGAGCTATTCAAAATCTTAAAAGACGATGCAGTAAAAGTGCTACACTCAATTTGCCAGCAAATCTGGAAAACTCAACAGTGGCCACAGGATTGGAAAAGGTCAGTTTACATTCCAATTCCAAAGAAAGGCAATGCCAAAGAACATTCAAACTATCGCACCATTGCACTCATTTCACATGCTAGTAAAATTATGCTTAAAATCCTACAAGCTAGACTCCAGCAGTATGTGGATCAAGAACTACCAGAAGTGAAGGCAGGATTTCGAAGAGGCAGAGGAACTAGAGATCAAATTGCCAACATATGCTGGATCATGGAGAAAGCTAGGGAGTTCCAGAAAAATATCTACTTCTGCTTCATTGACTATGCAAAAGCCTTTGATTGTGTGGATCACAACAAATTATGGCAAGTTCTTAAAGAGATGGGAGTACCAGACCATCTCATTTGTCTCTTGAGAAACCTATATGCGGGTCAAGAAGCAACAGTGATAACCGAACACGGAACCACTGATTGGTTCAAAATTGGAAAAGGAGTCCGGCAAGGCTGTATACTGTCGCCCTGCCTATTTAACTTATATGCAGAGCACATCATGAGAAAGGCAGGGCTAGATGAATCAAAAGTTGGAATTAAGATTGCCGGGAGAAATATCAACAACCTAAGATATGCAGATGATACCACTCTAATGGCAGAAAGTGAAGAGGAACTAAAGAGCCTCTTGATGCGGGTGAAGAAGGAGAGTGCAAAAGTTGGCTTGAAACTCAACATTAAGAAAACCAAAATCATGGCATCCGGCCCTCTCAATTCCTGGCAAATAGATGGGGAAGAAATGGAGGTAGTGACAGATTTTATTTTTCTGGGCTCCAAGATCACCTCAGATGGGGACTGCAGCCAAGAAATTAAAAGACGCTTGCTCCTGGGGAGGAAAGCTATGGCAAATCTAGACAGCATACTAAAAAGCAGAGACATCACCCTGCCAACAAAAGTGCGTATAGTCCAGGCCATGGTTTTCCCAGTTGCAATGTATGGCTGTGAAAGTTGGACCATAAGAAAGGCTGAGCGCCAAAGAATTGAGGCCTTTGAACTATGGTGCTGGAGAAGACTCCTGCGAGTCCCTTGGACTGCAAGGCGTTCAAACTGGTCAGTCCTAGAAGAGATCAACCCCAACTGCTCTTTAGAAGGCCAGATCCTGAAGTTGAAACTCAAATACTTTGGCCACCTAATGAGAGGGAAGGACTCACTGGAGAAGGGCCTAATGCTGGGAGAGATTGAGGGCAATAGAAGAAGGGGACGACAAAGAATGAGATGGCTGGATGGAGTCACTGAAGCAGTAGGTGTGAACTTAAATGGACTCCACAAGATGGTAGAGGACAGGAAGACCTGGAGGAACGTTGTCCATGAGGTTGCGATGGGCCGGACACGACTTCGCAATTAACAACATATATATATATATATATATATATATATATATATATATATATATATGTATGTGTGTGTGTGTGTGTGTGTGTGTGTGTGTGTGTGTGTGTGTGTGTAGGTCTTTGGTTGTTCGGGTTTTCTCCCACATAAAATTGGAAGTGTCTTGGCGACGTTTCGACGAAGTCCCATTCGTCATCTTCAGGCTGATGTTTTCAGCTTCGTGCTTCGAGGAGCAATATATGGTCTTAGCTGTTTCTTCCTTTTAACTGCCAGTGGGGGTATGAACTGATTGGGTAGGAGCTTGGCTGTATTCTGATTGGGTGGAGGTGTGTTCTGATTGGTTAGGGGCTTGGCTGTGCTCTGATTGGCTGGGGGGTTGGCTGTGCTCTGATTGGCTGGGGGGTTGGCTGTGCTCTGATTCGCTGGGGGAGTGTTCTGTTTGGTTGTGCTCAGGTTAGTCTGAGTTGCAGGGGGGTTTAAGATGTTGGGCTGCCTTGCTATTTTTTGGCTTCGCGTTCATAGTTGTGCCTCATCTTCATGGAGGGTGTCAGTTTGCTTCATGTATGGATTGGAGGGGTTTAAAGTGGCTAATGATGCAGCTGTGGTCTGGCTTCTGGTTTGTGGTCGCGCCTCATCATTGGTGTGGCTTTGGGTTTGCTTTTTCCGTGGATGTGTGGTAGAGACATCCTGTGTGGTTTTTGTGAGTGTGGGTCTGGTATCATTTTTTGTGTTAGGGAGTCGTTTGTCAATAAGGGCAGGTTTCCAAATGGCTGGTAGGTGGGAGGTATCATCTCACTTGTTCATGCTGTGTGGGCGTTTTTCTATCTCGATGGCTTCTCTGATTATTCTGTTATTAAAATGTTCACTTTTGGCAATAGTTCTGGTATTTTTAAAGTCAATTTCATGTCCTGTGGCTTTAAGGTGTTGGACCAGGGAAGATGTTGGTTCTTCTTTTTTGACTGAGTTCTTATGTTCTTCAATATGTGCACTTATTCTTCTGTTGGTTTGTCCGATGTATGTGTTGGGACAAGCAGTGCATGGACAACTTCCTCACACACCTCAACAGCTTACATCCCAAAATACAGTTCACCATGGAAACAGAAGCTAACAACCAACTTCCCTTCCTGGATGTCTTAGTCTACAAAAAATCCAATGGCTTCCTAGGACACACCATCTACCAGAAGAAAACACACACAAACTGCTATCTGCACGCTCTCTCACACCACCACCCAGCACAGATCAACTCCGTAGCCAAGACACTCATCTCCAGAACAAAACGCTTAGCTGACGAACAACACCTAAAAACCGAACTACACACTCTCACCAACATACTAACATCCAATGGGTTCCAAATAAATAAGATTACAAACCTAATCTAAAAAGAAACCCCCACTAAAATCCAAGACAAAGAATAAGAAAACGGCAAAGCCCTCCTCCCATACATAAAAGGCACCACAGACAGAATCAGTAAGATTCTCCATAAACACAACATCAAAACAGCATTCTGCACAAACAGAAAAATATCCACCATCCTAAGAAACCCCAAAGATAAAATTGAATTAGAAAATCAAGGAGTATATGAAATCCCATGCACTGCTTGTCCCAACACATATATACTTAATCTCTGTTAGTCTATTAAAATGCTATGTATGACTGCACCAGCTGGAAAAATTAATACATGGCTGAGATGTGTGCTGATGTCAGGAGCAGGCATTTCATAAGGCTATCCTTACCTACTGCTTCACAATCATTGTATCAGATTTATTTTCTTTTTAGAGGTAAGGTTTTGCTCAAAGCCATTTTTCATCTATTCTATGTTCTTTTCTGAGAGCTGGGAGGAAATGGAATATTCAGAGTTTTTTTCTTTTTTACTGCCTCCAATAACTGCACCTAGTCTGGGTATGTTTGAATCACGCTTTTTCATCAATTTTATTATGCTTAAGTTACTCTTTGCCAAATCAAATACACTTGAAAAGCTACTGTCTGGATATTTTATTAACCATTATGCAATCAAACCCACCTTGCAGCAGTTACATCCTCTTGGCAAATATTATCTGGAAAATAATGGAACCAAAGAATAAGAATGCAGTAGATAAGTGATTCTGGTCCAGTCCCCCCCCCCCCTTGCACTATTTTAATAAAGCTAGAGGATGAATATCTTAGCATAGTTCACATGGACTGTTATAAATGGAATATGTTGGTCAAATTTTGAGTCTAATCAGCCCATGACAATGGAGTCAATATTAGGAAATGCTTTAATTTCACCATTAGGAATTTAGCAAAATGCTGGTTTCTAGCCTTAGCATTACTAAAAAGCAATGTATATCCATAACAGTTCTTGGATTTCTGCCTTCAGATTTGTGTGTATGATTGCACATCTATGAATGCTTATATGAGAATTAACCCTACTCATCATAGCAAGAGATATTATACATTTTCCTCTGTTTCAATCTAATTTGGCAAGGTTGAATTTTGCTTTGCTTAAAAGAAGAGTTGGCCTGACCAACACCATCTCCAACTGATTATTTCAGGTATAAATAGTGAAGAAATGTTTTGCATTTTGGGGAAATATGGAAAAAACTAAACCCCAACATAACATTTCCTCAAAATTTCCCAAAATGTAAATTGCTACCCTTCAAATAGACTGAGAATTAAAAATGCAGAACAAATTAAAACAAGAATTTAGTAAGAATCTGTTAATTAACATACAAATACTAAATGAATTTTCATGAATATTGATATGGATTAATCTTCAATGCATTTTTTTCATAGTTCTAGGAAATATTTTTAGAACACTGACTTTAAGATTTCTAATATGCCTGTACAGTAAAGTAAGAAGGAGAAAGTTATTACCAGTGGTTTGTTGGCAGCCTCAAAATGTGTTCACATACAACTTTATCAGATGATGGCTATACTGTTTAGGATACATGGAAGTTGTAATCCAACATACTTGTAATGTAGGTAACTTTGTCGACTGGGGAATGTTGAACTAGATTAGAACTCTACAATTTTTTTTTAAAAAAATGATGAGCACAGAACCAGTAGCATGTGTTGCTTCTCTTTTGTCATTCTTTCTCTTACCATCAGGATCAAGTTATATTAGGGAAGCACAGTTCTATTTACTACCACTTATTGCTGTGCATTTGAAAGGTTCTGAGTGGAAAGATGATCTATCAAAGAGCTGGTTGGATAGACATTTTGAGTAAAATGTGTGTGAGATGAAGGTTAGAGTAATAGAGTGTCAGTCTGTTTCCCATCATATTTCTCCTTTAGAAGTCATTCAGCACATGACAAAGAATGAATGGGGTGAAAGTATTTCATTCATTCATTCATTCATTCATTCATTCATTCATTCATTCATTCGTTTTCCAATTTGTCCTGAAACAAATATTCCTCTCCAGAAAACAACTCTTCTGCAAAGTGTAAGGGCCTAGTGGAGAAGCAATCTAGGGTTTAAAATGTGAAAAAGCCTTTCAGTCAATGGTATACCACCACTAAATAAAAGATATTGTTCTAAAAATATGAAGAAAATGATTGACTTAGTATCACACAGGTAATGTAGCTAGTACTAATTGATCCACAGAGATCTGCCAAACCTTCACAATAAATTATGAAAACACTAGCAAATGTTAATACTATTTAAAAGTCACCTGGATGTGAGTTGTATTTATTTATATAATGAATAAATAAAAATAATTCTGATGGAATTGGAAGATGAGTTTTCCCTATGTCTTTTCATAGCTAATTTTTACAACAAAAATGGGATTAGAAATGATAATATTGATATCCTAATTAAAACTTTTCATAGAATAGTTTATCATGTTTTTCCAGGGGATTCTGTAATGGAATGGCACAACTTGCCACAGACAGCTGATGTTCTGGCCAACTTTCCGGAGTTGCCTTGCCATAGCCAACTTGCCCTGGCTGACTTGTCCCAGCCAACTTGCCACAGGGCAACTTGTCCCTGCCAACTCACTATGAGACAACTTGGGACAATTCAACATTGGATAACTCAAGAGAGGGACAAGTATTATTGCCACTCACTCTAGCCTCAAGGACTTCTAACTTGAGAAGTTTCAAACCTAAAGCAAAACAAGGCCCACTGCAATACACTTGACCCTCTCTTGAGTTATCTTGCATTGAATTCTCCTGCAATGAATTGTCCTGTGGCAAGTTGGCCACCGCAAATTGACCCATAGCGAGTTGCCTAGGGTGAGTTGGCTGCAGCGAATGAGTTGTCCTAGACCCAAAAAAGTCAGGATTGAGGCCATATGAATACAATTGAAGCCCTAACTTTTTCTAAGTGTGATGTATACAAAAAAGGACAGAACTTTAGTCACATCTCTCCAATATCTTTTTGCGATGTTCAAAGGAATAAGTAGCGCTCTATGAAGCAGCAATAAAAACTCTGCTTATCATACTAGCATTTTCACTGAATAATTTCTGCATGGTGATCAACTGGATGAATTTACTTTGTGACAGAGATACACTCACTCACACCCACACCCACACCCACACACAAACACAGACTGTGGCTGATACATAAGTAACATTCCTAAGGAAACATAAAAGAGCATAAGTAAACAGACTTCTTTTTTTCTTTTTTAAAGTCATTATTGCCACATTCATTAAGCTTCAGCTGAAAAAAATGTAGTATACAAATACAATACCCACTTAAAGATTTTTCTACAAATTAATACAAGAGATCATGACAACCACTATGACCATTTTGTATGCATTCTATCCCCTTGCATTTCTAAGCTTTTCTGCATATAGGCTGCAGCTACCAGAAATTGTAATTTAGCAGCACCTGCAGAGCCACATCCCTGCTCTCAATTATAACAAATATCTCCCTAAAATAATTTTATTAAGCAGAAGAGTACAGTTGAGATATGCTATTTTGATCTGTTATTGGTATTAAACCTTGAAATCTCATTATTATGACTTGTGTAAAATAAGGTAATTATTAGGCTATTTTTTTATTTAGGTAGAAATAAGATGAATCGTTTGCAAGACAATTAGATATTATGTGACCTTGCCATTTATACAGAACATCTTACCCTGTTTAAAATAATCTCATTTCATCTTTCTTGCATAAATATAAATGAATAAATGAATGAATAATTTCATTTAATAAATTTCATTCATCTACTGATCAGAAAATTCTTAGCTCAAATGAACATATTTCTCAAATAAACAAAATATTTATAATACATGTGATCTAAATATAATTAAACATACAGGAATTTTGCAGAAAAAATTACAAAGAAATGTACAGTTGTTTAATAACAGAAATAAAATATATTTCTTTTTGAAAAAAAATGCCACTTTAATAATTTTAAAGATGTTGCATCAAACCTCAGTTTCTTTAATAAAATATAATTCAACATATAAATTTTATTTTGCACATGTCTTGCTTTTACAGTTTTGTTTTCTTTAGACTTGGAAACATGTACTGCGGAAATAAGATTTATTTCTAAAGAAATGTAAAATTCCAGATAGATTTTGGTAAAAGGTTTCATATTTTGAAGATACAATCAAAATTTGGATTGATGAATTCCATCGATAAAATCCAGCTGTCCTTCACCCAATATGAATGTATTGTACATACTGTATTTTAAAATTATTTTCAGCCAAAAATTCAACAGATGATAGGACACCATCATCATTTCAGCTCATGCATCCCGATATATATAAATATCTCACAGGCTAAAAAGCTCTATCAGGTTAAAGTGTAAAATAATGATAATAAAAGTTTAGAAAAATGATGATTGCAGAAGTATTAAAAAGAATAGAAAAAAACTTTTTCAAAAATATCTATACTTGCAATATTTGTGCAATTAAAATTTAATTCTTCATAATTAAATTTATTATGGTAACAGTTGCAAAAACTGCATGGGAATCTCATATATAATTTATGCTTATGCAAAATAAAGTATTGGTCTGCCATCATGAAAGAGAAAGTAGCTCTTTGTACTATCTTCCAGGGGACATCCTTGCAATACTTTCCCAAAATTCAAGAGTTTCTGCATAAAAGTCTCATTTGGGTAGGTAAACTGGTAGCTAAACTGGTGGTCTCTGAATTGCTTGGCTGCTATTTAAGTCAAACAAAATAATTCTGCCCATTGTAATGAATTATAAAATCTTTGGGGATGAGTTGCTAGTCATTTGTTTGCAGACCTATGTGAAATAGTAGAAAAGGGGATTAATGAAGTTTTATTTTTAAGCAGGAAATGGCTTTGAGTGGATAACAGAATCTGAAGCAGGCTAGGAAGGACATTTGAAAAGAATGTAGAAATTACGGGTCAGGTTTGTCAGTTTTCTGAATGTTAAAATACTTTATAAAATAGAGCATTTGTGTTCTGTTTAATACCTGGGAATATAGTAATAATTAACATAGTAACACTGAGATAAAATTGCAGTAAAAGGAAGGAAGAAGAGGGAAAGAAAGGAAATGGGAAAGAGAGAAGGCGAATGGGAAAAGAGAGGAAGGAGGAAGAAGAGGAGAAGGACAATGCAGAGAAGAAGAAAAAAGAGAACTTTCAAGAAATTTAGATTTAGATAGATTTTGGCACTCGCAGTTAAAATCCACAAATATCTCCACATCTATACCTAACTCACGTCTAGATGATCAATGTAGTGAATGCTTTCTAGGGAAATCTTTCTAGGATGCCTCTGCGGGAACTAGGTGTGTGAAGTGTCCCGTGGTCTAAGCCAAATTGGCAATTCTCGCTGCCCGGAGGGGAGAAACCATGACCTTTTCAACCATTGCCTCTCCTTTCCTGAGTAACATCCCCAGAGATTTGACTTGTTCCAATGCTGTTCAGCTTCAGAAAAGGAAGTGAACACTGGCTATTTCAGCCGTCCTTTGAAAGGGAGAGAAAAATGAGAGAGACTATTTCTGTGCATGAGCATTGATTATGTCAGTTGTCATAACCAATATAATAAAAATACAATATAATAAGATTCTAACCCTTAATGGCTATCTAATTTTCCAGATTTTTGCAGGCAAAAGGGCTTGTTCTGAGTGACTGTTTCCTATGGGTGGAACCCCTGAACTCCATTTTTCTGCTCATCCAAACTCAGAAAAAGGTAAATGCTGATGAATGTAATGGATTTTCTTCTGAATAAATAAATGTGAGATTGTATAGGTAGCATTTCAGAATACCTCTCAGATACACACTGGATTTTTTAAAATATAAAACATAATTAATATTAACACCTGCAAAAGACAAATGAACAAATAATCAGCTTCTTATTTAATTGATTTGGTTTTCAGGCTCACACATTCTTCTATTTTGCATCTTTCGGATCACAGAAGGTGTTTCCATGGTGACAAATAGATGTTACATTTATTTATTGGGCAGTCAGGAATGACAATGTCAGCAAATGACATTTTCTGTTCTTTTCTCTCTTTTCCAGCTGAGATTTGTTTTAGTTAATGAAATTGGCAACAGAATGGGCATCTATTTTTTTCTCCTTCCTTCTTGGAGGGGTAAAAATAAGCAGCAGTTAATCTGCCTCTTTAATTCTCAGAACAACACTTTGGAACCTTTGGCTCCATTCATTATGCAAATAGCTACTGGGATATGCAGATGTCGGCTGCAAAGTGAAAAGTAAATTCAGATTTTACTCAAGGGAAATGAGGGGAATACTTTTTGCCTTCATTCCTGCTCCTTAACTTTCACAGGGCTGCCATTGTAAAGAGTTATATTGTCCATCTGAAAGATTGGTTAAGAATCTGCCGTGCCTTTGCATGCAGGTTGCAACGTGTGTGTGTGTGTGTGTGTGTGTGTGTGTGTGTTTGTGTGAAGAGAGGAGGGAGGAAAGTACTGTCAATACATCATGATCTTTAGGATGAAGAGCCTTTTAGAACCTCTCAGTAGTTCAAAGAATTAAAAAATGACATTTGGAGAATTTGGTACGGTGATATTTCTTATGGTCCTTAATCTCCCTCAAATTTGTTTCAGAAATATTTCTTGATATTAATAAGAATGCAGAAAGAAAAGCTACAGATTTGTGGCAGATATATTCAAAGGAATCAGTTTTACATCTAGAACCCCTCCTGCTCAAAGGGAGGGAATCAAAAAAGTCAAGAGGACAGCTGCAAAGATGCACCAAAAATTTGCTCCTTTTTATTTGTGTTGCGTGTGAGATGCATGTCACAAAACGGTGGGGCTTTGGAGATATACAAAGCCACCATCTTGATTTTTTTGACCTCTATGGATGCCCCTATTTACATTAACTCTTAATCTGTTGCAAGACTGCATAGAGCAGTTCTCCAATAAGAACCAGAACCATAAATATCAAATGAAATACATTTTCAGGCAATAGAGACCATTATTAAGCCTATAACCTAGGCAAAAAGCCAAAATAGCTGGGTGATGCAATTTGACATAAAACAACACATTCCAGACACCTTCTCATCTTTATGTCTGTTTCATTTTTGTTTGACAGAAACTTGATTTTAGATGATAACCAGTTCATAATTTCCTCATCATGGGTCCTGATACCCTTAGTGTAATTACTAGCATGCCAAGTGGCTTTCCATGCTGTGAATTCCAGGTAGGCCCTTTGTTTTCTTTTCATATTTCAATAAAAGCTGTGACATTTTAAGCATCATTTTACCATGAACCTGGAGCCATAGGGAGTAGCAAAAATGCCAGTGGTTGTGAAGGGGGGGGGGCGAAAAATGATCTGCCTACACATGTCTGTATCCCTTATTCAGTCTCTTTTTATTTATTTATTTATTTATGAGACTTATATACCGCTTTAAGTGCAAGCACTCTCTAAGCGGTGTACACCAGTAAGCAATGTATGTATGTATGTGTATATATATATATATATATATATATATATATATATATATATATATATAATATATATATATATATATATATATTACATTGCCCCCAACAATCTGGGTCCTCATTTTACCTACCCCGGAAGGATGGAAGGCTGAGTCAACCTTGAGCCGGTGAGATTTGAACCGCTGACCTGCTGAACACAGTCAGCTAAAGTGGCCTGCAGTACTGCACTCTAACTGCTGCGCCACCTCGGTTCTTTCTAAGAACCTTTGACTTGCTTCTAGAGCCTTTCTATTTAACTATGGCCAATTCTTGTCTCTGAAATATCTCCACTATGCACTGGAGGAAGACTTTTCATAGGACTAAATTCAGCTCTTCCCGGGCCAGTGATGATTATATTGATTATTATATTGATACAGAGGCAAGCCCCTCTGTTGCTAAACCAAAGGGCAAGGTACCAAGCCAACAAATCTTTTATAAGTATTCAGGTGTCCCACATATTGTTTGGATCTGTTACTATTCAAGTTGCAAATCTGATTAATTGCAGATTAGAGTGAATGTAGATATCAAGATAGCCTCATGAATTGATCTGAAGTGTCATTATTCCAGTAGGTTAATATAGAACTGACTGGTTATCCTAAATGTGATAATGCAGTTAATTTTAGATGGTTCTTCTTAATGGATTATGATAGGAGGCTCCTTTTGATGCTAAGTATGACACTTATATCAGTCCTGAGGGTACTTTGGTTTTATATTGCAGTAATTTAAATTGGATTGAATATACTACTGTATTAGGAATATGTAGGATACAAATTCTGAAATTCACAGCTAGCCAATTTCCAAATTATCTCAAAATAATTTATTTATTTATTAAATGAACATGCTGCCCGTCTTGTAGTCCAAAGGAATTCCATATCCACAAAAGAATCCATATGCACAAGTGAGTTATGGCCCTTGATGAAATGAAGACTCAGATTATTCAGGCCTCCTCTTCTGAAAATGTAGATTTGGAGGTATTTTTAAAATTAAGAGGCAAAACTTAATGAGAAATTTGGAAACCAAGATGGGAGAAGACTATGGTTTACCATTTTCTAGTGACCATGTTTAAAATTGAATCTCCCTCAAAAGCTTGGGGGAATTTTTGCTTCGAAAAACTGATTGTTTTCATAAAAATGAGTAACCAGTCTATATCCAGTAATTGTGTCAGATTTTTCTTCTTTTTTCTACGCTAATTCTAATAGCCTTTTATTTCTCTGCACAAGCCTAGAAATTGTTTGTAATCTCAGCTTTTTAATTCATATCTAAAACTATGCATGAAGAAATAATATTGCTTTGCAATAGTGGTGAATATCTGTAGCTCGGGTGTAGGAGAGGGTGAAGGTTCATTCTCCAGACTTGTTGGTTGATTTCCGAATGTTTCATTACCAGGCTAGGTAATATCTTCAGCAGAGTATAGATATCAGTGTCGTATTCTTCTGTTTAGAAGGGCTTCAGGTGTGGGTGTGTCAAGTGAGGGTCTTGTGATGGGGAGGTTACATCAGGTCAGGGTCATTGGGAGGTGAGCTGCTGGTCAGGGGGAGGGGACGGCTTGCGTGGGTTGATTGAGGGTCCATGCTGTCTCTGGTTTACTGTGCAGTTGATTTGGATTCAGAGGGGTTTATAGGATGGTCGTAGGTTGGTATGTCTGTTGATGGAATTGCTTGTGGAGTGCCAGGCTTCGATGAACTCACGAGTGTGACAGGTAATAGCATGGCCAATGATTTTTGTGTTGCTCCAATCAAACTAGTGTTGTTTGCTGTAGAGATTAAGGATTTGGGATCATGGTATTTGACTGCCAGTCAGTGTTTGTGGATCCTGGTTTTTAATTAATGTGATGTTTGTCCCATGTAAAATTGGTTGCAATGGTTACAGTTGATTTTGTAGATTACATTGTTTCTTTCATTCTTTCTTTCATGTTTGATGCATTGGAGAAATAGTTCTGGGGAGATTATTGAGTGGGTTGAGTCGTTGACCAGATGTCTGAGTTTCCTCTGCAGGGTTTTTGCTAGTGTGTGAAAAACAGGTAAGGGAAAGAAAGGGGCAAAAAGGGTCTCACCTGGATCCTCTGCGGTGGGTCTAGTATTGCTTAGCTGTAATTGTGACTTCAGCTGGTGCAGCAGGATGATCGGCCATCTTGCAGGATGATTGTTGCTCCGTCAGCCCTAAGGAAATAGTTGGAGCCGCGGGAGAAGCTGCCACTCTCCCACGGTCACCAGCAAGCCTCCTTCTCGGTGGTCGCCCTTCCAGGGTGACTTTGACCCACTGAGGGATCTACCGATGCAGAAAACCCGGTCGGACTGAAGACGAATCCCCAGATATGACTGGTATCGCCGCGTACCGGAACTGGAAGTCCAGGTGTATATGTTTTTTAATACCTCATAATTTCTAAATTCAGCTTGTAGGCCAGAGATGCCCAACTCCCAGTCTGCAACTCAGTGGGAAGTGTTGGGAACTGGGCCATGCAAGTGGTGGTGAGCATGCAAATTTGCAAAACCATCCCCTTTCCCCTGCCATCATCGCCACTGCCACCACCGCCAGCGCCAGTCTGCAGTGCTGAAAAGGTTGGGGATCACTGTTGTAGGCCATCTATATAGGAACATGGCTGCAAATCTTACTAAATCATATGGACTCAATAATATTTTTTGCTTTCAGACTAGCTAATTTTGTTCATATATTAATTCCTGCCCTACTTTCAGTAGCTATAATTTATAAATCAGTTGTCAATATTTAATTTAATAACATGTAGGAGAAGAAATGGTAGAGCCTGGAGAAAAGTCCAAAGAGGAGTCTCTATGTTGCCACAAGTGGACTAAGTTCAACCTCTCTTGAATTCTGTTAATCCTTGTCTAGCACCAAAATAGCTAACCATTAGTTGACTAGATTGCTGTGCATAGGCAGGAGCAATAAATCAGCTTAATTGGAAGTTAATATGTGGCCCTGGTCTTTTGCATCTGACATAACATTTGTTGCTTCCACTGAGTAATCATCTACAGCTTCTTCATGTAGAGTTGATATGCTCAAAATAAAATATAATAACACAATAGACTAAGTGGATAGATTTTACTCTAAAGGAGAAGAAATCCAGAAATGCTGTTACGCTGTAGAACGTTTTTCATTGTTTCTTTTCTTCTTTGTTTAATGCATTACAAAAAAAGCATTGCTAAAAATAAGAACAAAAGAGTTAAATAAAAATAGAATATACTCTTTTAGTTAATTAGCTGTAAGTGTAGAAAAATAATATAATGTGTTTTACTTTAATATAGTTACATTTATAGTTGCCAGTAAAAGTAAATTTCCAAAAGTTTATTTATTTCTTAATTTACAAAATTACTAAAAATAAGAACTGCTTGAACAAGATAGTTAGTAAATATGTGGTGTTTATTATTACATATTGTGGATGTACTTACAACACTAATATTATCTATTTACATTTATTACCATGATGCAATTAATGGAACCCAGGGCTATTTTGTCAT
Organism: Crotalus tigris; assembly: GCF_016545835.1. Lineage (NCBI taxonomy): Eukaryota > Metazoa > Chordata > Lepidosauria > Squamata > Viperidae > Crotalus > Crotalus tigris. Next base: position 4,452,184 of record NW_024096625.1, on the reverse strand, counting down.
ATATCTGCCTGAATGAGTAAATTCTTGCTCATTTCACCCTCCTGTAAGATACTTAGTCTCACAAGGCTACAGTAGTGGAAGATGGCAAGATTATTCCTATTCTCTTTCTGAAGTTATCAGTTTAACTTGCTTGTCATTAGCTAGCGCTGATGATGTTAACTAGTTAGGGCAATGAAACGTCTGCAAGAAAACAAGCAAGCTTAGAGAGCACCAAGGATCCCCTCATTTCAATCCTGAGCTACAAAAATTCTTCTTCATTGCTTGTCATTAAGTCAATTTATTTCCATTCTACCTCCCTATTATAATTTTATAATTTAATTTTGCAAATGGGGTTTCCCTCCCTTCCTTTCTTTTTTTTCTCTATATACATCTTTAGATCCATTTTTGAAAAATTATATATTTCTTTTATTCCATGACAACAGCAGGCTGAACTGGGCAATCTTTTTTGAGCTTACAAGCTAAGTAGAGTCAGACCTGCTTAAAAAGAAAGGCCGGCAGGGAACCATCTCAGAAGAAAGTAGTGAAAAGTCTTCCAAATTACTGCTCATATCATGTCACGTCTATGAAATCACCATGAGTCAAACCTGTCATGAAAGCTCCTTTCTAAGTCACTCTTGAGGCTCTCTTAGTTGAAAAAAAAAATACAAATTTCCTAAAGAGATTATTAATGGTCTGAACTTAATTTGCATGCCAAGAGCAGTATAGCAAATTAAAATAAAATAAAAAATACTAAGTATTTGATTAATATATGATTTGAGAAGGGTGCTGAGGGCTGCTGAAGCCAGACAAATCTGGGAAAAATCAGTATTTGCCAGTTGTGAGGAGAGGCTTAATGTATGCAGCCTTGCCTTTCAAAATATATGTTTAATATAAATAGACAATATTAATATACAATATTACAGGAACTGCAAATTACACTGCTTGTAAAAGCAATAAATTATTTGATTCATGAGGTTTCTGTAAAAGGCAAATGAAATTGACTTCGAATCAGGCAATTAAAATTGACTGTTTTTTGTCATTCAGAAGCATTTAACTAACTTGGAAAAAGTTGCCTTGAAACAATTCATAGCCAACTCAGCTAACATAAAGACTCTTGTGACAACAGTTTAGGCCTTTTCCACGACAAATGTGTAGGTGGTAATTAAGAGAAAAATGTTCTGTATTTTTATAATGTATAGCATCATTATGTGAATATTGTATTATAGTATTTTAAAATGCTTATGACATCTACAGAATCTATTTCCTAGGTGATATATAAAAATAAATAGCATGCTAACAATTCTTTGGAAAATGCTTTTGTATTGATTCTGCAAGAGAAGACGTATACTTTCAAAGTTACATCTGGAAAACCAATTTTCAGCTTGGTGCCAGTTAAGATAAAATACCGACGTGGTGTTTTAATTATTGGTTTAATATCCCAAACTAAAATTACCAAGCATTACATATTTTACAATACGATTATTCCCACAAACTCTAATAAGAACTTGCCAAATTACAAATTAACATACTTTTATAGTCCTCAGTAAGAATGATTTATTCTTATTGAATTGTATTGCTTATTTAAAAAGTTTCCTCAAACATAGAAGGAACTACTCAGAAAGAATTAAAGATATTTTTCAAACTTACGTTGTTACTAAACAGTCTATAACTGCAACCTGGGGTGGAGAAATAAAGAAGTAGGATTTCTTTTAGCTGTTTGGCAATTAATATTTTTGATTTAGTTCTGGAATGAAAGCCATTGTCCTCTTTTATGGGCAGGGACATATTTTGTATTTATGTAGGTAGATAAAATTTTGCTAATTTTTCAGGTTTCAATTGGAGGAGGCTATAATAATATTGTTTTATATTCTGTATCCTTCCTTATTGCACCCTGCTCCAAATGATAGGCTGTTTCAACATTTCTCAGAGAATGTATCTGAATCTTTGATGATTCATAACTTTAGCAGCAGATAGTACACTTTGCATCTTAAGAAGACAGAACTCTTGGAATAGCTCTTCCAACAGGAATCCTTTATTAAGAGAAAATGGTTGCAGGCATGCTAGACAGGACTTGGGGTTCAAGCTCTCCCATTCAAGGTTTTAAGGGGTTCCCCAGTAGTCCCACCCAATCAACCCCCCTTCCAGTGATAGTTTCAAGTATCACAATTCCATCCCCTTTCTTCTTCCGTCTGGATGGAGACTTCAGATAACTACATGAAAGGCAATTACTCTTCTTTGATATGTTAACGCTTAGAGGCCACAATAAACACACATTCAGTCCTTTGAAGTGTGCTGAAGGAAGTGAGGGCCATAAAGCCCCTTTGCTCTCCCCCTTTTCTCCCTCTTATGGCAGAATCCAGAGAAGGCAGAATTGGGAGTTTCTATGTTTGATAATTAAAGATGAAATATAATTGGATTCTGACATCCGGCCCCTCTTAACAATAAGAGAGATCCACCTGAAAGAAAACACAAGTAAAGAATTTAGTTAGGCTTGTTAGGATACTCTGTGTGAAACTTCTTCAATAGCTTCGGAGCTCTGACGTGACGTTTATGGACCCACTCATTTTGTGAGGCAGGGAGGTGTTTCCAGGCAACTAGGTACTGAGTTGTTCCATGATATCTCCTAGAGTCAAGGATCTCTTTTATTTCGAAGTGTTGTTCCCCCTCCACCATGATTGGAGGTGGTGGGGGGGGGATTTTTGGCCGTAGAGGTGACTGATGCTCTCTTTTCAGCAAGCTGCAATGAAAAACTGGGTGTATTTGCCTGAGGTTTTTGGGTAATTCTAATTCTACTGTTACTGGATTTATGATCCTTTTAATTGGAAAAGGTCCTATATATTTTGGTCCAAGTTTTTTACAGGGCTGTAGGGACTTTAGGTATTTTGTAGATAAGTACACCATTTCTCCTATAATGAATGGTGTAGGCTCAACCCTTTTTTTATCGGCTTGTGCTTTGTATGCCCGCCTAGCTTCATCTAGTGATTTTCTGACTATTGGCCAGGTGTTTTGTAGGTTTTCCATCCATTCTTTCAGTGAAGGGATCGTTGGTTCTTTTGGGGTTAACTCTGGCATAGGGTTGAAACTTTGGCCGTTGGCTATTTGAAAAGGAGTGTAGCCTGTGCTGGAGTGGACTGCATTATTGTAGGCAACTTCTGCAAAAGGAAGTAAGTCCGTCCAATCACTCTGTTGGAAATTTAAAAAACATCTCAAATATTGCTCAAGTACCGACTGGCAGCGTTCCGCTTGTCCATCTCCTTGAGGGTGGTGGCTAGATGTCAATCCCTGAGTGGTCCCTAAGAGGGATAAAAATTCCTTCCAAAATGCAGACGTAAATTGCACTCCCCTATCAGAGATGATGCGTTGGGGTGCCCCGTGCAATCTGTAAATGTGCTGGATGAAAAGTTTTGCTAAGGCCTTTGCAGTGGGAATTTTTTGGCAAGGGATAAAGTGCACCTGTTTGGAAAATAGGTCCGTGACTGTCCAGATAACAGTATTCCCATTGCTTTCAGGCAATTCCACTATAAAATCCATGGCTATTTCCCTCCAGGGGGCTGAGGGACTTGCCACTGGTTGTAACAGCCCTGGCGATTTCCCTTGCAACCTCTTTGCTGATGCACAGGTTGGGCAGCTGGCAACATAACTTTCTATGTCCTTTTTTATTGATGGCCACCAAAATTGCCGTTTAATTAAGTGTAAAGTTTTTACAAATCCAAAATGCCCTGCTGATTTTGTGTCATGGCAAAGTTGCATGAAAGTTAGTCTTTGAGTTGTTGGTATATATAACTTTTCCCCTACCCAAGGCAATCCGTCTCTCATTGTGCACACATGTTTGTTTTTCTGGAACCAATCATCTGTTTCCAAACTTTTTCTGAATTCAATCCCAGTTTGGCTGTCCAGTTGTGGTTTTATTTTGGCTTGGGTTCTTGTGGTTACTGGCGCTGCCAGTTGTGATTCTGCCATTATTGGTCTAGAGTCTGTGGTTCGTGCGCTGTTATATTGGGGCATGCGAGATAGTGCATCTGCCAGGAAGTTCTTTCTTCCTGGTAAATGTTTGAGCTTAAATTGGAATTGGTGAAAATGCTGGGACCAGCGGGCTTGTTTGGGATTGAGTTTCCTGGAAGTTTTCAGGGCTTCTAAATTTTTGTGATCAGTCCATACCTGGAAGGGGATTTTGTTGCCTTCCAGGAACTGTCGCCACGTGAGTAATGCCCAACGTATCCCATAAGCCTCCTTCTCCCATACGGGCCAGCGCTGTTCTGTTTCCGTGAGTTTCTTAGATGTATATGCACAGGGTTGCAATACTGCATCATCATTTTCTTGTAATAGCACAGCCCCCACTGCCACATCACTTGCATCTGCCTGTATTATGAAGGGCTTGTCCATATCTGGGTGCCTTAGTACTGGTTCGGCAGAAAAAAGTCTCTTTAGTCTCTCAAACGCTGCTTGGCACTCCATTGTCCATGTTAGTGGCTGGCTAGGTTTTACTGAGGATGTTCCCTTCGTTTTTAGTAAGTTGGTGAGGGGCAAGGCTATCTGTGCAAATGAGGGGATGAATTGGCGGTAAAAATTTGCAAAGCCCAGGAAACTTTGTAGTTGCTTTCTTGTGCGGGGTGGTGCCCATTCTAATACTGCTCTGACCTTCTCTGGGTCCATTTCAATGCCCTGTGGGGATATGCGATAGCCTAGGTAGTCTATCCTTTCCTGGTGGAATTCGCATTTTGAGAGTTTGGCATATAGGTGAGCGGCTCGCAGCTTCTTTAAAACCGCTCTGACAAGTTTGACGTGTTCTTCTTTTGTTTCGGTAAAGATAAGAATGTCGTCCAAGTAAACAAGGACCCCCTTAAACAGGTGCTCCCTTAGAACGTCATTGATTAATTGCATAAAGACTGCAGGGCCCCCTTGTAATCCAAATGGCAAGACTTTGAATTGATAGCACCCCATGGGGCAGTTAAATGCAGTCTTCCATTCGTCCCCTTCCTTGATTCTCACGCGATAGTAAGCTTCCCTTAAGTCTAGTTTAGAAAAAATTTTCCCTTTCGATAGGTGTGACAGCATGTCTTTCATGAGGGGCAGCGGGTATAGGTTGCTTTCACTGATTGTATTCAGGGCCCTATAATCCACGCATAAACGTAAAGAGCCATCCTTCTTCTCTCTAAAAAGGACCGGGGCAGCCACTTTAGGCTTGGCTGGCTCAATGAAACCTCTCTCCAGGTTTTTTTTTATAAATCTTTCCATTTCCTCCTTCTCCTTTGGGCTCATGGAGTATAATCTGGGCTTCGGGAGTTTTGCCCCAGGCTTGAATTCAATGGTACAGTCTGTGGGTCGGTGGGGGGGAAGCTCATTCGCCCTCTCCTCACTGAAGACTTCAGCAAGGTCCCTATATTCCTCTGGTATTTCTGTTAATCTTTTTTCCTCTCCTATGGATGCTTTTTCTATTCTTGATTCTGGTAGCCTCCCTTGGGGTTTTAAGTCCATAGGGTCCCCCTTCGGGAATTTGATTTCTGTCGTCCTCCAATTTACCCAGGGGTTCCATTTTTTCAACCATTCCATCCCTAGAATCATTGGGCATTCCATACCTGGGGTCACCACAAACGTTAAGTCCTCTTCATGGTTGCCCAGGGAGAGGTGTATTGGCAGAGTGGCTAGGGTAGCTGGCACCCCCCCTGCTATGGATCCATCTAGCTGGCCAAATGAGATTGGTTGTTCCAGTCTCCTGGATGGGATGCCCAGATTCCCCACTAGTGTTGGGCTAATGAGGCAGCGGGTGCAGCCAGAGTCTATTAAGGCTTTCACCTTCACAGCTTCGGGCATGGGGGGGATTAATATAGTCACTGTTTTGAAGATGGGTGTGATGCGTCCACTTACCAGGGGTTCGCCTTCCGAGCTGTCATCTGAGGCATCCACCGTCCCTGTGGTGTAGGCTGGAGTTCTTTCCCCTTGGTGAGCAGAGGTGGGGTTTTCTGCAATTTCCATCATTTTCATGGCTGTTTCTTTTGGCTTAGCTGAATACCCTCTGGGTTTGTTGATTGGGGATCTGTCTGGGTTGTGCTGGGGGGCCTTTGAGCGGCATTCTACAGCTCGATGCCCTTCTCTTCCGCACTTGAAACACCCCATCTGCTTCTTGGCTGTATCCGATGATTTCACCGGTTGGTGTGTCAGCTCAGGCGGGGGGCGGCTCCATTGTTTTCCTCGGCGATGCCTCTTCAATATGTCGATCTCTGCTTCCTCTGCCAAGACGTACCATTCCTCAAGTCGATGTGGGTCTCCTCGGGGCAGGCAAGCATCATATAGATCATAGTTTAGTCCGTCTTTGAAACGGCCAAGGAGGATGTCTTCTGGCCAATTCAGTTTGCTGGCAATGGCTCGGAATTCTTGTGTATACTCAGCCACTGGGCGTTTGCCCTGCCTCATCGTTGTTATTCTTTCACGGGCTTTGCGATCAGCCAGGGGGTCTTCAAATCGTCTTCTCAACGAGGACATGAAACGGTTGAAGTTACTGAGTTCTGGGGCATTGGAGTCATGCAGGTTCACCACCCAATCTGCAGCTGGTCCATCCAGGGCAGATTGCACGATCCGGATGCGGGCTTTGTCGCTGGGGATGTCCTGCCCATATTCCTCCATGTAGCTGAGGACTTGGGTTAGGAAAAACCCCAAGCGTGTTGGCTCCCCTTTGAATTTCACCTCCAACGGTGGACGTCTTGGAATGGATCGGTGCCTCCATTGTGGGTGGTAGTGTCTTCCGTCCAGATTTCCATCTGTGGTCCGGTAGGGGGTGGGAGCTCCTGGATCAGTAAATGTCCCTGGGGTTGCAGGTTCCACGTCCCCCTCGGTGTCTCTCCCTTTGTGGCTCCAGGAACTGGGGCGGGCGTAGGGCTCAGGAATCTCCTCTCCTAGGGAGCTGAGAGTTCTCTTCATCAGGTCAATAGCTCTCTCTAGGATCCAGTCTGAGTACGGCATACAGCTTCCTCCCTCTTCACTTGCGTGCAGGGATTTCTCCATCTCCTGCTTCCATTCTGGTTGCTTGGTCCCCCGTCTCAGGGTCACTTTTCTTGATTCCTTTCCCCACTCGCTTTTCTTTCCAACGCCCATCGACCAGCGAGGCTTGTGGTCCTGTGTCTCCACCACTTCTTCTTCTGAGAAATCTGGCCTCTCGGATCCCAACATCTGGCAAGGTTCCAACTGGGTCAGCGGCTCTCTTTCCAGGGAGTTTTCTCCCTCTCTTGCTTCGTTGTCTGACATGGTAAATTTTTGCAAAATCCCCCGGCAAGGGTCTACCTTCCAGGTGGATTAATTTTGCAAGTCCTGTCTAATGTAAGGACCCACCCCACTTTGCATCTTAAGAAGACAGAACTCTTGGAATAGCTCTTCCAACAGGAATCCTTTATTAAGAGAAAATGGTTGCAGGCATGCTAGACAGGACTTGGGGTTCAAGCTCTCCCATTCAAGGTTTTAAGGGGTTCCCCAGTAGTCCCACCCAATCAACCCCCCTTCCAGTGATAGTTTCAAGTATCACAATTCCATCCCCTTTCTTCTTCCGTCTGGATGGAGACTTCAGATAACTACATGAAAGGCAATTACTCTTCTTTGATATGTTAACGCTTAGAGGCCACAATAAACACACATTCAGTCCTTTGAAGTGTGCTGAAGGAAGTGAGGGCCATAAAGCCCCTTTGCTCTCCCCCTTTTCTCCCTCTTATGGCAGAATCCAGAGAAGGCAGAATTGGGAGTTTCTATGTTTGATAATTAAAGATGAAATATAATTGGATTCTGACAGGTAAATACAGTAGTTAATCCAGATTGAGAGAGTTTTCTTAACCACAGTTTGTTGAATTAATCTTGATTACATGATGTGGGCAGGGACAGCCAGGAACAATGGCATGGAAAAAATAGATTTAAGTTGTTACTTAACCAAGATGATAACCAATAACCAATCTTCTATAAGACACAGCTAGCTATGGTACCATTCTAGACTACAGAATGTAATAAACAATTCTGGTTTTCCCTGATACATTAAGCCAAAAAAACCTCACAAAAAAAAACAAACAATTTTTTTGGCTTACTGGTTACTTGATTATTTTTTAAAAGCACATTCATTTTCAAAATGCAACACTTACAATTTTCCATGCCTACAAGCAACAATTTCCTTTCAAAGTCAATCAATGTAAATTAATTTACACACACATATTTATGACTACGTACATTTGGTATCATTCATAGATGAAAGGATAATGGATGGATGCATAGATAGATAGATCAACAGAATTTATAACTGAGGAATACAGTAACCACAAACAAGAACATGTTGCTTTCAAATATTAATATTTATATTTTGATGATTTATATTTTTCCAATTTGGTTCCTACTATATATTGGACTTCAGTATTAGAAATAGATAACTGATGATGCATAACTAAACATGGTCACTTTTCAAATCTTCAAATTATTATTTCAAAATACACAGAAAGAGATAGATACATTCTCACATGTGCACTCACACACACATACACAAATTCTATAATCTCGCAATTGATGGAACTGTTGGGCTGTCTGAGCATTATGGGAATTAAATTCCAATACATCTAGAAGGCACTGAATACATTTTCCAGAGATTGCAAACATACAATACTATTCTCGCTCCCTCCCCCTCTTTCTGTGTGTGTATTTGTGTGTGTATACTTTCAAGTCAATTTTTGACTCCTGATGATTGCCTGGATTAGTCATCTACATATCAGAAGTGATTTGCCATTGCCTGCCTCCTAGGCTAAGAAAGTGACTAGCCCAAAGTCACTTAGATGGCTTCAGGCCTAAGACAGAAGATTCCATCTGCTAGTTTCTACGTCACATTGGCTGTCTTATGCAATGCTAGTGGAGGCTGGACACATTCACGTGGAGGCTGGACACATTCATAAACACTTCTCTTAACCTAATGTAGGGACCAGGCAAGTCACTGCAGAAACATTTATTCTTGAATTCATTAGAGGTTGCCATTTGGCCACAGGGTAATAATACCAGAGAGAGAGAATGAAAAGAGCAACTGACATTCAGAAGGTTCTCTTGCCAGCCCTTGAATTCTGTGATAAGTTTTTACATTATCATTAATTACAAACATGCAGAAGATTGCAAGGACAAGTTGATTCATTGGCAAATTGACAAACATATGGCCCATTTTGCAAACTGTTCAGTTTGGATTAGCAAGGGAGAAGGACATTTTTGGGGAGTCAGTTCCACCAAGATAAAGAGAGCCTCAAGCAACCATAATTGGATGTTTTTCCTGACAAGCATTGTTCATCCTGAAATAAGAGTCATAAACTAGAATCTGTATGTAGACTTTTGACAAACAGAATGATGAAGCAGATGAACACACCAAGGTGTCAGACAATTTGCTTCTTGATGGAAGATTGTTATGGTTTATACATTATTTATACACAATTGGAAACTGGTTTCCAAAATCTGTTTCATGCTATTCTTGGCAGTCCACCCTGCTTTTAGTCTTTAGTTGTCAGCTTGGCATTTGAAATTAATATTAACTTGAAATAGGGTATAAAACAAGGGATGATATGAAGCATTTCTTGTACTTTCCCCGCTCATCTATAAAATGCATGCTTTCATTACGATGCTCTCATGCCCCTTTGCAGAACATTTTAAAACCAAGTTCAAGTGCTGGAGCAAGAGGGAAGATACAATTAATATTCAGATATTTTTCAGCAAATGGTTATTGGTTATCAAGGATCCCTCTGGCCATTCTAAATTGTTTCAACTTTTAAAAAAATATTTTATTAATTTTTTATAATAACATTCTTTAGTGCTTAGTAAACAGCGTGTTGTCTGGGTTCATATGCTTAAAAACAATAATACTTAATTTCTATAGTTCCATAATCAATATATTAATTAATGATATTTCTTTAATCTTCTCTACATCCAATAGTATTCTTCTTTTGTCAAGATTAAGCAAATATTATTCTTAAAATTCAATACATATAAAGTTAAATATAAATCCCTTTCTTGTGTTTATACAAAGAAAAATAACATCAGCATATAGCATCTTTTTTTTATAAGTTTATATTTCAATTGTGTTTATAAAAGTCATCTTGCTAGGTCATTATATGTCCTGTTTTCAAGATTTTTATTTAAGCTTAATTTCCCCTCTGTATTCAAACCATTCTTATCAATCATAATTTTCTCAAAGTTAATCACCTTTAAATATCCAAACTTTTCATTCATGTGCACCATCCCAATATTTTTACATTTTATATATTATAGAAATTGCTATATTACTTATATATCTAATCTCCCTTACAGTGAGACCCCTTTATATCCACAATCTATTTATTCTTTTAACCATATTCAAACAGGTGTTTGATCAATATAGTACTCCATCTGGAAAGTCGCTTCAAATCTCTCAGATCTGATTCTAGCCTTTTTCTTTTGCCAGGCAGCTTTCCAACTAAGTGTATTTGACTTACCCAGGGGTTTTTCCTGTATTTTTGTAAATGTTGTTGGGAATAGAAAAAACAAGTTAGATAAGACATGCATTTTTTGTCTCCCAAACTTTAATGATTGTCCTAGCTGCTCTATAGTCCATTTTATTAAGTTTTCTTTCCAATCTTCAAGTTGATTTGGAAGTCCTGAAAAATAGGATATCATTTCCATTTCCATTGTTGTGGCAAAACCTTGCAAGTTTTCTTTTGTTTATATTAATTTGTAATTCTCTTCCTCTATAGCTTTCCTCCTTGGGTCACTATCCTCTGATTTGTATTTTATTATCTGGTTTGTTTGTTCATTCTTTATCATCATTTTCTGAGAACTTTTTTACTTGTAAGTTTAAGTTGAAAATGTGCTCATTTATGCCATCAAAGTTGTTTTTAATCTGATCATGATTTGAAATCATTGTCATCTGAATCTGTCACAGCATTGCATACATTTCCTCCTGGAAAGTATTTGCCTTGTCTTGAAGTATTGCTCCTGCAGATCTCTGATGTTCCAGGCTAGGGCCTTTAGAAGGGGATATTAGATGTAGTTTCCTGCCATCTTTTAGATAGGTATGCAACATCAATTTTATCTTCCCCTTCCAGGTGTTCTTTCACTGGTACCATAGTCTCTGTGTTTAGCCTTTTAAACAACCAGTCTTAAAGTTCAAACAACAAAATCTTATATAGTTCTTATCTTTATATATAGTTTTTTATAATCCAATGTATTTGCAATTATCAAAGCACCACTGAAGGCAGTATTTTATAACAGTTCTTTTGTTCAGGGATCTTACAATTTATCTACCAGCCAAAGTTGCAGTCCAGAGTGTTTGATTATCCAGTAAAGTTCCCCCTTAGAAGATTAGCCAACAGTCAAAGTTTTTCTTTTTCTGCAGACAATTCTTGAGCTTAAAGATCACAGCTCACTGAATATTTATAATCCCAGAAAGTCAGCAGTTTTTAAAACAAATATAGTTCTCAGTCTGTAGTAGATGGCCTAGTATGTTTTCTTTCCTTGTTCCCGACTGTTTTCTATTTGGCTGAAGATTATTCTTTGTTTCTGGGCATCTTGCCAATTTCTGAGTCAGTGTTGCTGTTGTTCTATACTCTAATCCTCCACTAGATGTCAGTAGTTATTCATTTCCAACTTTTCAAAGAATTATTTTTTCATAATTTCATCAAAACTCTTTCAGATGTAAAATCGTAATGGTTTTCTTAATTTTTAGATTTATCCAGATTGTAATATTGTTAATTTCATTTCAGTATATTTCTTTCCCCCATAAAAATTAAATCACTACTTCCATCTATGGAAGGGTGGAAGTATAGTCCACTTCCTTCTCACTTTCAGAGGATTTCTTGCTTTGGGGATCTTTTCCAGGGAATCAATTGCAAATAGAAGGGAGAAGAGCGATATTTTTACCCAGTTTCAAGCACGCTGTTCACTGTTGTTCTGGTTTATGCTTTTGGACTTGGGCTGCTGGTAGCTTGGGCTAGACACTGATGTGCAGCTAGCCTTTCTCCTGTCGGATTGGAGGGCTTCCCCCAGATCAAATGGATCAACTGCCATCATTCCATGATCATCATGGTGCCCTCCTTCTTCGTCACCTCTCCAGGGCCACTTTTGACCCATTAAGGTCTCCTGGCAGGGCGAAACCAGCCATGGGGTGTGGAGCTCTGCAATCCCTTGGCCGCATCACTACGAGGCAGAACTGGAAGTGTAAATTGTTTCAATTTTTTTAGATTCAACTCTGCATATTGGTATAAACTCTCAGCTTGATGTTATGCATTTTTCCACAAGCAAAATATGAATTGGTAGGATAAGTGTACTAAAAAGTACATGCTAAGCAAGTAGAGTCATGGATTGCACTTCTCTCCTGGCAAACTGATGCAGAGATTTTGAAAATCTTATCACACATAGTCTTCACATGAATATACAGTTCCTCGAAACAAACCTTCTTCATGCTTTCCTCTTGCTTTTTAATAACTCTGATGTATTAACCAGCTCCTTCTGGCCAGATGGACTCCTGATGCCTCTTATTGACTACAGACCCAGTGGTGAACAGCAGAAAATGGCAATCTTTGACTACAGTTTCTTTTGGTCTTTCTTCCCAGCTCTAGCCTAAGCCGGGCTATTGCTCATGATTGATCCCTGATAATCCTCAAAAGAAATAGGACATTTCTTCAGGTAGTGGAGCAAAAAAGCATTTGAATTTAACTGCAAAATCCATCAATCCATTAGTATTCTTTCTGAGTGAAATCCTGACAACTTACAGAAACCAAGATGAGCCCAAGAGTAATTGATCTACAAAATAAAATCAGAAAATGAACAATTCTCTTTTAGGCTATGAATGTATGAGCCGAGGTGGCGCAGCAGTTAGAGTGCAGTACTGCAGGCCACTTTAGCTGACTGTGTTCAGCAGGTCAGCGGTTCAAATCTCACCGACTCAAGGTTGACTCAGCCTTCCATCCTTCCAGGATAGGTAAAATGAGGACCCAGATTGTTGGGGGCAATGTAAATATATATAGACATTGCTTACTGGTGTACACCGCTTAGAGAGTGCTTGCACTTAAAGCGGTATATAAGTCTCATAAATAAATAAATAAATAAATAAATAAATAAATAAATAAATAAATAAATGTAAAAGTCCAAAGCTCAGTGAACTTGTTTCCAAAGAAAAAAATTAGAACACACATATAAGGCAATGCAGGCAATCCTGTCTATGGTCTGACTTGGTATAAAGCAACTTCCTAAGTTAGGATTAAGATAAAGTTGGACTCTTAGATACAAGTTTTGGCCTGCAAGCAAAAGTTAACTCTACAATTGTTATACATACATATATACAGTCATCCATGAACACACAAACATGGTCAGAATTCTCCTCTTACTTTTTTCTCTACAAGAAATCTTCTGGAAGAAAGAAAATTTTCCAAAGGCCACTTGAGAAAACAGAGGAATAACTGCAAGAGTCCTAGAAATCTGAAAGAAAAAATGGTACCAACAGAATGCATGTTAGCATCAGTTTAGGGTCCATTCAACCGTAACAGCATCACTGTGTACTATTAGAGTTTAGTGAGTACTATATGAGGCTAATATTTTCTGCCAGCAGGGAACAAGAATTTGGGACTAAGTAAGCACCCTCCATTCCTTCCCCCCCCCTAGTTATATTGTTATGTACATTCAACATTACGTTTAGCCTCACAACGCTTGTAAAAACTAGGACATTTAAATGATAGTACTCATTTGCTGCACTCAGTTTAACACTAATAATCAGAAATCGTTGGTGTTTTTACATGGGACATAAACTTTGTTCCCCTTCTCCCACCTCAACAATAATTTTATACCAAATTATCTTGGCTTAATTTTTGTGACCAAGCACCTGTATAGAAAACTCTTTCCCCAAGCAGTTGATAATATTGTATGTAAATATTGTAATGTAAACAATAAGAAACTGATGGAGCTTGTGAAATTCTAAGGGATTTGTAAGATGTTCAAGATTTCTTTATCCATCAATGTACTCCTCAATTCATGGAATTAATATTTAAGTATGGCTAGAGAGACAGATCCTTTTCAATTACCTCTATTCCAGGCTTGTAGAACTGGAAGGTGACTTGAGCTAAAATCTATTTTTCAACTACTTCATTGTATTGTTATAGAATAAAGGGACAATGATCACCCCAAGCTCATTGGAATAAGATTACGAAATGCATAAAATAATATTTGATAAAACCATAAAGTTAAAAAAACATACACACACAAAATAAATCATTAGTATCTCTAGAGTAAATATATATACTGTGGTAAAAAAAAATGAGTATGATGCAGTTGACTTTGATTTACCAAACACTGGTAGGATGTATGTGACTTTTGAATGCTATTTTCTGGAAGCCTGAAATAGAGAACAGGAAATGTTGTAATGTTAGTCATTTTTAATTATTATAAACACTGTCTTATTTCATGTTAAGTGCACCTTTTCTTATATCAGTAATATTATTAGTCTGTCTTACTCTCTAGCAGTAATTAGATTTTATTGTGATAAACTATTCAGCTTTCAATCTCATAACTTATTCACTTGGGAATTGAGTTACTGTCTCATGAAATGGAGGACTGGTTTATCTAATTACTTAATTAAATGTTCTAACTTGGTCATTGCTGAAATGCATTTAGATTCACTAGTGACATTTGGAAATGTGTGACTATTTTCTGTAAGCTCTTGTTCTTAATAATCTCTCCCTCTATCCTGTTTTTAATTGTACTATGCTTTTAAGTTTCAAAGGCTGTGTTCATAGACAAAGTGCAAATAACTAAGCAAACTGTTTTCATTCATTTACTTTATGTATTGCATACATTTGTTTCCTTTGACTAGCCAATCTATTGGGGGCAAACCTAAAAAAAACTCAGAGAAAGGAACAGAAATTCTAGGATCTTCTAAAATCAAAGATATGCTCATTGTATCAAAGAGATTCTTGAAAATAATAATTACCAAGCTCATATTATAAATTAAAATTAGACCCACAGCTGCAGAGAATAAAGCTTATTTAAATGTTTAGGTATTAAAGCAATCACATTTGCACCTTCGTGTTGTCTACAATCTTTTCATATAATCCCTGTATCTCTCGGTTAGCTTAATTTTCTTCAGATTTCTGAGAAACATGCTTTTGTGAAAATTTAAGTCAGTTTTCTAATTCTCACCCACCAATGCAACTAAGCCAGTTAGTACGCTTTTCAGTTACTGCATATTCTGCATCTATTGCCTCATTTTTTCCTGCTTCCTACATTTATTTTCTTCATGTCAAACTTTAATTTATAAATTCTTTGGGCATTAGAATTTTGTACATCCCATCCATAATTATATGACACATATAATATCTGAGAAGAGACATATACTTGTATTTGATACAAATATTTGTTAAACAGTAATATATAGAAATTAGAACATATAATTTAACCCACTTATTTTCTGAAATGTTTGGGAGTTTTTTCCTCTCATTTTTGATTACCAAGGCCCCGAATGAAAGCAGTTATGTTCCCTCTGGCATGTAAACACACTTATAGGTTCTTTGGGGGGGGGTCCTTTTTGCTCTTTAATAAACACATAAGAACAAGTAACCCATTTTTTTCTTAAGAAAAAAAGTATTTTTAAAGATCATGGAAAAATATCCTGAATGCTGACAATACTAGTTATCTCTAGAGACACAGAGAGCTATCAGCACTCTGCCCCATTAGATCTGGCAGAAAAGGTATCCTATGGGTACTGTTGGCTAAAAATCTACACTTGGTGGATCCCAGGAAATGTGCTTTCTCTGCTTTATGGAACATCTTCCCCTCCCCCCCAGTTAAATTGCCCCATCCATCTGGATATTCCAAAAATAAAAAAGAAAAAGAAGAAAAGAAAGTTGGTTTGATTTAATAGTTAAAGCATCAGGCTAGAAAGTAGGCATGAAAGCCAGCTGGGCTACTTTGAGCCACTCACTCTCTCTCAAACCAATTCACCTCACAGGGTTGTTCTTGGGGGGAAAATAGGAGGAGTATGGAATATTAGGTATGTTCTCTGCCTTGATCATTTATAAAAATAATAAAGGTAGGATAAAAATAAAGTTAATAAAGTTAAAAGAGATCTGGTTACAATTGAATTGGAGACTAGATAGCTAGATAGCTCCAGTGATTGGATTCAAATATGTGAACAACCGGTTCTCTGTGTGGATGCTGCTTCTGGAAGTCCATTCTGGGCCTGGGCAACAAAAAATTAGCTACCGGTTCTGCCGAACTGGTGTGAACTGGCTGCTCCATTTATAAAGGGGACATTTTTTATTTACCTATGGTTTGTATTTTTGGTTTTTATGATATTTTTTATGATATTTATTTTTATATTTGTACTAGCTGTTTTTATATTTTCTGTTTTATCTATTGTGTGTGCTGCTCTGAATTATTTTTCATCAGATGAGCTCTTATATAATTTGATCAATCAATCAATTTACTTAATGCTTTCTCAAAAGATAATTTTTTAAAACAGGGAAGTTCCCCAAACCCTCATTCCTCCAATATTGTTAATACAGCAAAATAGGCAATGGTGAAAATAATGCATTTTCCCTCCAAACTGCTTCTTTTGGAGGTTGGAGAATGGAAACCTGGAGTGTCCTCTGAAGAAAGTCTGATTGCAACTACACAATTAATACCCTGCTATTTATATATATAAATGTTGAACGTGGAAACCACATTTAAAAGGGGCAGGGTTTTAGTAATTGGCTACTATTTCTCTCTTTTTCTTTCTCTCTTTTGAACTTCCTTCAATAATTGGATTTATCATCAATTTGGTGTTAACTTAAATTTTGCAATTTGGTTCCAGGAGTTTGAATACCGAACCATATTACATATAGTTTTAAAGATAAAAATATGATTTTAAAGTTTAAATCTAAACATACAGGCAATTTAACCTGCCAATTTCAGTGCTGCTATATATTAGTTCTTCTTCTATCACCATCTATTTATTTTATATTATAAATAGTTGAAAATGCTAAAACAGTAAGATATAAATGAAATGGGTATAATCTAATATTGATTATTCTTATTGTTGTCTAACAAGGAAGAATTAATGGTCAGGATGTTCTAGGAGCTGATAACCAACATACTTTATGATTTTTTATTGCTGCTTTGTTTCAGAGAAGGAAGGAAAGAAGGAAGGACATAGTTTTTAAAAATGTCAAATGGTGGAGCTATCACACAGCTTTCGAATATTTAAAACCCTGCAGGAAAAGCTGCATTGAAAAGGAGCTGTGAAAATGAATTCAGTCCTTAGGAAATTGTACAGAAAATAAGTATGTAACACGGAGAAACACTTTTTTATTATTCTGATTGCTTTGTTTCACAAAGGTTAAATAGTACATTCTTTTCTTTTTCCTTTCAACTCTGCTTTAAAAAATTTCATAGCATTATTACTCTGAAGCCAGTTGTACGTGGTACAAGAATATTAGGTTTTCCATATTATTACCAATGTCATATGTGACATCTTTTATTAATAAAAATCTTTAGAGAACACAAAGAAAATGTATTAGAAATGTATGGAATTGTACTGTTAGAACAGGGGTTCCCAACTGGGGATGCGAGACGATATTCCAGGGGGTGGAAAAACTTGGGTTTAGAAGTTTCAAAATTATGGTGTATATGCATAATTCATTATTTTGAACTTTTGTAAGGGGTGCGAGAATATATCAGAAACGTTCTAGGAGTGTGAAGTATAGAAAAGGTTGGGAGCCGCTGTGTTAAAATCTAAATGGCTTCATGAAATCTTCTAGGCAAACCACATACTAATCTTGGCCCTGCCTGACCCCAGGAAATCCAGGTCACAAAACAAAGAATCACTTGAGCCTTTCAGCCAAGTCTGTTTACTTTGAATGAAACTGATAGGAAGTTGGCAGACATCTCAATCAAAAGGGTTAGAAATCCCCTCAGGACATGGAAATCCCTTACACCCACAAAGAGGATAAAAATGTCCAAAAGTTACAAGGTAAATAACAGATACTACATCTATTAATAAACAAAATTAGCCGAGGTGGCGCAGCAGTTAGAGTGCAATACTGCAGGCCACTTTAGCTGACTGTGTTCAGCAGGCCAGCGGTTCAAATCTCACCGGCTCAAGGTTGACTCAGCTTTCCATCCTTCCGAGGTAGGTAAAATGAGGACCCAGATTGTTGGGGGCAATGTAAACATATATATACATTGCTTACTGGTGTACACCGCTTAGAGAGTGCTTGCACTTAAAGCGGTATATAAGTCTCATAAATAAATAAATAAAATGTTCCCTTCCTCTCTGTGACTGACATCTGGAATTACAATGTTAATTAAGCAGGAAGCCAGTTGATATGGTAACAAGTGGAAAAATCTGACAATGTCAGTAGGGTGCTTAACCTTCGAGCACCCTTTTTTGGATATCTAGCTAATTGCAGGTTACAATAATTCCTTGGGGAGGGGGATGGATTCTGCTCCTGGGAGGAGCAAGGGGAAGGTTTTTTTAAAAAGGTAACTACCTCAGACCTGTAGTTGGAAACCAAGTTTACTCTGTAACCTACCTTTCGATTGCTGTACTGCATGTTATGTTGTCAAAATAAACTCTGCCTCTTCTCCAACAAACTTTCCCTATGTGTTCCCTAGATTCAAACTCAAAACTTTCTTCTAACATATGTGTGAATATTTCCTTATATTGTATAGTATGTTTATGTAACATGTTAGGTAAAATACAAAATTAGGAACCAATGCTCCATATCATAATGTAAAATTTTGCATAATGCTTTGCAGGGCAAACATAATCACTGTTCCCTAGAAAAAAATAGTTTTCAACTCAAATAACTTATCAAAAGCATTGGAATGGAATGCTACGTTTTTATTCAGTGAGTAGAAGTGTATGAGTACAAGCAGTGTGCAATCAATGGGTGGACAAAATAAATAAAAGAAAATCAGAAGAAGAGAAAATAATATGGTCCCACATACTGCTGTCCTTAACCTCTTTAGCCCAAGAATGTTTATTATATATAAAAAGTTATATTTAAAAAGTTTTTGACCTCATATATAAAATTTGGCACATTCATTGATTCAATATTTTGCGATCCAACATGAGAATTTACATGCTTAAGATCAAACTATTTTTTGCTAACCTGACATTCTCTAAAATTGTTAACTTTAATTCCCATCATTCATGCCACTGACCATTCTGGCATAAGCTAATGAAAGTTGCATGCCATAGTTTCTTTAAGATCAGTTTTCTATTCTTGTTAGCCCAAAGCTCATGTGTAATTCTCGGTTGATAAGGACATTCAGATCCCTTTCATATGTACTCATGTGTCTCCCATCCTATATTTGTGATTTATTTTTTCCCCATTTAATACTTTACATTTATTCTCCTTATAGCTCCTCTTATTAATTTCAACCCTTTGCTCAAGCCTGTCTTTGTGCTTTCAAATTTTCTCTCATTTTTTTTGAAATATCCTAATCATTGAGCATATCTCCCTCCACACATGACTGACCTTTTTATAGAAACTTGTTGATGTGAGGAATTAGTACAATGGTTTAATGATTTGCGCAAGCTCTTTTATTTTTCTGATTTGCTAAAAATATATCCGTCAATCTTCACTAGCCGACATATTTCATTCCACTAACACTGAGCTGTTAGCCTCTTAATTGCCTCTTACCTCAGGGCTAAACAAGTTAATTCACTGTAGGGCCAAAAACATTGTGGTAGATTGTGATCTAATATAAAGAGAAGAATTCAGTGTCTCCTTGTTAATGTCAGCTGAATATTTGGCTGGTAATGCCTAACTGAAGGCAAATAGTTAGCATCCCACTCAAGTAGTTTTGTTTAGTTGGTTGAGTTAAATATAAGCATGGGGGTGAGGATATTGTTTCTCCTGCAAAATATCATACATAATTTTACATGATTATATAGTGGATTGGGCTCTGATAGCAAACAAATTCATTTCTACTTCACTGCAGGCAAGACCACCAGCCATCTGTTTGGCTTATATCAGCAATGCAAAGATTTTCCAAACAGAATGCTGCTGACTCCCTCTCCAGAGGCCTATTCTTCTGCTGCAAACTGAGGGCAGAGGCAATCACCGTATCATAGAATTTCCACAACACCAGCTGAGATAGTTCATCCCAGTGGCCACTCTCTGGAGGCAGGCAAGAAGGCTGCCATGCTGTTTTATAGTATGTTCAGCTGCTATCAGGATTTATAGAGTAATTGAGGGGAAGGTGATAGTATAACTCCAGGGATTGGTTACAGGGGAGAAGCCTTTCATCTTCAGGTCATCTAACAGCTGTTGGGTGGCTTGTGCAGGATGACATGAGTGATGGTCAAGGCCCAGTGACTGAAAGACAGCACACAACCAGATATGAGGCACACAATGCGTACAATAATAAACACTAATTGGCAATTTGACCAGACACCAACAGAAAAGGATGCTGAACTCCAGGAGGAAAAAGAAAAGAAAAAACCCCTGGAAAATAGACGTTGGATAGTCAGATGATAAAACTGAAGCTGACAAAACAAAATGTTTAGACAAATTTGCTATTATAATTATTACTATTACTATTGTTTTAAGCATCTGGAGGAAACAAAACTCCACTATAGGAGTTCAAAAAGTGCACAACAACAACAACCCAAATCTACAGTATGAATTGAGTACAAGACCCAATTATTGCTTCAAGGTCAAAACAGAAACTCATCCTCCTCTCCCTAAAAAATAAATAACCCTTGAAGTGACTATAGAGAAAATGGAATATATAGGTAATCCTCGACCTATGATCACAACTGAGCCCAAAATTTGCTAAGCGAGACATTTGTTAAGTGAGTTTTGTCCCATTTTTCTTGCCACATTTGCTAAATAAATCACTGTAGTTGTTAAGTTAGTAACAGGCTGTTAAGTGAATCAGGCTTCCTCATTGACTTGACTTGCCAGGTTGCAAAAGGGGATCACATGACCCCAGGATACTGCAACTGTTATAAATATGAGCCAGTTGTCAAGCATCCAATGTAAATCATATAACCATGGGGATGCTACAATGGTCATAAGTGTGAAAAATGATCATCAGCCACTTTTTTCAATGCCATCGTAACTTCGAATGGTCCCTAAATGAACTGTTTTAAGTCAAGGAGTGCCTGTATTGCATTTTCATTATAAGAAGGTAAAATTTTCTTAATTGAAGATATTCCATAGTAGCCAGTTTTAGCCAACTATTTAAGGGCCACAGTTGAACAACACAACTGCCAGACCATCCCATACCTGCGAGCCCTGATGTTGATAACCTCACCTTGCATTAATAGCCAATGGACTTAGGCAAAAGCTGGACTGACAGTCAGATGATGAGCCCTATTATCACCTTTGGATGACAGCAGTTCTTCAACTTTTAACAACTTATAAAAAGGCTTTTCAAGAGCTGGGAACAGAGATGTTCTCTATGCAAAGCATATATATTATTAGTAAGCCATTATGGTGCCTCTTCTTTGAAAAAGAAAATTAAATGTTTCATTTAATGAAGTGTATATACTATGCATGCTATTTCTTTTCAAATAAGCAAATTGTTAAAGGAAGAGAAGGAAAGGGAGAAAAGAAAGTCCAATTAAAATAAATTTATGCCAACACAATTCTATATCTTCTCATAAATTTTCATCCAGACTTGCACTCCATCCATACATGATTCAGATACTGCCGTATATATTTCAAACTTCTTCCCTGTTTTGAGAATTCCCATCAATTCTATTCAACCATGAATTTCTTAATGTTCCCCTTCCTCTCTATCCATTCATTGTTCCTTCCTGTATTTGTCTTTTGATCCCATCTTTATTCACTCTCTTGAGTGAACAATACTTGCGTTGTATTGGTAAGTAATTTTTATATTTAATTCTAACTGTAAATATTAAATTAACTTTAATATTTAATCATCTCTTCTTGACCTCCACACTCACTCCTGAAGTAATACATTCCCATTGTATTCAACTTAATTTTTTGTTTTCCCAATAGATCCTAACCTCTGCATAACAAACATTCATTATACAGAACAGTTTTTGTTTCACCAAATGTACATTCCTTACAATAGACCAAGTACTATTCACTATCTACCTGCACAACTTAATTGATCTATATCCATTTTTCCACCTTTTGGAAAACATTCCACCAAATTTATCTATCAAATTCAACCACAACACAGTACTTGCTTTAATTGTTTGCCTTTTATGTTAATTTGCAATCATTCAATCCATTCTTTTTCCTACTAAACACAATTGCCTTGGTTTTTGATACATTAATCTTTAGATCCATATTCTTTGTGGGAACATAAAATTTCTCTAATGTTCGTTGCAACTGATTTCAATTCTCAGCTAGCAACATGGCATCACGTATGTCCCTGGCTAACATTACACACACATATAATTTCTTATATATCTCTGATTTGTTCCAATGTTCCACTGAAATATTATTGAGGGAAGCAACTATTTTCCTGTGAATATTACATGGAAACCAGTAACTGTAGCCACCCATTTGACAATGCATTCAGTCTATATTCTTCATCTCATCTTTAATCTTTTGCAACATCTAATAAAGAGTTTTGGCAAATCCAATGTGTGCTAGTCAGTGCCAAGGACATATGGTCCCCTACTAGACCACATTGACTACTGTAATGATGCCTTCACTTGCCAGTGCAAAAATTTGCCTTTTTGCATTGCATTTGTAATGATTTAGAACAGCAGCTCCCAACTTTTTGGGCACCAGGGACCAGTTCCATGGAGAAAGGTTTTTCTACAGATCAGAGGAGGCGTGGTTTTGCATGCTGCCTGCATCCTGTGGATGGGGCTTCATTTGTTTGCGCGGCCCAGTTGTTGGCATGATGTAGCCTGGTGGCGGTCTACAGACGAAGGGTTGGGGACCTCTGACTTAGAAAGCGGGGAGGCTTTGGCACTCTAAGTTCAATGCTTTAACTAGTGCCTATTTGACCTTAATCTAAAGCTAGTTTTGTCTGGTGCTACTATTTGTGCCATTTTGTTTGGTTCTAATAAATAGTATTTTATCCAAATACTATCTTAAATAGTTTAATCTGCCCATTACCATGCCATTTGCCCTACAGAAAAAAGACATTTTAATCCATTTTAGTGATTAGGTATATGAAATCACACATGGTTTGAATTATTAAGAACACCACAGTGTTTCCATTCTGAGGAAACAAAATACAAATCTTAATCCAATGATACCATAAAATATATTTTTGCTTAACCCAGTTACAGGGGAAATGCAATGTCGTACCCAGGGATCCTGGAATAATGAAAAAGGAGTAATTATGGACCTCTGTTTGAGCAAGGGGGCATTTGTACATTCCTGAATGCTATGGAACTTCTGGCAGCCTTCCCACATTGATGTATTTTATTGGCTTATTGCTGCTCTGGAGGAAGCAGCTTAGAGATAACATACAAGAGCTATATTTTCCTGAAAGAGCGCAATGAGGAATGTGCTGCAAAGATATATGCAACCACATTTTTCTATATTACTTCATCAATGCATATAGGTCACAATGCATCTTTTCCTCAGTAACCTGGATTTAAAAGATGCATCAAAGAATCATGTATTATAGAAAAAATGGAAAATTATTCAAGTATCTGCTGTATGAAACTGTACATTAGCTGATCAAAAGACCGAATGGACATATATGGAAGACTACTGCTCAGTCATGTCTGTTTCTTCTAAATGACTGGCTGTTGTTTCCTTTTTCAGTAGCCTTATCCAACTTATCCTTCAATACTTCTTACTGGAATTTAATTTCAAGGCCTTGTAAAAGATAGCTGTTAAAAACATCAGAATTTTATGAATGCTTCCAAATAACTTTCATCTTTTTCCATAGACAACTTTAAGAGGTCTTCATTCTTCTCCTAAAGAAGATCCTTTCAAGGTTTGTTGTCAATATACCTCTTTAAAAAATATCATGGCATTACTTTTCTGATTTGTACACATTTAGTGGTCTGCAAAGGTTAAGGAATACAGTTTTATTCACATATATTTCTTTTTTATTTCGTTCTTTGACAAAGTGATTAAATTAGTAGACCAGTGAACCATGCTGTGGACATAATATATTTAGACTTCAGCAAGGCATTTAACAAAGTCAAAAATAACAAAAAAAGCTTCTTTCAACATGTAAAAAACAAGAAAAAAGTGAAGGAAATGATCGGTCCATTAGTGGGTGAAAGTGGCAAGAAGGTGACAAGCAACAGAGAGAAAGTAGAACTATTTAATTTGTTTTTTGCATCTGTCTTTACACAAAGGGAAAAAACAGATCAACCTATCGAAAATAGTGCCATAAAAAACAGAATAGAAACACAAGTTAAGATAGGCAAGAAAATGGTAAGTGAGCACCTGTCCAGCCTAGACGAGTTCAAATCACCAGAACCAGATGGATTACACCCCAAGGTTCTCAAGGAACTGGCAGATGTGATCGCAGAACCACTGAAATATATTTTTCAAAGATCCTGGCGCACAGGAGAACTACCAGAGGACTGGAAAAGAGCTGATGTAATTCCCATCTACAAAAAAGGAAAAAAAATGGACCCAGGAAATTACAGACCTGTCAGCCTAACCTCAATACCAGGGAAGATTCTGGAAAAGATAATCAAACAATGAATCAACAAACACCTAGAGGCAAACAAAGTCATTACTAAAAGCCAACATGGGTTTGTCAAAAATCATGCCAGACAAATCTTATTGCATTCTTTGACCAAGTGACAAAATTAGTGGATCAGAGGAATGCTGTGGACATAATTTACTTGGACTTCAGTAAGGCATTTGATAAAGTAGATCACAACCTACTACATGACAAGATAGAAAAATGTGGGATAGAAACCACCAGATGGATCCGTAGCTGGCTGACCGGCTGTACTCAGCATGTGGTCCTCAATGGAACCGCATCTACATGGAGGGAAGTGTGTAATGGGATGCCCAAGGGCTCTGTTTGGGCCCAGTGCTCTTCAATATCTATATCAACGATTTGGATGAAGGGATAGATGGGGAACTCATCAAATTTGCAGATGACACCAAGCTGGCAGGAATAGCCAACACTCCAGAAGACAGGTTTAAGATACAGAAGGATCTGGACAGACTTGAACACTGGGTGCTATCTAACAAAATGAAATTCAGTTGTGAAAAAAGCAAGGTTCTACATTTAGGCAAGAAAAACCAAATGTACAGGTATAGTATAGGGGGTACCTTGCTCAATAGTAGTAACTGTGAGAGGGACTCTCGGAGTCCTAGTGGACAATCACCTTAAATATGAGCCAGCAGTGTGCTGCAGCTGTCAAAAAAGCCAACACAGTGCTAGGCTGCATTAATAGAGGGATAGAATCAAGATCACGTGAAGTATTAATACCACTCTTACAATGCCTTGGTAAGGCCACACTTGGAATACTGCATCCAGTTTTGGTCACCGTGATGTAAAAAAGATGTTGAGACTCTAGAAAGAGTACAGAGAAGAGCAACAAAGATGATTAGGGGACTGGAGGCTAAAGCATATAAGGAACGGTTGCTGGAATTGGATATGTCTAGTTTAATGAAGAGAAGGACGAGGGGGGAACATGATAGCAGTGTTCCAATATCTCAGGGGTTGCCACAAAGAAGAGGGTGACAAGCTATTTTCCAAGGCACCTGAAGGCAGGACAAGAAGCAACAGGTGGAAACTAAGCAAGGAGAGAAGCAACCTAGAACTAAGGAGAAACTTCCTGACAGTTATAACAATTAACCAGTGGAACAATCTGCCTCCAGAAGCGGTGAATGCTCCAACACTGGAGGTTTTTAGAGAGACTGGACAGCTATTTGTCCAAAATGGTATAGGGTTTCCTGCCTGAGCAGGGGGTTGGACTAGATGACCTCCAAGGTCCCATCCAACTCTACTATTATTATTATTAAAGTAGACCACAACCTACTTCTTGGTAAACTAGAAAAATGTGGGATAGATTGCATCACCACCAGATAGATTTGTAACTTGCTGACAAATTGTATTCAGGGATGGTACTACAGCTACATGAAGTATTCCAGATGTGGTCTTACTAAGGTTTGATAAAGCAGTACTAATACTTCATGATTTTGATTAATACTTCACATGATTTTGATTCTATGCCTCTGTTTGGTCTTAGGCCTGATACTCTTCAATATCTTCATAAATGACTTAGATGAGGGAATAGAAGAGGAAATCATCGACCAAGTGATCACACTGGCACATTTATAAGCTAAGAAGAATAAGACAAGAAAATCCTGCTGATGATGTTACCTCATTATCTTGAAACAAGCTTGGAGATCAAACCACAGCCAAAATGGTATAGGGTTTTCTACTTGAGCAGGGGGTTGGGCTAGAAGATCTCTAAGGTCACTTCCACTTCTACTCTGATTGATTTATATTGATTGATTGTTTTCTTTGTAGAAGAGTGACTGGATGTTATTCTTGTAATTTCCCCCAAAGAATTATTTTCAAGTTATCTAATATTAGGACTATTTGATCTGCTACTGCGGTGCCTTTAATCTTAATGGTAATATTCAGGGCTTTACATTTGGAGCCCCTCCCTTATGCCAATAAATATCAAACAGGTTCACTGTGAATGCAGTGACGGAGCCAAGACTGACTAGAGTTTCAGTGTTGCTCACCATAATTTCCTTCAATCAAATTCCATGCTGTGTACATCAGAAACAACTGTAATCTTGGGTATTTCATATTGTTGCCATTATTCACTAAACCATCATTTTTCATTAAACCATCATTTCCCAAACCAACAGTTTGGGAAATAAGAGTGGACTATGTGCCTATTTTTCTCATTTTTACATCTAAGTAGACTTTAGTTAAGTAAGAATTTTTTATAATTGTTTACCTTAAAATGCACTTCTGACTTGTACTTCTGCAAACAAATGTATTTGTGTGTGCAATTATGTTTAATATACACAGAGATTGCTAATAATTTTCCTTTACGGAATACATTTTGTATGCTATTTTGATATGTATTCTCCCTAATACATTTTATTGCAGGCTTTAATCTATTTATTTATCAGAATGTTCAGTAAATAAGCATTCAAATGTAAAATCTTCCCTCACCCCCAGTTTTAGATGCACATCCCTAATTTTAAGAAGAAATCTTTTTTATATAAGAGCTGTTCTTTTTCTAAGGAGTAATAAAGATTGTATCAATGAAGAGAAATGTACAGGTAGTCCTCAATTTACGACTGTAATGGAGCCTGCCCACAACTTATGTTAAGTTGTGATAGTCATAAAGTGGGACACCACATAACAGATCCATTTTTTGCAGCAGTCATTAAGCAAATGCCACAGTTGTTAAACAAATCCATTGTTTGCTATGGGGTGTTTTTACTGAAAACCGAAAGTAAACATCAGTTTTCAGCAAAACATGTTATGAAGCATAATCATATGAGCATAGAATGCTACAAATCACCAGAAATGTGGGCTGGTTGTTAAGTGTCTGAAATAGGGGTGGCTGTTAGAATTTCATAACTTGATTGTATGCACCCTTTGATGATGGTGGGGTGTCTTTCATAAATGGTCATTCATTTATCTCCCTCAAAACCTCTGATTCATGGCAAATTTCTTGTTCTTTCCATTCCACTTAGGTGTGCTCATTTCTGGGAATGAGAAGAATCAAATTCTGGTTAAAATTTGTATAAATAACTCATTTATAAATTAACTAATGTATATATTTTACATGTTAAGTAAACTGTTGCAAATACATGTCTGTTCTGCCCGCCTCCCTTACCAGCTTTTCCACCAAGGAGACCTTTTGCAGTGCATGGTGCACCCTCTCATGCATGTTTGAACTAATGATAAGAAACATTATTGTCTCTCAGGTAAATTTATAATATCATTGCATCTGAGATGAAATGTGAATTATTCTAGGATACTCGTGCATACCCAGGCAGGTAGCCTTTGGTACCCATTCTAACAAATACAGACTGTAGCCCAGGGCTGGGTGTGATTGCATGGGAAAATGAACTCTTTTTCAATTTCTTAAGATACAAACCAAATGTTTCACAAATTGGTCATGTTCCATTTAACTCATATTAATCTGCATTGTATCTCCTACGGGCAGGAAATACTCCATTTTCTTTCTTTCTTTTTTTAGTTCATATAATTTGTTTTGGTTTGTTTTATTTTTGATAAAACATATTCAAAAGTGGATATGAAATTATAATAAAAGGAAAAAACACAGAGAAAAATGTTATTCATTTAATCAGCTACTAGCTTAACTTTTTTTCTCACCATATCCAACACAATGTATATTTGTACAGTAATATTTTTACCTAACATGCAGTATATTTCTTAAAGGCCAAATAAATTTATCTTATATAGGTAGTATAAGGATTTCTGAAAATTTAGTTTTGGCATTATTTTTTAATCAAATGATGAACACCTCTTTAAAATAAAAGATTAAGGGAAATTTATTATTTGTCCTCAGCTAGTAATCAGATTCTTGGATTATCAAAGATACAAGAGGTTATGGTAGACACTGAATTTTGTTTCTTATATTGCTACATAATTGAAATCCTATCATAGTCTTATAAAAGTTGTCTTTGATCTTTCCCTCCCTCCCTCCTCCCTCCCTCCCTCCCTTTCTCTGTCTCTCTTCAGGATAACTCTAATAAGAATGATGACTGCCTGGAGTGGTGTGTGTGTGTGTGTGTGTTTGTGCGTGCGCACGCGTGTTCTGTCACCATGGAAACCTTCCAAGGCCACTTCATGTTAGAATTCCAAAACCAAGGATGTTACTATCCAAATATATGTAAGGAAAAGTTGTGAATCTTTGGAATTCTAGAAATACAATTTCTTTGATCTTTAGCACATTCAGCGGAATGTCTTGCTTTATTAATGTACAAGAAAAGGGTACTAGGTTGTAAGTAACTTTGAAGAGGTTGCTAATGATTGACCAGTAAGCGAGGGCTGCCTGTATTGTCTGTAGGCTACCAAATTTATAAAAGGTCACTTTAGCTTAGTGAGATGCTTCATGTTGCAATGGAGAAGCATTGCTTGTCACATAGAAGCTTAATGGTGGTAGTAACTACCTTGTTGAGATGTTTGTCTTCATTATGAAACCACCTCTGGCTACTAAAAGTGGTAGAGGAAGTGTATTAAAGTAATGTGAATCAAAGCACTTCCATAGCCTTAGAAGTTGGTGTTATTCAGAAAACAGAAAAAAATCTCTTAAACTGCCTTCTTCTAGGCTAAAAGCCCTATAAAATATTTGAATAGAAAACATAAAAAAACATAAAAAAATAGCTTTTGCTCTCAGTGATATATTATTCTTTAACTAATCTTAATGGCAAACTAAGACAGATGTGATATCACAGATTCTAAAAGAATGACTTCACCAATCATTCTTTGGAGACTACCTAATAAATGAGAACAGACATTAAGCACAACAGACTTCTAAGCAAACAGTGCTGTTCTCCTTGAGCTCTGATCATGGTACAGCCCAACCTCATCTGTGTTTTTGAAGTGAAATATTGTAAGATTGCTAATCAATATGAAGAGTGACAGGATCATTTGTCAAAGACAAGCCAGCATGGCAGCTGTTGTTGTCAGTCTCCCTTTTCTGTTTTACAAAAAGCTGGGGAGAGACCTGATTATTGGCCTTGGGGATGGCTATTCAAGCATTCTAGCCAGGCAATCCACTGTTGCATGAGAAAATAGCTACTATTGGTATCCCTCTGCTTTTTTGCTAATATTCTTTGTGGTTAACAGCAGTTAATGGGAATAAGCTGCCAGGAGAATGGCAGGAAGTATATAGTTTCAAACAATGGGATATCAAAGACACTAGACACCCTGCAAGAGACCAGATGATCTTTGAGAGATGAGAAACCTATTGACAATAAACAGTAGATGACTGTTGTGGGTGTGTTACCACTGGGTAGCAGATACTCTTGGCTGGTCTAGTAAGAAGGCCGGAGTCTCCAAAAGCTCCAGCAGATTCTGTTCTAATTGCAAACCAGAAAAGCAGCAGATCATTCTTTTTTTAAAAAAAAACTTCCACAGATGATAAATAATATGGTTATGAAAACTTCTATCTACACAGTTTTTTTTAATAATAACAGTTCCCCAACATTTGAAAGTACAGGAGCTAAAATATTGCATTGAGCTTCAGAAGCTTTTGTGGAAATGAATGAAATTAGCCACGGTAGTTCAGTATTTAGTGCAAATGAACGGATATGATAGTTAAAAACAAAAAACAAAAAGAAAAAGTAGAAGTGGATAGTAAAGCTCAGGAAGCAGTACCAGGTATGAAAGAAGGATAAGTCACAGAGGTTAGTGAGTGGAATTGGGGTAAAGTAATACTCATATTATAGGAAGTATAAAAAGGTAACTTCCGGTGGATTTTGCGCGCGCGATGGCGGCTACTTTGTAGCCGTCCTCCTGGGTAAGTGTAAGAACTGCTATGAACAGCAGACATCAGCTGTTCAGCGGTTCAAAATCCCCCTCCCGGGCAAAGGGGGGGGGCAGAGAGTGTCTGAATAGTGGTAGAGCCTCTTTTGCACCCCCCAAGTCCTTTTTTTGGGGGGTGAAAGGAGTGCTCCCACGGAGTTCAGACTTGTCTCCGCTTCCCAGCTGTTTTTGTCCTCAGGGACAAAACGAGCCGCTGCAAACACCTCCGTGCTTAAAGAGAACTGGTGAGTTTTTTTTTTAAACGGACAGAGCTGAGTAGAGGATTTAGTTTTTGCTTTCTTTGACTTATTTGGATTTTAAGTTTTTAAGACTTGTTTCTATTTTTACTCTCTCTTTTTATTTCTCCTTCTTTGCTGAAAGGGAAAGTAAAATGGCGATCGGCAAATCTCTCGGTGTTTTTTTTTTTTTTTTTGGAAGTTAGAATGCTGACCGGCAGGCTTTTTGGTGCTTTTTTTTTTTTTTTTTTCCTTTCCCTTTTCCTTTTTTATTTTTTTATGATTGGAATGGACTGTTAGAATTATTATTTTTGTTTAATCTTTGTGTTTGTTTTTGGTATCTCTAAGTATTTTTTTTTTAAAAAAAATGGAACGGACCTTTTCTATTTAATTATTTTTTTCTTCTCCCCCCTTTTTTTTCTTTCTCTCTTTTCTTTTTTTCTGAACTCCTTTCCTTTTATTGCAATGACCCCTTTTTGAAGGATTTCCCCCCCTCTTTCTTTTTGAATTCATGGAGTTAACTCCTTTTTTTTGCTTAATTTTTGCAATTTTTAAGGAGGAGTAAAGCTTTTTTAATTCCTTTTCTCTTCTTTTTTTTCCCCCCTTTTTTCTTTTTATTATAATGACCTTCTTGGAGGGAGTTATGATTTTTGAAGGAATTTTTATAATTTTTTAAGAAGGACTAAAGGGTTTTTTTTTTAAGATGGCTCCAAAGCGTCCAGGGATTTCTACAGCTTCTAAATTAACAGTCTCACCCTCTTCTGGGGGTCAGCTAACAACTATGAAGGATTTGCAAGACATGATGGGAGATGTCATAATTCAAATTAGGGCAGAAATGAAAAAGATTTTAGAGGAAAACAATAAGATCTTGAGACAAGACTTTGTTTTGGCTTTAAAAGGAGTTGCTTCTGTTCTTGAAAAGATGAACTCCCATGTGGAAGAGGTAGATGAAAAAGTGGAGATAATGGAGGGGAAAATTGAAAGTATGGAAAAAGAGATGGAAAATGAAATTCTTATGCTTCAATATGACAAATGGAATATGCCTTAAGAATCAGGGGCCTGGAAGAGTCTTTGCAAGGAAATTTGAAAGAGATGGTTGCAAAGGACTTTGCATTGATTTTGAATAAAGAAAAAGAGGGAATACTTAGTGAAATTGAAAAATTATTCAGGGTTAATTCTGTGGTGGCAGCACAGAAGAATCTGCCAAGAGATGTGGTAATTTACTTTGGTAAAAAATCTCTACGCAATGAAATTGTGCAAGCCTATTATAAGAAGAGATTTCAAATTGCTTCACAAGATGTTATAATTTTTAAGGAGATCCCATCTAAAATTTTAAGAAGAAGAAAGGAGTTTGCTTTTCTAGCAAATGAACTTAAAAAGAGAAAAATACTATTCAGATGGGATGTCCCGACTGGAATGGTGGTGAACCACCTGGGGACATGTTATAGACTTAATACTGTTTCTCAAGCAAAAGATTTTTATACCTCGGTCCTGGGGGTATGTGTATCGCCATCTATTAAGTTTAAAGCTTTGGAAGAAAAGAATGTAGAATTACAGCTTGAAGAGCCTATATTTATGAAAATTGGGGAACCCTTGTTTGAGAGGCCCCAACAAGTCCAGGTTGAGGAACAGAAGACAACTTGTGCAGCATACAATTGCAAAGAAAAGCAGCAACAGAAGAAGGTCTCTGAATCTCTGGGAGAAGTTAGACCTACAAAGTCTCTGGAGCAATCTTCAAGGGTGGAATTGCTGCCTGAAATGGAAATTGGGAAATTTCAGCTTGAGGGGCACCAACAAGAGAGGAACGGGCAGAGGATAACTTGTACAACTTATAATTGTGAAGATCAACACAAGGAGGAATTCACTGAGGAAGTTTTACAGGTATCGGTCCCTGAGACTTGTGCAACATATAAATGTAAAGAAAAAGTAACATATAAATGTAAAGAGAAAGACCAACAGAAGAAGGAGGTTGAGGAAGTTTCACAGGTACTGATTCCTGAGCTTGTGGGTCAACCAGGACTTACAAACTCTTTGGAGCGATCTTCAAGGGCAGAATTCCACGCATTTTTTTCGATGCTTGCGGGCAAGAGAAACCGATATGGATTGTGCTTATAGTAGATGTAACTGGCTATTAGACAGAAGATTATGGATATTGAATGAAAATTTTAGATAAGAAGTTTGTGTTTATAGTGGGTGCAACTGGTTATCGGACAGAAAATTATGGACATTGAATGAGAACTTTAGACAAGAAGTTTACTATTGAGATTGTGGGAGAAGTAAAACTTACATCGTTTTTGGAAAATGTCTTATGTAATGTCTAAATATGTGTTTTGGGATAATAATATATTTCAGCTTTAAGTTTTAAACCTTTAATGATAATATTGTTTAAACCTGTGTTTTGAAGGGATTATAATTTGTTTATTTCAGTGAGGGGATTCTAATAAATTTGTGTTTTGAAGGGAGTATAATTTGTTTAAGTTCCAAGTAAAGCTTAAATTTGGTTTTTAAATATTATTATTAATATTTCTAAGAGAAAATAATTTGTTTAATTAAATGTCTAGATTTGTTTAGGAAAGAAAGTAATGCTTAAATCTGTGTTTCTGGAGGAAGTTTATATAGAATGATGATTGTGTTTAGATTTGTTTAGGATTCAAAAGTGTTTCAAGTTTTTAAATATTATTAATATCTTTAAGAGAAAATAATTTGTTTAACTAAATGTGTCTAGATTTGTTTAGGATTTTTAAGTTTTTTTTTGGATAGGTGAGAAGATTATGAAGATTGAAGGAAATATGTATTTACTTTAAGTTTTCTAAGAGTATTTAGTTTTGATGGTATAACAAAGGTTTATATATTTATTTTTTTGTATTAGGATAAAGAAAGAGGGAGAAATTAGATTTTACATTATAGGTATAGATATTCAAAGAAAGTAATGTTTAAATTTGCGTTTTTGGAGGGAGTTTATATAGAATGATGATTGTATTTAAATTTGTTTAGGTTTTAAAAGTGTTTTAAGTTTTTTTCTCAATTAAGCCTGTACTCAGCTCTGGGAAGTCCAGGGGAGGGTTTGGGAGGTTGGGGAGGAGGGGGGTGAGGTAGGGTTGGGGGGGGGTATGGGAAGGGGATTTGTTTTTGTAAAATTTAAAAATTTTCAATAAAAAAAAAAAAAAAGGTAGATATAAAATGACAAAGGGTAAAGAAAGAATATTATAGGAGATATATGGAAATTCTCCTTAATTCAAGAAGTAATACAAGAACAGAATAATTTAAAAGTAATATATGAAATTGTGCAGTGTTGTTCAGTTTTTATCATTTTTATAATATACATGTTTCCTCTGATATTTAAATGAAGCTTAGGAAGTGACTTTTTTTTGAATAAAGTTAGGGGTACAACTTAACAGTGGTACAGTGGACATTTGTGCTATCATGTTTCTTACTACTAGATCATTAAGCATCTTCCAACTTAAAGATGCTGGTAAAATCCATTATTCATGTATAATTCAGAAATTACAATTCTGTACAAGGTAACTACCTCTTCTTCTTTTTCAAGAAATGGACACTGATTTTGCCAGGACTCTTCCATTATATGCATATCTACAGACGATCTGCTTCCATTTCCACTTCTATTTAAGAACCAAAGAAAGCCTGAACAATCTTTAAAAATATGTCAATATTATATATGAAGACCTCTTCTCAGAATGTGGTCATTTGGCTTGAGTATGTAAGTTTAAAGTTTTAAAACTCACTTGTCCAAAATGCAATAGTGGCAATACAAATGTAAAAATTGGATTGGAAAAGTTTGAGCAATACAATGTTCTCTTTGTAAACAAACAAACAAACAAACAAACACTCCTTATAATCATTGCCTTTCATGTTTAAACTACAGTTAAAAACTCAGCACAAACCTGTTGATATTTTTTCCTCCTGTCCTGACATTTTTCAAAACTGCTGCACCCAAAGCATACCTTTTACAAGATCAGTGGAGAAGCTGCCCCTATATGAGGATAGCTGCAGCTGGCAGTGGCTATCTTCAATAACTGCCAGGGCTAGGGACCAAAAAGAAACTTGTTGAAAACGTCCTTTCCAACTCTTTTTTGTCCTTGGCTTGGCATATTCCTCCAAAGAATTACTTGTTTTGGGTTCCCCCCTCCCTTAATATATCTTTGACTGAAGATCAGTACACGCCTCCTATCTGGAATGATTACCCTCTTCTGCCAAGCACATAACTTCAGGAAGAACACACATGGAGCAGTGAAGGATGAAGGGGACACCCACTCATCTGATTCAGCCATTTCAGCTGAATCAACCCGGGTGATCAGTAGGTGAAAGATGTTGCAGCCAAATTTTCCTGGATCAGAATGTTATGCGAATAAACATTTGCACTGATGTACTTTTACTGTCATAATGTCTATTCCTCCCTCCAACCAAGCATTGTTTAATTTATTATTATTACTTGTTTTAACTTTCTCTAAATTTCCCTATATTTGTTTTCAAATCATGAGATATGAAAATAGAAGAATCTTCTAGCAATTCCTTTCAAATATGGAAATCTTGGCTTTTAAGACTGCCCTTAGAAGAAACAAGAATATTTTGGTTTTGCAATGTTGTGCAATATGTTGATTTTTGGTACTAAACTCCATAGCTGCAACATGACAAGGAAGGAATTTACAGCAGATCACTCTGTATTTTACCAATGTTCGTTCTCCACTCAGTTCCAAATGGCAGCTTGACACATTATTGAAAAAGTATCTCCGTCTAAGATTTGGAGAGTCTCCAAATGATACACCCATCATTCATGGAATAAATCTCTGTTATATTCTTAAGCTTATAATTTTATTTTATTTGCTTCTGAAATTATATTTAATGACATTGTCTGTTCATTATATTTTATTTGTGTCTTCAAGAACAAAAAGACACATGCAAAATAGCAATTATTATATCATTAGACAAGAGTGAAAGTACAGGAGTGGTGTCACAGATATAATTTTATAGCTGTGAACTAATGCCCCAACACAAGGTGGGAGTGAACATTAATAATAATCTTCAATTTCAATTCCTTCTTTATTTTACATTTTAGTTTAATGTAAGCAGCATCAGAAGAAATCCAGAGAGCCAAAACTTTAAATTAGTTACTTGTGCAGCCATAAAAAGCCTAATTTATTTTTGACAAGATAATGTGTATTATAAAACATTTACAAAGAATTAGATAATAGATTTTGAACTCGAATGTGATCTAATACTTAAGTGAAGTCATCATTTTATCATCTAATTTTAAATCTGCTCCAGAAAATAAGGAAAATCCTGCTTGGCAAATATATTTTGCTTTCCGCTTATTAATATGGACATATGTTAACTGTTTACCAATATATTCTGTGAAAATAGCTAACAGGAATGCAGTTAAACATCTGCAAAGATCATTGCAGAAATTATGGGAAATGGACCTACAGGAACTTTCTGAATCTGAAGCCTACATCAAACATCACAAGCAATAGAAAGTTCTCTATGTGAATTTACCCTGTAGCTAGTGGACTACTTCCCCAACTGCTCCAGGTTACATTTTAATTGAAAGGCAGAACATTCTTATTGTTTAAATTGATTATCAGTCAGAAGGGCTATTCTTGGGTCCACTTAGATTCCACATTAACTGTGGCCTGTTATTCAAGACCTTGACTTGACCTTGAGAGAGAGAGAGAGAGAGAGAGAGAGAGAGAGAGAGAAATCACAGGATAGTGTAGGAATAAAAATATATGAAACAAAAACCCAGTGAAACATTTTAATAACAATAGGAATGGTTTAATAAAAATCTGACCCTTAAATGAATGAAAATATATGTATTTAATTATGGATTCAAGAAAGGAAAAAAAACCTTTCTAAAACCGTTACTGGAAGACAGAAAAAAATGAACTCCTTACTTTGGTTAGACTTGAAGAAACACAAATGTAATTTAGATTCTTAGAGGAATTCAAGTTCATATATCTGTACAATATTTTCCAGAAAAAAAAAAATCAGAAAATGCAATTACCATGTAATGAAAGATGATTCAACTTTCTAGACCTGAAGTGATATCATCAAAGTTACCTATTGTCAAGTAATAAATACTGGAAACCAACAATTGTTGGCTTAATGTTCTGATTTGGGCAACTTTGGAATATACATATATACCACTTTTGCTGGATAGACAATATCTAAGAACCCTAGAATTGTAATATCTCTAGAAATTATTGAGTTAGTGAGACAGTTATGCAATCTATTTTTTTGGGCTTGTTTCCCCATGCTAAATTGACTTTATGGGGAAACCATAAAACCAAAAATTAGAAAAAAGATAGTGATATGGAAAAATTGGATGGAAGCAGGGATATTAACTTTGGACCAACTGATAGATGATGAAGATGAATTTTTAGCGTATGTTAAGAGGTACATCTCATTTATCAAGTGTAACCTAATGGCAATATTTACAGTACACCTTTGGTAACAACATTATTTGGATCAGTACTTTTTTTCTTTAAAAAAAAAAAAAAAGGTGCTGGAACTCACACACATCATACAACCCGCCTTGTTTATCCTACAAGGTTCCATCCAAAAAAGGTGCCGGAACTCTTTTCTATGAGAAAAAAAGCCCTGATTTGGATCAGGAGCATTTTCAGCTTCTGTGTAGGAGAATGACTGGCAGAACCTGGGATTGGAGTTAAAAAAGGGATTAGCTAGAATCCCTACATAGCCACAAGCAAATTAAATCCAACTTCCCTTGAATTCTGTTGATCCTTATCTAATTCCAAGTAGGTAGTAACCATTACTTGAGTATAATCTGTGCCTAGGCATGAATAGTAATAAATCAGTTTAATTGGACCTTCACGTGTGGACTGATCTTTTGTGCCTGACATTCTGAGGCACCCAAGATACTAGAATAAGTTGTTATTTTATAGTTTCTTTCCCACAAGTTTTGCCATTTTTTAAATTCTACATTGTACCCAAATTTTTTTGCCAAAGTTATCATTGTTTCTTTAACTTGTTCATCTTCCATCTTTAGGTTTAACAAAAAAAAACTTACAGAGTTTCTTCATCAGTTTTTCATCTGATGACAATAATATCTGGTCAAACATTGTTTGATCTTTATAAAAACCATATGTTTTAGCATCTTTTTCATATCTTATTTGCATTTGCAAGTGTGGCCACCATAACAGCTCACTGCCCTGTTCTTCCAGTTCTTGTTTTGTTTGTAATTTCCCATCAGTATTCAGAATGTCTCTGAATGTCACAAGTTTTTCATAGTTGATTAAATTTGGGAGCACAAATGCTTCCATTGTCGAGATCCATCCTGGTATTTTCATATAAATTTTCATTTTTATCTTTTCCCATGTCAAAAACAAGACATTACTTATATAGTAATAGTAGTAGTAGTAATAGAAGTGGTGGTGGTGGTAGTAGTAGTAGTAGTAGTAGTAATAATAATAATAATAATAATAATAGTACCTGGGATGCAAAATCAACAAAGAAGGAAAACAAACAAACAGTGCACCACAAAAATGGAAGGTTAGACTAGAAAATAAGATCAGCAAGTTAAGATCACATGCAAGCAAGCTAGAACAGATGAAAGAAAAGAAGCTGAAGAACAAGAAGACCAAAGAATACCTAATCAAGAAATAGAAACAAGGAAGATCAAGTAAGCACTGGAAATAATAAAGCAACAAATAACAGCTGTAGCCAGGAAAATCAGTAGATATGAAGCTCGAACTGCAAACTACCAATCCATCAATGGAGAAACTGCAATGAATCAGTCAGAAAGAAACAGTGCAGTTCTGGAAGCAGATATGGGATAACCCAAAAAAATACAACAAGGATGTGGCTTGGTTAAAAGAGGTGGATGCAAATAAAACAGAAGTTGAAATGAAAGAACTAGTAATAACAACAAAAATGGTAGAAAAAAGAGCAAAGAAAATCAAAAATTGGTCAGCACCATGTGAAGATGAACTGCATGGGTTTTGGTTGAAACATCTAACTGTTATACACCCACTCATTGCCAAGCAGTTCAACAATATACTACAAGGAGGAGAAATTGAAAAGTGGCTAACAACTGGGAAAACCTACCTAATAATGAAAAATCCAGCAAAAGGGGCAACACCAGGCAACTATAGGCCAATTACCTACTTGCCAACAACTTTAAAATTACTAACTGGTGTGGTAGCTGATGCAGTACAACAGCATCTAGTTGAAAACAATCTCTTTCCACCTGAGCAGAAAGGAAACCGCCCCAATAGCAGAGGAACAAAAGATCAACTCCTAATAGACAAAATGATCTTGGAAAACTGCAAGAGAAGGAAGACCAACATGAATGTGGCATGGATTGACTACAAAAAGGCATTTGACTCTCTGCCACATGAATGGATAATCAAGTGCCTAGAAATAACAGGAGTCAGTAGAAACATCAGAAAATTTGTGCAAAGATCGATGGCACAGTGGAAGACACAGTTGCAGATCAATGGTGAGAGACTGGGAGAGGTTAATATCAAGAGAGGACTATTTCAAGGAGATTCATTATCACCATTACTATTTGTTATTGCACTGTTTCCTCTGTCAACAATACTGAATAACTCAGGACATGGCTATCAAATATCAAAAACATCTGCAAGACTATCCCACCTCCTTTACATGGATGATCTGAAGCTGTATGGAAAAACATCATCTGAAATAGAATCGCTGCTCAACACTGTCTGTATATATAGCCAAGATATTGTAATGGAGTTTGGCTTGGACAAATGTGCCACACTTACTATCAAACAAGGAAAAATAGTGAAAACTGAAGGAATCAAGATGCCCCACGAAAATAACATTAAGAGTCTGGATGAGGAAGAGTACTACAAATACTTGGGTATCCTTCAAGCTGACAACATCAAGCACACTGAAGTCAAGAAAAAGATTAGAGGTGAACTACATCAAGAGAGTGAAGAAGATCTTAAAGTCCAAACTCAATGGAGGAAATATCATAAAGGCAATCAACACCTGGGCAATTCCAGTCATTAGGTACACAGCTCGAATAGTGGACTGGACTCAAACAGAACTAAAAGCGATGGATAGGAAGACCAGAAAAATAATGACAATGAATCATGCCCTTCATCCACGCAGTGACATTGACAGACTTTATCTACCAAGGCAAATAGGTGGGCGTGGAATGCTACAAGTACATCAGATGGTTGAAGAAGAAAAAATGGTTTGGAAGAATATCTGAAGAACAATGATGAAGATGCACTGAAATTAGTATATCAGGAAGGCTTACTAACTACTGGAGAGACCAAACTGGCCTACAAGAAAGACCAAATGAAAAACAGAATAGAGGCATGGGAAGACAAAGCACTATATGGCCAATACATGAAAAAAATAGCTGGGAAAGCAGATAATAATAAAACCTGGCAATGGTAAGAGCAGGAATATTGAAGAAAGAGACCGAGTGACTAATTCTGGCTGCACAAGACCAAGCCTTAAGGACAAATGCATACAAAGTCAAAATTGAGAAGACAGCAACAGACAGTAAGTGCCGCCTATGCAAAGAAGCTGAAGAAACAGTGGACCAACTGGTAAGCTGTTGCAAGAAGATTGCACAGACTGACTACAAGCAGCGGCATGACAAAGTAGCAACAATGGTGCATTGGAAGATCTGCAAAAAATATCATTTGCCTGTAAGCAAAAACTGGTGGGATCATAAAATAGAGAAATTCATAGAAAATGATAAAATTAAACTGCTATGGGACTTCAGAATTCAAACAGACAAGCACCTGCAACATAACACCCCAGACTTAACAATTGTTGATAAGAAAGACAAAAAAGTCTGGATAGGGACGTGGCAGTGCCTGGAGACAGCAGAATAGACGAGAAAGAACTGGAGAAGATAACAAAATACAAAGACCTACAAATAGAAATCGAAAGACTGTGGCAAAAACAAGCAAGGGTAGTACCAATAGTAATAGGCTCCTTGGGTGCAATCCCAAAACAACTGGAGCACCACTTGAACACCATTGGCATTGACAAATTCGCTATTAGTCAATTGCAAAAGGTGGCCTTATTAGGAACTGCTTCCATTCTGCGACGATATCTGTAATACCATCAAACATCCACATCTGCCTATCCCAGGTTCTGGGTAAGGACTCGATAGGTAGACAAAATGCCAAATCCAGTCTGAACATCTGACTGACTGTGCGATGATCAATAATAATAATAAAGTTGGAAGGAACCTTGGAGGTCATCAAATCCAACCCCCTGCTTAGGGAGGTAACCCTAAAGCATTTCAGACAAATGGCTGTCCAGTTTCTTCTTAAAAACCTCCAGTGTTGGCGCATTCACTGCTTCTGGAGGCAGGTTGTTTCACTGGTTAATTGTTCTGTCAGGAAGTTTCTCCTTAGTTCTAGGTTGCTTCTCTTCTTGATTAGTTTCCATCCATTACTTCTTGTCCTGCCTTCAGGTGCTTTGGAAAATAGCTTGACTCCCTCTTCTTTATGGCAGCCCCTGAGATATTGGAACACTGCTATCATGTCCCCCCCTCGTCCTTCTTTTCATTAAACTAGACATATCCAATTCCAGTAACCATTTCTTATATGTTTTAGCCTCCAGTCTCCTAATCATCTTTGTTGCTCTTCTCTGTACTCTTTCTAGAGTCTCAACTTCTTTTTTACATCGTGGTGACCAAAACTGGATGCAGTATTCCAAGTGTGGCCTTACCAAGGCATTGTAGAGTAGTATTAATACGTCGCATGATCTTGATTCTATCTCTCTGTTAATGCAGCCTAGCACTGTGTTAGCTTTTTGGGCAGCTGGAGCACACTGCTGGCTCATATTTAAATGATTGTCCACTAGGACTCCGATATCCCTCCCACAGTTACTACTATTGAGCAAGGTACCCTCTATACTATACCTGTACATTTGGTTTTTCTTGCCTAAATGTAGAACCTTACTTTTTTCACCATTGAATTTCATTTTGTTAGATGGCGCCCAGTGTTCAAGTCTGTCCAGATCCTCCTGTATCCTAAGCCTGTCTTCTGGAGTGTTGGCTATTCCTGCCAGTTTGGTGTTGTCTGCAGATTTGATGAGTTCCCCATCTATCCCTTCATCCAAATCGTTGATGAAGATGTTGAAGAGCACTGGGCTCAGAACAGAGCCCTGGAGCACCCCACTACACACTTCCCTCCATGTAGATGTGGTTCCATTGAGGACCACACGCTGAGTATGGCCAGTCAGCCAGCTACAGATCCATCTGTCGGTGATGCTGTCTAACCCGCATTTTTCTATCTTATCAAGTAGTAGGTTGTGATCTACTTTGTCAAATGTTTTACTGAAGTCCAAATAAATTATATCCACAGCATTCCTTTGTTCCACTAATTTTGTCACTTGGTCAAAGAATGCAATAAGATTTGTAGTGATTTTGAAAGTATTTACGGATTTTGTTCTTCCCACACTATAGAAAGGCATACCATCCAAGTTGTAGGTCATGTCATTCTAGGTATAGTATCTTTTGTGTCTAAGGGTTATCTACTCTTTTACTCATGTTAATGCAGCTGCTTGATAGTATAGAACCCAATCTGGTAGCCCAAATCCTCCATTTTCTTTTGCTTCTTGTAGCAATAAAAACATATTTTTATAATGTCTTATACTTCCTAGGTTTTGGGAGAAAGTAATGGACTACATAAAGATGACTGTGTGATAAAAGCTAACATTTTCAGAGGATAATATTCTCCTGAATTACATATGTACTGCACAGAATTTGACAACTGGGCACTCTGACTGGATTCTCTGCAGCCTTTTTATGGCCAGAAGACTGATATTACAGCATTGGAAAGATA
Source organism: Crotalus tigris (assembly GCF_016545835.1). NCBI lineage: Eukaryota > Metazoa > Chordata > Lepidosauria > Squamata > Viperidae > Crotalus > Crotalus tigris. The sequence goes on along the minus strand of NW_024096625.1, from coordinate 4,409,745 downwards.
CATGTATGGCCCTATTCACTCCATGATGCACTTATTACATACTGTATGAGTGGATTGCTTAATAATTAATTAATTATGTATGTATGTATGTCCAGTAGCTATTGGGTATGCTAGGGAAAGTAATCTGAAGGATGTGAAGCATTATGGTAATTCACATTGGGTTTTTTTAGAGATAGGGTCTTTGTTGTTTTGTTGTCCAAAAAACTAGATACATTAGAAATTAGAATAGAATAGAACAGAACAGAACAGAATAGAATAGAACAGTTGGAAGGGACCTTGTAGGTCATCTAGTCCAACCCCATCAAAGCAGGAGGTTTTTAAAAGGAAAATTAAATTTACTCCCCAATTATTTCTTTTGGGTATTTTTGTGGATTTTGATGTTAAAGAAACTATTTTAATGCTGAATTTAATAACAGCAGCAAGACTATTGGTGGGTCAGTATTGGAAAAAAGATTCTCTGCCTTTCTTAGAAGAATGGGTATTTAAGGTTTCTAATTTAGCAGAAATGGCTAAAATTTCTGCTTTTTAAAGGACCATTCACAAAAGAGATATGTTTCTGTATGGAGAAGATGGATAGAATATATTCAGAAGAAGTATGGAACAACAAAGTTTCATTTACTTTATGAATAATGGATTTTTATTAAATTATGAATTGAAGTTTGCAGAGAGTTAAGGGTTATTATGATTTTGGTTATTGGATAAGTAGTAAATTTAAGTTGATTATGTTTAGTTTTTTTTCTTTTTTCTTTTATGTAACCCTGTACTGAGCTCTGGGAAGCCGGGGGAAGGGGGTGGGGGGGAGGGGAGAGTATGGATAGAATGTTTAATAGTTCAGATAAGTAGGAATAGTTTTATATTTTTAAGATTTTTTTTTTTTTTTTTTTGGTGATAGAGAATTGCCCGGGCATTTTCCCCTAGACCGCATCCGATTGAGAAGAAGAGGAGAGGGATAAGTAAGTAGAAAGATGGAGGAGAGAGGGAGGAGAGGAGGAGAGTGAGGAAGAAGAAGGAAGGGGGAAGTGAAGAGATGAGAGGGGGATGCAGTTTGGGGGGAAATGGGTGAGCAATGCCGGAATTTGTGTGTTGTAATTTATCTTCTTATGTATTTGAATTTTATCTGATTGTAATGAAAATAAAATAATAAAATTTAATAATAATAAAAAAGCAAGAGTCCCTACACTGTTTCTGACAGATGGCAGTCCAGTCTCTTCTTGAAAGCCTCCAGTGAATGCAGTCTGTTCCATTGGTTGATTGTTCTCACTGTCAGGAAATTTTTCCTTATTTCCAGGTTAAAGAAGTCAAAGGAAAAACAAGATAGTAATTTTCCAATTCTTGAAGTGGATGTGAATTTAGTCTCTATATTGCATGAAGATAGGACAAGACTGAACAAGTGGAAGCTTGAAGAAAAGAAAGATCCAAATTCAAAATAAGAAGGAATTTCCTCACCATTGACAGCTGTTAAAGTTGGACACTGATGGTCTGAGGATTCTTGCCCCAGACAAGGTGTTAGCGTAAAATTTCCTTTCCAATCCAGGTTCTTTGACTCTGTGGTTTTAATTTCAAGAGAAAACCTATTAATGTTTTCTTATTTAGATAAATTAAGCAAAAACTGCAACAAATAATATTTTCAGACTGTGAAATAAATGATTAAATGGCAAATGCTATATACAAGTGTAAAAGGAAGTTCATTAGGAGGGAGATCAGTATTAATTTTACATATATGCTGAGAACCAAGAAAATTACAGATGGTGGCAAACTCTCAGTTAAACTATTGACTTGTGACTGTTGAAATAATATGATTGAAGGATTATCCCCCCCGTCTAACTACTCCTTTATCCTAATTGCATCCCCTTTTTGAAGTTTTCCTAGCTGTTCACAAGGCAACAAGGCAACTATTATATCATGACTTTTTGCTGCTGCTGTTAAATAAGCAAACACATAAAACTGTAGTTGTCCAGTAAGCATGAGTAGTACTACAGATGGAATTTATCTATTCTAATCTCTTTCTGCTCTTTTTTCATCTCCTCATCCTCATATTATATGAATGTTGAGGAAAAATCAAAAATAAAAGAAGATAGAGATGAAATGTGTAAAACACCCTATGGTGTTCCCAATAGGAGAGAGGGAAAATGGTCTATTAAATCTTTAATCCTGTTTCTATGACAGCAATGTCCAAGTATACTTTAGCTGCAAATAGGGTTGATTTTTGTGATTGGTTGACCAGTTATAATGTTTGCGTGGTGCTTTAACCCCTCCCATAGCCAGTTAAGCACATTGTGAAAACAAAGTCATTGCACAGCTTTGGAGAAAAAGCAAATTGAATATTGGAAATAATTAATGAAGGAATAAAATGGAATTATCAATAATATTTTGCCTTTATGCAAATATATAATTTTTAGAAACTCCTTATAAATCTTGTCATCAGATCTCTCAAAGTAGATTATAGAATTCAAAAGGTACAGAAAATATTTAAAATGCCCAATCCTCCAATATTTTAAAAATACCAAAATCCAGAGCCATCCAATGAATGTTAATGTTGAAAAATAAAATAAAATACTCCACTATTTTTTGGATATGGGGTATATGTAGCTGATGTAATATCACTTAAAGCTGTGGAGCTTCAAATTTTTGGCCACTTTGCTTTGAGTTCAGGACAGAGTGGAATGTGGGATTTTTTAAAAAATAAATAAATTAAAAAACCAATTTTTAATATTTTGAAAGTTTAATTAATCAATTTCATTGTTAGTTTATTTTTAAGTGAAAAAATCATGCCTTCACAATTAAAGTTTTATAACTGGTTCGACAGATTGGCTTCAAGGCTCTGAGAACCACAAAAAAGGTCCTGAAGGTACCATATTTTCACCCTCAGGCTGAAAATGCCTATAGCCAGGTCTAGATATATTTGTACCCATTTATCTAATTACTTTTCTATGGGATTCAGTGGCTACATTCTGAGATTTTAGAAAAAATAAAATCTTAAAATCTATCCATCCCTCCTTTAATGAAGGCGGAGTGTTTTGCTCCTCTCCCAAAATACCATCAATAAGCTTAATCTTTATCACCCAAGGCTGTCTTTGCTAGCGGTTTCAGTTACAATCCCCAAACTGATCACTGCATAACTGAAAAAAATGGTCCTTTAAAATATGAATACTATGTTAATAATTTTGCAATGTCATTTCATACTTGTCAAAAATCATAATGTTTGTTTAGAGCATTATTTAAAATGTAACAATATTCTATAGCTACTTTCAGAAGCACAATTACATTAAACATCTGCAGCAATCCCTCCCAAAAAAACCTACTTAATTTATTTTATTTTTAAAACATATTCTAAATAATGTCTTCAGAAAGACAGGTTTCAACTTTCATCAGAACTAAATGTTGATCTAAAAATAAATAAATAATGATCCCTATTCCTTCACTATCCCTTCAGTTTACAAGTTTGTCTTGACATAGTTTACTGTCACCATGTATGTTTCCCCATTGTCCTTGGTATATGAAACTCCAGAATGTGTTGACCATTCTGTTATGTAGTCTGAGGCTCTCAGATAACACTTTGAGCCAAACACTTTAGTCTAAACCAGACAATAAGTAAATGCAGAGAAAAACAACTCCTGCTTGACACCTTGAGATAGCTAACACTCATTTGGCTTGCCTTAAAAATGCCAGTTTTTCAGTTTACAGCTTATCCCAATAGATAAATTGTCAATTTGCAAAAACAGAAATTAAAAGTGATAAGCTTTTCAGTTAAGCTTCACAAAAGTCTATAGGATCCATTCCATGGATCTTAGTCTTATCTTATGGTTTACAAAGTATATATTTAAATAGTCTATATTGTATGTGGTTGAAATGGATGTTTTTTTGAAACTGTTAGATAATGCTAAGGAACAGCCACACTACTTTCTAGGGGGGAAAAATCCTATTCATGGAGCCAAATCAGTATAACTGATAAACTGTATTTATCTTAACTAATCCTAAATATTATTGATTTTCAGGACAGCATTACTACAATCACAAGCATGGACAGGAGTGTTGGCTATATAAAACAGCTGGCAGTCTACAGATCTGGAGGAATCTGTTTCACCCATTACTAAAGTAAGAGGGCATCACTGCCAGTAGAACCTTTGATTTGAAAAAGTTTAAAGGGAGCAGACTATTTCAGAAATATTCAGGATGGCACTGCTGTTTTGTTCTTATATGATCTAGAGAATGGTTTCACCCCTAGAGATACTTTACATTTCTTGTGTACCAAAACTCAGTAAAGAGCAGAGACCAAGTTTCAAAGAGCAGGTTCCAAAAAACAAAACAAAACAAAACATATGAAGTTAACATTTAAGAAGAAGCAAGTTCAAATTCTGACAGCAAGATAAGGCTCTGATATGCTTACCATGTAAAAGTGTAGGTTTGACTCCAGTCAATATTTCTGTTGATAAATTATCAATATTCTAGAATATTCTAAAATAATATAAATAATATAATAATGTAAGAATATTTTAGAAGAAATATTCTAAAAGTAGCAATTCATCATCAATATTTGTGATGCTAAATTATGGTTGAAAACTAGCTTGTAGTAGATACTGAAGGAGGAAATATGGCAGAAGTACAGATCTCCTTTCTCAAATACACTATCCCAGGGAAATAATAAACTGTCGTCTCAGCTATAAAATATTTTAAAAATCTGATAAGGAAAAGCTACCAAGAGGTGAATGTAGACTCTGGGAATCAGGAACTGACAGATAAATTCCATAACAGTAACTCTTTAGAAAGAAATTTCATATGATCATGAAATATTGCCTTTTTATTCTCACAAAGCCAAAATTGATTTTGTAGTCCTGCACTCAGTTCTGCTCTAACTACATCACTAAACACCATATATGTATCTATATGCAAGCAGATATGTATGCATTTATTTGTTTGATTTATTCAGTAGGATACCACCCAACTCCAACTGACTTTGGGCCTCTCACAATAGTAAAATAACATAAAAGAACAAAATAATAGACAATTTACCAAACCAGGACAAAATTAACTACAAAATAATTGCAAGATGGCAATCCAACAATAAAGCAAATTTTTCTGTGCCAGTGCTGCTGGCTGCCAATCAACAAAAAGCAAGCTGGATGCCTGCCACACTTCTGCACTTTAAAGTACACTTTTGCTTAGGGGATGGTAGGTGAACCTCAGAGTCTGAAAGCCTGTCAATGATCAGTAAGGGAGTGATGGAGGTATGATTACCTGCTAGACTAATGTTTCATTTGGTAAGTATTTGATCATATATTTTTTCATGTTTTAATAAATAGGTACATCATGAATTGAATATCATTAAATGATATATATGTAAGGACTTATCATCTCCTGAAAGTTATTCCTGAACTTCAAATACTCACTGCTGAAACTGTGGAGATTTTAAGGTCAAGTCTTATTATGGATGTTTACAATAAGGGTTTTTCAAGCCAGAGTGATAAAAAGAATTATGCAGAGTCTATGCCATTAAAGTCAAACAAGATTTATATCTTTGTATAAAGAAGATATAATTTGTAATTTGGCAAATTAAATCTATACTGGAGAGAGTGAGTCCTTGGGCATTGTTGCAATAACACCAAATGCAATGATCATATAAGTCCTTCTGTTTGCTTTTCTATTGAATGCCCAAACAAAAGTCATTTGGATTTTTGTCAATCTACTGAATTCAGTTAATTTTTCTATAGTCATTGCAAACCCTAGTTGATGACTTATTTTCCCTCACCAATTCTGCAATTATATAGGTCTCTTATATGGCAGCTTTGGTTTTATGTTAAATATTAATTTTAATTAATTAAAATATGTTTTTTCAAGTATTACAGAATATGATTAGATAACCTCTAAAAGACCCTTACCTTTTTGTAGAAATAAAACATTTCACACTCCTTGATTGAATGAAAAATTTAGCATTAGTTAGAAAATATGATGTATTTCCACTTATTTAGAAGTTGCTCATATTTTCATTGAAGTGCTACTTTCACATTTTTCTTTGTTTAGTTATTACTTTTATATTCTTTCTTTTGTCCAAGAACCTAATATTAGTCCTTCTTTCTCATTATGCCAGGAATTCCTCTATTTCTAGTTTCCCATGCCTTAGCTTAACTCCCATTGCATTTTATCTAATTGGAACTTTTTCAGATTAAGAGCAGATAGCAATAGGTGGGGGGAAGATACTTTTCACAATTTAAAAAAACATGCTCTAAAGCATAATAAAAAAATTCTAATAAATTTCTGAAACACTTCCAGAGAAGTAAGAAAAAAAAACTTCTTTTGCAAAACAAACTCTCAGGAAGTTGGGTGAAAAAAAGAAACAGCACAGCATTTATGGTTCTGTTTTAAAGATGCTAAAGAAAGTTAGGCTTGGTGGTGGACCCAGCTTTTTCTTGAAAGAGTAAAAAATCTGATTTGGGAGATAAATAAAATCCTTTTTGCAAAGTTAAAAAGGAATGGTTTATAGAACACCACCGATTAATAAAGAAATACCTTTTTCTTCAAGTCCTTATTGTACAATCAAAATTTCAAAATGTACAAACAAATCTCACAGAGAACATTGTCAATATTTTGGAACATATTTATATTTACAATAGAATAGTTATTTTGATATTAAAAATTAATTAGAGGTATAGTTTATGTAATGGTACAGAAAGCTGAAAAAAGAACATTATGTTGCCAAATAAAACTATAATGTGCTGTGCATTGTCATGAGAACATTTTGACAAGGTAATCCAATAGTTCAGAAGAGTATTATGTATGGCTGATTGCCATTTATACAAGACCGAGTTTTCAAGATAAAATATCTCAGGTATATGATCTTTAAGAATGAGCCAATGATACGCCTCTTTTCTGAAAATGCTCTAGGGAGTCATTGAGAATTGGGTTTGCGGTGGGGGGAGGGGAGGGGAAAAAAGACAAAAATGACTGGCAATTGACAAGTGAACTATTCATTACATGAACAAAATCATGATTAGGCTTTGCATGATTGAGATATATATAAAGGCGCTTTATGACAATTTAGTAAATTGACTCATAGCAGGAAGAAGCAAACAAACTCCCAGCGCATTGGACTACATCACCCACCAGCTTTTCTCAGCATGGGCAATAGTCTGGCACGTTCTTGCATCAGTTGTGATCCATATTTTCTAGACAGCAACCAGTACGATACTCTGACCTGGAGGTTTTAATAGTGCTGTCCCATGGGGTATTTCAGTACTGAAATATACTATATGCAGTCATAGTTGGAAAGTACTGCAGTGATATATAATTTCATATTCAAGGATTGCATAAGCAATTTGGGTTGGCATTTTCCATTTATTATTATTTGAGAGTTCCTTAAATTTAATGAGTGTTGATGGACAAGATAAAATAAACAAAAAATACCAGGAAAAGGAAAAGGGGGGAGGGGAATAAATATTCTGCATAGAGTTCTCCCATATTAAAAAGTGCCACAATATCATTCATAATAACTGTAACTGCTTGGTGTTTGGAGCCTCCTAGACAAAGTCTGTTCCTCTGAGCATATAAGTTAGCTTTGTCTATTACTGAATGTAACAGACAAAAGCATAGTCTAAAGTTGGTAGGATTATCTTTGTCCCACTGAGAACTATCTGAGGCACTTGGATTGCTCATTGATTGAGGTGAGTGGGTCTTTGATTATTCACTGATTGTTGGAGAGCTGGTATTTTGATTTTTTATTTGTTCACTAGTGAGAGTTTTCTATAAAGACTTATGAGTCGGTATTATGAGTCCCGATCACTAACTGGATAAGTCTTTCTAGTTATTTTGGGACTGTCCTAAGTCATCCAGTTATCTTTAAGCCTCAGGTGAGACAGAATAGAACAGAAAGAACAGAACAGAATAGAATCTCAAATGGACTTTAGAGGTTTTCTAGCTCAAGCAAAAGAAACTGTACCATTTCAGATAAGTGATTGTCTAGTCTCTTCTTAAAAACCTCCAGTGATGGAACGCCCATGATTTCTGAAGGCAAGCTGTTCCACTGGTTAATTGTCCTCACTGTTAGGAAGTTTCTCCTTAGTTCCAGGTTGCTTCTCTCTTTGGTCAGTTTCCAACCATTGTTTATTGTCTTTTCTTCTGGTGCTTTGGAAAATAAGTTGACCCTTTCTTCTCGGTGGCAGCCCATCAAATAATGGAATACTGCTGTCATGTCACCCCTATTTCTTCTTTTCTTTAGACTAGCAAAACTCAAATCCTGCAGCCGTTCTTCATATGTTTTAGTTTCCAGGCCTTTGATCATCTTAGTTGCTCTTCTCTGAACTTTTTCCAACATCTTTTTTATAGTATGGTGACCAAAATTGAATACATTATTCCAGCTGTGGTCTTACTAGGGTTTTATAATGCGATATTAATACTTTGTGTGATCTTGATTCTCTGCCTCTATTTATACAACCTAGGAATGTATTAGTTTTTTTGGCTGCTGCTGCACCCTGCTGGCTCATATTCAAATGATCATTCACTAGGATTCCAAGGTCCCTCTCACAATTACTGCTTTTGAGTCAGGTCTTGCCCAATCTGTACTTTGGTTTTTCCTGCCTAAATGTAAAACTTTGCTCTTCTTTACATTAAATTTCATTTTGTTGTGTAAGGTCCATTGTTCAAGTGTCAGACCCAGCGTGATACTGACCTTCCAAAGTCCAGAATGTTCCAGTTAACCCTGTGTTCCAGCCGAGTCCGGTAGCTTCGTGAGCTACATCGCCAACAGCGGCGGCCGAACGGGTCACATGAACATCCTATGTTGCCAGCACATAACCGGACGGAGGCTACATAGAAATGGAATATGGAGAAGCCGACTGCTGTTAAAACTGTTATGGCTTATGTTGCTGGAACCGTGACTCTGTGAATGATGGGAACTGGGACGCTGGGTCTGACAACACTTGGATACCGGGAGGGGGTATTATAGGAAGAGGTTGAGTGGGACATTAGGGATGAGAATGGCGTGAACGGAACGCATGGACTCAATGCAAGGTTTGAATATAAGTACTAGCTGGATCGGGGCGTGGACTCAATGCAAGGTTTGAACATAAGTACTAGCTGGATCGGGGCGTAGGTAGGGTGGAGGACTATCACAAGGCAGGTATGGGGAGGGGAACAGGTGGATTCCAGATGACCAATTAACCGTCAATTGGGGTGTGTACTCTGGGTGTGGTGGAGGAATGTATTTAGGGCAATGAATGGAGCTTCGTTCCAGTGCTAACTTAGTTTCAACATAGTGAATAAAGCTTGTTGAATACTGCAACGTTCCTGTTTCCTGGCTTTTGCGAAGCGCGGTTAGGACGTTCTGTTATCAAGTTTGTCAAGATCTTTTTGGATCTGAGATGTTGTCAGAATCCAATTATATTTCATCTTTAGTTATCAAATATAGAAAACCCCAATTCTGCCTTCTCTGGATTCTGCCATAAGAGGGAGAGAAGGGGGAGAACAAAGGGGCTTTATGGCCCTCACTTCCTTCAGTATACTTCTAAGGAACTGAATGTGTTGTATTGCAACTTCAAAGAGTTTGAATGTGGTTAGCACCAAAAGACCTTATCATAACAAAGGAGGCTATTTACCTTTCATGTAGTTTATCTGAATGGAAGATGGAAGAAAGGAAAAAAGGGGTGGGATCGTGATGCCTGAAACTGTCACTGGAAGGGGGGTGATTGGGTGGGACTACTGGGGAACCCCTTAAAAACCTCAAATGGGAGAGCTTGAACCCCAAGTACTGTCTAGAATGCCTGCAACCAAATTTTCTCTTAATAAAGGATTCCTGTTGGAAGAATTATTCCAAGAGTTCTGTCTTCTTAAGATGCAAAGTGGGGTGGGTCCTTACATTAGACAGGACTTGCAAAATTAATCCACCTGGAAGGGAGACCCTTGCCGGGGGATTTTGCAAAAATTTACCATGTCAGACAATGGAGCAAGAGAGGGGGAAAACTCCCTGGAAAAAGAGCCGCTGACCTTGCCAGATGTTGGGATCCGAGAAGTCAGATTCCTCAGGAGAAGAAGTGGTGGAGATACGGGACCACAAGCCTCGCTGGTCAATGGGCATTGGAGAGAAAAGTGAGTGGGGAAAGGAATCAAGAAAGGTGACCCTGAGATGGGGGACCAAGCAACCAGAATGGAAGCAGGAGATGGAGAAATCCCTGCACGCAAGTGAAGAGAGAGAAAGCTGGGCACCGTACTCAGACTGGATCCCAGAGAAAGCTATTGACCTGATGAAGAGAACTCTCAGCTCCCTAGGAGAGGAGAATCCTGAGCCCTACGGCTGCCCCAGCTCCTGGAGCCGCAAAGGGAGAGACACCGAGGGGGACGTGGAACCTGCACCCCCGGGGATATCTGCTGATCCAGTAGTCCCCACCCCCTACTGGACCACAGATGGCAATCTGGACAGAAGACACTACCACCAACAACAGAGGCACTGATCCATTCCAAGACGTCCGCCGTTGGAGGTGAAATTCAAAGGGGAGCCAACACGCTTGGGGTTTTTCCTAACCCAAGTCCTCAGCTACATGGAAGAATACGGGCAGGACATTCCCAGCGACAAAGCCCACATCCGGATCGTGCAATCTGCCCTGGATGGACCGGCTGCAGATTGGGTGGTGAACTTGCATGACTCCAATGCCCCAGAACTCAGTAACTTCAACCGTTTCATGTCCTCTTTGAGAAGACGATTTGAAGACCCCCTGGCTGATCGCAAAGCCCGTGAAAGGATAAAAACGATGAGGCAAGGCAAATGCCCAGTGGCTGAATATACACAAGAATTCCGGGCCATTGCCAGCAAACTGAATTGGCCAGAAGACATCCTCCTTAGCCATTTCAAAGATGGACTAAATTATGATCTATATGACACTTGCCTGCCCCGAGGGGACCCACACCAACTTGAGGAATGGTACATCTTGGCAGAGGAAGCAGAGATCGACATATTGAAGAGACACTGCCGAGGAAAACAATGGAGCCGCCCCCCGCCTGAGCTAACACACGAACCGGTGAAATCATCGGCTACAGCCAAGAAGCAAATGGGGTGTTTCAAGTGCGGAAGAGAAGGGCATCGAGCTGTAGAATGCCGCTCCAAAGCCCCCCAGCACAACCCAGACAGATCCCCAATCAACAAATCCGGAAAGTCTTCAGCTAAGCCAAAAGAAATGGCCATGAGAATGATGGAAATTGCAGAACCCCCCATTTCTGCTCACCAAGGGGAAAGAACTCCAGCCTACACCACAGGGCCGGTGGATGCCTCAGATGACACCTCAGAGGGCGAACCCCTGGTAAGTGGACACATCACACCCATCCTCAAGACAGTGACTATATTAATCCTCCCCATGCCCGAAGCTGTAAAGGTGAAAGCCTTAATAGACTCTGGCTGCACCCGCTGCCTCATTAGCCCAACACTAGTGGGTAATCTGGACATCCCATCGAGGAGACTGGAACAACCAATCTCATTTGGCCAGTTAGATGGATCCATAGCAGGGGGGGGGTGCCAGCTACCCTAGCCACTCTACCAATACACCTCTCCCTGGGCAAACATGAAGAGGACATAACGTTTGTGGTGACCCCAGGTATGGAATGCCCAATGATTCTAGGGATGGAATGGTTGAAAAAATGGAACCCCTGGGTAAATTGGAGGACGACAGAAATCAAATTCCCGAAGGGGGACCCTATGGACTTAAAACCCCAAGGGAGGCTACCAGAATCAAGAATAGAAAAAGCATCCATAGGAGAGGAAAAAAGATTAACAGAAATACCAGAGGAATATAGGGACCTTGCTGAAGTCTTCAGTGAGGAGAGGGCGAATGAGCTTCCCCCCCACCGACCCACAGACTGTACCATTGAATTCAAGCCTGGGGCAAAACTCCCGAAGCCCAGATTATACTCCATGAGCCCAAAGGAGAAGGAGGAAATGGAAAGATTTATTTAAAAAAACCTAGAGAGAGGTTTCATTGAGCCAGCCAAGCCTAAAGTGGCTGCCCCGGTCCTCTTTAGAGAGAAGAAGGACGGCTCTTTACGCTTATGCGTGGATTATAGGGCCCTGAATACAATCAGTGAAAGCAACCTATACCCTCTGCCCCTCATGAAAGACATGCTGTCACACCTATCGAAAGGGAAATTTTTTTCTAAACTAGACCTAAGGGAAGCTTACTATCGTGTGAGAATTAAGGAAGGGGACGAATGGAAGACTGCATTTAACTGCCCCATGGGGTGCTATCAATTCAAAGTCTTGCCATTTGGATTACAAGGGGGCCCTGCAGTCTTTATGCAATTAATCAATGACGTTCTAAGGGAGCACCTGTTTAAGGGGGTCCTTGTTTACTTGGACGACATTCTTATCTTCACCGAAACAAAAGAGGAACATGTCAACCTTGTCAGAGCGGTTTTAAAGAAGCTGCGAGCCGCCCACCTATATGCCAAACTCTCAAAATGCGAATTCCACCAGGAAAGGATAGACTACCTAGGTTATCGCATATCCCCCCAGTGCATTGAAATGGACCCAGAGAAGGTCAAAGCAGTATTAGATTGGGCACCACCCCGCACAAGAAAGCAACTACAAAGTTTCCTGGGCTTTGTAAACTTTTACCGCCAATTCATCCCCTCATTTGCCCAGATAGCCTTCCCCTCACTAACTTACTAAAAATGAAGGGAGCATCCTCAGTAAAACCTAGCCAGCAACTAACATGGACAATGGAGTGCCAAGCAGCGTTTGAGAGACTAAAGAGACTTTTTTTCTGCCGAACCAGTACTAAGGCACCCAGACATGGACAAGCCCTTCGTAATACAGGCAGATGCAAGTGATGTGGCAGTGGGGGCTGTTCTATTACAAGAAAACAATGAAGGGGTATTGCAACCCTGTGCATATACATCCAAGAAACTCACGGAAACAGAACAGCGCTGGCCCGTATGGGAGAAGGAGGCTTATGGGATACGTTGGGCATTACTCACGTGGCGACAGTTCCTGGAAGGCAACAAAATCCCCTTCCAGGTGTGGACTGATCACAAAAATTTAGAAGCCCTGAAAACATCCAGGAAACTCAATCCCAAACAAGCCTGCTGGTCCCAGCATTTTCACCAGTTCCAATTTAAGCTCAAACATTTACCAGGAAGAAAGAACTTCCTCGCATGCCTCAATATAACGGTGCACGAACCACAGACTCTAGACCAATAATGGCAGAGTCACAACTGGCAGTACCAGTAACCACAAGAACCCAAGCCAAATTAAAACCACAACTGGACAGCCAAACTGGAATTGAATTCAGAAAAAGTTTGGAAACAGATGAATGGTTCCAGAAAAACAAAAATGTCTGCACAATGAGAGACGGGTTGCCTTGGGTAGGGGAAAAGTTATATATACCAACAACTCAAAGAGTCACTTTCATGCACCTTTGCCATGACACAAAATCAGCAGGGCATTTTGGATTTGTAAAAACTTTACATTTAATTAAACGGCAATTTTGGTGGCCATCCATGAAAAAGGACATAGAAAGTTATATTGCCAGCTGCCCAACATGTGCATCTGCAAAGAGGTTGCAAGGGAAATCGCCAGGGCTATTACAACCAGTGGCAAATCCCTCAGCCCCCTGGAGGGAAATAGCCATGGATTTTATAGTGGAATTGCCAGAAAGCAATGGGAATACTGTTATCTGGACAGTCACGGACTTGTTTTCCAAACAGGTGCACTTTATCCCTTGCCAAAAGATTCCCACTGCAAAGGCCTTAGCAAAACTTTTCATCCAGCACATTTACAGATTGCACAGGGCACCCCAACGCATCATCTCTGATAGGGGAGTGCAATTTACGTCTGCATTTTGGAAGGAATTTTTATCCCTCTTAGGGACCACTCAGGGACTGACATCTAGCCATCACCCTCAGACAGATGGACAAACAGAACGTTGTCATTCAGTACTTGAGCAATATTTGAGATGTTTTTTAAATTTCCAACAGAGTGATTGGATGGACTTACTCCCTTTTGCAGAAGTTGCCTACAATAATGCAGTCCACTCCAGCACAGGCTACACTCCTTTTCAAATAGCCAACGGTCAAAGTTTCAGCCCCATGCCAGAATTAACCCCAAACGAACCAACGATCCCTTCACTGAAAGAATGGATGGAAAAACTATAGAACACCTGGCCAATAGTTAGAAAAGCACTAGATGAAGCTAGCCAGGCATACAAAGCACAAGCCGATAAAAAAAGGGTTGAGCCTACACCATTCATTATAGGAGAAATAGTGTACTTATCTACAAAATACCTAAAGTCCCTGCAGCACTGTAAAAAACTTGGACCAAAATATATAGGATCTTTTCCAATTAAAAGAATCATAAATCCAGTAACAGTAGAATTAGAATTACCCAAAAATCTTAGGCAAATACACCCAATTTTTCATTGCAGCTTGCTGAAAAGAGAGCATCAGTCACCTCTATGGCCAAAAATCCCCCCCACCTCCAATCATGGTGAAGGGCGAACAACACTTCGAAATAAAGGAAATCCTTGACTCTAGGAGATATCATGGAGCAACTCAGTACGTAGTTGCCTGGAAACACCTCCCTCCCTCACAAAACGAGTGGGTCCATAAACGTCATGTCAGAGCCCCAAAGCTATTGAAGAAGTTTCACACAGAGTATCCTAACAAGCCTGACTAACTTTTATACCTGTTTTGTTTTTATTTCCAGGTGGATCTCTCTTATTTTTGAGGGGGCCAGATGTCAGAATCCAATTATATTTCATCTTTAGTTATCAAATATAGAAAACCCCAATTCTGCCTTCTCTGGATTCTGCCATAAGAGGGAGAGAAGGGGGAGAACAAAGGGGCTTTATGGCCCTCACTTCCTTTAGTATACTTCTAAGGAACTGAATGTGTGTATTGCAACTTCAAAGAGTTTGAATGTGGTTAGCACCAAAAGACTTTATCATAACAAAGGAGGCTATTTACCTTTCATGTAGTTTATCTGAAGTCTCCATCCAGACGGAAGAAAGGAAAAAAGGGGTGGGATCGTGATGCCTGAAACTGTCACTGGAAGGGGGGGTGATTGGGTGGGACTACTGGGGAACCCCTTAAAACCTCGAATGGGAGAGCTTGAACCCCAAGTCCTGTCTAGAACGCCTGCAACCATTTTCTCTTAATAAAGGATTCCTGTTGGAAGAATTATTCCAAGAGTTCTGTCTTCTTAAGATGCAAAGTGGGGTGGGTCCTTACAGATGTCAGCTATTCCTGCCAATTTAGTGTCATCTGCAGTTCTGATGAGTTCCCGTTCTATTCCTTCATCTAAGTCATTGATTAAGATATTGAAGAGTACTGGGCCTAGGACAGAACATTGAGGTACCCCACTGCTTACTTCTCACCATGTGGATGTAGTACCATTAAGGACTACTCATTGAGTGCAGGTTGTCAGCCAGCTATAAATCCATCTGGTCATGATGTTTTCAATTGTACATTTTTCTAGCTTACCAAGAAGTAGGTTCTGGTCTATTTTGTCAAATGTCTTATTGAAATCTAAGTATACTATGCCCACAGCATTTCTCTGGTCTACTAATTAGTCACTTTTTCAAAGAATGAAATAAGATTGGTTTGCCATGATCTGTTTTTAACATACTCATGCTGTCTACTTTGTTTGCTTCTAGTTGTTTGCAGATCTGTTTTTTGATTAACGTTTCCAGGATCTCCCCAGATATTGATGTTAGACTGATTGGTCTGTAGTTTCCTTGAACTCATGGTCTCTGATTTTCTAGCTCGGTGCCCAAACTGGAAAGACTATTGGATAGTTAAAAAGAATTTTAAATACTAGCAAAATATTAATGGATCTATTAATGGATCTATTTCTAGAAAAGAAAGTGAATGAAACAGAATAAGTAAAAGCTAGTCTTCCAATAGGATGAAAAGAGTTGTGTTACACAATTTCCAAGATTCCTTCCAGCTATGATATAAATTTCTATAAATTGAAAACTAAATTATTAAAATTTAAATGTGAAATGTTTGAAAAGAGAGGGGCATGTTCATTTGTTGTGTTAAGAACAGTAATATATTTTCCAGGTATAGCCTTCTGCTGGCGGTTTTCAGTAAAATGAGTGCCACAACTGAGCATGCCCTTTCTCATAGCTCTTTAAAGATTAATCCAGTTTGGAAATCCCATTGTTTTCTCCCCACAATTGTAAATTTAAAATTTTATGAAATGCTATTGTCGTAAAGCTAAAGGCTTTATATTCACAAATTATTTCCTATATTGAATACACCAAGTGACTAGCTATCAGATTTGTTTACTCTGAACAATTGCATCCTCACACATATTCATATTCTAGAAAGGGAAAATATTTCTATGAATTGGGCTATGCACATATTCATATATTTGGCTGGCAATAATTTCTTCAATTACAGCTGTGCATTTTCCTATCACAGAGATGATCAGAAGTACTATTATTTCTTCCACTTACAATCTAGCTCATAATCCTATACAGGCTATGCTTTGACAAGGGATTATGTTTGTTCACAGCATCTTGCCAATTATCTGATAACTATTGTATATTTTCTTGTGTTTCCTTTTCTATATATAGAAACATTATAAAAATAGCTTAATGTAATATCTTAAAAATTGATAGTTATGTAATGGGTGGATAGTTATATAGTGATCGAAACTCTATCAAGCTACTTGTATATTTATACTTCAGATCAGATTGCTGTTCTTTTTACTCTTTCCCCACCATTCCTGTCTGGACTTTTATCTTGTTTTTTAATCTGTACATTGGTTTTTTTTAAAATTGTTTAGGTGTTATTTGACGATGGGCAGTGTCTGAATATAAATGCCAGTGCTATGTTGTCTCTACTGTTTCAGTCTGGGAACAATGTTCTGTTTGGATTCACCATCAGCAAAATAATAGCAACATCACTCAAGGATAACTTTGTTTTCATAGGCTAATATTAAGAAAAATGGGGGCTTCTCACAATGATGCACAGTTCTGTCAGATCCACACGGCACTTACCCTTTGGACTGAGAATGATTATGTTTTATGGCATCAATTCTGCAGTACAACATTAATAAATTTATGTTAGGAATAAAATTGCATCATTTTGATTTTGCAGCATTAAATCACAGAGGAGGAACCAATTGTAACAATAATATAAAAAAAGCCTGGATTTTCTTCAGGGGAAAAAAAAATCAATGGCAGGATATGGACCATAGTCTGAAAACTTTAAGCAAGTAAAAAAAGACATAAATCTTTATGATGAAGTTTATGAACTGGCCTCTAAAAATAATAGCCAGCATTAATACTGCCATTGCAATGATTTTATGAGACAATAACCTGGTTCTAAAGTGGATAAACTATGAGGTTGAAGACTGGGTATTTTATATCAGTGAGTGAACTAGATTATTGCCCACTAAAAAGAGAAGAATAGTAGAATTACCAGAAGAATATAATAAGTTAACACTTATTAAAATAGATGTTAAGTAATTCTGAAAGAGCCAAAAGAGAAAACACTATTGATTGTTATGGTTGCTGTAGGAGTTGGAAATTCCCTTTGAATATTATAAGGGGTGATGGGAAGCTATTCAAAAAAGATTTAATACACTGGCATAGGCTTTATGTACCCTACATATTACTATCTTTTGATAATAAGGATAAGAACCTTACAAAGCAAGGAACTATGTATGAAGACACTGTTAAACAAGCTGGACTATTGGTACAAGAAACTCAGGACTACCCAGTTCTGGCAAGCAATAACTTCAGAATTTATATCAGAAATTTATCATAACCTTCAACAATTATTTCAACTAGAGAGGTCTAGTGATTGAACACAGGACAGAAAAATCAGAGAGTAGTTTAGCATATGCTTATCATGGAAGGCTCTAAAAGAATTGACATTTTCCTGGCTTTTGAGACTTCAGCGTCTTTAACTAACTGCAATATTCAGGAGAATAAAATAATAGATTTTGCCAGTGGCTTTCAAGCTTTGAAAACTGAGTGATACAATAAACATCCAAAGAATCTTAATTGCTTTTTCAATAATGCAGATCTCTGAAAAGATTTTTTTAAAAAAAAAATCCTGTACCCTCAGATCACATGATTATCATGCCGTAAATATAGTTTCCATAATTTATGGTGAATTTCCCTCCATTTCCTGAATTAATATAGAGTCCAGACACAGAGGTGTAGGATATAGATATGGGGAGATAACATTGAAGACTTGAAGTACCCTTGATATTTTATTTATTTCTTTGCAGATTTAAAGCAGAACATTCTACAAACTCATAAATATTCCTATAGCAGATGGTGTAGTCACTAACTCAGCATCTGACTATGAGAATGGCCTTGCATTCTAATTCTCACTTTTTAATTTTCTCCCAGCTCCAAACTGAAAACTCAGTACAAATAATATTTTTCTCTCTTCACTAACTGGAGAATGCTCCTCCTCACTTGTGCATGCCATTCCAGATACCTAAAGCATCACATCTTTACAATACTTACTTTTTATATGAATAAAATGATAAGCAGGATTTCTGCTTTCAAGTTCCATGTTCTCTTTCCCAATATCTCGCCTATACATTAAATGAGAAACTTGATACAAGTGAAAGAAATTCTATTCTCCTATCACCACCAGTTAATTGGATTCCTTTCAATTTACATAATTGTGTTTATTGTACATAGGCTTTGGGTGGAACAATGGATTATAGTGGTTTATATTGGGTGGCTTTTTTAAATACACACACATCTAATTTTCCCCTATCAACTTCCAAAATGTTGATTTTCTATCCTGGAAAAAACATTAAAATTTAGCAAGGAAGGCACTATAACAAATGCTGAGCTTAAATTTATGGCTTATGTGGTACACATAAATCTAAATGTAATTCTGATGTTGGGAGAGAGGAGAGGAACTGAATAGCCAAAGTCATTGCTGTTTGTTGGAGAAACAAGCCTGGAAGGCAGAGGTAGAGCACTTTCTTGCAATATTAATAGCATCATTCACAGGCGAGCAAGCAGAACAAGCCAGAGAACTGTCCTCAGTAGTTCTCTTGCCTTGACTACTAATTAGCCGCAGGGATAGAAGAAATGATTATCATAAAGATGTGTTTTTCTGAGGATGTGTCTATTTCAGATAATATCCCAGCATCTGATTTTGCTGATAGCATCCACTGGTTCAATTAATCTAATAAGGCTTATGGAATAATGAATAAAGGAAAACTGAGCCTTGGAGGCCTACAGCAAAGTGTTGGGATCCAGGAGATTTAAGTTCAAATTGCTACTGAACCATGGAGCTTGCTGGATGACTTTAAGGCTACTCACTTATTGATTTTACTTAAATTTAAAAAATTGTATCCTGCTTTTCTACTGAAATGCATCAAAATGGCTAACAAAATAATGTAAAACAATAGTGGTCATTTACAGATAGTCCTGGACCTATAACCACAACTGAGCCCAACGTTTCCATTGCTAAGCAAGGCAGTTGATGAGTTTTGCCCCATTTTATGATCTTTTTTTGCCATAGCTATTAAGTGAATCACTGCAGTTATTAAACAAAGCATGCAATGATTAAAATCTAGCTTCCCCCATTGACTTTGCTTATCCAAAGCTGGTTGGTAAGGTTACAGCTGATGAAGACACAACCCCAGGACAGTGCAAATGTCACAAAGACACCCACATTTTGATCCTGAGGATGATCGTGATCATAAGTGTGAAAACTGTTCATAAGTCACTTTTTTCATTGCCATTGCAGCTTTGAATGGTCACTAAATGAAAATTGTAAGTCAAGGACTATCTATATCAGTGGTTCTCAACCTGTGGATCGGGACCCCATTTGGGGTCGAACGACCATTTCACGGGGGTCGCCAAACAACGCAGTCCGCCATTTTTTCCCCTTTTCCTTAGCTGTGCTACTCCCTTTTATTCTATTGGCTTTTGAAAGCCAATAGAATAGACTCTCTTGAATAGAGTCTAATTCTATTGGCTTTCAAAAGCCAATAGGAATTGTCCAGGCTGTCTCTGCCCTGCTGAGCCCGCCAAAAGTCCCATTCTGCAAACGGTGCTGCACCAGTTGAGTAGTCCTCGACTTACGACCGGTTGGGGGTTGCGGCATTAAAAAGGTTGAGAACCACTGATCTATATAATTATTATATGCCTACACACACACACACACACACACACACACACACACACACAATCAAACCTGCAGACTCCTCTTAAGGTAATTGGAAGAAAGGCAATGAATAACAAATATAAACATTTAAAATGCTTTTAAGTATATGTTGCTTTTAATATTTAATGAGCTTAGTATTTCATATTATATTCATTCAGCAATAGTTAACTAATAAGAAATTGTTGAAATAAGTAAATGAATTGTTCTCGGTCTTTATAGTCATGTTTCAGTTAATGAATGGTGATTTAATGCATTTAAAAAGGGAAGCTTCACTTTGAAATAAAAGTTGCACACTAATCTACTGACAATCTCCCAAGAAGTGCTCACATGTGTAAAATATATTACACTCCACATGTAGAAGCCATTTACTAAAAAGTGGTCTGTAAGTCTGACAGAAGTCTCTTTCTCCCTAAGGTGAACCCAATCATTTATTCAAAACATTGCAATATCTCCCCAACTTCTCTTTTTCAGGCACTCAGTTTTCACATTCATAAGCCAAGAAGCAATTTTCATTCCAACATGAAAGTGATTAAAGATGTTTATCTATAGTAAAAAGCCTGCTTTCATCATAAGAACAATTAATCTAATCTTTGGAGGAAACTCAGCACTGAAGAAAGCCATCTGAGAACTCCACATTTATCACGTTTACTTTCTTCTCTTGAAAAAAGAGGCAACTCATGTATAACAGTGATGATTTGGGTATGAAAGTGGTCATTAGGAACAAGTAACTGGTGCCCATTTAGAGAAATTGGGTGCTTGAGGATTCAAGGAGAGGGAAAGCAAAATGTTTCTTCAACAGGTCTGAGAAACCAATTATGATCATCATCATCACAACCATCATCAATTCTTCACACTACTGTATATGTACAAAAATACAAGGAGTGTTGGTTCATCCTGGACAAAAAAACATTTTTATATTAATGTTAATCTTCTGAACAGAAAAATAGGTTAATGAACAGAAATTACAAGATAGATTTAGGGCTCCATTGAATCTAGATACTGGTCCCATCTTCCACTCCCTCACCTTCCATGTAGTTAAGTAGGAAATCTAAAAGAAGACTGTCCACATTTGTTTCAATGCAGCTGCAGTGCTCTGGTTCTGGTTCTACACTGACAAGAACCTGATTTATATGGTTTCAGATCAAACAGAGCACTGCGATTGCTTACAGGCATCTATAAAAAAGGAAAAGTACCATCAAAACAAACAATGAAAAACAGGACTTTCTTATGGCTAGGTATTGTATGTATAGATGCAAATTTGGAAAGAATTAATATAACTTGAATAACGATACCAAACACCTCAGTATAATGGAGAAGGCTGTAACAATTATCTATGTACTGAAACTAGATAGGCAACTGCAAATGTTCTTATGGTCTTTATCTTTAAACTGGGCTTGCAACAATATAGACAACCCCACCACACCTGGGAAAACATTAATATCATTAATCTTGCTTCTCTTTTTCTAATAATGGGCTTGGACATAAGAGGGAAGAGTATATATGCTGCATTAGAGTTGTGTTGGAAGAGGATTTTGCTCAGTTTGTTAGTTCAGTAATATAAAGATTGGGTGTGTCTCCCAAACCTCTTTTCATGGTCCCTTGAACTCCAATGTTGGTTCCACAGCTCCCAGTCTAATATACAGTATTGCCTAGGACTGTTGGATAAATGAAATGAGAGTATGTGCCATGTAGATTGGCAAGAACTTCTTGAAGAAAAGAAGAGGGGAAAAATATAATAATTTCTGATTATATTGCTTCAGGATCTATTCTGAAGAAGAACTTGTTTAATAAGTGTGAATTATCCTGTAAAGGGTACAAATTATAAGTTATATCATTGAACCAAGATGCTACTTGATGGATGGATTCTCCATCACCATGCTGAGAAAAGGCATTCAGGCAAGACAATGCCCCTTCTCCAGCATGATTGGAGAATCCACGAGTGGGACATACCAAAGCCCTGTTGTCCCTAAGGGGAGAACTAGTCTGGGCCTGTGTCTCACTAGCTGATACCACTTGCTGTAATACCCTCCATCCAAATGAGGCATCTGTAGAGGCAAAGTTGTCAATTTTATAATGTTTGATAAACGAGGAAGGCAGGGACCAAGTTGGCGCTCTGCATATCTCCCCGATCAATGCTTGGGTCGCCCAAACCGCTGATGTAGCAGCATTACGGGTGGAATGGGCAGTGATATGACTGGGAATGGGCAATGACTGAGACCGGTATGCTTGGGCAATGCAAGCCCTAATCCACCTGCCTATGGTCGAGGAGGAAACCCTCTGACCCATGGAAGAGGGCTGAAAGGAAACAAAAAGTGCCTTGAATCTACGGAAGGCAGAAGTCCATTTGATATAACACCGCAGGGCCCTGTGAACGTCCAGAGTATGCCATTGCTTTTCTAGTTCATGAGATGGGCGAGGGCAGAAATTAGGAAGCACCACCTCCTGGGACGTGTGGTACAGGGAAATCTTTGGGATGAAGGAAGGATTCAGACAAAGGATCACCTTGTCTGCATGGAAAACGCAGAAGTCCTCTCTAATGGAGAGGGCAGCCAGCTCTGATATTCATCTGGCTGAGGTGACCGCTACGAGGTCATAGACAGTAGCCTTAGCATATATGTTTTAATTGGTTCAAACGGTGGCAAGGTAAAGGTCTGTAAGACCCGGGGCAGGTCCCAAGAGGATAACGGCAGACCGCTGGTGGCCTGGTGTTAGTTGCCCCTTAATGAAAGAACGCACCATAGGGTGGTGTGCCAAAGAGGCGGAATTATCACAAAGAAGTACCGTGGACAGGGCCGATACCTGTCTGTGGATGATGTTGGGTGATAACCCTTTCTCCAATCCATCCATTAGATACTCTAGAATTATGGGGATAGTGATGGCTGAGAGTTGGACCTGGTGCCCTGAACACCAGAGACGAAAGTTCCTCCATGTGGCATTATAGATTCTATTCATAGAAGGGCGCCTGGATTGCTGAATCATGGCAATCACCCTCGATGAATAAGAGTTCCAGGTCAGGGCCTGCCACTCAAGTGCCAAGTGGTTAGTTGGAGCCACTGAGGATCTGGATGTCGAAGGACCTCCTAGGTGAGGGCAATACAACCTGGAGGGATCCTCCATGGGGGAGATGGAAAACTCCACTAGATCAGCGAACCATGGACATCTCGGCCAATGTGGAGCAATCTGAACGACCTCTGCCCATTTGTGCAGGATCTTTCAGATTGTCACCGGAATCAGAGGAAGGGGAGGAAAGGCGTACAACAGCTCCCTGGGCCAGGGGCTGTGGAGGGCATCTGTCCCTTCCGCTCTCAGAGATGGGAACCTGGAAAAAAATCTTGGAAGTTGGGAATTGGTTGGAGAGGCAAAGGGGTCTAATGTCGGATGACCAAACCTGTCCGCGATCTCCCTGAACAAGCCGGGGTCCAGGCGCCACTCGGAGTGGTCCACCGTTGACCTGCTCAAGGAGTCCGTTTGCTGATTCAGCTCTTCGGAGATGTGTTCCACCTTGATGGAACAAAGATTGGTCTCCGCCCAAGAACCCAACAATTGGACCTCCTCCATGAGAGTCCTGGACCTTGTCTGTTTACATGAGCTTTCGCTGCCACATTGTCAATGAGCACCAGGACATGTTGTCCCGCCACC
Source organism: Crotalus tigris (assembly GCF_016545835.1). NCBI lineage: Eukaryota > Metazoa > Chordata > Lepidosauria > Squamata > Viperidae > Crotalus > Crotalus tigris. The sequence goes on along the minus strand of NW_024096625.1, from coordinate 4,385,979 downwards.
CTGCCGCTGAAGTGGCGTAAGGCTAAATGTATTGCCCTGAGCTCTAACCAGTTTATATTGTTTTGTAAATCTGCCTGGGACCACCGACCTTGAGCCAACTCTGACTGAAGGTGTGCTCCCCAGCCGAACAGGCTGGCGTCCATAGTCAGGGTAAGCCTGACTGGTTCCTTGAACTGGGTGCCCTTTGCCATTGCTGGGGAAGCCCACCACTGAAGGGAGTTCAACGCATGACATGGAACTTGTACCTTCTGGTTGGAGGCGTTGGTGCACAACCTTTGAAAAGGGAGCAAAACCCACTGTAGATCCCTGGCATGGAGTCGTTCCCATGGTACAATTGCTATACAGGACACCGTCTTCCCCAAGAGTTGTGACAACATTGCCAGGGTGACCACCCTCTCTCTGTGGACCCGATGCACTAGGGCCCGTATGCTGTCTCACCTGTCCTGGGACAGGTAGACCGTACAAGTGTTTGTGTCTATGACCGCAGCCAAATGAAGGAGACGGGTTGATGGAACCATCTGGCTCTTCTGGAAATTGACGGAAAACCCATGAGCCTGAAGGGTCACGATGGCGAGGGCTAGGTCCGATTGAGCCAACTGGAAGGGTGAAGACTGGATCAGAATATTGTCCAGGTAACACTGGATCCTGCCAATATCTTTGTGAACACTCAGGGGGCCAAAGAAAGGCCAAATGGAAGTGCTCTGTATTGGAAATGTTGGCGTGCATGGCAAAACCTGAGGAACCTGCGATGTTCAGGGAGGATGGGGATATGCAAGTATGCCTCCATTAAGTCTATTGATGTCAGGAAATCCTCCTTCCTGATGCTGGCTAGGATCAATTGGAACGATTGCATTTTGAACTTCCTGTAAGTCAGGTAGTAATTCAACCGCTTTAAGTCCAAAATTGCTCTCCAGCCCCCTGAAGACTTTGGGACGACAAAAAGATTGGAATAAAACCTCCACCCCCTCTGATGCTCTGGAACTGGCTCTATGGCCCTTATTTGCGATAAATTTATTTTATTTTTATTTATTTATTTTTAAAATTTATAAACCGCCCCACTCCCACAGGACTCCAGGCGGCTAACAATAAAAACACCATATAACATGACAAAACAAACAATACAATAACAGTCATCCAGGGGTCAGATTTTATAAACCCCAGGCCTGCCAGAAAAGCCAGGTCTTAAGCAGCTTGCGGAAAACCAACAGGGTTGGAGCGGTCCTAATCTCCGGGGGGAGCTGGTTCCAAGACATGGGCGCCATCACAGAGAAAGCCCTCTCCTGCCAAATGGCACTGCTTGGCCAACGGGACCTGAAGGAGGCCCAGCCTGTGGGATCTAACCAGACGAAGGGAACTATGAGGTAGTAGGCGGTCTCGCAAATAGCCTGGGAAATAGCTTCTGACATGAGGCTCGCTTTGATAGCATTCTTGGGGGTAGGGCAAGACCGGAAGTGTTCTGGAGGACTGGACCAAAATTCCAGGGCTACACCTTGAGTGACGGTGTTTAACACCCAGGAGTCTGTGGTGGCAGCTTCCCATATGTTGGCATAGAGGGATAGTCGACCCCTATGGGAGAAGCATCCCTGGAGTCATTTGGTCCTTCTAAAGGGACATCCTCCAGAGTCTCGAAAGGGCCGCTGGAACTGTGTTTTGGCCCTGGATGCAGGACGGTCCTGGGGGTGATCCATTCTCGGGGAAAAGGGGTGAGGGTTTTGAGGCCAGTCCCAAGTGGAAGCCGAACAAAAGGACTGCCTGCGAAAGTAGTGCTGTGTTGCCCGCCACCAGGTCTCTTATCCCCTCTCCTGCTCATGTTTAGCATGACCTTGCGTTTGTCCTTACCCTCAACCAGGTAAGGGTTGAGGGCCTCACCGAAAAGATGTCCCCCACTGTAAGGCATAGTAGCCAGATGCCACAGTTTTCAAGTCAGCTCGTCACTGCTTGAGCCACAATAGCCTACAAGCTGAGACATCTGCCACTATGGCACGTGAGGAATACCTTGCTGCATGGAGGGAAGCGTCTGCCATATATTACGACGTGGCCACTAACTTATCCAGGTTCTGATGGGCATGAACCTGGTCTGGGGGAATCAAATCTTGGAGCTCGCGAAGCCATATGATGGAGGCTCGGGCGAAAAAGGCCAGGGATGTGGAAGCCTTCACTGACCATGCATAGGCCTGATAGGATTTGCGCAAGGCAGATTCAAATTTCTTGTCCTCTGCCCTGATAGCTTCGGCCATGTCCCCTGGGATAGGGGGATTAGAAAAAAGAAAATTTAACAGTTCATTCACTAGGGAAACCTCTAGCAAGGATGCGAAGGAAGGAGCCACATTAAAGAGCTTCTTCTCTGAAACCCCCGGTGTAGGGAGGGATCCTAGATTCACTCATTGCTTCTGAACCATTGTGGAAGAAAGGAGGACATGGAATGTGTTTCTGTGGTACCACCGGCTCAGAGTACAATGGATTCAGGTCCCGAGATGTAGAAAGAGCCAGTTGAGCCTCCTGTTCTGGGGCAATGTTAGCTGAAGTGCATGCCTTGAGAAGCAGCAAACCAAACAGAGATTGGTCAAACAAGCCGGAGAAAGGTGACAGATCCTGGGGAGAGGCCTCCTCATCATCTGACAGAAACAATCCCGAAGGCTCGAAGTTCTCAGATTCTGATTCCTCATCCTGAAAAGATCTGAGTGAAGAAGCCGAATGAGGAAATGCAGAGGTCTCTGTCTGAAGGAATGACCTTGATGGAGTGGCAGGTTCTTGTTTGGCCTGCTGATAAACGGAAGAGGCTATGACCTGAGCAAAGGCCTGAGCCATCATTGCCTGAAATTGATCCGGCCAGGCTACCTGCAACTCAGTGGGGCGAAGCCCTGCTGCAGTGGTTGTAAAGGTAGCCTGCACCCCTGATTGTGATGTGCCTGGAGTGGCAACCCTATGTAGGTCTAGGTTCTGGCTAGAGATAATGGGTTCTGTCTGTGCAGTCTCCTTTAGAGGAGACCAGGCCCGAGGGGCTAGATTAGAGGGAACTAACTGGGGTTCAAATAACGACATCACAGGTGGAGCAGGAGTGTTAAGGTCTATCTCGCCTGGAGTCAGCTTCTGTGCCTTGGAGAACTCCTTTTCTAAGGCCTGGTGACGCCTGCTGGCCTCCTTCTCACTTGCTTTTGAAGGTTTGCTAGTGGAATGAGCTTTGGCCTTTGCCTTAAGCCTCCCCGCCCCCTCCATTGTAGAGGACTTGTGCTTCTTTCTGGTGGGGGAGTCTGGAATGCTCTGTGCAGGCTGAGGAATGTAGTTATCTGCCATTTTAGCTCGGGAATTATTAGGAATACCCCAGAGCAGAGGGTGGAAAATAAAACCACAAGTTTGCGCCCAATCCTGGGCAAAGAATTTTTCCAACAAATGTTCCCCTTAATGGCAGTGGCTGATAGCGTTAGGTGCTACCAGCGAGGCCAATTACTGTGGCTTAGCTCCCCCCAATGCTATAAGTGACCGCTGTTCAGATCACCTCCCCCAGATAATCGATCTGGTATCCGGCTACTGAGGGACATGTGGGGTGTGTGTGTGGAAGTAATTATTAAGGCAATGTGGCCCCTTTGGAGCAAGATTGCCCTCCCCAAAGCCAGTAAATTGAAAAGCCTGTAAGATTACTTCAAAATGGCCTCCGCGCTACTTTCACACCATTATAGATCCAGTAGCTAAGGCCAGGATGCAAACCTAGCCGTCTGAGCCTCAGCCAAAATGGCGGCCATGCAATTTTCGTGCTCAGGGAGATGCCGCCGAATGGGTAATTGAGGTCTGGCTGGAATGCTGACTTCGGCGACGCGCCAATCAGCTGAGGGGTGAGTTAAGTGCTGCTGCTAGGAGCCAATCAAGTAATTGGCACAAGGAGACAGTTGAGAAGCCGAGGCAACAGTCGGCTGAGGGAATTAAGTAAACGGTTGCCGGAGGCTTCCTCCAATTGAAAAGGGCCGTTCCTTTCAAGAAAGTAAGTGCAAGGCCATTTAAACAGCCTCCACCTCAGCACCAGTTAGCTGGGGTGATTCTGTTTGGCGGAGCTTCAGCGCCGGTGAGCTGGAGTGATTCTTGACGGCAGACCCTCAGCGCCAGTCAGCCGGGATGATTTTAATTGCCAGAACGGCTCAAAGCCTTCCTTGAATGTTGGCAGCCTGCAGCCTGCAGGGAGCCCCAAATTTGTAAGAGCTTCCCTAGAGTCAAATGCAAATGTCCAATTTGAGTCCTAAGGAATTAATCAAATGAAACTAATTGTCCTGGAATAGCTATGAAGGAAGAAAAATCCACGAGGGAATTATACAACCTGCTGCTAATCCTGGAAAGGAGCACAATTTACACGTCTGCTGAACAAGAGACTAAGTCATAAACTGGGGTGCTCTAGCACAGCAGAGGCATGGCAACTTTCCAGACTTAGTCTTATTTGAGCAGGAAGATTAAGACAACCCACTTGTGGATTCTCCATCCAATCATGCTGGAGAAGCTATGTAAATTCTCACTTTGAGCCATCTGCAAAAAAGCTCTAGAAGTCCATATCACAGTGAGCTACAAAGACAGCAACAGAGAAGTCAAATGAACAAACTATTCAATGTGTCAGAAGATTTTAAATCATCAAAAGGAAAGCAGGGTGCCAAAAGGTCAACTATTCAGCATTTTTTTTTTAATGTAGCCTTCTTACCATGTCTTACATTTCAACCAAAAAACAGCCCTTTTAAAGGGGTTCTTTAGTTGTCACCACCAGCTTTTAGCTAATTCTTACATTGTCAAGAGTGGCAAGGCAAATGTCTCTGATGAACAAAAGAACTCAGTAGTAAGCACAAACCTGAAGAATAAAAGAAAGGACGGAATAGAAGTGCTAGAAAAGGAGTAAGGAGACAAGAAGTGTTTTAAATTCATGGATGTATGTATATAGACAGATATTCAGGCAGATATTTTTTTATGCAAAATGGTAGAAAGCTCAAAATATTTTCCCGCCCACCCAGTAATATATATTATTTGGCCAATTTAGATAGGATCTCTTTTGTTATTCTTTTTAGGCCTGTCTGCCTTGAAATGTTCGATCCATTTTTTTTTCAAAAGGATGTTCATTGTACAAAGTACAAAAATTAATTAATTAAAAATCAGTAAAATTCAAATATATTAAGCATATCACATTCTAATTTCTGATATTAAATACATTTCTTTTTAGGCTATTTGTGTTTTAATATGTTGCTGTATTTCCTTGAATTATTGAAATTCAAAAAACTTAATACAGTCCTAGTGGGCACTTTTACATGGCACTGTTTTTATTTCCAAATCTCTCCAAAGTCTTCTGGAGTCAGTTGTAATATCATTTTCATTTAACAGAATAACAGAGTTGGAAGGGACCTTGGACGTCTTCTAGCCAATTCCCTGCTCAGGCAGGTTGCTTCTCTCCTTGATTAGTTTCCCTCCATTTTAATATATCCTTGAATTAAGGAATATTTATTTTATATTCAAACCACAAAAAGGAGACGTCACTGTCTGAATCATGCTTTTTGCACAATTTCCTTTGTTTTGCCCATTTTATGACTTTTCTTGCCACACTTGTTAAATGAATCACTGCAGTTGTTAAATTAGCAACACGGTTATTAAATGAAGCTGGTTTTTCCATTCACTTTGCTTGGCAGAAAGCTGCAGAAGATAATCACAGTGGACTCCTGGACACTGCAACTATCATAAATGTGAGTCACTTGTCAAGCATCTGAATGTAAATCATGTGACCATGGGGATGCTGCAATGGTCATAAGTGTGAAAAATGGCCATAAACCATTTTTTTCAGTACTATTGTAACTTCCAGCCGTCACCAAGCGAACTGTTGTAGGTCAAGGACCACCTGTATCTAACCTAATATTCTTCTTCTATAGTAGCCAGACTTCTCTAAAACACTGAGAAGCAGGATATGCCATTATATTTAGTTTCTTTCCTAAAGGTGCTTTTCCAAAGGGCAATTTGACTTTCTTTTTTTCCCCTTGAAAATGCTTCATTTCTCATCAAAGAAGCTTCTTCAATTCTTTAATTTCCTTCTCCATTAATTTGCATAATACTCTATAAAAACAATCTGCACTAGTAGCCATTTTGTGAAAGTATTTTTCATATTATTTTGCCTGTCTTCCTAAACCTCTTTTAAAGCACTTTTATTTTTTGGCATGTGAGGACTGGTTCTCCCATTGTTTTGAAAATAATTGAGCGATCTTTTTAAATAATATGTACAGATGACTTCACAAACATTCTCCCTTTTATATCAAAACACAAGAGAAAAAACAGATCTCTGCTGCTTTACAATTGCCTTTATATGGGTTTCTCATTTTAGTGGGACATGTTTTGGAATTCCTATTATGACCTAAATACTTTCTAATAAAAATTACAAATCAGAGCTATGACAGATTTATTCTTTGAATGAACTGTTTTCAGTCCTGGGTGATATAAGTCTTGCATGGCCCCAATTCTAGCAGTAGGAAAAAGGAAAATACCAATACACATACAGAATGGGATCCTATACACATCCAGACTGAGACCCGTGTGTGAAAATGAATGCTCACCTATATTCTTTCTGTTCCAATATCTCCTTTCTTTGATTATAAAATGGGTATTATGCAGTACAATGTGTTGCCCATAGGAACTATGAAGCAAAACCAATAGTGAAAAACACTGGCTATAGCTATATCAAGATTTTCTACTAAAATTAGATTTTAACTGTCAGAAACAAAGCTACAAAGCTACAGAACAACTAGAGTTATTGAGAGACAGGAAGATTGACAGTCTTTGATGATCATAGGAAGTGCTCAGCAATCCAATTTCTTGCTTGTGGTTAAAGAGTGAATGCTGGCAAAACAGCCTTTCAATCAAGAAAAGACAAGTGATGTTCCCTGATTTAGGCAGCTTTGCACCTAAGCCTTTACCTGCTAAAGAAAAATTGTTTTCAGATAATAGCAGAGCTCAAAGAAACTGGAAAAAATCATAACAAATTCATCTAATTCAAATATTTGCAGGATAAACAAAATAGTTTAACTTTCTAATGCATTAAAAGCAGGTTCAAAAATTCAGATATGAATGCTATAGACTGAAATGATTTCAAAAACTAACAGAATATTCCCAGTGTGAATACTGCAAATACATGTATAGATCAGTGAATGTTCATCTGACATAATGATTCTGTGACAGTTTCAGGATATATTCTCACAAGGTTACTTCTTGGACTTTATGAAAGTTGGCCTTGAAGTAAAATCTTTGTTGAGAAAATCATTCTTCCTACCTTTGGAAATAATTGATAGTCAGGAGAAGTAAAGCACACTGCTCCTATATGTCAATATACCATTAATACTGTGCACATCCTTGTTTGCCTTCAGGCAAAGAGTTTTCAGTGATAATGTATTCTTTTATATTTTACTGATAATAGATGCAACCAGTTGGAACTTCAATTAAAGTGGTTTTTGAAATGTCCTAGTTTTTGCATCTAGATTTTGAAAGTACACATCCCTTAAGAAGGTACATCTTCAAAAATTACAAGTATATTTCAAAACATTAACAGGCAAAATCAGTAACCATTTTGAAATTATAATTAAATGATCTGTTTTCTTCTTCTTTGATGTTCTGTCTTCCTCTTATTAGTTTTCTCTAGCACTGACATATTGTTTCTTATATTTATTTTTATCTATTTCATTTGAAAACCATCTAATTGTTGGGCCATTGCATTATTTATCCCCGCATCTGTCTCATTATACACATTAGTTCAATATTACGCTCTTTTATCTCCTCCAAATATGTAGGCTTCAACTTCTAGACTAGTCCATATATCTGGAAATCACTAAAGTGGAGGAGGATGCTTTCATAAACTAAGATTTATTGTATTGTTAATCTTTAATAATTTAATCAACCTACAGGAAATAAAGAGGTTCAGGTTAGCAGAAAGACCAGGAGATTGTGTTATTAATGTCAAACTCTAAAGCCGAAATTCTACCTCTGCTGTGAATTCAGTAGGTGTGTTCAGTTATTCCCCCACTCCCAAATCTTTGATCTCCCATTCATGATTTATTGTTTTTGGTTTTGGTAGTGGCAGAGTTTTTGTTGTGGCAGTGATAATCACATCTTAATCTCAATACTGCAAGGTTGAATATCAAAAAAATTGTCTTTTGAAGGTTAGATAGTAGACATTATCTATCTATCAGCCTGATCTACTCATTAGCTGACAAACAATTGTGTTAACCTATTGATGGACTTGCCCTCTGAGCATGAAACTCCATCGCCCCAATATATCCATGTAGTCATATAGATTACATAAGCCAAAGTGTAGACCAGCCAAGGGGAAAGCCCAAGCTAAGGCCCAGCTGCCCACTGGCAACCATGGAATAGTGTTACCTGTTAGAGAAACTTGCTCACCTGAAAACGATACGAAAGGTGGGAAGGGGAGGTAAATGGGAGGCATTCTCTAGGGAACTGAAGTGATGGAGGCAGACAGTTTCAGCCTCTTCATTTTCAGTCTCTCAGATATCCCTCAAATAAATCAAACTGTTGAAAGAACACTTGCTCTGCAAAATGTGTGGCTTTTGCTGGACATAGTTAATGGTTGCCAATGGCTTTGGCATATTGGTTGGTTATAAGGGCATTTCTCAATGACAGCAAAGGAGCAACTCTTAATTTCTTTTGGCAACCATTTTGAGTTTTTAGTCCATCTTGTCCCCAAAATAAAATAACTGATTTTGTTTTGAAATCAGAGAAAATAGAGAAAAACGTATTGTTAATTTAGTACTCCTGTAAAAAGCACTATTATGTTTCAATCTCTGTTGATTCAAGAAATGTTTTTTATAAGAGCTGAGAGGGAAGAGGTATTGTATCAAAAGCAGAAGGAAAAGCATTTAATGTTTTTTTATAAAAATCCAAAGAGAAGTGAAATGTGATTGGGAGAGACAGATTATGACCACAGAATATTCATGTACATACACGCACCGGCTACTATTTACACTAAATTTATGAGAAGCAATAATGGGAAAATCTGATTTTTATTTGGAGAGTGTAATGAAATAATATAATTAATTTATTGTTAGAATTACTTTTGTAGTAGAATTTTATTCTTTAAAAGAATTTAATTCAGTTGGTATATATAAATCTAGGAATTAATAGGTACAAGAATTGCCTTATCCTGAGATTCGGTGATCTTGCTCAGCCTCTGTTAAATTCCCTCTGCATATGTCAGTGTGAATTTTTCTTCTCTGTGTGTGTGTGTGCATGTGTTAGTGAGTAACGTTATTCTTGGCTCTTATAGCAACCTAGCATTGGTGTTCAAGAATGAACTTTTCTTAACACCAGAGAAATGTCTCTCTGAATCTCTCACCCACAACGGTGAGTTCTGGGATCTTTCATTTCCTGGAATGCACGATGCTAGGAAGAAAATATCTTGGAAGGTTGCCTGAAAGCTCTTTGGCATCAGTTAGGAATTGGATTGTGGAGAGACCTGTCAGAAGGTTTTCTTTAACATGAAGAAAAAAGATAGGGTTGGCATAAACAAAAGACAAATATTGCTCCTTTTCTTCTGGCAAACTGGAAAGGATTCTTCCACTGCTTAATGAAAATAGGTCCAAAATAAGCCAAGCTGAAATAACTTGTCATCTCCATATTGAATACTGCCCAGCCATCATACATGGCAACTCATCAGGGATTAATCATATGCGGGGAGGCAGGGAGGAGGGTGCCTCAATACACCGCATAGGCACAATACGTCACATAGGCTACATTTGAGATGGTAACCACATGTCCTAATTAACCTAGAATAGTTCTCTGCTTGAAAACATAACTTTATGTGAAGGTCTGTTCAATTCAAGACCAGTTTAAAGACCAAAGAACTTAAAAGGAAGATTAGGGTCACGAAAATTGTCCACCAACAAACTAGCACTTGGAAGGCAAATCAAGCAGACATTGGTCCATATTGCTTAAAATCTTCTTCGTGGTCTGTAGATCTTTTAAAAGCATAGTAAGAAGTTCTAAATTTGCTGGCATCTTGGCAATATAGCATATGTAATTTGATGCAAAATCTGCTTACCCTTTTGGGATATATGTGTGTGTGGTCCATTTCCTGTCTTTTTCCTATGAGCTAGTGGGAAAAAGTTGAGGCAGTGCAGAAAATAAATCTAGTCTTTGGTTCTTTTCTACACTTCTTTTCAAATGGCTGATTGCCTTTCTGCAGCTTGGAAGAAATATTATCTATCCTCTTCTATTTCAAGCATGAAAATGGAGAGGAAAGATTTTGGCGCTCACAGTTGTGCACAATCCAGGCTTCAAAACACACTCTGCTTTTATTGGTTCAAATGTATAATTATGACAATTTAATGACAGAAAAAGGAGCAGGCAATTAGAAGCACAGAGTTCCCATCACCCTTGAACACAGAACCAGAGACATTCTCAGTACTTCTAAAGCCATGCTAGTTTGTTGTGCCTTAAGCCAAAATCCCACAAGGTCTCAATGTAACCAGCTGTCTCACTAACGAACTGCCAGCGCTTTTCCTGAATGGGAGCTATCATCTTTGCTGACATCAGCTGCCTCCCTAGAGCACTTCTCAGCTGTCTTTCTTGGTGTGATTGCATTTATCTTTGGCTTGCAGGGACTAGTCCTAATCATATTGCGTCTTGCCTTTGAGGGTCAAATACAAGTCCATTGCTCCTGAGACAAATGTGAGAGGGAAAGAAAACAGTTGGAGGGGGGCGGGGGTGGGGGAGAAACAGAAACTGTCACCTTTTTGTAAGACTGATAAGCATTTGGCAGACAGGACACTGCAAATGAGAAAAGCAAACAGCCAGCAATCTGCGAGTGCCATAAATATGTTACCATCTCAGCTGGAAGATAGGCAATATATGCACCAAGAGGCTTTTGTTTAATGAGCTGTCAGGAAGCAGGCACAAAATTATGCTTGAAAACACAGGGAAGCTGCAGAAACAGCAGATCCTGGACCCTGGAAATGCCCTCTTTGCCTTTTATGTGGATGTTTCAAAGGATCTTGTCAGTCTGAGGGTTGTCGAGTGATGCAGGCTATCATTCGTAATCCAATACCCTTTTGGACTTTTTATTTTTTTCAACCTAAGAGAGTGATGGCTAAGCTGGACTCTGGTCTTTTCCTTATATACTTTCTTAATCCCATAAATATAATAAAAATACATCTGAGACTGGTCCAAATAAGACAAAAATAGCAGTAACTAGGAAATTAAACATCTGGTTTCTAATCATACAAAGGTTCTTTTTCTGATTATCTCAGTATGTTCAGTCAGTTTCCTAGTTATTTCAGTCAGGCACACAACAAAGACTTTACTGATCAAAAGACATCACAGCAATATAATGTGAATACATGAGCTGCTTTGTAATTGAAATGCAACATCCAGAGTTTCAGTGGCTGTGCAGCTAAACTGGTGAAGCAATTGTGGAATTAAAAGGTAGGCACCGGGGTCATTGTGGAAAGCATGAAATGATGGACAGCATGATATACCTTCTACAGTTAGGTAGTCATGCACAGCAAATCCAGGAAACTACAGACCTATCAGCCTGACCTCAATACCTGGGAAGATTCTGGAAAAGATAATCAAACAATGAATCAGCGAATACCTAGAGGCAAACAAAGTCATTACCAAAAGCCAACATGGGTTTGTCAAAAGCAGATTATGCCAGACAAATCTTACTGCATTCTTTGACCAAGTGACAAAATTAGTGGACTAGAGAAATGCTGTGGATATAATTTACTTGGACTTCAGTGAGCATTTGATAAAGTAGATCACAACGTAAGATAGAAAAATGTGGGTTAGAAAGTATCACCAGATTCGTAGCTGGCTAACCGGTTGTACTCAGCATGTGGTCCTCAATGGAACTGCATCTACATGGAGGGGGGGTGCCCTAGGGCTCTGTTCTGGGCCAGTGTTCTTCAACATCTTCATCAACGATTTGGATGAGGGGATAGATGGGAAACTCCTCAAATTTGCAGACGACACCAAGCTGGAAGGAATAGCCAACACTCCAGAAGATGGGCTTAAGATACAGGAGGATCTGGACAGACTTGATCACTGGGCGCTATCTAACAAAATGAAATTCAATGGTGAAAAAAGTACATTTAGGCAAGAAAAACCAAATGTACAGGTATAGTATAGGGGGTACCTTGCTCAATAGTAGTAACTGTGAGAGGGATCTCGGAGTCCTAATGGACAATCACTTAAATATGAGCCAGCAGTATGCTGCAGCTGCCAAAAAAGCCAACATAGTGCTAGGCTGCATTAACAAGGGATAGAATCAAGATCACGTGAAGTATTAATACCACTTTACAATGCCTTGGTAAGGCCACACTTGGAATACTGCATCCAGTTTTGGTCACCACAATGTAAAAAAAATTTTAGAAAGAGTACAGAGAAGAGCAACAAAGATGATTAGGGGACTGGAGGCTAAAACATATAAGGAACAGTTGCTGGAATTGGATATGTCTAGTTTAATGAAAAGAAGGACTAGGGATGACATGATAGCAGTATTCCAATATCTCAGGGGTTGCCACAAAGAAGAGGGAGTCAAGCTATCCCCCCAAAGCACCTGAAGGCAGGACAAGAAGCAACAGATGGAAACTAATCAAGGAGAGAAGCAACCTAGAACTAAGGAGAAACTTCCTGACAGTTAGAACAATTAACCAGTGGAACAACCTGCCTCCAGAAGCGGTGAATGCTCCAACACTGGATGTTTTTAAGAAGAGACTGGACAGCCATTTGTCTGAAATGGTATAGGGTTTCCTGCCTGAGCAAGGGTTGGACTAGATGACCTCCAAGGTCCCTTCCAACCTTATTATTAATATTATTATTATTATTATTATTATTATTATTATTATTATATCGATCATCGCACAGTCAGCCAGATGTTCAGACTGGATTTGGCATTTTGTCTACCTATCGAGTCCTTACCCAGGACCTGGGATAGGCAGATGTGGATGTTTGATGGTATTACAGATATCGTCGCAGGATGGAAGCAGTTCCTAATAAGGCCGCCTTTTGCAATTGACTAATAGCGAATTTGTCAATGCCAATGGTGTTCAAGTGGTGCTCCAGTTGTTTTGGGATTGCACCCAAGGAGCCTATGACTATTGGTACTACCCTTGCTTGCTTTTGCCACAGTCTTTCTATTTCTATTTGTAGGTCTTTGTATTTTGTTATCTTCTCCAGTTCTTTCTCTTCTATTCTGCTGTCTCCAGGCACTGCCACGTCCACTATCCAGACTTTTTTGTCTTTCTTATCGACAATTGTTAAGTCTGGGGTGTTATGTTGCAGGTGCTTGTCTGTTTGAATTCTGAAGTCCCAGAGCAGTTTAATTTTATCATTTTCTATGACTTTCTCTATTTTATGATCCCACCAGTTTTTGCTTACAGGCAAATGATATTTTTTGCAGATCTTCCAATGCACCATTGTTGCTACTTTGTCATGCCGCTGCTTGTAATCAGTTGTGCAATCTTCTTGCAACAGCTTACCAAGTGGTCCACTGTTTCTTCAGCTTCTTTGCATAGGCGGCACTTACTGTCTGTTGCTGTCTTCTCAATTTTGACTTTGTATGCATTTGTCCTTAAGGCTTGGTCTTGTGCAGCCAGAATTAGTCCCTCGGTCTCTTTCTTCAATTTTCCTGCTCTTAGCCATTGCCAGGTTTTATTATTATCTGCTTTCCCAGCTATTTTTTTCATGTATTGGCCATGTAGTGCTTTGTCTTCCCATGCCTCTATTCTGTTCTTCATTTGGTCTTTCTTGAAGGCCTATTATTATTATTATTATTATTATTATTATTATTATTACATTCAGCCAAACAGCAATTTTCCCTTTTGTCATTAAAAAGAGCTTTTTCCTTTCAGTTTCTCATATTATTTCGAACGACTTCTGATGTTTGCACTCAGTCTGACTAGTATGATACTTATAGAAAAATAACTAATTGAAGCTAGTTTGTCTGGAACTTTAAGAATTTAATTACTTTAACAATATCGTTCACAGCAAATTCTGTTGTTGTGGACAAATATGGATATACAGAAAGTATTCCATCAATATTACTGCAATTTATATAAAGGAAGTGATATCTTGTCAGAGAAAATAGGTGAATAGTAACAAAATGTACTGAGGATTACAGAGGGACAGAATAATTTATGAACGGATCTATAACTATTAGGAAGCTTTTGAAGCTTTATATAAAAACAGATTAAACCAGCAAAGATGTCTGAACCAGATGGATTATCAGGTTCCTATTATGTAGGTTTTGAAGTTGAACTTTAACGACCTTTACAAAACATGATGAATTTCTTTCTACAGGAAGGAAAATGCCAGAAATTTGGAAAGAAGTCCATAAAGCACTAATATCTAAAGAGGGACAAGATTTGAATTTAACAAGAAACTATAGACTGATATCAGTACTGAATAATGACTGTGAATTGTTCACAGCTATCTTAGTTGACAAGCTGAAAATAATTGCGCAAGAATTTATTCATGAAGATCAATATGCTTTTTTACCTAAAAGGCAGTTAAAGGACAATTTAGAAGTGTTTTGGACATTTTGGAATATATGAAGCAACATAATTAAAAACAAGTTGCATTGATTTTCTTAAGCACAGAGAAGGCCCTTGACAATTTGAAGTGGGCTTTCTTTGTTCAAGGTTTTAGAAGATATAAATTTTAGACAGAACTTTATAAAGTGTTTAAGACTGATTTACACTTCACAGAAAGCACAAATACTGGTTAATGGAGATTTAACAAAACTATGTGATATACAAAAAGGAACAAGAGAGGACTGCCCACTGCCTTCCCCTTTTTTAAGATTTTGGTTCTTTAAATATTGAATAGAGAAGACAAAATGAGAGAGTTGTGGAAGTAAAGAGAGTTATAAGTTAAGGGTTTTTATAGATTACTTGATTTTTTTTGTAGATTTCTTAAAGGGAATTGAAATATTAATAGGCAAATTAAAAGAATTTGGTGCATTAGCAAGTTTTAAAATTAATAAACAGAAGGCAAAGATATGAACAAAAATATGAAAATAGAAGATCAAAGAAATGTGATGAAAAATATGTTATAATATCAAGAAGATAAAATATCTGAGTATCATGACAAATATGAATTGTATATAATTTCAAAATAATTATGTTACTTCATGGAACAAAGTTAAAAAAAAGATATGTTGATGTGGGAAAACTATATCTTTGATAAAAATCAGATTTTCCTAAAATGATGTTTTTGTTTCAAACAATATCTGTATTGACATCTGTTGCATTATTTAAACTGTGGCAGAAGGACATATCTAAGTTTGTGTGATGGTAAAGAAGATGAGTTAGATACAAGATGGAAAGGAAAGAAGAAAATTGAATTTACCTGACTTGAGATTGTATTTTGCATTTTCAGTTTTGTTTGGAGAAGAGAGTGGGTGTTGCTGAGAACTAGAAAGCTTTTGAAGTTAAAAGCAGAATCTGAGATTTGGGTGACAAGAATATTTTTTAAAATCATTATGTTAGACATGCCATACTTAACATATGGAATACATAGATACTGTGTTTTCCCGAAAGTAAGGCCTACATCAAAAATAAGCCCTAGTTTTGGGGGGCGAGGCACACACCTAAAAATCAAGTTGGGGTACAGGTGTGGAGCTGCCCCACCTACCCCACACCCACTTATCTTGCAGCCAGGCCTCTCCTTGCTGGCCCACTTCTTTTGAGGCCTCTTCTGCAGCCAGGCCTGCATTTCTCAGTCACATGACTTTTAGGAAGGCCTGTACAGCTAAGAACCAAGCTATGGATTCAATCCATAGCTCAATTCTGCAAGACCTCAGTAGCCGAGCACCAACTATGGATTTAATCCATAGCTTGGTACTCAGCTGCTTAAGCCTTCTGGAAAGGCTTGACTGCAAAATGTAGGCCCAAATGCAGTTGCAGAATTTTGGTTCCCAGAAGAAGTGGACCAGCTGGGTGGAGCTGTCGGTGCCAGAGGTGAGGTAAGGCCTACCCCAAAAATAAAACCTGGTGCCCTTTTTGGAGGCAATAAATAAATAAATAAAACCTGGTCTTATTTTCGGGGAAACATGATGCCTGGTTGTGTGAAAATACATTTGTGGTTCCTGGTACAAAAAGCATTTTATAGGTGAAAAATAATAGGCAAACACAAATGGAGGAAATGCTAACATATAAGCTATGGTGGCACAGTGGTTGGAATGCAGTACTGCAGGCTCACGGCTCACTCCAAGAGTTCGAGTCTGAATGGTTCAAGGTTGACACAGCCTTCCAACCTTCCGAGGTTAGTAAAATAAGGACCCAGATTGTTGGGGGAAATACACTGACTCTGTAAACCACTTAGAGAGGGCTGTAAAAAAAGCCATATGTAATCTAATTGCTATAGAATATTAACAAGGGAAATGTAAAATAGGATCAGCAGAAGAACTGGTGGCAGGTTTTAGCATAGATGGTTCCCTTATTTACAATTATTAGAAAGATTTAAAGACAAAGGAACTGATGGTTTTGAACATTGTAAGACTTAAGTTTGAAATAGAATTGCGTACAAATGATGTAATTGCTAAAATGTACAGACTTTTATTGAAATTTGAAACAGAAGAACAAGTGAAAGATAAAGGGGGCTAAATTTATGATTATAATGTACAAATGGAACAATGGGAAAATGTGTGATTGGAAGAATTGAAATCTACACATTATAATCTTAAGAGAATCTTTATAAAATGATGTATTGTTGGTATACCATGTTTTCCCAAAAATAAGACCTACCCTGAAAATAAGATATAGCTTGATTTTGGGGGTTGGGCATAATATAAGTCCTACCCCCAGAATAAGCCCTAGTGAACAGCCAGAGTGGGATGGGTATGGCCAGCACAGGAGGGGGCAAGTGCGCAGGGACTGTGAGATGGAGTGGGTTGGCATGACAGAAATCTCCCAATCACAGTTAGACCTCAGGGCAGAAAATAAAACACGGCAAAAAAAGTAACTAAAGGAAAAGTATTCTATCTCGCTTCTGGGTATATCATTCCAGAAGCCAATATAAATTGAAGGCCTGATTTGAAGTGTAATCCCCCCAGCCAAAGTGGGGGCGATGAAGCTCGAGGAGAAACCTTATTTCCCCCATGCCCTCTGGGTTGGGAACAGCCAACAACCACCCACCCAACCACGTGCCCCCTCACAAACACAGGCAGCGATCCTTGATGCAGTGCTTAGCCTGGCAGGTCCTTCCGTTCCCTCTGAGTCACCTCATGGAGGCTTGGCTCCTTCCCTCACTGCCAGCATGACTCCAGTGGCCAGATCTTGGCTCCAAGCACCGCCTGTGCATGAGATCGGGTATGCGGTGCAACTCAGCGTAGCAGCGGGATTGGCAATATGGGTAAAGTGACATCCCAAGCTCGGCCTGGACCTACCTCTCATTCCATCTCTCCGGGCGCCTAGAGGTGTTTCTGGCACATTCTTGCCAGCCCCTGCCATGCCTGCAGCACCAGGCAACTTCCCAGCCTAGGGCTCCTCTCTTCCATAGCTCACCTTGTGACTCTGGAGAAGGCAGCAATCATGGTTTGTGCTCCTCCAGGCCTGGAGCTTGGGTCTTGTTCAGGCTCCTGCTATGGTATCTGGCATCACTCATCAGTGTCCCAGTTCTTCAATTGCAATGGCACTGTCCCCAGGCCTGCCTGACACAACAGGCTGCCTGCTTCCCCCCCCCCTTTCTTCTCAGTGGAAAGTGGTGGCCTACACACTCTGGGCTGCTCATGCCTGGTGCAGGTGAATTGGCTTAGATCTCCCCCTATTGCTGGCCTACTGCTGTCAGAGGCAAAACAGGTGGCGGGGGTGGAGCTGCCTCCCTCTGCCTGCCAGATACCTGCTGGAACCACAAAGTGTAGGCAGGCTCGCGGCAGCGTCGCCTTCTATCTGGCCTGCCTTCTAGTCCCAGATCCTACCCAGCAGCCTCCGCCAGCTCTCCTGGAGCTGCCCATACACCCCAGAGGCCGAGCGGTGTACCAAGAGGGCGAAAAGCCCCTGTAAGGCCAGCAGTAGCATGGGCAGCTGCTCAGTGGTCAGCATGTGCCCACCATGGCTGAAAAATGTCCCAGCAGCAGGAGGACCAGCAGCCAGGGTGGGTGGAGGCCACTCCCATTTCTGTCAGCCCTCAGGCTCGCCTCCTGTAGGTCAAAGAAATAAGACATCCCCTGAAAATAAGACCTGGTGCCTCTTTTGGAGGCCAAAAAAATATAATTATTTTTAGGAAACCATGGCATGTCATCAGAGAAATTGTTTTAAATGTATAAAGGCACTTCAAATTTATATTGGAAACATGAAGGGACATTTTATTATGTTTGGTAGACTAAAATAGAATACTGGCTTTTAAAATAAAATACTGGATTTTTGATAGATTAAATAATACTAGATTCAAATATATACATTGATTCAGAAGAATTTAAAGATTAATATACAATTGAAATGGAAAGTTTTCCTTTTTGTGTTGATAGACATATAGCTGGAAAAAGTCATGAATTTTGTTTTTATATAGGATAACTGCACTAAGATTATTATATGCAGAAAGATTGAAATATTTGGCTCTATCCACTATGGAGAAAGTTGTTGATATACCTAAATGGGCTTTTTTGGTCACAGAAAAAATTAATGTTTATGTTTATTGCTAACTGGAAATCCCTTACAGACTTTTTGTGTGTAACAGAAAAAAATGTATGTATAACTTGTGGTTTTGATGATTAGACAGTATAGATTATAGAAACAAGAGAATTATGTTGCAATTCTAAAGAAAGAGATAAGTTGAGAATTGTATTTACATTTTCTTTAAAGAATAGCAGAAGCTACTTTTTTGTATCATTTTTCTTTTTTCATTTCTTGCACTTTTATTTTTCTCTGATTGATTTTTTTACTTTATGTGTGTGTGTGTGTGTGTGTGTGTGTGTGTGTGTGTGTAGGGTTGTATTCAAAACATATTCAAGTGGAAGGCTCCTCTAAATAGGGATTGTCCTTTTCCATTAGTTTTTTTCTTTTAATATAGAACAAAATATATCAATTTTCCTACATCATTAAACAAGTCACACAAACCACAACTTTATCCTCTAGTAACACCATTTATATATGCAGTCTTTACTGTTTTCAATATTCTTGCAACATTTATGATTTCCTTTTATCATTTTTTCCCTTGGATACTAAAATTTACAGTATTTCTTTCAATTCTATTTTTCAGCACATCATATTTTATCATATTAATCTCTAAAACACAGTTTCCATCCTTCCATCACTCTCTTATTTTTATTCCAAATTGGTTTCTTGCTTTTAATTTTAATGGCATTACACAATCACTTGTTTCAAGTCCTTTTTTAATTTACATCAAATTAATTTGCACATGTTAGTCTTCTCAGGTAGATTAGGCAGGAAACATGACCAGATGAATTAACTCTACTTTAGTGTAAAATCTGATAGTATAATTCAATTCAATCAATTCAAGCAGAATAGAGCTTGAAAGGACCACGGAGGTCTTCTAGTCCAACCCCCTACTCAAGCAGGAGACCTTATACCATTTCAGACTGGTGTCTGTCCAGCCTTTTTCTTTCTTTTTTTTTTATTGAAAATTTTTATAAGTTTTTACAAAAAAACAGAAAAAAATACAACAATACAAAAACAAAAAACAACATATACAAAAATCTAAACATGACATCCCCTTCCCCATCCCCCCCCAAAACACCCCCCCTTCCCCCCCCTGAGCTTCCCAGAGCAGAATATAGGCTTAATTAAAAAAGAATTTAAAAAATTATATATAAAAAAGAAAAAAAAATTAAGACTAAAATATATGTATATGTATATAAAAATAAGAATTATGAAAAAGCAATATGATATTTTTATATCCAATTTAAATTGTATAAATTCTATCCATTTATCCCAAACAGCAAGAAATTTCTCTTGCGTTTGTTCCTTTAAGAAAGCCGAAAAAGCTGAAAATTCTCTGAATATTCCACCATATCTTAATCCAAAATGCTTTTATCTCTCTGCACGACCACCAAATGTGGTAATAGGTGGCATCCAAGCAACCACATCTCCAACATTTAGGCTGTAGGTCCGGGTACATGAAAGACATTTTTTGTGGGTCAAGGTGCCATCTATAAAACATTTTATAAAAATTCTCCCTTAAATTCTGTGCCTGTGTAAATTTGACATTTCTTACCCAAATGGTTTCCCATGTATCCAATGGGACTGATTCACCAAAGTTTTGGGCCCATCTAATCATACAATCTTTAATTAATTCCGTTTCTGAGTCCAATTCAACTAGCACCCCATAAATTCTCTTAATATGGGCTTGTCTTTGATCCTTCACTTGCTTAATAAGATTTTCATCTTCTCTAAGAAAGCCCACCTTGCAATCCACCTTCCATCTATCTGCTAATTGCCTATATTGAAACCAAGAATAAATAATATTTTCTTGTGCTAACTCCTCCCGTAATTTTAATTGCCAATTTTGTCCATCCCATCTGAGTAGCTGTCTATAAGACACCATGTCCATTTTAACACCTCTTTTTATTCCTTCTATCGCATGCCAGGGTATAGCCCATAATGGTACTTTAAAATCACTTTTATAATATTTTCTCCAAATCCTAAGTAAAGAAGTTCTTATAATATGAGATTTAAAGGCCCAATCCACTTTTTTATTGAATATTAAATAGGCATGCCACCCATAAAGTAAGTCCCATCCCTCTAGATGGAGTATCTCGAGATTTGTCAAATTTACCCAGTCGCTAATTAGTGTTAAAACCACCGCATCATAATATAATTTCAAATTCGGTACCTTGAGTCCACCTCTCTCACGGAAGTCTTGCATAATTTTAAACTTAACCCTTGGCTTTTTCCCTGCCCAAATAAATTTATTAACACCCTTCTGCCATTCACTTAGATTAGTCTCATTCTTCAAAATCGGTAACATTTGAAACAAAAAAAGAAACTTGGGTAGAATATTCATTTTTATCACTGCAATTCTTCCCATGAGAGATAGTTGCAGCTTCTCCCAATTCTTCAAGTCTTTCTGTACACTAACCCACAACCTGTCATAATTATTTTTAAATAATTTTGCATTAGAAACAGATAGCATCACCCCCAAATATTTTACCTTATTAACAATTTCAAAACCCGTCAAGTTAGCCAAAGCCTGCTTCTCCTGAATAGTATTGATGAATTAACTGTAATAACTTTACTGCAGAACTAATAGGTTGCGACAAAGTAACCACCAAGTCGTCTGCAAAGGCTCTTAACTTATATTCTTTTTTATTAACTTCTATTCCTTTAATTTCCTGCGAATCTTGAATTTTGATCAACAATATTTCCAATGTTAAGACAAACAACAACGGTGATAGTGGACATCCCTGCCTAGTACCTTTTTCTATTGTAAATACCTCTGACAAACCTCCATTAACAATAAGTTGTGCCGTTTGTTTTTGATATATTACCGTAAGAGCTTGTAATATCTTTTCACCAAAATTCATCTTTTCAATTACTCTTAACATAAAATGCCAATTCAATTGATCAAAGGCTTTTTCAGCATCTAAAAATATCAACCCTGCAGGGACTTGGTTATTCTTGTCTAAATATTCTAACAAATTAATGATTTGTCTAACATTGTTTTTCATATACCTACCAGTTATAAACCCAGATTGATCTTTATGCACAAGATGATGCACAACCCTCATAAACCTATTTACTAAGATTTTTACAAATATCTTATAGTCCACATTTAAAAGAGATATAGGTCTATAATTCTTTGGTAAAGTAAGATCTTGATCCTCTTTTGGAATCAAAGAAATAAAAGCACTACGCCATGAAGGAGGAATCTCTGAGCCCTGTAAGATATCATTGAAAAGATCGCCTAGTGGTTGGATCATCTCCTCCATTAAAGCTTTATAGTAGACAGCTGTCAACCCATCCGTACCTGGTGCTTTCCCTAGTTTCAATTGTTTAATTGCTATCGCAATTTCCTCTTTAGTAATTAAGCCATTAATTTCATGTTTCTGATCCTCTGCCAGTTTGGGAAAACTAGCTTCACTTAAATATTTATTTATATCTAGGATTTGCACATTAGTAGATTTGTATAATTTTTGATAATAATCTAAGAAAGATTTCTTAATCAATTCCTTCTGAAAGACTAATTTGCCCTTATAATTTATTTTATCTATTATCCTCTGTCTCTGCTTCTTTCTTAATTGATAGGCCAGCCATCTCCCTGGTTTATTGGCATTACAAAATGTATTTTGTTTCATAAACAATAAGTTAATTGCAGCTTGATCCACCAGCAACATATTAAATTGTGCTCTTAACAACTTTACAGATTCTTTAATATTTTCATCTGAAGGATTTAAAAGACTTTTCTTTTAACTTAATTTCATCCTCCAATTCTTTACGTTTTTGAGTCTGCCTTCGCTTATGAGAATTATTCATTTTTATCAAGATCCCACGCATAAATTCTTTACCAGCATCCCATACCATTGACATTGAAGTCCCCTTATGCATATTTAAAGCAAAATAATCCTTTAAAGACTCCTTTAACTTTTGAATAGTCTTTTCTTGTCTAAATAAGTTTTCATTCACCCTCCAGGATCTTCTCTCCTCTTTTTCTTGAGTCAGCTCCATCCAAACTGGACTATGATCCGTCAACGACCTAGGAAAAATCTTTACATTCTTTACTCTATTGTATAAGTCCGTTGTAATAAAAAAAAGTCAATTCTTGAAAAGGATTGGTGTCTATCTGAGAAGAAGGTAAAGTCTCTCTCCTCTTGATTACATTCCCGCCAATAGTCCCTTAGTTCCCAATCCTCCTTCATATCAAAAAAAGCTTTAGGTAATTTTGCCTGTTTAAAAAGAGGAGAAGAACCTTTCTTATCCCTTTGTATATCTAAGACGCCATTCCAATCACCCATTAATACCACAGATCTATAGTCCAGTAAAGTTATTTTTTGATGTAGCAATCTATAAAATTGTTCCTGTTGCTGATTTGGTGCATAAAGTCCCACTATGAGTATTTTCTTACCATACAGACCAAGTTCAATCATCACATATCTTCCTTGGGGATCTGATTCTACCAGACAAGCTGGTAGATTTTGCTTCACATAGATAACCACTCCCCCTTTTTCCCAGGAGCAGAAGATACAAAGTGAGATCCCAGACGGGCATTAACTAGGTATTTCTGATCTTTAAGTAAGATATGAGTTTCCTGTAGACAAATAACATCATTGTTATGTTGCTTCAAATAGTAAAAAAATTTCTTTCTTTTCTGTGGAGAATTCAATCCGTTAACATTCCAGGTCAGGAACTTTGCCATCTCTCTTGGTCATGAGCCTGGAGAAGACTCCCTGGAGATCTGCCATTCCTGCCTGTGTTGCAGAACTCTTAGGTCTTGCTCCTCCCACCGGCGATGAAACACTTTCGGAAGAAGATTCTTTAGCCTCTCTTTTACGTTGCTCCTTCTCCTTACGTCTATAAGCTGCACGGGTCATTCTCTGCTCTTTGACCTCCGTTTGACGTTGCCATTCAGCTTGCAGCATCCCAGCAGAAACCAGACCTAGTGCTTCAGATTGCTCCAACTCTTTGCCACTCAGGGGTTTCTGAACAGGTGTAACTGAGCCTGCACCCAGGACCGTGTTGTAGAACTCTTTGGCTTTATCAACCGTATTCAACCTATAACGCATCCCCGCATGGCTCAGAACAATACCCATCGGGATCTCCCATCTAAATGGCATCAATCTGGCTTTAAGCTCATTAGCTAGAAAAGCAAAATCTTTCCTACTTCTTAAAATTTTTGATGGGATTTCCTTTAAGATAATGATATCTTGGGCAGCAATCTGGAATCTCTTATTATAAAAAACTTGTATAATTTCATTACGCAGAGACTTCTTTGTAAAATAAATCACCACATCTCTAGGCAAATTCTTCTGCTTGGCAATCCAAGAGTTAACTCTGTAGATTTTTTCCACTTCTCTGCGTAATTCTCCTTTATCCATATTCAGAGCAATAGCTAGGTCAGTAAGCACCACCTCCATCAGGTCTTGATTCATATCTTCCTTAAGGCCCCTGATCCTCAGGGCGTACTCCATCTGTCTATACTGGAACATAAGGATATCTTCTTATGAAGTCTCCATCTTCCTTTCCATATCTTGGAATTTCTCCTCAAAAGAGTCAACTTTATCTGCCACTTCCTCCACTCTCGAGTCCAGCTTCACCACCACCGTAGCCAAGCCTGATACAGCTGCAACTATATCTTGCCGCAAAATGGTGTTATTATCTTCCAGTGAGACCTTCATTCCACTTAACTCTTCCTTAATTTCAGATTTAATCTGTATAACAAGTTGCTTCATTTCATCTCTAATTTGAGATACAACATCTCCCATTATGCCTTTAATCTCTTGTACTGACGGGCCTGGCAAAGGAGGGGAGGGTGATGGCTGGGTCGGTGGTACATGTTTAAGTTGTTGTTGTGATTGTGCAATTAAAGCTGTGGGGGAGAAGACCACCTTAGATGTTATAGAAGGCGGCTCTCTCTTTGAAGCCATTTTATATGACGCAGTTCTCTCTTCCCTTCTTCCCAAAAAAAAAGAGGGGAGGAGGGAAGTAGAATTTAAAAAAAAGGACAAAAACACTGTAATCCTTAAAAGTCCAAAGAAAAAAGGAGAAAAAATCCAATACCAAGAACAAAAAAATCAAAAGCAGTCATTTAAGTCCAAAACTTTAAAAGCAGAAAGACAAAAGAGAAAAGGAAGAAAAAAAAAAAAACTCCGACACTTTTAAAACGCCATCTTATTTCCTCTCTCTATGCCAGCAAGAAAAAAGAACAAAGGAGAGATAATCAAAACTAACTAAGAGAAAGAAATAAAACACTAAACTATATAAAAAAATCCTTTAAACCGCTCTGTCCGCTTTGGAGATTACTCACCAAGATGCTGTAGACGTGGAGATAGAGGCGGCGGTTTCTTTTGCTTCAAAAGGAAGCAAAAACAGCTAGGAGGCGGAGATCAGCAGGAGCTCCGAGGGAACACTCCTTCCACCCCCTCTAGGAATAAATCCAGAGGGGGTTCAGGGGTTCTACCTCTACTCCTGCGTTCTCTACCCCTTCCCTTTGCCCGGGAAGGGGATTCCGAACTGCGGGCCAGCTGATATGTGCTGTGCTCCGCGATTCTGACACCTTCCCAGCTGGACGGCTACTAAGTAGCCACCATCGCCGTCGCCCCGTACCGGAAGCTCTGTCCAGCCTTTTTCTTAAAAACCTCCAGTGATGAAGCACTTACAACTTCTGAAGGCAAGCTGTTCCACTGGTTAATTGTTCTCACTGTTAGGAAATTTCTCCTTAATTCTAGGTTGCTTCTCTCCTTGATTAGTTTCCATCCATATATAATATAAATCTCCCGCTATCTCTTTTACAGTCTGAAAGTTAGAGAGTTCCTGTCTGAGTTTTTCTATCTGCCTGTTATGCAGCTGCAAGTTATACCCTTTCTTAGTTGATCATTTTCCCAGCCAGCATCTCTTTACCATATCTCTGAAGATTATAACCACATACCATTATAGCTATTTTAATACAAACTATTCCTTTTCCACAATGCTTATTTTTCGTTCCATCATATTGTTCAATATTTTTATAATTTTCATTTTTTGTGTATTCTGTTCCATTATTTTTTTCATCCATAGTCTCTTTCATTTCATTACTATATCAGACATCCCTTTCATTTTCTCCATTGATATAATTCTGCACACATCTGTATTCTACAGCATAATTCTTTTCACTCTGTTCCAATCTAATTCCAATGTTCTTTTTGCTGTAAATTCATTTTTATCTCACTGAAAACATTTGGATTGTGAGAACATGCAGTTGATTATAGTACTATATGCATGATAATATAATGTTCCCTTCAAAAATAGCATATATATAAGAGAATATTGACATGGATGTCCTAGTTTGTGAAATAGCTTCTTCTTTATAATTACACTGTACAATTGCAAGCCATACCTTTTCTTTAATCTTCTTTAATCAGGCTATTTCTACTTTAAGCTATTTTCAATGGAGGGAGGGAGGGAGGGAGGGGAGAGAGAGAGAGAGAGAGAGAGCGAGAGAGAGAGAGAGAGAGAGAGAGAGTCTCTAGGCATCTGTTAAAAATTGTCTCCTCTATACACAGTAAACAAAGAGATTGTAATTAGATGGTGTCCTTCTTTGTCAGGATATGGTTTTGCAATGGAAGCAGTGCATTTCATAACAATTTCTTGCAGTTTTCTGCCAACCGTAAGATCTGAACCATGGATAGCATTTTAACTGAGCCGTGGGGAAGAGCTATAAGAGTTATGAATAGTATATTTGGCAGCCTTTGGCTTGACTTATGGGCATGAAGTTTGCTAGACTCAGCTGACTCAGAGATTGGGGGGAATGATGTCTTTCAACATTATCATAAAGAGAGAAACCACTGAACAAAATGTACGGTTTGTGTGTCAGTTAGCAATGGGGTGGATTACAGACTCTTCAGGCAATTGCAAGTTCATGTTTTTCTTCTTCAGCATCTTTGAAAAAACAATTCTTTCACTCTGTTTCCTAGGGTACTTAATATAAACTATCTATATGACAGCATATGGAATGGATAAATTCTACCTGGTCTCTTAATATTCCTATATGGGAAAAGCAGTTGAGTATGATACTTCATTTCAGTTCAAGGAATGTAAAGAATATACAAACTTTTTGTATTCATTCTAGCTTGATTTAATGGTAACTTAATGAACCACTTTAATGATCTTATGGAAGGTCTTAACTCAGGTGAATTTATTAGGTGAAACAATAACCTATTTACAGTGGTGGGATTCAAATATGTGAACAACCAGGTCTCTGTGTGGATGCTGCTTCTGGAAGTCCATTCTGGACCTGGGCAACAAAAAATCAGCTACTGGTTCTGCCAAAGTGGTGCGAACTGGCTGAATCCCACCATTGCCTATTTATATTATTAAATTTCTCAGTGGCTTTTCAAAGAGGAGACTTTTTAAAAAGTGTTATAGGATTGATGGTATTCTGCTGCTATTGTTCCCTTATGGAAGGCTGATCATGGTTAATGATCTTTCAATATTTTTGTCAGAGGAAACAAATTTATTTTCTTCTTTTGCTTTATTCGTAACTGAGAAATAGTCACTGTGATTATTTAAAAGTTCAAAATTAGGTGTGACAAAACGAAAACATTATAATGTTTTCCTTTTCTATTCATCTAAGAGTAAGGATTTTAATATGTAACATAGGATTGGCTTTAAGTTGCCAGCCAGAATAGGAAAAGCCTGTTAAATATAAATTCAGTATAAAGGATTAGTCTGTTATCTTTCAAATGTGATATTAAACTAAAATGTTTGAAAGCTCTTTCTCATAGATTATGTTGGCTGTGAATGGTAGATGTTAGAATTGACAGTATCAGGAAGGCAGCTGAAAAGGATTATCAGGGAACATTTAGTTTTTAATCTTTGGTCTGCCTTTATTCAACTTTGGGTATCTGCTATAAGACCTATCATGTCTGAATTACAAAACTCCAAATGATTTGGAAGGCCAAAGAGTTTTCTGTGTCTCTTTTCTACCATCTAAAGTTTGTCTACATTTTCTCAGGCTCTTCATGGTAGGCTCAGCAAAAGTCAATATGTATTTGTCTTTTATCTCTGAATTAAACAAGCAGATCAGCATTGATTTGTACAGAAACTGGGAAAACCAAAAGATATATCTGTATCAGCAGCTTGAAATGAGCTATAATTTCTCTCCTATAAAGAATGGTTCAAATAAAGAAGGATATCAGTCAAATGGAAACATCATGCAATCTAGATCAAAAAGGATAAGATGGCATAGCAGCACAATCACACCTCTGTCTTTTTTATATGTTTGTTGACACCCCACTTGTGAACAAATATATTTTTTCTAATATATCTGTTGCTTGCTTGGTTGGTTGATACAAATACTTTTAAATTTGGAAAAATCTTTCAAGAAGTATGGCAGTTTGAAGTCCACTTCTTCCTCTCTAAATGAAAGTATATGGGGTTTGTTGTGCAGGGGTTGATTCACATATAGTTAATTTTTCAATATCCTTTGATAAAATTGCTAATTGTCTTCAATGAAAGTACATTGCCAAAGCTGAAATTGATTAATATGGAAGATATAGGTTGGATTCACATGTGGAAACAGCTTTTAACACAAAGAAAATAGCATGATCTTACATTAGCTAAAGAAAAAAAATCCAGGGCGTACAATTCTTTCTTAGCCATTGTCAGAGGATTTGTGTGCCTTATTTTATTTTTTTTTAAAGTAACTTTCTATACTAGTTTTTTCAGAATGTATTTGTACATTTCTAAAATTAAATTCATGCGATTTGGTTTTCAAAATTTCCTTTTAGAGAATTGTGCTACAAAGTTCTCTATTATTCCCTCCTAGACAACAGAGCAAAATAGTAACAATGACTGCAATAAATAACAGGGCAGAATAAATTTTAACATTGAGCAAAATGACTTAGGACTAAAAATGCACACCTGGAAAAAAGAAAATGTGTACTAAATTTATTGCTGCTAAACATCTGTTTTTGTCTGCTTCCTATTGAGAATAAATTAATAACCTTTGCATAAGTCCATATGGCTTGATGTGAGAATTATTGGTTATATGAGAGAATATGTTTGTTAGCTCTTTCTTCTCCTAATTATTATGCATGTTTGTTCTGCTTCATGAAATATAAGGACTGAATGTTGATGATATGTTTACCGTGTGATAAATAACTGCATACAGAAAGCCATTTTAAAGCAACAGACATTTATTCTACAAAAAGCCATCCAAAGATTAATATCTTGTACTTGTTAATTTCTCCATTTGGCTTATCACTTTTGAGAAGTCATTCCTAAGCAATTCACATTTTAAAAAACCGCACAATATGGCGCACATATCATAAAGCTATGGAACATACTTTTGCTTACAAAAGAAAGAGCCATGAAAACATTGAAAATTTAAATATAGAATGCCTCACATATAAGTCAAAGTAACTGGAATTAGAATATCTCCAAGAGCCTCTCATAAACCAGTGAATTGCTTCCAAAAGAAGGAAACACCCACAAATATAGGCCCACCACCGAACCATTTTAAACAGATTTTAACATTTGCCCAAAATGTCTTATTGGACAGATCTAAAATTTTATGATTACAATTTGATTTTCAGCTAACAAAAATAAGTTGCCATTAAATTGCAAACAAGCATCCAATGCAGATGCTTGGAATATTTTATATTCCAGCTATGTGGGCTCCCAGAAGTATCCTAGCAATGAAAATAGATTTAAAAACAATATGTTATAACAATGAAGTGGAAAAAGATGCTACACTGGAAGTTCAAAAGAAATTGGTTGACATCTTAAAAATTAAAAGGGATATACAAACAGCAAACCAAGAGAGTGACCTGGATAGTTTTCCTATATAGGATTTACTAAAGAAACTTATTAAAACTTTGAAGAATTTTCTGAGAAGGCATTAAGAAAAAATGAAAAGAAATCACATTTTGGAAATTATCTGACAGGATCAAATATCAAGATAATTAAAAATGAAAGGAAGGAATATAAAGTTGTTTTATTTGAATAAGGATAAAATATATTATTATTTCTGGTAATATTTGCTGATCAGGATGAAACAATGAAGCTTTCAGGATGTGTTTAAAGACAAGACATAGGATATCAGAAGAAGAGATCATTTGTTGTATTTTAAGAGCAGGTGATAAGTTATAGTTGTAATGAAGGGGGGAACAATTTGTATATTAGTTTTCTTTTTCTTTCTATATTTTTTTCCTTCTTTTCTGTTTTTCTTTGTATTTTTTTTTCTTTTCTGTACTTCTTATTTGTTCTTTTTCTTTTGTTTTTGTAGTTTGTATTAGTTTTTAGCTTTTTATTTATAAATTTAATAAAAATAATATAATATACTCTGTAGGACAATCCATATTTCAGTGAACTGAAATAGTAATGTGCTGATAGGAAATGTTGTTGTTGCTATTATATAACGTATAATAATAATAATAATATTTGTTATCTGTGCATTATTATTATTATTGTTGTTATTTAACTTATAATAATAATAATGACAACATTTGCTATCAGTGCATTGCTATTTCAGTTCACTGATACTTATATGGATTAAGTCCCACAGAGGATAAATCAAGGGGGATATCATCTAGCACAGAGGTTGCAACTGTCCTTGCCACCGGGAAATTATAGATCATAACATTTGCATGACTACCAAGAACGTTATGAGATAAGGGGGGAAAATAAGATGTAGCTCACTTAGAAACTCTCAAGGCTAATCTGGGTGAATAGGTTATCCAATGAGGTCATTCAGCAGATGGGAGTGATGAACAATGTCATACATTTATTCATTTGTCTCATTTTTTAAGCAACTTCTTCAGAGCTTTTTTCTATGCCAATTTTGAAAGCGCAACCCATCTGCTTCATTTACTCAATGAAGCATGTTTGTAACCTGATAAGACCAGAGAGGAAAATTTCATTGAACTAACTTAAAATTCAGTAGCATTTGGGTTCCTGGGCTTTCAGTACAAACATAGCCTTCTGTTATGTTATTGTTCATCTGGACCTCATTGCTACACTGTTCCATAATAAGTAAAAACTTTTCAAACATATCTAAAGATGAACATGGGTACCCTTGATATATAACATTAGTTTTGCAAGATATTCTTTATTTTGTAAATTAATCCCATGGTACTTAAAAAAACATGACCTTATGAGTGGAGACAATACACCAATTTTAGGACAAAATCTCAGACAACATTCTGCCAATATGTCAACAGGTAGTTCTATCTGGATGTTCTAGAACTTTGCATGAATTGGCACAATAGATGAGTTCATTTCATTGAGAAAAATGAATGTTTTATTCATGTAGATTTTCAAGAGAACTCTAGCCATTTCCTAAATGCTAGTTAGCACAATAATAGACTGTTTGTTGCAGTCTATGATTGGATGAAAATAAACATTTCTCTTCCTGTTGTTCTGACGATGAACTACTGAGCAATGAAGAAGTAATTTATCCTGAAGGCTGGCAGAAGCTTTCCTATGCTCATTGTTTGTTCTTCCTGACATGATGGGTTTCTTTTGTTTCTTGCCTGTTTTTCAACAGATTTCCTTCTTGTACTGCTAGGTAAGTGTTGCACAGCAAGATATACCTAGATGAGACTCTATCTCTCTGAGTTGCTTTCTTTCCTTTTTCTAGAAAACTTAACCTATTGCTCAACCTGCAGTGCTGCAGCCCTGTATAAAACTGATTTTCCTTAGAATTTAACATTTCATAGCTAGAGTTCAGTCTGCATGCAACATTTTAACAAGAAATTTAAAAAGAAACTTCTTAAACTTATAGTGTTATAGTGTTTAGAAATGAATTCATTTAAGTAAGCAGAATGCTCAGTAAAGGGAGGAAAACTCATGCACATTTAATCCTAAATAAGCATTTTCAGATAGTGGGATTCTCTTTTACTAAGACCATTTAAAAAGAGGTTGGGAAACCATGTTCAAGGTTGTGACATTGCCCAATCTTAATCTAACTAGATTTGTTGGGCCTAATAATATGCAGTATGAAGCTGCAGTGGTGTCTTACATATGCACAGTCTCATATTATAATATCATAATCTTATTATCAATTTTGCTATTGTACTTACTTGCTGTGTTGTGTGAGACAGTTCATAATACATTGAGCCTTTTAATTACACACATACATATACACACAGAGTGAGTCTTAAATATCCCAAGCCATTAGTGATTGAAAGGCCCAATGTATTATGAACTGTCTCACACAACATAGCAAGCAAGTACAATACCAAAATTAATAATAAGATATGATATCTTATATGTAGCAATAGATATAACAATAGCACTTAGACTTATCTACCGCTTCCCAGTGATGGGATTCAGCTGGTTTGCACCACTTCGGCAGAACCGGTAGCTAATTTTTTGTTGCTCAGGCTCAGAATGGACTTCTGGAAGCGTCATCTACCCAGAGAACTGGTTGTTCACATATTTCAATCCCACCACTGCACTTCAATATGCTTTACAGCCCTCTTTAAGCAGTTTACAGAGTCAACCTACTGCCCCCAACAATATGGATCCTCATTTTACCAACCATAAGGCTTAGTGGTTGTAGATTGTGCTGTGAAATTAAGGATCAGAGGATATTTATTTGGAATCAAAGTTTTTTTTATGGTTAGCTTAGAATCAGGGTCTAATTCATTGTTATTTCAAAGTTGGTGGTAGAAGCTCAGCACAACACCTTGTACTTGAAGTACTGATAAACATGCCTTCTTTCTAGTTTTCAATACTTCTTTGAAAGAAGGAATTCTGTTTTTGCCTGCCTTCTCTTTATTGGCTTAAACTACATACTGGACATGCTTATTTCAGTTCATTCCATTTCCCACCCGCTCCAGTTGGAACCTATGCTGGTTGATCAAAAATCAGCTATTAACTGCTAGGAATTGTCTTTGTCATCAATCAGAATATTGCTCAGCCATGTTTAAGTTTTCCCCTCTCCTTCAACACATAATTAGTCTTATTCTCTGCTGATTGCAAATAAAAATAGTCATAATTCTCTCAAAATAATTCACTGCATTACTTAGATTTGGGGTCAATCTTAAAATTATGAAGAAAGATTACTGATGACTGATTTTTGTAGTTTGACTTTAGAATATATAGTTGCCTTTTGTTAATCTTTGTTACAAAAAAGCTTTCATCAGGCCAATAGCAGTTTTCAGCTTCCCCTGATGCCTGATAAATAAGAATCCCGCATTATCCTGGTTGTCTTTTAAAAATAAAATTAAAATGTTTTTTACTTCCTATCTGAAATAATAATTAGCTAGAATAAAGTTTAGTAAGAATTCCAGATAATGTTTCATTGATGATCCAGATGTTTGCTATTTAAATTCTACTTTTCCATCACTAGAAACTCTTTACTGGGTGTGTAAAACAACCATTAAATAATCAGTTACACATAGAATCATAAAATAATGGAGTTGGGAAGGGTCATTTAGACCATGAAAT
The DNA here is from genome assembly GCF_016545835.1 of Crotalus tigris. Taxonomy (NCBI): domain Eukaryota; kingdom Metazoa; phylum Chordata; class Lepidosauria; order Squamata; family Viperidae; genus Crotalus; species Crotalus tigris. The sequence continues at coordinate 4,352,920 of NW_024096625.1, read as the reverse complement.
CAAACTACCTGCTTCATACAGAAAAGTAAATTAACTCATCTCTGCATGATGAGCATCATGCCTGTACTTATGCAGAACTAGTAAAGAAAATTCATAGCCTCCGTAGTTAAATAAACTATTCAATTTTTCTTGCTGTTATGTGCCATTAGCTTCTACTGTATAAACATTTTACATGTGCTAAAAAAGTGTTCGTAGAACTATTCCTCCACTGAAGTGAATAGGAAAATTTAGGGGGGCAGAACCCTCCATGCAGAACCTGATCCGTGTAAAAAGATTAATCTTTCAAACTGTTTAGGCAGCCTGAGTGTATAGGGCAATCCAGTCTGAAATTCTGAATTCAACAACATTACAACACTGAGATTTTAAAGATGAAATCACAAGTTAAAAGATTTCTGTTTGTTTTGTTTTGAGTTTTGTAGGACAAAAACTGTTAGAAGCCAGAAACCAGACAATCTGCGTCCTCTAGTTGAACAAAATCCTCTAATTGAAAAATTATCCAGTCAAAGTTGTATCTTAGAAAAAAAAAAGATGTTTCTGGAAACAGGTTGTTATGAAATTGGCATTAAGGGCATTTATATAACAAAAAAGCAACTTTAGGGAAACCTGCATTTTAAAAAGTTGGAAAAAATTCAGTATCAGTACTATATATTAGGGGAAATTATATCGAAAGCTTCTTGGGTGTGGAAAAGCGAATGGAAATTGATTTGATAAACTTGATTTTGCTGTTTTATCTAATGTTAGGGCTTGGCTTAGCGGCAGTGGTGGGATTCAGCTAGTTCGCACACTTCGGCAGAACCGGTAGCTGATTTTTTTTTGTTGCCCAGGCCAGAATGGACTTCCGGAAACAGCATCCATACAGAGAACCAGTTATTCACATATCTGAATCCCACCACTGGGCTAAGAGTTTAGATTATCCAGGGTCTAGCATTTCTGTCCTATCTCTCTGCCTCTCATAAAGTCCCAAAATGTGATTTACAAGAATACAAACACAATCCAGACATATCCTGATTTTTATGTGAACATAGGCTATTAGTGTCATACAGTATGTTCATACTACTAATAATAACTAATTAATAAGTAATATTATTGCTAATAGGTTATCAACAACAACAAAAAACAAAGAAATACATCATCAGATGAGAAACTGTGGGTTGAATTTAGATATGAACATACTTACTGAGGTCCCATTAAATTACTGGAAATTCCACAGCCTTTTATGAATCTATTGCTAATTTTGATGAACTTTAGATTCAGCTGAGTACATATTATTAAAAAAAATTATCACTGGCATCCTTGAAAAGTTTTTGGCAGATACTTTATCAATTTTACACACAGTCAAATGTAAAAAAAAACGTACTTAAAATTGTAAAAGATCCCTGTTTAAAATCTTGTTATATTAAAATAGACATGGGTGAACATCCATTGTTTGGAATAATGCTCTGCATCCTGCACAGAGTGGAAATCTGCCATTAATTGTGCTTTCACTGGTCTGCACTGCTGAGCTATTTAACAGTCCAAATACGAGGACATTCTAAAAGTTGTTAAGCTGACTGCCAAAAACTAAAATAATTAAAAATAGATTCACAGCTGTTTGGGCAAGCAGAGATATAATTTCATCTTCATTATACCTTATTGCAGATGTTACTGATTTAATCTCATTGCATTTTAGCAAGTAGTATCAATTCATGCTTCTATTGACATTGAAAACTGGGGATTTTAATGCAGGTCTAATTTTCCTGATGGCAGAAGTAAGGACATCTTTGATTATCTGGAGGTAAAAACAATAAATCAATATCTTTGACCAACCTTGAAAATATACCCTAGCTATAAAGACTTCTTAGTGCCATGTTTCTTCTCGAACTGTTTTTCTCTGGTATCAACTGATAGTGATATTGTATGCATTTTGTGGAGTCTCATTGTAAGGAACACAATATATATAATCATATGCTTTTGAATAAAGTATAAATATATATGTTTTTACATATGGCACATGACTTTATAATGCCTCATAACATTGTTCAGAGGTAGGTGTCCAAAAACTGATTCCAGGATAGAATCAAGTTGATGTATGGAATATCTGTGAAAACAGAAAAGTCTAGTTCAATAAGGAACAAAAGTTTCATCCCTCTTTTAAAACCAGTTTTAAAATAATCATCATTATAATTAGGCCAATTTATTTATTAAAGTGATTTGGTTTTTTTATTATTATTTAGCATATGGCTATTAAAGTAATATTAGATATTTGAATATTGGTATATTATGTGCTGATTCTCTGAAATTGTCCCTTGAGATTTATGAGATGAAATGAGTACTGGAAAAACCTATATAAATTTATTATATTTTCAAACAATGACTCATTTGCCTAAATCATAAAGGAACTTAAACTTGAGTATTATCCTGATATGTAATTTTAAAAAGCTGAAGAGAGGAGTTAAGACAATGGTAAATGCAGATTGAAAGAGGAAACTGAAAAGAAATAGATCCACAATTTTAACAAACAAATCTAAAATCTAACAAATCTAAAACCCATGAAGAAGCCCTGTGAAGTTTTTCCTTCTCTTCTAGATCTATCATTCCTGGTTCCACAAGAACAGGTTTTTGGGAGTATTTTTAAGTATAGGTCTTAGGTTGAATTGTTCCAATAAAAAGGAAGAGAACCAAAAAGGACATAGAGTAGCTAGGACCCATTTTCTTATGGAGGCCTTGAAGCTCTCTGAGTTGGTTGTTTTCCTGGAGACATTTCATTACCATATTAGATAATATCATCAGTGCTAGAAAGGAGTGCCCTGAAAGTTTTGGTAGGAGTGGTTTTGGTGGTTCTTCTTTTCTTCCAAGTTTGTGGATCCAAATGCTTGAAAACAGAATACAGTTGAATATTCAGTTATAGCTGTTAATACACTAATATTTATGTTTATTCAGAATAAATTTCACTGAATTCAATCCAACTGGGCTGATTTTCAGGAATGGCATGAGAGTAAGCCTTCACCGTGAAAACATTATTTCTGGATCATGGGATAGTGTATGTGTTTCCATTCTCTCTAAGTTCGAGGTCTCCCCTGGACTGTAGGAAAAAAAAGCTTTGACATAAAAAGAACAATATTATCCACTTCTACCCTTTCTCCCTTTTGATAGAATGGATCAACCAGGCTAGTTCAAGACAAACAGTGGACCAGAGCAGGGTCATGTGCATTATTCCACACAAATTTGTGTACAACCTTCAGATCCTATCCAAAAGTTACCACTAAAGAGTGATTTTTAATATGACATGAAGATAAAAATATTGAATATCTGGGGAAAAACTTATTAGCTAAACTTAATTAAATTGAATCTCAGTCAGCAGTAAGAAAGGACTGCCAAAATATTAAATGCAATTTTAAATTGCATGAATAGAAATACAGTTTCCAAATCATGGGACATAATTAATCCTTCTTCGTGCTGTCAAAGATGCAGTTTATTCATTATCTTGGTTCATGTGGAAGCCAACATCGATACAGTTGTACTTCTGAAAATTATTCTCTGTAAATGGCAGTATGTGTTGAATTCTCTCTATTGTAACTTGTGAAAATGGCTAAATTTCACTTTATTTTGATTTGAGTTGCCATCCATTATAAGTCCTATGTTGGTGCTGGGCACCACACTGAGGGCAATTCCACATTGCAGCCTAAGCTGCCTTTTGCCCATACTACATCCATAATTTCTTGAGCCAAATTCAAAAATCCCAATTTTGATCGTAATGGTAACAGGGCTGAGCTGGGACAATGATTACTGCAAGATTTGACCAGTCATTTCCTTGCCTCTTGCCCTTCCCATCCATGCAAGGAAGCAAACCCAGCTGCTGGCTTTCGTATGAATCAATCTGCCTCTCCTTTAAGAGTGATTACATGCTTCTTGATAGATCTATGCTTTACTTTTATTTTGTGTTTGCAAGCAAAGATGCCTTCATCTCCCCTTCCACATAGTTTCCTTTGGCACAACCCCCCCTTTTTGTCTTAGGTCTTTTATAGGTTTGTTAATGGGTTCCATCCTCTCCCCATGTTTTCCCCTATTGCTCTCATGCTACAGTAATCAAAGCAACAGTAAACAGGTTGTTATTTTGCTCTTAGTTCTTAGTTCCATGGAAGGGAACTAAGCAAGGAACGTTCACTGATAGTTCACTTTCCTAGAAACAAAGCATCATCATTTGCTATTTTTTGCTATTTAATCATGTTTAAAAGCAAAGGGAGAGGATGCATTGCAGCACTGTGGGCAGGAGATGGAACAGCAAGCGGAACAGCCTGGGCAGAAATGGAAAGAACTCCCGGCAGGAGCTATAAGAATAGAATGGAGCATGATTTTATAGGGCTAAGGATCACTCAGTGACTTAACGATAACTAATTAATAATTACCACAAAATTATTTTAAAAACTGCAATTGCTGACCAGTGGAGAACACAGGGAACCAACAGTTCAGACACAATGGCTGCCCAGGGCACTGACCAGTTGCTGGAGAAGAAGAAGCATGCCGGGCATTACAGCCAATCAGAGTTGAGGTTGACATTAGAAGGGAACAAAGCACTGCAGACCATCAACCTAAGTTGACCCAGACCAGAGAAGTTGGAAAACTCAGGTAGAGGATGCATTTGCAATGGGCTGGGAGTGAGAGAAGGTTGGCTCACCTTCGTTCTGAGAGAGACCTCGCTGGCAATGGCCAAGCAAAAGGTCCCCTAAGAAATATTGGATAAATTTGAACTGGTGCAAAGAAGGGCAACCACTTTAATTAAGGCCTAGGCATAAGTCCTGAAAAAAATATTATAACGAAAAGTATGCACAATTAATATTGAGAAAAGAGTGTTGGGACCAAGTAGCACCAAAGTAGCATGAGCACACGACTCAAAGATTAACTATGACCCTCCTCCCTCTCCAGTGAACCCAAGCTCATAAACTATCCTAGATGCAAAGCCGCACAAGGTAGATCACATCAGGAAATTGATTCCACAAGAAAACTAGAATGACATTTTATTAAAATTGGCTACAATAACAGAATCTTGCAAGTCTGATTGTGCTGTTCCTCCCCTCTTGCTTATATGCTAGTGAATTAGGGAGAGTCCTATATGAGCTGCTTCCAAATATTATTTTGGCTCCCAGGACTTAAAGAATGTTTCTGCCTCTTTACCTAAGTAATGGTTCTTTATGTCAAGTCATCCACATTATTTCCACAGGGACAAATATATACATAAAAGATCTTTGCTACATTTTGCTGATTTCCAATATTTGAGGGGCTATTTCCCTAAACCACCCGAAGACAGGACAGGAAGCAATGGATGGAACCTAATCAAAGAGACAACCAACCTAGAACTAAGGAAAATTTCTTGACAGTGAGAATAATTAACCATTGGGATAACTTGTCTTCAAAAGTTGTGGATGCTCCATTCCTAGAGGTTTTTAACAAGAGCTTGGATAGCCATTTGTCTGGAATGGTACAGAGTCTTTTACTTGAACATGGGGTTGGACTAAAAGATCTCTAAAGTCCTTTCCAACTCTGTTATTCTGTTGGGTTACACCTAACAGAAGGGCTGGCAACCTAGATAAATGTCAAGCTAATATTTATTGTCATTTTCTTAAATATCACTCAGGAAATCTATTTCCTTCATGCAACAATAAAGACAAAAATATGATTTCTCCACATTTTTAGGGCTGTGAGAAAGGGCAGGGGAATTGACCCCAAGCTAGGCTCTTCCAAAAGGTCTTGGGACCCAGAGCATCATGATGTTGAAGGCCTTGCCTTTATCTCCTAAAGGACCCCCTTCCTCCCTTGGGCTTTGAGGAACAGTATTGTATGGCTGGGATAGAAACCAGGGAATTTTGACTATCCCTCTCCAGTTGCTTTGCGTTGTGCCAAGAATAGTCAGAGGAATAAAGTGGTCAGTCATTCATTACCCCAATTTCCTTTGATGCTATAGAACTGCCATGGGGGCTGGTCATAGTGCAATGGAGAAAGGCAACTAGACAAGCAGCAATAGCATGGTTGGGGTATGGCTAATGCCATGATCTCTTGTCTGTTTTTTCAGCAAGGATAAGTGCTTTAAAATCCTCCAGAGAATACTTGATTGTTACAGACACAGTAGGAGCAAATCCAGTGGTGGCAACTTTAAGGTCTAATAAATGCCTTAGCATAGGTGAAGTTTGTATGCTTGCGTGTGTTTGCAAGCATTACAGATCCAGACCAAATGACAGTTCTTAGAAAATGATGCTAAACATGGACTAATTAATAAGAAAAATATTGCTGAGGCCTACAAATATACTTCAGAGAATAGTATAACCAATAAATTCTTTCAGTTTAAGTGGCTATATAAAATAGAATTGGCTGGCTAGTGACATTTTTATGGCAGCTTTTAAATGAGACACCTGAATAGTCTGTGGTCAGTTCAGAGCTAAACATGAAAACAGTGGGACTCTTTGGCCCGTGGGAGCAGTTGCATTAACCTACCAATTAAAGCATAGGGGAAATAACAGCACAAACCCAGAAGCTTAGCAAGTTATGCCATCTGGTGGAATTTTCTTGCAAACTTGTCAGGGACATGTACTTTAGCTGCCCTCTTGTGGTTAAATGTATAACATCACTTCTGTGAGATAAAGGCTTGCTACTGCTTTATTTATTATATGCTATGAGGCTTGGACAATGTGCCATTGCTTCCTTCATTTATTAAACTATTGATCATTAGAATGATAAAATGCCATTCCCACCATTAAAATAAAAATCCATTGCATTTCAGCTTTGGCTATTCCAGCTCATGTAAAGCCACATTGAAGAGTGGATTGCTGTAGCACATACATCATTGGTTTGGGAGTGTAGGAGCTGATTATTTTTTGTCTCAATTTCCACCTATGTTACCAAATGATAAAGGGGAAAGGGTCATGTCTGGCTGATAGGGGAATGGACACTTTGGATCAATTTTTTATCAGGATTCCGCTTCTTTCATTTCCTGTCATATTATTAAGACACAATTATGCCTTAAGGCCAAATTGAATAATTCATTTTTCATTCAACTATAAGCTAAGGATGTGGCCAAATGTTAAGTCATAGAGTAGGGAAAAAAAGTTAAATGAAGCAACTTCAGCAACAACTTCAAATTTCTACAATATTTAATACCATGAATTGGTTGATGCAGCCTAAGAAAGATAGCATCAGGGAGAATGATCTATTGCCTTTCCTTTTGCTTAAAAAATCATTAGCCTTTTTGATCTCATCAAACTTTATTGTGGGTTTTTTTTAGTAAGCATGACAAACTTAATACATTAACACCAAATGATGTCCTTCGCTTTCTCTCTCTCCTTCTCAATCCCCCATAGATGAGAGGATTTCAAAGAGCTTTTACAAACATGGCAATAATTAACATCTTCCTAGTTTTAAAAATGCATAAACTGGCTTAGAACCAGAATATGTTAAATTTATATAGAACGGTCTCAAGGCTCCCAAACTATTTACAGTCTCTGGGAACTGGGGATATAGCATTTAGAGCAGAAAGGAGGGATGGATGTTGTTGTGGAACAGTAAAATTTTGTATCTCAAGCATAAGTCTTAAAGATGTTTCCTTGTCTGAAACTAATATGAAGTAAATGTTTTGTCCTGTTCTCTGCAAATATAGATCTGATTTTAGGGGCAGTTATTCATATGAAGACTTTCTCTACTTGTCTAGTCCAAGTAGTTCAGTCCAGTCCTAGATTCATAAAAAGAAAATGCATATGGAATCAACAAGTGGAATCTAGAAAAAGTTTTAAAAGGCAGTATTAATTCTCAGTCCTTAAAATGACCCATATGATGAAAATGACATTGCAGATGATGAAAAGATATGATCCTATCTCTGTTCAGACATTATACTCTCTTTCTCTCATTATTCTTCAAAACAATTCCTCCTATACAGTATTTTACTTGTGATGTCTTAGATTTATATTTGGCCTTTTCTCCAGATGTCAGGCGTAGAGTTCTTTTTCCATAACACTCTATGAAGCAAATTGTGCTGACATAGTAAGCTTCTATAGATAGGGTGGATCTGAACCTAAATCTTTTTAAACTGCACCAAGAAATATTATTCCATATGGAGTCCTTAGTGCTCTGTGAATTTGATTGTTTGCTTGTAGACGTCTCATTATATCACTAGGTAGCATCTTCACTGCTGGTTAATATGGGGCTCATATATTATAGCTTGCCCAGCCAAAGTTGTTGGAGATATTGGTTGTCACCTTGATAGTTTCTTAATTAGGATATTGATTTCTGCTTAATTATTGTCTGGTATGTCAGCTGTTGGAAAGGATATGTTCTTTTTGTTTCCTTTTTAAATTTCTTATCGTCTCTTGAATGGTGTATAAATGTAATCAAGGAACTACCAGGGGCTACTATTTTATTTTTAAAAGTTTGCTGTCAAACATTCTGCTATATCAAATTAATATCATCCAGAGCATCCAGCATTCAGGAAGCTCACAAATCTGCACAGGTTGGTGATAATTGCTAATATTCAAGCACATAACCGGTGAACTCAAAAGCAGTACAGAGCAATGAATACTACATGCCATCAATAGTCCTCTCTTTCATGAACTGATCCAGTCCTGTTTTAATATTATTTAAATTATTGGCCATTGTCACAATTACTGGGAGCAAATTCCAGTTTCACTGTGGGATTTCTACATTGCAAAGCTTTTTACATTAATCTTCACCTGTTCTGTTTTGAGCCAGATGCCTCTTTATAAAAGAAATACATGATCCTTACCCTTCTATATCCAATGGGGAACCTATTTGTACTTGGATTAAAACTTGAGGTGCATATGAATGGCTATTTATAAATTTTTACTGCAAGAGTATTTCTGAATAGAGCAAAATATAAAATTAATATTAAACATGGATATCCCTGTTTATAAAAAAATGTTAGCTGGTAGGTTAATCTTTTTTCTATATTAAGTCTATAATATATCCAATCAATCTGATAAGCCAATTTCTTACATTTTGAAATGTAGATTAAACTAAGAAGCAGCAATCATAGCCTATTAAAATACCCTTGACAATCTTTGTACAACACAGAAGTCCAAGACACTATGAGAAGATGACAAAACAGTTACTTTGGTATTTTTGCTGAATATGCATAATTCTGTTTTCCAGCACAGAAGAAGACTCATGAAATGTTCAGGAGAAACAGCTCAAAATCTGAATGCATTCTTTGAGATTGACATTTCATTCTGCCCAATGACAGGGTTAGTCCCAGCAGAAACCACAATGCTTTTTCTGAGCAGAGAGTCAGACTGAGAATGAGTAACATCAAAGTAAGTAATACAAAGCAAAAAGCAGAAGAATCACTAGTCTCAAAGTCCTTATCATTTATGTGGTCTGGCCATGAATGATCCTTTGCATCTCAGCAGCTATCAGATCATGTGGCTGAACCCTACACTTCCTCTTGTCCCAATGGCTCAATTTTCTCCTTGTCTTTCTGGATTGTGTTACACCACTTTACTGTTCTGAGATATTTGTTGGAGATATTTGATTGGAAGGATTTGTGCCTCTAAACTGAGCCAAACATCCAGAGCAGATGCTATCCCTTGTCAGAACAAGAGCATAAGTGTCAACACTTCCAGGGAAAGGCAGGGTGCCAAGAAGACCACCAATTGAGATGGCTGAGCTCAGAGAAACATTATACAAAGTGGGGGAGATGCTTCTTTGAAATAACAGTTCCAAGGGCCCAGGGTTTACTAAGCTATGCAGCTGGAAGAGCTTGACCCAGATAAAGACCATAATCTGCATATTTTTCTGTCCATTTGGTACTGTCTGCCAAATCTCCAGCAGCGATTGGACTAACACAGATACAGAAACCGAGCTATATCAGAGTACGAATATATACCTTTTCATAAGGGGAAATGAAAAACACATGCTCCCTCACCAGTACTCTCTTTCTTTTAAGTGGAAAATCCCGCAGACCATAGGACTGGACATTTTCAGCAATGGTATTTTTGGCAAAGCTACCAATTTTTTCTTTCAATATTCTCCTAAGAAGCTGGCTTTCTGCAAGATATTGAGCCACATCTTATGGATATTAATCTTCACAAGAGACAATTCAAGAAAGCAGGAAGGAGAGCAATATGTTGCAGACATTAGAATGTGACAGAAGTCTATTGCTTGTTTCAAATTAGCTGTCGTAGTTTTAATAGATGAAAGGGACAACGGTGCATTAGTTAAACACAAATTTTAGAAGTGCAAAAAAGTGAGAGTTTCAACAAGTGAGAAAGGTATGGTAGCCTTTCTCTACCATGATGCCTTCTTTATGCCTTGAGACAATAACCTTTCCCTAAATTTTCAAGCAGCAAAGTCAACATATAAATTCTTACCAGTTATCTTCTCCACAGGTGGATATAGCATCTAGTTGGAAGAAAGTTACTGCAGAGTAAAGCAGACCTCTTTTGGGAAGAGAAATACTTTTGTATTTATACATTGGAAGGTTGACAAAAGTAAAGCTGAACTATGTGATACACATATGGCAGGTCGTCTTGCAAATATTTTGAAATGAGAGCTGGAAGATACATATTTTGCATATCATGAGCCTAGTCCTATAACTAATACATGTACTAATAGAAGAGAATATATGTAGCTCGGACTTGAATTATGGAGTCCTTGGTACTCTCTGGGCTGGGTTGTTCATTTGCAGACATTTCATTACCCAATATCAGGGTACTGATGACATTGCTTAGTCAGGTAATGTAACCCTGGTTGTAAGAGGTTCATTGTGTGGCATTAGGATTATGCTTGAAGGTAATATTCTCAGAATAAACTCTCAATGAAAATAAATGATAAAAATAAGTGATGCCTCCTCTCATGAAGAATAAATGCTGATTATTTATGGCAATCCCAGCTAATAGCTGTATAGGACAGATCCACACTTCCCAGCTAGGACATCCACGAATCATCAGATTTTCAAAGTGCAGGCACACATGATGTTATTTTCAGCCCAACCTCACCCAGCAGATACCAAAACCTCCACCCATGTTTCCTGGTTTGACGCGAAAAGCAGTGCTTGCCACATAACTCTGGCTCAAGCTCTGCTCTTTCATTTCTTGTAAGCAAAACCCTCCATTCACAATGGCCAGTGATTGGAATTCTCTCTCCCCTCTGGTCAGCCCTCTGCTGCAATTTTTTTTTTTTTTAAGTTCATTTACAACATTTCAAGAATGGTTTTTCTTTAAAAAGAAAAGAAAAGAAAATGAATAAAATGAACAAGAATTCTGTCATTCTCTCCTTGTTCCAGTGGCAGAAAAATGGTAAAACTTTGGTATTATTTTTTTAAGCAGTTCAGGAAGGGTTAAAACACATTGGGATCTAAAGCTGGGAAAACCATGGTATAGAAAGACCATCATATGGCCAGAGGTTGAAATCCAGAAAAAGATTTCTTAAGAAAACTTTATTTTCAATTGGATTTTTTATGGGATATAAGCAGCTAAAGGCTGCCTTGTGGAAAAACCCATGGTCTGATTCAGTATAATGTTGTTCATAAATAGGCTCCTGCAAAGAGCAAAAACTGCAAATTGGATGGTAATATTCAAATTTCTCTAATGCAGCAGTGGCTGATCAGCACAAACTAGAAACACCTAAACCCTGATAGAGAGCTGCCCAAATATAACTTGTTTTGAAATTATAAATGATTGGGATTCTTTGAACATAGATGGGAAACTAAAATTGAAAAAAGCAAAAATAAGAGATGGATTAAAGAAATGGAAATTGAGTGCAAATGCAATTAAGATATGCTTTGGTTAGAAAAGATATTTTAAATTGATATTATTGATATTATTAGAAAAAATGTAACAAATGTTGATATGCAATTGTACATTTACTAACAATAATAAGAATTGTACTTGCTTAGTGACGAAAAATGGTTATTACCAGAAGAAGAGAGGATGTACTGGAGGGTGTAATATCGGACTTAGTTGGAAGAAGCTTATATGTACCACAGAATTACTAATGGACTCAGTCATCATGTTGCCTATTGGGCACTTGTTTGTGAAAATAGAAAATTAATAAAACATTTATAAACAAACAAACAAATAAATAAATAGGCTCCTGCAAAGGGCAAAAACTGCAAACTGGATGGTAATATTCAAATGTCTCTAAAGCAGGCAGTGGCCGATCAGCACAAACTAGAGGCACCTAAATCCTGATTGAGAGCTAAGTTTCTATGCCCACTTCAATGTATTCAAAACAGTGAGCAGCTCCTTCCCTCTCCTAGTTACCCCCTTACATATTGAAAATAGTTCAGATTTCTTCTCCCTTCCTGTCTACCAATCTTAACTTCTCCAAATTCAAACCAGATTAAGTCTTTAATCATGAATTGGCAATAGTTCCTTCTATAGTTCAAGAACCAATTGCAAATGGCGTTTCATACAATGAATCTGTAAAGATCACCATCATCTCTACGATATGTGGAGTTTGCTATGGATTTAATACCGCTTTTGTTCCTGATCTTTCCATCCCTTCCCTGCCCCATTTTCTCTCTAAGTAAAATTCTATCAAACAAATAAATAAAATCTGCAAGGGGGGGTTGTGTCAGCTATGAGTATATCTGCAGGTTGTTATGGATTGATTTTGTTGTGACTTATAGAAGATCAGAGAAAAAAGGTCTGAAGCCTACAAATAATAATAATAAGATTTTCTATATATGTTTTGGATTGCTACTTCTGTCTTTGTTCGCAATGAATAAATATACTTCTGTTAATGGTAATCAGGTTTTTCAAATTATGAACATATTGGCACTGAAGGCTCTCTGGCTTGGCTCTAGCAAACAATTATCATTTTTTTGCTTATGGCTGAAGCATAGCAGAAGAAACCTGCAAGGGGGAAGGCAATTCATTTTGACTGCTTGTAATATCCATATGTACACAAAAACACTTGTAATAATAAAAATAAGGCCCATTTCAATTCCTTTGAAATAGAGATAAAAACTTCTATGAAATTTACTGGATTTGGTTCAGAAAGAAAGTCACAATCTTTAACAACAATTTATTCTGCTTACCTATCATTATTTTGAAAGAAGTTCTAAACATGGTCCTTCCTGCATATTTTCCACATGTACAATTCCATGCATATAATTTTGGTGAAAAGTTCAATTGCATATGCTCTCAGTTCTCATAGATAGAAGATCTATAGGAGACACTTGGACTTCAACTGCTATCTTTTCACAACTTGTCTGAGAAGAACGAACACTTAATACCCTATGGTGTTATTATATTAAATCTAATCTGTACCTGTATTTCTGGGTTCTGGGTTGCAAATGATGACTTGCAGCTATTGGTTGTCATCTACACACACATGTAGATTTCCTTATTGTCTGCTGTTGCTGTTATTATATTATTATTGTTATCCTTGGGATGGTAACATTGTTCAATGGGTGGCATTCCTTCTTTTGAGGGTGGAGCATCAAAATTTCATTTTAATGTGTGCCATTGTGTATACAGGTAAATGACAACAAAGATTATCTTATCTTATAGTAGAACAGGGCAGCAAGTGACTCCAAAGGTACATGTGGCTGCCAAATCTCAGAGCCCTGCCCCAATATCTCTCCACATTGAAAACATTAAGGGTGGCTTCCTGATTTGTTATTATTGCCCATTTCTGCTTTACCTTATATAGACACAGTTCGTCGTGGGACCTCCTGAAATTTAAGATAGGGAATGTGGGTTATATCCCTTCCAGATGAACCATCCTTGCCAACGGTCTCTGATTTTTAAAAGTCAAATTGAGTTCCAGAACATTATATTTGTTTGGAAAGATGAGATCTCTTATTTCATGCAATATCAATCTCTATTGCAGAAGAGGGAAAAACTCTTCATTTTAGTAACCCACTAATCTATCTTTTTTTTTTCACTTACCGCTGAGCTAATATTGGGTTTCATTTTATGTTCTAGAGGGGAGTCTGGAGTGGTTCCAATAATTGAAATTAGAAATATAAAATCCATTTATTAATATACACCTTCTTTTCTCAGAGTTGCATGGAACCAGTTTGTATACTGGAGACAGCCACTTGCACATAGCCTAAAACAAAATTGATTACCTACCTTCACTTGAATAAAATTTGCATTTATTAATTATTGTGATAGAGGCACTTTTTAAAACTATTATTAGAATTTAAATAGATAACAGCAGATAATTTTTGACTAGGCAGTTTTTGTAATAAAGGATGTCTTCAAACAAAAGCTGTCCTCTGTAAATTAAAGCAGATATTACTCCATTCGGAAAGTATGGATTCACATGTTGTGTTAAGCCATGAAATATTTTAATTATAATTTGTTGAACAATTCATAATTATTTACTTCATGAATAAGATTAAGCTAAATAACGTGGCTGGGTTCACACAATTAACAACAATTAGGTCAATGTCAAATAACTACATTATAATTTAGTGTGATGTGTGAAAAGTCTGTTGTGTGTTTGCATCATTTTCCTGAAAGGCATTTATGTCATATTTGCACACAGGTTCAGTTCCCCTATTGTACAAGCTATGTTTTGTTCTAACCAGGGTTTGATTAGTAAACAACAATAATCGTACATTGTGCTATGTCAAAACAAACAATTCATATTATTATATAGTGTAATCTACTTGTTGACTACCTTCTTTATGGACTTATACCACCTATGAAAATTATGTTGAAATATACTATTTTGCCACAGGTGCCCTGGATTACATGGATTTATAGTTTAAAATATGGGAGAGCTGGAGGGGGTGTATCTTCTTCCAATGTGAGATATTAAAATGGAAAGATATTTTTGGGCACTCCTAGTAAAGATGATGGCCTCTGAAATCTTGAACTTCCCACAACAATTTTGATTGCAATGATCATCCTTAAGCAATCAAAGTTATTATTGCCAGTCAAACCTTGCTAAAAAGAAATATTAAGAGATGAGGAAACCACAAAGCAGATCTTTTCTGGAAAATTCTGCAAAAATAGATTGTCCATAGTTTGTCACGATGCCCTGATCAAGAGCCAAATGGGTATTGACTTACTCCTGACTTCATCACCATGTGGAAAATAAAAGCTTTGTTTTACAGCATATTAAATAAACTTCACATAGTGAATGGCTTTAGAGATTACTCATTGCCCAGCACAGCATGTTCCCTGTCTGTAAAGCAGACAGGGATTGAGATGTTTACTTTGTTCCTGCTATTAGATGGTACATTCATCTGAATATTTTAAAACAATTTCAAAATCAAGAAGTTTAGAATGTCTGAGGTGCCCTTGACTCTTCAGAAACATTTGTTCTTTCCAGTGCAAAACACAATTTAGAAGACCTCATCACTAGAGTTACTGTTGTGCATCATAGAGGCAAATTGCTTCTGTTTTAAGTATTTTCTATTGGAAGAACTATTAAGTCAGTTTGAAGATAAAGAATTATTTTCCATTGAAACCATTTGGATAGCAGTCTCAGCTGCAGGCAGAGATTATGTGATCTCAGAATCCCTCTTTATGGTGAAAAACTATAATTATTATAATTAAACTTGCAATGTACAACGACAATTGGTCTGAGAGTTGAAGTCCAGACATCTTAAAGGTGCTGAAGTTCAGCAGGAGATCCACTGTAGGACTCTAAGATCAATGATATACCTTTTTGCCTGAGGTCAGATGAGGTACAATGAATCCACTAACAAAACAAACATTACGGGAAGCATGGTCTGCAACAAAGTGGGATTTACCAGAAAGCAAGCTAAATCTCCCCCACCCCAGTGAGAGTTTTCTGAGACCCAACGGATCATTAAAAAATAAATACATTTAAGTATGGGTGTCTGCAGCATGTTAACTTCCTGTGTAAAACAAAAACAAAAATCCAAAATAAACATTTTTAAAAAATCAGATGGAACAGTGAATTTGGAGTGCATCAAGAAAGATTTCTGAGGCTACCCTGAGGCCTATGGCATCATGTGTTTTACCTTATTCCATCCTATCTGATTTAAACTCTAAAAGACAGGTGGTTTGGAGAATGATGGGTTCATATGTGGGGAGTTGCAAAGTATGTGGTACTCTAATATATCATGTGAATAAGAGACTTTATGTTTAGTTCCAAAATTTTTAGAGGGAAATTAGAGTTAGGGTTCTTTTCTTTTTTTCTTTTGTTTTTTAAAGATGTGTAGGTGTTGTTTGCCACCAGGTGGCAGCACCTAGCCAATCTTGAAAAGTAAATCAAGTTTGGCCTAACAGTATTTGAATTTAAGACCACCAGAAATTACCAGAATTATGAGGCTGGACTGGTAGGTTAAAAAGCAACAATTTGCAATAGCAAATCATTTCCAAAATCCTCTCCAAAATTTGCATAAGCACATCCACGTTACAAACTTGAGCTGAAGAAGACACTTTTATTTAAATCTGTTTTAGCTTTTTATGCTTCCAGTTTCAGTGTAACAATTTACTGAAATCCATTAGTGCAGTTACTGGAAGCTCTCAGGTTATAAAAATAGAGGGAGATGTAGATTATACATCATTTTCTTGAAAATGTACTTTTCCATTCTTTGCATAAGATTCTTTGTGAGTGAGAATCACAATTTCCCTATGTTCATGCTTTCAGTAATACAAAATATATTTCCTTTATAGACCCTTCGTAGGCAACAGCTAGTAGAATTGACAATTCTGTACCGACAAACTTCTGTAACTTGAGAGGACGAATTGGCATGTAATTGATCTTACAATTTCTTTATTTTTTTTCTGCAAATATTGAGGTAAATCTAGAGATAAACCTAACCTGAATGTCATCATCACCCTCATCTTTGTCACCATATCAAGGAATGACACTTTAAATAATACCCAGTTACAATCCACTATTAAACCAGCCCCAAAGGCTTTTGGAATAGCCTGGTTGTGAGTTTTCCTAAAGACCAGCAGACTTGGTATTAAGTAAAGGAAGGCTGAGATGTACAAACAGGGATCCCATTTCTGTCTGTTTAACTATCACCTATCTTATTTAATTTTTCCCCCCAAATGCTTTATACTTTTCAAAGTATACAAATGATCCCATTTCTCTCACCAGTAGCCCTTATCCACATACAATATGAAAGGGCCACTGACTTTAACCCACAGAAGAAAAGAAGAAGATTCTCAAAGTATAAGGTGAGACCAGACAGAAATGAATGGGCTCAACTAATTTAATTATTGACTGTTACAGAGGACAAATGGAAAACTAATAAGGGGGAAAGAATATTGTGTCACTGTAATCCTAAACAAAAACATTCTCTATGCTATGTAAGAAGTGGTAATTATTAATTATGAGCATTACATTTTGCTCTCCCAGGGCATGAAATCCTGCCACTGAATTAATAGAGAAAGCTTTTGTATGCTAAAGCTTCTGGGGAATCTATCAGCGAAAATAATGAAACAGAAATAAATTCCTGTTTGATGCATTGCAGATCCTGTTTTTTGCGGACGTCTGGAAAGCACTTGTGGGATTACTATAATATATAGGCCTTTAGTCTAATTTTTAAAAAGGGGGTTCTTTCAAACTTCGTAATGTCCATGGAGGTATAGTGCTGTCCAGAAAATAGTTTTGCCCTGGTCAGTGGAGGAAACAGTGTTACTCAGCTTGTTCTAGATATGGTTTATTATTTATTTATTTGTTCTTAAAATTTATAAACCGCCCCACTCCCACAGGACTCCGGGCGGCTAACAATAAAAACACCATATAACATGACAAAACAAACAATACATTAACAGTCATCCAGGGGTCAGATTTTATAAACCCCAGGCCTGCCGGAAAAGCCAGGTCTTAAGCAGCTTGCGGAAAACCAACAGGGTGGGAGCGGTCCTAATCTCCGGGGGGAGCTGGTTCCAAGACGTGGGCGCCAACACAGAGAAAGCCCTCCCCCGCGGCCCCGCCAAATGGCACTGCTTGGCCGATGGGACCTGAAGGAGGCCCAGCCTGTGGGATCTAACCGGACGAAGGGAACTATGAGATAGTAGGCGGTCTCGCAAATAGCCTGGCCCTGAGCCATATAGAGCTTTAAAGGTAATAACCAACACCTTGAATTGGACCCGGAGACCAATAGACAACCAGTGCAGCTCACGGAGGATAGGTGTAACGTGGGTGTACCGAGGAGCACCCACTATCACTTGCGCGGCTGCATTCTGGACCAACTGTAGTCTCCGAATACTTTTCAAGGGTAGCCCCATGTAGAGCGTGTTGCAGTAGTCCAGACGTGAGGTGACAAGGGCATGAGTGACTGTAAGGAGAGCCTCCCGGTCCAGGTAGGGTCACAATTGGTGCAACAGACGAACTTGTGCAAAGGTCCTCCCAGCCACAGCCGTCAAATGATGTTCCAAATTCAGCTGTGGATCAAGGAGGACACCCAAGTTGCGAACCCGCTCTGAAGGGGGTATGTTTTCCCCTGTAGAGTCAACACTGGACAGTTAACATGATCCTTGGGAGGCAACATCCAAAGCCACTCGGTCTTGTCAGGATTGAGCCTGAGTCTGTTAACCCCCATCCAGACCCTCACGGCTTTAAGGCAATGGCCTATCACATCAGCCGCTTCACTGAGAGAGCTCGGGGAGGAGATATATAGCTGGGTATCATCAGCATACTGATGAAACCTCACCCCGTGCTGTCTGATGATCTCACCCAGCGGCTTCATGTAAATGTTAAATAGGAGGGGGGAGAGCACCGACCCTTGCGGCACGCCGCATTCAAGTGGCCTCGGGGTTGACCTCTGCCCCCCCACCAATACCGATTGCGACCGGCCAGAGAGGTAGGAGGAGGCACCATAAAACGGTGCCTCCCACTCCCACCCCTTCAAGTCGTCGCAAAAGGATACCATGATCGATGGTATCAAAAGCCGCTGAGAGGTCAAGTAGCACCAAGACAGAGGAATAACCCCTGTCTCGGGCCCGCCAGAGATCATCCATCAGCATGACCAAAGCAGTTTCTGTGCTGAAGCCGGGCCTGAAGCCAGATTGAAAAGGGTAATCCGCTTCATCCAGAGACCGTCGGAGCTGGAGCACCACCACTCTCTCTACAACCTTCCCCAAAAAGGGGAGATTGAAGACTGGACAGAAGTTATTTAAGTCAGCCAAGTCCAGGGTAGGCTTCTTGAGAAGGGGCCTCACAACCGCTTCCTTCAAGGATTGCGGGAAAGACCCCTCCCTCAACGAAGCATTGATCAACACCTGGAGCCAGCCTCGTGTTACCTCCTTGGCGGCCGAGACCAACCAGGAAGGACACGGGTCCAATAAACAAGTGGAGGCGCTCATCGCTCCCACCGCTCTGTCAACATCCTCAGCGGTCACAGACTCAAATTCATCCCATAAAACTGGGCTAAGACCTGCCCCAGTCATCTCAGAAGGCCCTGCCCAATCGGAGTCTAGGTCTGTCCGAATCTGAGTGATTTTGTCTGATAGGAACTGCACAAATTCTTCCGCCCTACCCTGTAAGGGCTCCCCAGCTTCCCGAACGTTAAGTAGGGAACGGGTCACCCTAAACAGGGCGGCGGGGCGAGATTCTGCAGACGCAATAAGTGCAGAAAAATGCGAACATTTTGCCGCTCATATTGCCACTAAATAAGTCCTAATATAGGCTCTTAAAAGTGTCCAGTCGGATTCGGAGTTACTAGCCCTCCGGGGTCACTCTAGACGTCTCTTCTGACGCTTCATCTCCCGTAGCTCCTCGGTAAACCAAGGTGCCCTCCGGGATCCACAATCACGGAGAGGTTGCAAAGGCGCGATCCAGTCTAACGCCCCTGATGCCACCTTATTCCAAGCAGCAACCAAGGACTCAGCCGGTTCGTGGTTATCTATTTGTGGTTGTATTTCCCTTTCTGTTCCTTATCCTGTTTTTATCCTGTGACTAAATAAATTTATAAACCATCTTTTAAAATGGACTTTCTACAAGCAGCATACAGCAGTTATAATTTTAAGTAATCACTAAAACCAGCATCTAAAATAGGTCTTGGAATTCTTCTAGTCTAGTGCAACCCCCTGTCAGGAGATCCTATACCACTTCAGACAAATGGTTGTCCAATCTCCTCTTTAAAAACTTCTAATGATGGACCACCCACAACCTTTTGGGGCAAGTTGTTCCACTGGTTAATTGTTCTATCAGGAAATTTCTCCTTAGTTCTAGTTTGCTTTTCTCCTTGATTAGTTTCCATCCATTGCTTCTTGTCCTGCCTTCAGGTGCATATTCATGTGGTAGCTGTATTAGAGAAATTCTTGCTTGGCATAATGTTTGAGAAGGCAGATTTGGCCATAGTATACAGGATAGCTTTGTCCCCAGGTAATTGGTGTAGATGCCATCTTTTTATTATCTTATTCTGCTATCGTTATTTCCTGCCTTCTTACAAATGATAAGCTTAAGCAGTCTTCAACCTGATGATCAGATTATATTAGCTGTGTGGTTTTATAAAAACCTGCTCTTTTTGATTCCAGTTAATTGTAAATTTCATTCTATAGATAACTCACCATTGCCCTATTTCTGCTTATCACTTCAATACAGTTAAAATTTGTTGTAAATTATATGAGCGCAAGCAATGGTCAATAAATGAGTAGCTTCCTAGAATGGGAAGAGAATGGGATAGATAACCAAGAATGCTTCCATCCCATTAATTATTTCATTATTTTTTTACCTTTTATTATCATTGATATTAACATTCAACAAGAAGTCATTTGCAATATCTCTTAAACTGCAATCTGTCCATTTATCTAGTTGTGAGTCACTCTAAACTCCATAACACTCACTCTATCTAGAACTACATATGTTTATTTTATATTTGTAATTTTGTAATCAGGCTTTTCAGCATCATGCCTGTACTTTATAATTGTTTATTCAATCCAGGAACTTCATTGAACATCGTGGTTTTAAAAGGTTTCAAAAATAGCTGTATCTAGTTTAAAAGGCTTTTCTGGTGTTTTGCAATTTTTCAGCTGGGTTGAGAAGATACTCAAAGAAATGGTTAAATTTGTATGCGCATAATTCATTCGAAAGATCTGGAATGTATAAACATTGCATTTTTCTTTCTCTCTCACTTCGTTAGGCCCTTTAAAATTTGATCCAAGCCTGGAAGTTTAAAAATCCCATTTTGTGTAATCAGGTTTGGGTTGAACATGATTGCTGAATTATTTTAAATTGAAGACATATGTTTTAGAGGCTAAGCTCTGTATATTATTCCATGATGGTATCCATTAGTTCTTATCCACTGGGGCTATCTTCATTCCTTATGCACTGGGATTAACAAATAATGAAGCATATCTATGTGGACACAGTAAAAAGAATGTGGTACTAGTTAAGAGGGTAAAGTTGGGGAAATTATCTTGCATGCATTGCTTAAGACTTTTCCATCATCTTCTCCCCCCCCCCTTCCGCCGCTCATTGTCAAGGATTCCTGTGATTGCCTGAAAGCATTGTTTTAACTCAGACATACAGGCATTTGCAAATTTGTGGCACTCATCCATTTTTTAAACTTGTACTTATTTTTGAATCAACAATTTAACCCTTTTGTCACTTCTAAAAGACTCTCAAGAGTTTCGTGTGCATCTAATCATTGGTTTGTCATATGCCATTCTTTGATAACATCCCCAGGATCTTTATTTTATATTTATTCGTATCCTGCCTTTATTATTTTTATAGTTAATTCAAGGTTCAATGTGTATGTTTTAATGCTGTATTTTTCACAGACAGATGAACCTTTATACAAATAAAGTATATTGCCATTGGTATTCCCTTAGGTTTGAGGATGCCATTTTGTACATATTAGTCTTGGAATGCGGTGACTTAAAGTTTCCCAATTTTTTACCTTTTAACCTTTTTACCTTTTAACAAGGATTCCCTCAAGCTCATATTATCAAAGATAAACGAAAAATAGGCCTCAGCAGATGATAGCATCTAACTGATCTTAGAAGCTAAGCAGGATGAGCCCTGATTAGAATTTGGATGAGGGAATCAGTTGGAATTTAGGAGCTATTGACAGAAGTTTTAAAAACAATCACAGAAGACCTAACATTCCTATAGCACTGCTGAAATACCCTGTATACTCTAGACACAATCACAGGGATTTGACTCAAGGTATCTCTACTTTTTGTCTGTTTTTAAACTAGAGATTATCAAAATTTAAAAAGAGAGACTTCCTCATCAAAGCAGTTATCTTTAGAGAAAAGGAGAGATTCTAAATAAAATACTTATTATTCATATGCTTAAAGTTAAAATATCAACCAATATACAGAAGTTTTACTACAACAAAGAAAAAAAATAGTCTAAAACATCATTAGTAGTGATTGGATGAAATAAAGTATCATTAAATTATCATTGGATTTTTCTGTACTTTTAAAATTGTAAACCAGAAACAAAATCTATATTTTTTTTCAATTGAATTGATTTTCTTTTCCATCATGCAAAGCTTAATTATCATCAGAATAGCCACCAAGCTACCACTCTATGTTCCTTACTTCTGTTTAGAACAAAAAGTAATAATAACCCACAAATTTTGTTTAAAGATGGTTCCTTGAAGATACCAAAAAAAAGCAATTTATTTATTTGAATTGTCTCAAATAAATAAGAGGAAGTCTTCAAGGAGTTCTCCATTCAGGTATGGATAAAACCGTAACCGTTTGTCTTAGCTGCAACACTTTTCCTGCACTGAAGGCAATTCTTTACAGGAAACAAATGCATAATTTCACTTCATTTTCTTTTAATGGTGAAATGACAATTATATTAGTGTATTATTTCCTATTTTATTATTATATTTTATTACTTTGATTTTCCCTCAATTTGGTGACACATTGATGACATTATTATATTTTTTTTCCGTTTGAATAAAACTTGTTTTGTCTGGATGTATATAACAGTCTATTCATAAAGAGATTTCTTATAAAAACATTTAGATAAAAATATAACAGGATGTTTATAGCACAAGCTCCCTGATTTACTCCTCTTTTTATTTGTCCTTAATTTTTTTAAATTAAAGTTGGCATGTTGCAAAACAAAGTACCATTTTCTGTTTGAATGGATTGCTTTTTTTTTCTCGGTATCTTCAAGGACGTTTTGATGCCTGGCAAAGACAATAGGACAACTGGCTAACTCACAACAAGACAACTCTCTGTAGGACAGTTCAATGCAGGACAACTGAAGAGAGGGACAAGCAGAATTGCAGTTCACTTCAGTCTCATGGACTTCTAACTTTAGAAGATTCAAACCTAAAGCAAGACACTTCAGTTCACCTGTTCCTCTCTTGAGTTATCCCGCACTGAAGTGTCCCACAGCAAGTAGTTCTGCAGCGAATTGTCCCATGGCAAATCAGCCAGGATGAGTTGACCAATGCAAGACGGCTGAGGCAAATCAACCTGCGTGAGTCAGCTGTGGCAAGTTGTCCTAGACCCCTGACAAATGATTAGACTGCACTGCATTGGTTTGGAAAGATTTTTGAAATGGTTTGTCATTGTCTCCTTCCTAGGGCTGAAAGGGAGTGACTGGCCCAAGGTCATCCAGTTGGCTTTGTGCCTAAGGAGAGACTAGGATTCCCACTTTCTATCTAGTCTGATGCCCTAAGCACTATACCAAATGGGCTTTCAAGATGATCTACTGTAAAGCTGTAAAGACATATCATTTCCAATCCTTGTTACTGAAGCTAAAACTCAGCCATTGGGGCAAACAAATTATGCCAGTATACTTTTTTTGCCAGCTTAAGGACTGGAAGAATGCACATTTATGCAGCCATAAGGAAGAGCCCAAATAGGCTGTATGCTTCATAAAATTGAATCGAACATAACTTAAACGTCTATTCCAGAATTATTTCTTACCTATTATTACAAAGAGCTGTGTTTTATTACTTGTGAAATTCTGCAGTTTCCCATATCAGAAGAGTATATCCATAACCTGAATTTCTCTTTTCCAAAGTTGCTTCCTAGAAATGCTAAGACAATTGATAGTTCTTTAGCAAACAGAAATGAATTTATATCTTGCCAATGTCACGCCTTTTAAAGTATTTGGTAATGTTGTCCTTTCAGAAGAGGAGATTAATTTCTTCACTTCTCTAGTCATGGGTATCTGCAGGAATAAAATAAGTAAAGATAGCATCTGTCACAGTGTGATCAATGCCAATTCAACTATTTTTTTTTTACCACACCCTGTGGACAACTCTGCCTCTAAGTCTTGTGATGTCCACTAATAATGGATACTTGTTCTCTGCATTTCTGCTGTCCTGTTCACATAAGTCTACAAAAACAGACTGGAATCTTCCAGCCACTAAAAACCCCTATCACCCAGCACCCAATCATCTTGCATTTTGGTAGGATTATCACTTAACATATCCAGTGTCTCCTCTGCTAGTTCCATCTGAATCATGAATGATGAGAACCAAATTTTTCCCACTCAATGAGATGTTATTGTACCATTTTTATGATAGTCAGTGGTGAGTTAGATAGAAGACAAATGTCTCATCTTTTCATAGAACGCCCAGAACGGAGTTCCCGCACCTTTTTTAGATGGAACCTTGTAGGGTAGACAAGGCAGGTTGTATGACATGTGTGAGTTCCAGCATCTTTTTTTTTTTTTTTTACAAAAAAAGCACTTTTTTCATTTATTCCTTCTTCTTTTTCTTCCCCCTCTTTGTTATATTCTCATGATTGCCTTTTGGACAAACTATTACATTTACTATCTTATAGTTTCCTGTGATTCTGATGGGCATGATAAATTTTACTCCTTGATTTTTGTGCTAGTTACAGTATCTAATGACATATTGCTTCTGCCTTGCAACACAGGCCTTGTTATATATAGAGAAGGTATTCCAAATTATTGTCTGTGGTTATTTCTTTGATCTTAACTCTGCTACTCTCTGCATTTACAGTAAAGCTAACATACTTGCACATGAGAATTTGACAGCATGGTTCCAGCAGTGCCTGAGCATCTGTAGCTCCCCAAAATTATTTGGTTGATCCCCAAATAATATTAAAGTTAAAATAATTATTTAATTTTCTTTTCATGGCCAAATCTCCCATAACTGCAGACAAGAGAACTACAATCTCCTCAAAATTTGACATTCACACATGCAGTCTGTGAGACTCCAACATTCACTGCATGGACAATGGAATATATACTCACTGGGAGATTTAATTAAGCATTTTTAAGCTGAGCTTGCTAAAAATATGGTTGATATGTTATGGTAAGAAGATTCACAAACTAAACTAAACTTGTTGACTTCAAAATGATGGGCATTCAATACAAGCATGAAATGGAAATATATAAAAATACAAATCACACTAAGGCATAATATAATAAGTTTACTTTTGGTTTTATATGTTGTGTAAACTCAATAAATTAGGGCTTATTTAACAAACTATAACTTAGTTCCACAGATGATCCTATTCTCAAATTACCACAATTCTCAAATTACTGCAAAAAAAGAACATGACTTCCATTCAAAAATAAAATTACTCTCATTGCCAGTGCTTTTTTTGTAAAAAAAAAAAAAAAAAAAAGAAGAAGTGCTGGAACTCATGCACAGCTCCAGCTCCAGTTGAAAGCGCTTTACAGAGCAGGGGGGGACTGCTTTAGGGAGCATCCGAAATGCAGATCACATGAGCAGCATCAGCTGATGGACGCCATTACCGCGGCTTTTGAGAGGACGCTTGTTCCGAGCATGTCTTCTGCCACTTCATCCTCCTCCGCCTCTGATGACACAAAGGCTTCCTCCAGAGCCAGAGTGACCAAGGCAGCAGCAGCGCTCCTGCTTTGGGAGCGTGCTTAGTCCCTCGAAGAGAGTTGCTCCAGGAGTCAGTCCTGGTCCCTGGTGGCCAACGCGGGGGTGAGGACAGGTGGCGGCAGTGGGGAGAGTCCCATGAACCAAGACAGTGAAGAGGATCTGCTTTCAGGGCCATAGAAGTGTTTCTGGGTCGACCTTCGATGCCGCCAATTTTCCTGGGCAGTTTCCTTTCACCGAGCCAGAGCTTTACTCGTGCTGGCAGCTTAGAAGGAGCCGGTTCTTCCGTTCAAAAAAAAGGTGCTGGAACACTGTTCCGTGCATTCTATGACAAAAAAGCACTGCTCATTGCTATAAAAACATGTGCAATTCCACTGAGTGTGTACTCCACAAACAGCTCTCATGGTTCCTCCTTTCCATTCTTTTAATCTTTCTTTTGCTCTCTTTGTATCATTAGTAAAGGCTGCTGACAATACTAATAATTGTATTTTCTTTCCTTTTTTTAAAAAAGAAAAAGAAAGACTTTTTCATTTTCCAGAACATTGATGGGAATAAATTCATATGTGGAGTGTGTATAATTTATGCTTTGTTTAATTGCTTTTGTGATAGACAGAATCTAAGTTATATATGAAAGGAACTCTTTTTTGATCTTCTTCCAATGCTTAATTATAAGTCTGCTCCAACTAATTTACTTCATGCATCCACAGCTGCTATTCCTTTGTCATCCGTTTATTTTTGTTTTGAAATCTGAATGGCATCAAGGCCTTGCCTGAAAGTCATCAGTCTCTGAACAACTCTCCCAGATGTCTCATTTACAGTATTCATTTCACAAGGTTATTTGGCTGCTTAGCGCCTTGCATTCATTTTCCCCCTCTTTATTGAGAGAGAGAGAATACGAGATGGAGAATGTTCCTTTGAAAAACTCTGTGTGGAATATTTGGCTTGTTGCAATCAGCAGATTGTTTGACTTTGTGATACAGAAGACACAGACTGAATGGAAAATAGGGCTGTTTGAGAAAAAAAGCCCTGCCTAATATGATTATGATTTGTCCAAATAGAGGAACTTCCTGCATAGATCCGAAGCCATTTCTGCAGTGCTCTGTATCTTCAGTTGTTTTGTTTGTATTTAAACCTTATGAATGGTCAGTATGAGATGATAGTTTTTAGGTGTTTCATCCATTTCTAGTAACAGCTAGTTTTCTGAATGTGTGGTTGTACTTTCAAGGTTCAACCATGCAATCTAAAAAAGGGATGCTAAAATTGTTTTGTTTATTATTAATTACCTTGGCCATCATTGTGTAGAAAGAGGACGAGAGGGTAGTGCAAAATCAGCAAGATTATAATTTTGTGGCTATACTTCCAAATATACAGTAATTTGCAGTCTGTCGCTGCAAATTATCATGTAAAGACTTCCTCCTTGTTCATTAGCAAGCAATCCTGCTTGAAGCACTTGAGGCAGCACATTTTTCAGCTTGGTGGTGCCCATGGAATTACTTTAGCTTATCCCATGAGATAACAATGTCCATCAGGCTACTATTAAAGATTAGCCTGACTCTTTTTTCAAGTGTCTTCTCACCTCTTTCAGTGTAATTTCGGAATCTCTTCTGCCCTTGATTGTGAACGTTTTGCTCTCTTTAATGGCAGGATCTCTGTCCCCTCTCTATTAATTGCTGCTCTGTCTCCTGATCTAATCACAGTGGCAGGAAGTAGCCAGGATGCTGAAGAATTGCCTGTTGGAGCCATAGATTGGGAAATAACATATGTCTGCAGCTTCTAATGTTAATGAAGACAACTTTATCACAATGATCCCATACAAATGCAAATGTATGCAGATTGTTTACTTAGACAAGAGCTTTCATGCATCAATCTCCTCTTCTCCCTCCCCTTTTTTCTCCTCCTCCAGGAAAAGAGATTGTTGTTATTCCAGTCATATCACCCCTGATTTTATTATCTCTCATGGCCATAAAAATGACAAGAAAGTGGATTTTTTTCCTCTAGACAAGATTCTTCTGTTCCTGGTGTACTTTCATGCACTGAACTAAAAAATACTGACACTATCGGATAGTTCATAGACTTCTCCTTAATTAAATTAAATTAAATAAGGAGCCAGGGTTTTTGAAAGAAGAAATATATCTCTCTATCCTTTTTAAATGTAAGTATAGCCTGATACTTAGAAAAGAAGGGTAACAGTTGAGGATTTGGTTAGTGGCACTAACACATCATGTATTTAAAGTAGGGAAAAGAGGTCATACCTTTACCATAAGGGCATTATACATTTTCATATTTATCTTTACTTATACCTGTAATGTTTGTAGAATAAACCATTTATTATTATATGCAATAACATTAAGGTTACATATATATATAGTGGGGCTAGACATACTGGAAAAGACTGCAGATAAAAAGATAAACTTAGTGGATAATTTTGGAAAATTCATTTGATTTTGATTTTTTTTTTCAGAACATCACAATTTGTGTTTTTTCTTTTGTCTTGAATCACTAGTTCAATCAAACTATCTTGTGTATAAAAGCGTAAACAGCTTTACTACGGTGAGCAATCCTTTTGTTTCTATAAGCCAGGGTCCAATAGTACATATTTTCCACTAGATGTTTGTAGAAACCATCTAATGTACCAGTAGGTGATATTGTCCTTCTTGTCTCCATGTGGTGACATTATTACATATTATCTACATATTTCTATGCTTGGAATTAGAACTATTAAGAAACATGACAATGTAAAAATAGTATTTTACATATCTGTATCTTATTGGACATTGGTTTATAAATCTTGTACTGGAGTTGCAAAAATTCAGTGATGATTATTATAAATGCAAAGAATTTGTGAGTGAAAGAAACAACCAGATTCAATGCCTTGTAAGAAGCTACTTGAATAAACCAGGTTTCTATTCCACTGGAACATATGATTGATTGCACATAAACATGCTTTCTTTTTTTCCAAGTAATTTCAGTGTTGGCTAAAAGTATTGCAAGTTTGCATTCTGCTAAGGGAGACAACTGATGCTCATTTTTGCTCATAATTTCTATGAATGAATTGTCCACATCTCCCAAAAGAGTCAGGAAAAAGAAATTTCTTCAGACTGTGGGAATGGATTGTCATTGCCTGTAGACATCAGACCCCAAGCATGATGACCACATGCATCACAGTATTCAGCAGATCCTACTTTACTCCTTTACAACTTACCTTTTCTCCTTGGGTACACTGTGGAGGGCAGTGTTTGAATTGGATTGAAGCATGAAGATGGCATGTAGGAATCCATAGCAACTACCTCAAGTATAATCTGAAATCCCAGGGAAATGCATAGAAAATAATATATGGCCAGAATTATGTCAGGAAGTGTGCCCATTTACTAAGGTAGTAGAAAAGAATCAGTGAAGCTAAAAGAAGTAGAATCTCACTAGTTTGCTTTCTGATAATAGCTGTGTTGTGATTGGCCAACGACTCCATAGCAGCCATTTTTGGAAAGAATGTATGCAACGTGTTTTCAAAATTCCAGATGTACCTATTGGCCGAAAAACATTAAGGATTGCTGAGTTTAAAGGACCATATTCTGGCACAGTAAATACAGCTTCTTATTCCAAAACAGCCTTGGAAATGAGGCAGATCCCAGGAGGATCTGTGATAAACAGTTATGTTTCATTGGAAGGAGGTACTCCAGGAAAACAAAAGGCAAAATGTGATATAATAAGGCAGGGGAAGAGAAATTAACCTCAATAAATATTCATCTAAGGAAAGATAAATGGCTTTCTTTAAAAACATCAGGACCATATTCTGCTAGCAAATTTCATAAAACTGTTATTTAGCTTAAATTAAATGACAAATGTTCAGGGAGGAAACCTTCTTGCTTTGATCTAGTTCCAGAATAATGTTTCATCTTGTGTCTTAAAGCCTCGATTTACTAGACCACAATCTGTCTGAATTTCTTATATTAATGAAGCTGAATTTGGATAGCATTATATTTTCTTAGTCATCCAACTATAGGGGTTGGGTTATTTATTCTACAGACCTGGGAACTTTGCTTGCACAACTTGTAAATTTCAAGCAGAAAACCATCTAAATTTCAGTCATTCTGGCCAATTAAAACCAGCAGAAGTGAATTTTACAACACAGTTCTGTTCTATTAGATATATTCATTAGTAAAGTGGAAATTATAGTTTCAGACTTCCATGAAAAATAGGGATGATTGGATCCAATTTTTGAGCAGCTTAAATAAAATAATATTATATTTGAGTATATATAGATAATGCCATTTAGTTAAAAGATCATCAGCTGCTTAGATTATTTTATGTCAACTTACTTGCACATATATATTTGTACTGCTAAAGGCCAAGTAATAGATTTATAGTCTTACAACAAATTCTGTTTAACATTGTGGTCCATGAATTCTTATAACCATTATATCTAAATCCAGTTCTGAAACTGCATAAAGGTAAGATGTGTATTTCCTGCACTCTTTTCCAAAGCCACATTTCCATCTCTTGAACAAAAAACTTTTTTTTAAATATATGCAGCAATTGTAGACTTCAAGCAATATTCAACAAATGGATACAATTATTTTCTTGGAGAAAAAAAATATACTTAATTGCAGCAATATTTCAGCAATTAGTCTTTAAAAAGAGAATGCGCATGTTACCATTTTTCTTAAATAATGTCTCCCCACAAATCATATATTTATAGTTCACTGCTTCTGGTTAGAATGCACACCACTCTAATTTGTTTTCATAGAATCAAAGGATTATGGAGCTGGAAGGGATTATTAGACCATCCAGTCCAACCTCCTATTCTATGAAGAGATCTCCGAATCTTATTTTACTCAGAAATCTCACAAACTGCTCTGATATGAAGGCATCCAAATAATTAATGTGTTTATATAAAATATCGTTTCTCCAAAATAGTACGTATCAAAAGAGAATTGAGGGAAGAATTATTCAGTCATTAAATTTTTAAAGATATGTTTTCCAAGCTCCTGTTTTCAAGTTCCCTGTCGATAGGGTTAGTCTAAAATAACTTAGCATATCCATAAGTTAAATTTGATTTAGTCCAATTTCTTTCTCTGCCTTATACTTTATTTTGCTCTCCAAAATAATAACAAATCTGCTAGAACCACCACACTAAAGAGACATCCAGAAAAACTGGCGTCCATAATTACTCCACATTTTCTTCCATGACCATAAAATTGGTCAAAATATATCTCAAAATAATATTTTAAACAATAGGATCCAGAATCAAATTTAAAAAGAGATCTCATGTAAATACGTTTTTTGCCTCCTTCACATGTGTAATGAATTGCATGCAAAGAAGTATAAATTCAAAAGAAGCATATGAATTCTTGTCATGGACACACATAGTTACTCACAGAGACATATAGACATCACACATATCACACACACACACACACACACACACACACACACACACAGTGCTAATAGCTAGAATTGCTCTGCTTGACTCTCAGTGCCACCACTAGTAAATCTGCTTTAAAAATCAAGCAATGGCTGGAGGTTGCCCAAAGCTAAAGATGCCACCTTTAATATACCAAACTGTCAAGAATTTGTTTTTTGTCATAAAAGAAGCATGGGGCTATGCTTTAATTTTCTTCAGTGGCCTCTGTCAGGTAATAGCCATAAATACTGTCCCAAATCATTAAGTCACAACCTGAAAGGTGAGCTTGCCCAGCTCCCAATCAAACAGCCATCTGGAAGATGAAAGAATCCTATCCCCAGTTTGGAAAGATCCAGATTGTAATTTGTAATAACATTCTTAGTAGGCTGTTGCAACGATATTAACCAGAGACTGATCTCTTTAACTAAAGGAAGTGCTATTGTCTGAGAGGCCGAAATAATTCCTTGAACACATAACTTGCTACAGGCTTTTAAAATTTGGAAGTCTCAGTAGCTTTTTAACATATGCTACCTTCTTCAATGGGCACCGGAGAGCCAGTCATGATAAGAGATATAAACAAAGCAGTTGTTAAGTGTCAGTATCCTGCCTAGGCATGAATCTGTATTTTCTAACTCATACAGCAAATAAATGATCATAATAATATATTATGGTTGAAAGACATATTTCCACTATAGAAGCATGTTTGTTGTACAGTAAATGATACAAACCTGCTTGTGGCTGAAGGATTACCATTTGTCAAGGACCTCACAAAACATCTGAATTGGAACCAGACAAAAGAGTGGATTAAACAACAGACAATTTGTAAAATATTCTTACTTGTTCTTTTTCTTAGTGAGCTAATACACTAAATTTAAACTTCAGATGTAATAACTCTTACATCTTCCTTTAAAACTATATGATATTTGAACATATTTTTAGAAATTTGCTTTCTCAGATTTTACATCTACACAAAGTCATTCTTTATATGTGATAAATGATGTAGATTAAAATAATTCTGAAGTACTAAACTGGGGTTAGGCTTAGTTCTAAAGTTCAGCCCACAAAACATTTTCTTTGGGTGGTAGCTTTAATAGTGTGGACATCTTGGATCAAAGTGACAATCTAAATTTTGTATCTCAGCCATTATATTTCAGTGGAGAGCATATCTTTATAGATCTTCACTTCTGTATTGAATGGGAGCATACTGAAAAATCAGAGGGCTGATAAGATTCCAGGTAGACCAAAATTAGGAAACTAGGACTAGTATTCATTTTGCAGGTTGGGGCAAAAGGTGAGCAAAAGGAATGTTGTAAAATGTAGTACATTGTAGTACATTAAAATCCTATGTTCAAAGAATTCATCTTTACCAACAATTCTTTGTGGTAGTGGAACATGGAGGGGAGGTAAATGCTGGTCATCTAAAATAATATTCATTACCTCTAACCTGAGGTTTAGTGTTGCTTGAAATAAGACAATAAGATAAAAATGGGTAACTTTTTGGAGTAGTACGCAAGCTTGCAAAAAGAAGAAGCAAAATAAACATTTAGATGAATAAACAATTTAAGGAATACATCTACAAGAGGTGGATGAGAATTTATTCTAACACCACAGTTACAACAAAATATGACTTAGCACCTTACTGATTTGAAATTCAGGATCCTATTAATGCATAGTCAAGTGTCAGTGAATAATGTCCTATTCTTGGACATCATCTTAACCTGTGCTTGGAAACAACCTACATTTTTCAGAGTTGAAGGTACTGCAAGAAAAGCCCACCAGGAAAGCAACCCAGCACAATTTTTTCTGATATTTTTCACTATGCATCAAAAATAATGTTTTCTGGCATCTTTTGCACTTGATAAAAAATCATTGTTCTGTTTCCCCGCTGCACTTCACTTCATTGTAGGCAAACACATTAATCCAAGAGATATCTACTAGGCCTTACACTCTCTTCATTCCCTACATGCCCAACCTCTTGGTCAAGAATATCTGCTTCATTGGACTGGGGAGAGAGCAAGTTTTTTTTTTTAAAAAAAAAAAGTTGTAATTGATGGAACAGTGAATTGAAGAAGCCATCTCTTTTTTTAAAAAAATGAAATTGGTGAAATTGATCAGAAATAACTCATCATGTGGTCCTCACTGGAATTGCATCTACATGGAGGGAAGTGTGTAGTGAGGTGCCTCGTGGCTCTGTTCTGGGCCCAGTGCTCTTCAACATCTTCATCAATAACTTCGATGAGGGGATAGATGAGGAACTCACCAGATTTGCAGACAACGCCAAGCTGGCATGAATAGCCAAAACTCCAAAAGATAGGCTTAAGATACAGAAGGATCTTGACTGACTTGGGTGCTATCTAACAAAATGAAATCAATGGTGAAAAAAGTAAGGTTCTACATTTAGGCAAGAAAAACCAAATGCACAGGTACAGTGCCTTGCTCAATAGTAGTAACTGTGAGAGGGATCTCAGAGTCCTAATGGACAATCACTTAAATATGAGCCAGCAGTGTGCTGCAGCTGCCCAAAAAGCCAATACAGTGCTAGGCTGCATTAACAGAGGGATAGAATCAAGATCATGTGAAGTGTTAATACCACTTTACAATGGTAAGGTCACATTTGGAATACCACATCCAGTTTTAGTCACCACAACGTAAAAAATGTTGAGACTCTAGAAAGAGTGCAGAGAAGAGCAACAAAGATGATTAGGGCTCTCTCTCTCTCTCTCTCTCTCTCTCTCTCTCTTTCTCTCTCTCTCTCTCTCTCTCTCGTGTGTGTGTGTGTGTGTGTGTGTGTGTGTGTGTGTTAGTTACTGATTCAGGATGAGCAAAGAAGTAAGATGGGGCTTCAAATACCACATTCCTGCAGATACATTCCTGCAGAAAACTAGAAAAACAGTGTCTATTATTTAGAGCAGTTCTGACTGTAGATAATCTAACTACTGGTACCACCTCTGTTCAAATACCCAAATTTTACATCTTTTATATTACTGTCAAGAGAAGTATTAGGTATTCTCTAATTAAATTTAAGAATGAACTTAATATGAATTGTACCTGGAGAAGCTGCTCTGCTCTTACTTATTTACTTATTTATTTATTTATATCCCACCTTTCTTATTTTTTACAAATACCTCAAGGTAATGAACATATCCAGTATACCTTTTCCCTCCGATTTTCCCAACAACTACCTGTAAGGTAAGTTGGGTAAGTTGGGCTGAGAGAGAATGATTGACCCAAAGTCACTCAGCTCACTTTCATGGGATTAGAACTCACACTCTCCTGCTTTTTAATCTGGTGCCTTAACCATCAGACCAAACTCTTTTTGAATTCTTCTCATTCTGGAACACTTCCTAGATATATAAAGATATAGTTCTTCAATAAAGGTTAATATTTAAATGCTGATTATGACATTTGATTATGACATTTCTAATTATATAGTCAAACTCACAATACATTTAAATTCAGCAATTCTTTTGCCATTAATACATGTTATCCTGCTTGCAATAAGTGATGTTTCAGCAACTGTCACTTAGTTGTTAGTTTTGTTCTTATCAAACCTTCTCTTTCCACTTTATTTTCTTATTTTTTCAAAGAGAATGAATAGGAATCAATGACAGTCTTGTGTGTGTGAATTCATCAGTCAAATGTAGTCAGTCTATAGATAAATTTTAAATGAATTAAACTTATGAACATATTTTACTGGAATAGTTAATTGAATCAAGATTGACTTGAATTAATATAATTTTCTTCTACTGAATTGGTACTCTCATTTCTTCAGTTCTCTCCTGATTGGATTAATTCTTCATCAATGACTAAACAGGAGGTCTACAATGATTTCCTAGTATAGCCCATTACTTAGTTCAATCAACCAAATAAACCAATTTCTGTGACTTAACTTACAAGAAGAAATAAAATCAGTCTTGCTGGCTAGCTAGCTATCTTTCTTTTATTTATTTGAAAGGCTAAGTTGATATTACAAATAAACTTATTGATAAGGTCTAACAATTAATTGGGCAACTGACAGTTCCAAATTTTTTTTTAAGTTCGGTTAGCTGACAATACAAAGAAAAGGGGAAAAATATGTATGCAGTAACCAGAGCATTGTGCATGCCAACTGGAAGAAGCTTCTCACATCATGATGTTGGGCAAGGCTTGAATATTAGTCAAAGGAATCACAGCATATTAAAAGTTGGATGTAATTTATAATATTGAAATTGTGCATGTTAAAACTCGAAGCAATGTAGCAACAATATGTTCTTGGGGTGCAATAAAGTTTAAAGCAACCTGATTTCCTACCAGCTCCATGGGGGAAGCACAACATATGTATGTGTTCATTTATAAACCACCTAGAACCTTTTTCAGATACAATCATGCGTGAACAGAGGAAAAGAGAAAGCTATTCAGAACGATTAGTATTGAAACAAAATCTTGGAAATGTTTAGTTTTGGCGGGAGGAATTATATATATATATATATATATATATATATATATATATATATATATATATATATATATATGTTTTCTGAGGTTTTCGCGGATATTTGTATGTAGGTCTTTGGTTGTTCGGGTTTTCTCCCACGTAAAATTGGAAGTGTCTTGGCGACGTTTCGACGAAGTCCCATTCGTCATCTTCAGGCTGGTGCTTTCAGCTTGTGCCTCGAGCAGCAGTGTGTGGTCTTGGCTGTTTCTTCCTTTTAACTGCCAGTGGAGGTATGAACTGAAACAGCCAAGAAACAGCCAAGACCACACACTGCTGCTCGAGGCACGAAACTGAAAGCACCAGCCTGAAGATGACGAATGGGACTTCGTCGAAACGTCGCCAAGACACTTCCAATTTTACGTGGGAGAAAACCCGAACAACCAAAGACCTACATATATATATATATATATATATATATATATATATATATATATATGTATATATTGGAAATAAAAACAAAAACATGACTCTTGGGAATATTCATGTTAGTCAAATAGTAATGATCACCAAGAGAGTATCTATAAAAATAGAATTTTAATCCACCGAGCTTTCGTCAAACACAATTGACATCGTCAGGGTTAAAAGGTAAGTGCCGGGGGAGAGTCTTATATACAGCTGTTTAGTGTCTGCTTCCGGCTCCTGGAGCGTGTCATAGGCCCCAGCTGATCGGGTTGGGTCTCCAGCCTACATCCCACATTACTAATCTGCATTCTGTCATAAGTTGTTTCAGAGTTGGGAGTCCAGATCTTTTTGCCTTCCTTGCTCATAGCCTCCCCCCCACCACCATCCCACACACGACTTCCCTCTACGAGTGGGGGTGGGCAATTATCACTTTCAGTATCCTTACAAGCCTCACGGCTATTTTGGTCTTGTTTATCCGTCTCCCGGAATTGTGCCCTAGATTCATAACCCCCGCCCATATTGTTCCTCCTCCCCTCCTTCTTCCCCTGGGTTCCCCTGTACGGTCCGCTGTTCGTTCCCACACGCTCTGTCTTGTGCACCGTCAAGATGTTTTTTGTCGTTGTCCTATTGTCAGTGGCTCGTTGTTCCATCCGTTGCCGGTGGGCAACGTTACCGTCTGTCCTTGGTTCTCCATTCCCACTCCATACGGCGTTCTTCCCTTTTCCTTCTCTTTTCGAGGTCGAAAAGACTTAAGACCCGCCTACATGAGCATAGGCTAGCCATCAGACGGGGTGAACAACACTCCCAGATTTGGGCTCATGCAGTAGAATACGGCCATCGTTTTGATTTTGAGAATGCCCAAATCTTGGCTAACGATATCACAAAAAGAGGCTGCTTATTAAAAGAGGCATGGTTCTCAGAAACTGAATCCATCAATAGGCGTGTGGATTTGTGTGCAGCACACCAGGCTCTGAAAATATGGAATGCTGGTAGCCGCATTAACCGGGAGAGAGGACCTAATTCAAAGACTTACTATCCAGAAGACATCGCCCGACCCTCCTCCTCATGTAATCACATTAATGCAGCCCCCACTGATGCCCCCCCCTTCCTGGAACAACTACAGACCAGTCCTGGCAGACAATTGCGGACGGATTCGCCACGATCCGTAGAGAACGGAACAGCATGGAGATGGAATGGAAATGGATGGGGATTCGAGAAACTGGAAGAAAAACGGAATACAACCAGGTCCGGTAGAGATGAGGAGAACGACGATGAACCCCCCCATGAGGAGGCTACCAGACACAGCATGACAACTCGATCGCAATCCAGCAGGAGAATGCACCCCCCTTCGACACCCCCAGCGCAAAGTTATGGGATGAAACAGCGACTACAATTAAAGGGGAAGAACGCCGTATGGAGTGGGAATGGAGAACCAAGGACAGACGGTAACGTTGCCCACCGGCAACGGATGGAACAACGAGCCACTGACAATAGGACAACGACAAAAAACATCTTGACGGTGCACAAGACAGAGCGTGTGGGAACGAACAGCGGACCGTACAGGGGAACCCAGGGGAAGAAGGAGGGGAGGAGGAACAATATGGGCGGGGGTTATGAATCTAGGGCACAATTCCGGGAGACGGATAAACAAGACCAAAATAGCCGTGAGGCTTGTAAGGATACTGAAAGTGATAATTGCCCACCCCCACTCGTAGAGGGAAGTCGTGTGTGGGATGGTGGTGGGGGGGAGGCTATGAGCAAGGAAGGCAAAAAGATCTGGACTCCCAACTCTGAAACAACTTATGACAGAATGCAGACTAGTAATGTGGGATGTAGGCTGGAGACCCAACCCGATCAGCTGGGGCCTATGACACGCTCCAGGAGCCGGAAGCAGACACTAAACAGCTGTATATAAGACTCTCCCCCGGCACTTACCTTTTAACCCTGACGATGTCAATTGTGTTTGACGAAAGCTCGGTGGATTAAAATTCTATTTTTATAGATACTCTCTTGGTGATCATTACTATTTGACTAACATATATATATATATATATATATATATATATATATATATATATATATATATATATATATATATATGTTTTCTGAGGTTTTCGCGGGTGTTTGTATGTAGGTCTTTGGTTGTTCGGGTTTGGTTGTTCGGTATATATATATGTACTCAGCAGCACTTTTTCGTGCGGCTGCTGATAAAAACAGGATCGCCAACATGATCGCCAACGGTCGATAACGAATATGGCACAACAAGAAGAAGACTATAATGATCCACAGTAGTAAGAAAATGGATCAGAAGCATTTTTCCCTTTTTCCAGAATACTAGTGTTAAGAATCATGAAGGTAAATAGTAAGAGATTCAGAACATACAAAAATAATTCTTTGTGTCTGGCAAAATTCAGCTATGAATTTTTCTTTCTCAACTTGTGATAGTGATCACCAACTTGGGCAGTTTTAAAAAGATAACAAGGCAAATTCACAGAGGACAAAGTTGCTAAAAGTACTGATGGTTATATGCCCTCTATATAAAAACAATAATCCTGTTTCTAATTAAGTGCTGCTAGGAGTACCAGTGTAGCAGAAGGATATTATGTTTAGCTTTCACTTGTGGGACTTTCTAAAGATGAGTGATGAGATTAGGTAAATTTTTTGTCCACCAGTGTTCTTCTTACATTCTTATTCTTCTTACTGGAATATACAGATGTAAGCATATACACCAAAATGCTTATGGAGCCAGATACAAGAAAAAATGAATATGTGCATTATTTTTTTATACCACAGTTCTGTAAATATCTAGAAGAGAGCTCCACCTATTTCAATAGGATATACTCTCAGGTAAGGATATGTAAAATTCCTCCTTTCTTTCTAAAGAATTACCTTAAACTTCCCATTGTCATTTAAATACAATGTATCCTGATCAGTAACTGACCTAACTCTTTCCCACTTGTACTTAACAAATGTCAAACACAGTACAAAAAGCATGTTCTCTTTCACTGAATATCACTCATTTAATAATCCTTAATTTTCAGGAGTCATTTAAAAGAACTCATAATTGGTTTTAGGCTTTAAACTGGAAATTTTCACCTATTTCTACTGACATTGTTCTGATACACAGCTTTATATTTACATTAAGACTGAAAATATTTTGAGGATAAGTCTGTCTTGCAACCCAGAAGCTGTGCTCTGCTAATATTTTGAAAACTTCTTTGTAATTATTCTGGCTGAAATGACAACACACAATCTAACCTAATATATTCATCCATGACGCAAGCTAAACACAAATGAAAACTATGTTTAGGAATAAAACATATTTAGAGAATAAGAAATGTAACAATATCTGTTCTACAATTTGAATAGTATAGATACTGGTTTTCCAGCTAGAATATGGCTATGTCTATGAAAAGTTCCATCATTTTATAGTAAAGCAAAGGGTAAAACATTCTTCATTTTCTCCAGTTAGAAAGCTATTTGTTTATAGAAGTATTCCCTTTTAACTTTATATAATTCTTATTGAAAAACTTGTTTTCTTTTTAAATGGTGCAATTTTCATTTGGTTAAAGCAAAAATCACAATTGCATTCACATCACTGAAGCTTTCTACTTTTCATGTTACACTAATGAAGTCATTAAATTACAAGGTCAGAGGCCCCAATTCACAGAGAATAATACTGGTTTATTATTTCTAATCTTATTAAGCTTGAAAATGGTCTTGAGATACAATGTCAGCTGTAATGGATGAAGTATTGATTATATTAACCTTGAGCTCATGGATAATTCACAGGCCATTTCATTTAATTCCTATAATTTTTAAATTTATCTGATCCAATTTCTTCAGGGCAAACAATCCTAAATTATATTCATAAATAATGTAAATTTATTGATTATATAGTGGTATTTTCCTGGATTCCTTAGAAAACCATTTTGCATAACCATTTAAGAAAGTATGAAAGAAACAAACATTTTTAGAAAAAGTGTTGTATTGATCCAATAGCAGCCTAATGTAACATTTCATACTGGGAAATATGTTTCAGGCTCTCATAAATGAATTTCATACTGGGAAATGCAGCAAGCCCTCATAAAGAAATATATTACCAAATGGTATTAATAATTACAGTATTTCCCCAAAAGGAAGATAACATTTTCCCCAAAATAATTAACTTTGTGTTGGGATTGTCTGATATATGCAGAATAGACTACTTAAAGATAGAAGATGCTATTAATATAGATGGTCTTCACTATTTTGCCCTTCAGATATATTCTTTAGTCAGCTGTAAAAATGGTTTCAGCTATAGCAGGCAACCATAGGGAAATCTGGTGATTACATAGGAATTGGTGATCTGGGTTATCTAAAATTAAAGGCCATTTCCCTTTTGGCTAAATACAATCTGTTTTACTCCTACAATCCTCTAAGACTAAGTATAAAATACCATGTTGAAAAGACTATCCCCTCCATTATGTATATTCTAGTTGATGCTTTCAGGAATTGGTAAACTACATGTACGGGCCTCATCTTTATTCCAACCTGGTTTCAAAATTTCTTTCAAAAATGAATGTAGTCTTTCTTAACACCTGCTTTGTGAGGAGGAAAAGAAAGCCAAGTGAGAAAGTGTCAGTAAGAGATGAAGGATAGGTGTAATGATTCCCTAGAGTCTGAATATGACTGAATACGACTGTTAACTGTTCTGCTACATTGGTTCTTCTTTTGCTAAAAATTGTCTAGGGAATATGCTGCATGATGTCATTCTTAAAGTACTTTGGGAAAACAAAGGAAAAATAAATCATTTACCAACAAAATAAAACTTCAACATTGATGATGGTAAAAAACAATGAGATGCTCACCCCCCAAGTAATTTATATATACAACTATTGTTATCTCAGAATCAGAATCTCAGAGTCAGAATAGAGCTCAAAGGGACCTTTAAAGTCTTCTAGTCCAACCCCTGCTCAAGCAGGAGACCCTATACTACTATGTTTCCCCAAAAGTAAGACCTACCCACAAAATAAGACCTAGCTTATATATGGGGTGGGGCCTAATATAAGTTCTACTCCAGAAATAAGCCCTAGTTTTGGGGCAAGGCGTATAGCTAAAAATCAAGCTAGGGAAGGGGTGGGGGGTGGAGCTGCCCCACACACCACACACCTGCTTACCTTAGGACTGCTGCAGCCAGGCCTCCCATGCCCAGACACCTGTCATGCTGTTGCTTGGGTTTTTCTGCGGCTGCTTGCAGCCAGGCACCATGTGGTGCGTTGTGCTGCTGCCACTGCTCACACTGCAAGGCTCATTGTACCAATCATGCCACTGCCACTGTTCACCCTACAAGGCTCATCGCACCAAATGCACTGCGAGCAGCAGCAGAGATGCAATCGGCACAAACCTTGTGGTGTGAGTGGCGGCAATGGGGCAATCAGCTCAATGAGTCTTGTGGCACAAGCAGTGGTAGCAGCATAACAAGCCACTTAGCACGTGGCCACAAGCAGCCACAGAAGAACTCATGCAGCAGTGCAACAGGTAGCGGGGCATGGGAGGCCTGGCTGCAGTGGTCCTAAGGTAAGTGGGTGCAGAGTGTGTGGGGCAGTTCCATCCTCATCCCCAATCTAGCTTGATTTTTAGATATATGCCTTGCCCCAAAACTAGGGCTTATTTTTTTGAGTAGGGCTTATATTAGGTCCACCCCCAAAAATCAAGCTTATATTAGGTCCACCCCCAAAAATCAAGTTTACTTTCCCAAACATAAGAATTTGGGGAAATTCTTATGTTTGGGAAAGTAAATATTTTCTTGTCCTGCCCTGTGGTGTTTTGGAAAATAAGTTAACTCCCTCATCTTCGTAATAACATCTCATATACTGGAATATCATGTCCCACCCAGTCCTTCTTTTCTCTAGATTAGCCAAACCCAAATTCTGTAACTATTCTTCATATGTTTTAGTCTGCAGGCTTTTAATCATCTTAATTGTTCTTCATTGCACTTTTTCAAAGTCTCAACATCTTTTTTGTAATGAGGTGACCAAAATTGGATGCAGTATTCCAGGTGTGGCCTTACTAATGCTTTAAAAAGCAGTACTTATACTTCCTGTGATTTTGATTCTATGTCTCTGTTTATACAACCAAGGATTGTATTAGTTTTTTGGGCTGCTGTCACATGCTGTTGGCTCATATTTAAGTGATCGTCCATTAGGACTCCAAAGTCCCTCTCACAGTTACTGTTTTTGAGCCAGGTTTCGCCTAATCTGTACTCATACCTTTGGTTATCTTCTTCTTCTTCTTCTTCTTCTTCTTCTTCTTCTTCTTCTTCTTCTTCTTCTTCTTCTTCTTCTTCTTCTTCTTCTTCTTCTTCTTCTTCTTCTTCTTCTTCTTCTTCCTTCTTCTTCTTCTTCTTCTTCTTCTTCTTCTTCTTCTTCTTCTTCTTCTTCTTCTTCTTCTTCTTCTTCTTCTTCTTCTTCTTCTTCTTCTTCTTCTTCTTCTTCTTCTTCTTCTTCTTCTTCTTCCATATCCATTATTAGATGTTGGTGATCATGTTGGCGATCCTGTTTTTATCAGCAGCCGCACAAAAAAGTGCTGCTGAGTTTTGTTCAAACCAGTCCCTTAGATTTTGAAGCCACGATGTTCTTCTTCTGCCTGGACCTTGTTTGCCTTCAATCTTTCCCTGGAGGATTAAATGGAGTATGCCGTATTTTTCTGGGTGTCACATCACATGTTTAAAATATTCTAATTTTCATTTTTTAATTGTTTTGATGATTTCCTTTGGCTTTCCCAGATTTTTCTGCCTGCATGTAAAACCTTGCTTTTCTCCACATTAAATTTCATTTTGTTGGATAGGGCGCATTATTCAAACCTGTCAAGATTGTTTTGGATCCTGAGCTTGCCTTCTGGGGTGTTGCCTATTCCTGCCAGTTTAGTGTCATCTGAAAATTTGATGAGTTCTCCTTCTATTCCCTCATCTAAGTCATTTATGAAGATGTTGAAGAGTACTGGGCCTAAGATGGAACCTTATGGTACATCACCACTTACTTCTCCATGTAGATGTAGTACCATTAAGAATGACTT
This sequence comes from Crotalus tigris, assembly GCF_016545835.1. Lineage (NCBI taxonomy): Eukaryota > Metazoa > Chordata > Lepidosauria > Squamata > Viperidae > Crotalus > Crotalus tigris. Next base: position 4,309,921 of record NW_024096625.1, on the reverse strand, counting down.
GTCAGCCAGTTACAAGTCCATTTGGTGGTAATGTTCTCTATCCCACATTGTTCTAGCTTACCAAGAAGTAGGTTGTGATCTACTTTGTCAAATGCCTTGCTAAAGACTAAGTATAGACATTTTGCTGGTTTACTAATTTAGTCACTTTGTCAAATAATGAAATAAAATTGCTTTGGTATGATCTATTTTTAATAAACCCATGCTGACTTTTAGTTATAACTTTATTTGTTTCTAGATGTTTGCAGATCTATTTTTGATTATCTTTTCCAGTATCTTCCCAGGTATTGATGTTAGGCTGATTAGTCTGTAGTTTCCTGAGTCTGTTTTTTTTTCTCCTTTTTTGAAGATGGGAACCACATCAGCTCTTTTCCAATCCTCAAGTAATTTTCTGGTGTTTCAGGATTTTTGAAAGATATGGTACAATGGTTCTGAAATAACATTTGCCAGGTCCTTCAGAACTCTGGAATGTAATCCATCAGTTTTTGGTGATTTATATTTGTCAAGATCAGATAGGTGTCCTCTAACCATTTTCTTGCTTTTATTTTTATCTCTAGTCTGTTTTTTACAGTTATGTTTTGGGTAGCTTGGGCTATAGTTTCTTTTCGTGTGAAGACTGATGCAAAGTATGAATTAAGTAGCTTTGCTTTCTCTCCACTTCCTTGCTATCTTCTCTCTTAAGTGGACCTACTGTTTCCTTGACTTTTTTCTTGTTATGTATATGTTGAAAGAAATTTTTTAATATTATCTTTGACTTTTGCTGCAAGTCTTTGTTCATTCTGAGCCTTTGCTTTCCTGATTTCATCTTAGCAGATTTGGGCTATCTGCTGATATTCTGCCTTAGTTATATACCCCTTTTTCCATTTTGTTTGTACTTGTTCTTTTTCTTTCAATTTATCAGAGAGATCTTTGTGCAATCTTGCTGGTTTCTTCTTGGATTTCTTGTTTTCACCCTTGATTTTATGGATTTCTGTAGAGATGTAATGATCTTTTATATATAATGCAACTCCACCTTCTCTTTTGTTAAATCTGTTTATTTTGACTAGTTTGTATCCTTCCACCGGTACATTCCAATCATGAGTTTCATTCCACCATGTTTCAGTAATGGCAACTATATCATATTTACTTTCATGTACTAGTACTTCAAGTTCACCCTGTTTGTTCCCTAAACCTTGAGCATTTGAGTCCTTTATGGGTCTTGGGTATCTTTCTTATAACTCCTACTTTATATCTAGTTTTTCCATCTTTTCCATTACTCACTATTTCATTGTGTTTCTTCTTCTTCTTCTTCTTCTTCTTCTTCTTCTTCTTCTTCTTCTTCTTCTTCTTCTTCTTCTTCTTCTTCTTCTTCTTCTTCTTCTTCTTCTTCTTCTTTCTCCTCCTCCTCCTCCTCTTTACTCCCTGCCTATTGTATGATTGATTATCGTGCTTTTTGCTTGGAATTAGGTTCTAAAGATCTTGAAGATTGGACCCCTCCCCCTCAATTTTACTTTAAAGCCCTTATGATTAGATGAGCCAATCATTTTCCAAATATATTCTTTCCAGTTCTTCCCAATAGACCCTTCATGTAGGTAATGCAGACCATGGTCTAGGAAACCAAAGTTCTCTTGACGACACAAGTTTTTTAAAACTCTTACAATACTAGACAACACAATATCAACAGTAGAGACCTGTGAAAATATATACAGACCTCTCACATCCTGGAATTATAAATTATTTCAACTTCTTTCCTCGAAATGACACTATAGGGTATTGCATACCAGAACAACTAGATAAGGACAGTTTTTCCCCCACTCTGCTTGTATCTTAGAATTTATATTGTTTTTTAATATCCTAGTATGATTTATGTTGTTTGTTTAGCTAGTGTTCTATGACTATAACTTATGTTGCATCTTATGATTTATGAAGCGTTGTATTTTATGATTGATGATGAATGTATTTTATGTTGTTTATGATCATGATTTATTACTATTACTTGTATGTAGAATATTCTATTCTATTCTATTCTATTCTATTCTATTCTATTCTATTCTATTCTATTCTATTCTATTCTATTCTATTCTATTCTAAAAATCCTTTGCTCCCTCATTGGAAGTTTGCCTTTTGTTGGAAGTATAGATGAAATGAGCTCCTAATTCTTTAACCTTCTTCCCTAGCTGTTCGTAATCTCTTGTTATTGGTTTTAGATTCATTGTTGTGTCATTGGTCCCCACTTATAGGAAAAAAGAGGTAGTAATTTTAGTAAGGTTCTCAGTTAGATTTTTGATTTTTGATTTTATGTCTCCTTATTGCTAAGGTAAATGCAAAAACTTCAAACCATCTATAGAATTTGATGGTAACATCCTTCTCCTTAACCTATTTCTCTCTCTCTCATTCTTTTATTGCTCATTTATTCACAAAATATTGTAGATTCTTGGTACCACATTACTCTCAGGAGCAGAAAACTGTAGTATATCCACACATTATGTTTCTGCTATTTGTCCACATGGCATTTTTTACATTACATTTACTCAAGTGCTGAAGAAAATGTGATACCTTCATCCATTTTTCTGTATGAATGGTAAAACAGATGTGGACTTAAATGAGAAACATCTGGGAAACAACTTTCTGCCGATCCTCTTCCCCTATAACTACCACTTTAGCCACTTCTTCTGTCCCAGAAGTGATGAACGGTTGTCTGGATTTTAGCACTTTAAATACTTGGTAAAGAATTTTCTGATGAAATATACACACATATTAAATTTTCCTTTTGTGAATTAAAATTACACAACAGAGAACACACTTCTTTTTCTTGACTTGAAATGTCTGTCTTTAAGGGAAAAAAGTACTTATACACACTGTTTAAAGTATTGCCATGGGGGCATGTGTTTATTACTGCTTTCAGTATCTGAAACAAGGACTGAACTATACAGTGCACTCTGCTTTGGGAAAGAAATGAGAAATATTCATAAAAAAATTCCTGCCTTGAATTCTTAAAATTGTACAAATGAATCCTGAGTTCCTACTATTGTCTTTGCCAAATCCAATGGCCCTGATCAGAATAATGTTATTTTTATAAAATCCTCCACAAACATTTTGGCAATAAGTAAAGTAAGTAACAACAGGTTTCCAAATGTAAATTACCTCTCTGATACAGCTCTGCTTTATAGTAAATCTGGTCCTGTAAATTATATTTTCATGAAAATCACGTTTCCTGAATGTTCAAACCATAAGCATCGGAATTATCAATAACAAATTAAAAGTGAAAATAAAAAGAATAAAAGAATGATGATGATAAATTTTTGATAGAAGGTTGCTCAGTCTTGTTCTTTATAGCTGATTTTCTGAATATACTGGTATTTTGGGAAAATATGATTCTTTTCTTTATTCTTCACTGCAGCTTTGATAGAAAGGTGAAACATGGTGACCTGAAAACAAAAACTGTGCATCAAACTACAAAACCAACATTTCAGGTACTTCATTGAAAATTATTTCCTAAAGGAATATTTATTACTTCAGAGGACATGTATGGGCAGACCATATTATTTAGTGACCTGTAATACCAAAGTAATGATCACAATAAATCAGAGTTCATTACTATGTGAGGAAAGGCTGGATCAAGGATTTGCAAGTAGATAATGAGGCCTAATTTAGTATCACAGCATTATTTTATACTCATTTGTCTTGGGGGGAGGGGGAGCTGGGCTGAGGGCATTTAATTTATCCAACTTTCTTCAGGACTCTTGTCATCAGTTCATACGTTCAAGCTTATAAAGGCTCTTTTGCAATTCTGAAAACCATATAGGATGGAATTATTTCAACATAGATATTCTTATGAAAGAATTAAATAACCTGTAGCCCTGTAACCACATACAATTCTCAGATTAATATGATATGGCCCATAAACTAATTTCTGAGGTGATTTTCAAGGAATCATCTCTGATTTCTATTATTTGCAGGTTGCAGCTTATCTTGAAAGTTGTTTAGCTATGTTTTATTTCAATGATTCAAGTGCTATATCATTTCCATACTTATAGATGTGTCAGGGTAAGATATATTATGAGATTCTATATGCTTGTCATTTTGTCTTCCTTTCTTCATTCCCACTAACATAAAAATAGTTAGAAATTGTTTATATAGCTATTTTCCATAGTTGCATATTTAATTTAATTTAAAGTTCTATAATGTAATTTGTTCAGTTTGAATGCCATTTGACTCTGGGCAACTCACAATAATAAAGTGATATAAATAAGAGCCAATTACAAAAAGAAATAAATGACCAAAACAAGTATAAGAAGGTCTACAGAATTATTACACAATGGCAGTCAAACAATAAGCAAACATTACAAACAAGGGAGTCCCAACCATCTATCCCCACGTTATAGAATAGCCATGTTTTCAAGGCCTTTTGAATGTCATCCAGGTAGGACTTCATGGCTCTTAGGGACATCTTATTCTAGAGGTCAAGCATTGATATGTACTTTTTTTCTTTATAATATTTAAAGTTTATATTATAAATATTATGTATAATATACATTTCAGAATTCTGGAAGTCTTAAGAATGTAATAATTCTAAAATCATGGCAGTGTGAGTGTCATACGGTATTGTCCAGGCAAAGTTCTTTTCATATCATATCATATAGTATTGTCCAGAAAAAATCATTTTCTTTTCATATCATAAATATTTATTTTCTCCCACCCTTTTGCAACTCCATCAGTTATTTCCAATAATTGTTCTTAAGGGTAGAGGTAGGGTTTTTTTTGGGGGGGGGGTATTTTTGCTCAAATTAAAGAGAAAAGGAGGAAAATCAAGGAGGCTATTTAGTAAATGGAATGCTAATAAGATTTTAGATCTTGTTTGTCAATCTAAGTTTGCCAAATCATATTTTTATTTCTTGGAAAATTCACCTTGAGATTATATTGCTTAAATAACTTTAGCAAAGGTGGTAAGAAAAAAACTGAGAAATGTTATTTAAGATGTAATGATATATACATTTCTTAAAATATGTCTCCCGTGTGTATTTACTCACAACAAGCAATCCCACTTCCTTCTTTTCATTGGTTTATTGCAGGACAAATTCAGAAATGTGCAAATTTTAGTTGATAAGTAAGTTTCAGTTTATGTATTAGTCTGAATATTTAACCTCAAAGGTGGAACTAATTTATTGTTTTTCAAGTCCATGCTATGAAAGTTTGTTATGATGCTTCTTATTGTGGGCGTAGGCCAATATATCATATGAAAAGGGCTTCACTGTATGATTTAAAATGCTAATACTGTAAAGGAAAGTATTTAACAAATCAAATTATCCACAAACTGCTGCAAACTGAATAGAAAATACTTTTGATTTGATAGAGGAAAACACAGTTTTTTCCCCCTGAGACCACTTGCTGCACATCTGGCTCTAAATATGGGATAATAACTACCCAAATATGAATAGTAAATGTATTTTCCACATGGACATTGGCTGATAGAACTATGTTATAATGAGCAATAACTACATTCATATCTCTGGATGATTTAGTGCAGTTCCTCCTGATAATGACTGATAAGGGCATAGATATTGGAGATTAGCACAGAACTAACAGATGTTCTGAAAAATCAAACTACTGCTATTCAGTTATCTGTAAAATTCTTTTATTAACAATAAATAGTTGAGGACAAACCAGAAGTAACACACGGGAAAGGCAGAAAATTATGCTGAATTGCCACTTTGATTTTGGAATATGGTGAAATAAATCTTTTGGTAAGGAAACAGTTATTCCAAAGTTCTTTTATTTGATCATAGATGATAAAGAGCATTATAAAAAGTATCTATTCTGAACCAACAAGTGCAATTATTTTTAAAAATGATAATGTATGGAGCATCGTTCCTTTCCCTGTAACTTAATGTATTACCTCAATTGCTGGTTGAGAAATAGGAAGAGGTTTTTTTTTTTTTTTGTCTACAGTACACAATTCAAATGACAACACTTGCTATTATACTTTTCTTGTTTTGTCTCTGAAATGGCATTCTATCATTTTAGAAAGTTAGCTAAATCATAGATGAATACAATAAAAATTTAGCACTGAATGCCTTTTCATTTTGTCCCATCCCAATCCATAAATAATAAAAGATGGGATTTTCTGTTTATTTGTTTTGTTTTTAAGAGGACAAAGAAAATTAGATGAAATTGCAATTATTGACATTGACAAACATTGGCAACTTTCTTGAAGGGTCTGAGCTGGCAATTTAGATTATGCATTATATGTATATCTGCTTTTCTTCTAGAAATTCAGGGACTTCTAGGTAAGAAATAATGAACTCAAGATAACTTTACCATAAGAGACCACCCACAAGTGCTCTACATGGTTGATACTCAAACACATCACAAGACTGCAGTCTCTTGTAGGTTAAGCGTGCTGGGAGATGAGGGAATAGCTATTTTGCTCAAACCATGGTTGGTGTCTTTAAAAAGCATAGGGTTCTCGTATTCTTTTTAAATTCTAATTCTATTTCTAATTATTTATCAAAATTGCTTGATAATTGTTTTGCATTTATTAGAAACATTTGGATTTACAACCCTAACTCTTAGCAAAAGAAGTTTCAAATAAAAAGTTTAAGAATTTAAAAGTACATATTTTTTGAATAGCAAAGAAGTGATTAAATCTTTGGTTTTAAAAAGTTACAAACTGACAGGGACCCAGATGCATTTAAAATAGGATTTTTTAATTAATTATAAGAATCAATCCTTTAAAAATTCTTTTTAAAAAGTGATAATGAGACTTTGAAGGTTAGACCCTAAAGGAAATTAGGAGGAACTAAAGATTATAATTAAAGGAGAAGAACACTTGAATCTGACTTACAAATACATAATAAAGCAAAATAGTATTTGAACATATAAAGATTATTTTTGAACAATGGTCTCAAAAGTTAATTTTAAAAATGTCTGTTTCTAAAGACAGACTGTCTTTAAAAGATATTATGAGAGGCTAACAAGTTTTACCTGACAACATTAAGATTGGTCTGAAAGGTGATTTAAAAATGAAAGGTACAAGAATGTTATAAAAAAAGATGTTACACTGGATATACAAAAGAAACCATCTTGGAAGAAATGAAAAGAAATCAAATTCTAGGAGGCTATTTGAATGGACCAAAAATCAAGATTGCTAAAAGTGAAAGGAAAGATTTTAAAGTTGATTTATTTGATCAAAGTTAAAATAGATATATTGTTAACCCTTAATAAATTTTGCTGACATCAGAACTGAAACTTAAAAAGTAGGATATAATAAGGAGAGGTATTTGTTATATTTTAAAAGGAAATGAGTTAGTAAAATTGTTTATATTTGTTGTGGTGAAGGGGAAATATCACCAAGATACTCTCAATTTTACACAGGAAAAGATCCGAATACACCAAGACCTGCATGCATATATATATATGTTTTCTGAGGTTTTCGCGGGTATTTGTATGTAGGTCTTTGGTTGTTCAGGTTTTCTCCCGCGTAAAATTGGAAGTGTCTTGGCGACGTTTCGACGAAATCCCATTCGTCATCTTCAGGCTGGTGTTTTCAGCTTCGTGCTTTGAGTAGCAATGTGTGGTCTTAGCTGTTTCTTCCTTTTAACTGCCAGTGGGGGTACGAACTGATTGGGTGGGAGCTTGGCTGTGTTCTGATTGGGTGGAGGTGTGTTCTGAATGGTTAGGGGCTTGGCTGTGCTCTGATTGGCTGGGGGAATGTTCTGTTTGGTTGTGCTCAGGTTAGTCTGAGTTGCAGAGGGGTTTAAGATTTTGGGCTGCCTTGCTATTTTTTGGCTTCGCGTTCGTGGTCGTGCCTCCTCTTCATGGAGGGTGTCAGTTTGCTTCATGTATGGATTGGAGGGGTTTAAAGTGGCTAATGATGCAGCTGTGGTCTGGCTTCTGGTTTGTGGTCGTGCCTCATCATCGGTGTGGCTTTGGGTTTGTTTTTTGCATGGATGTGTGGTGGTGACATCCTGTGTGGTTTTTGTGAGTGTGGGTCTGGTGTCATTTTTTGTGTTAGGGAGTCATTTGTCAATAAGGGCGGGTTTCCAAATGGCTGGTAGGCGGGAGGTATCATCTCGCTTGTTCATGCTGTGTGGGCGTTTTTCTATCTCGATGGCTTCTCTGATTATTCTGTTATTAAAATGTTCATTTTTGGCAATGGTTCTGGTATTTTTAAAGTCAATTTCGTGTCCTGTGGCTTTAAGGTGTTGGACCAGGGAAGATGTTGGTTCCTCTTTTTTGACTGAGTTCTTATGTTCTTCAATGCGTGCACTTATTCTTCTGTTGGTTTGTCCGATGTATGTGGTGGGACAAGTGGTGCATGGGATTTCGTATACTCCTTGATTTTCTAATTCAATTTTATCTTTGGGGTTTCTAAGGATGGTGGATATTTTTCTGTTTGTGCAGAATGCTGTTTTGATGTTGTGTTTATGGAGGATCTTACTGATTCTGTCTGTGGTGCCTTTTATGTATGGGAGGAGGGCTTTGCCGTTTTCTTGTTCTTTGTCTTGGATTTTAGTGGGGGTTTCTTTTTGGATTAGGTTTGTAATCTTATTTCTATGGAATCCATTGGATGTTAGTACATTGGTGAGAGTGTGTAGTTCGGGTTTTAGGTGTTGTTCGTCAGCTAAGCGTTTTGTTCTGGAGATGAGTGTCTTGGCTACAGAGTTGATCTGTGCTGGGTGGTGGTGTGAGAGAGCATGCAGATAGCGGTTTGTGGGTGTTTTCTTCTGGTAGATGGTGTGTTCTAGGGAGCCATTGGATTTCTTGTAGACTAAGACATCCAGGAAGGGAAGTTGGTTGTTAGTTTCTGTTTCCATGGTGAACTGTATTTTGGGGTGTAGGCTGTTGAGGTGTGTGAGGAAGTTGTCCAGTTTTTCTTTCATATGTGGCCAGATTATGAAGGTGTTGTCTACATATCTGAGCCAGAGTTTGGGTTTGTGATCCGATTTTTCTAGAGCTTGGGTTTCAAAGTGTTCCGTGTAGAGGTTGGCAATGACAGGTGAGAGGGGTGATCCCATGGGTGCTCCTTCTGTTTGTTTGTATTTTTGTCCATTATAGATGAAGTATGTGTTGGATAGGCAGTGGTTGGTCAGATCTAAGATGTGTTTGGGGGGGTTATATTTGTTTTGAATAGCTGTCAAGGCTTCTTTGATAGGCACTTGGGTGAAGAGGGATATGACATCGAAGCTCACTAGTAGGTCGCTGGGCTGTAAGTTTTGTTTCTTTATGATCTCTATAAACTGGAATGAGTTTTTTATGTGTGAGGTGATGGATTCTGCATAGGGCTGTAGTTGTTTGGCGAGAAATTTGGCTAGGTTTTGTAGAGGTGAGCCTATGGAGCTGACTATAGGTCTGAGTGGGGTTCCTTCTTTGTGTATCTTGGGGAGACCATAGAGTTTGGGGCATCTGGATGATTTCTCTCTGGGAATGATTCTTTGCTGGATCTCTTCGCTAATGGGGGAGGCTTTTATTTTGGATCTGGTGGTTTTTTCCAGGTAGGTGATGGGATCTGTATTTAGGGGTTTGTATGTGGAGTCTTGGAGTAGGTTGGTTAATTTGGTTTGGTAGTCAGATGTGTTCATAACCACCGTGGCGTTGCCCTTGTCTGCTGGTAGGATTATTATGCTGGTGTCTTCTTTCAGGTTACGTAGTGCTGTCTGTTCCTCTTTGGGTAAGTTGCTTTTGGGTGGCTTGCTGGTGCAGAGGATGTTGGTCATTTCGAGTCTGATTCTGTTGGCGTCGTCGGGGTTGATTTTGGTCAACCAAAAACTTAAAAATACCAGAACCATTGCCAAAAGTGAACATTTTAATAACAGAATAATCAGAGAAGCCATCGAGATAGAAAAACACCCACACAGCATGAACAAGCGAGATGATACCTCCCGCCTACCAGCCATTTGGAAACCCGCCCTTATTGACAAACGACTCCCTAACACAAAAAATGATACCAGACTCACACTCACAAAAACCACGCAGGAGGTCACCACCACACATCCACGCAAAAAACAAACCCAAAGCCACACCGATGACGAGGCACGACCACAAACCAGAAGCCAGACCACAGCTGCATCATTAGCCACTTTAAACCCCTCCAATCCATACATGAAGCAAACTGACACCTCCATGAAGAGGAGCACGACCACGAACGCGAAGCCAGAAAATAGCAAGGCAGCCCAAATCTTAAACCCCTCTGCAACTCAGACTAACCTGAGCACAACCAAACAGAACACTCCCCCAGCCAATCAGAGCACAGCCAAGCCCCTAACCATTCAGAACACACCTCCACCCAATCAGAACACAGCCAAGCTCCCACCCAATCAGTTCATACCCCCACTGGCAGTTAAAAGGAAGAAACAGCTAAGACCACACATTGCTGCTCGAAGCACGAAGCTGAAAACACCAGCCTGAAGATGACGAATGGGACTTCGTCGAAACGTCGCCAAGACACTTCCAATTTTACGCGGGAGAAAACCCGAACAACCAAAGACCTACATATATATATACACGTTTGTTTTCTGAGGTTTCATGAGAAAGAGCCTGTGGCCTAGAGGTTAATACAGTTGCCTAACATGCACACAGCCCAGGCTCGAATCTCAGAAGGGTAAGTCTGGCTGAAGAGAGTTAAGAAACTCGAAATAGCTATCCCAGTTCTCCCTTTATTCTTTGTTAGCAATCTAAAAAAATGTATATGTAAACAATGTCGCAGTTGGCGACTGCTGCCTGTGGATGGCTCTGGATTGAGCTGATACAGGCAAAAGAAAAAAGAAAAAGAAAGAAGATTGCTTTCTCCCATATTTGGGCCGACAGGGTGCATCAAGAAACACTCAAAGTAAATATATATATATATATATATATATATATATTCTATGTTTCTTTCCTTTTTCAGATTGCATTAGTTTTTATTGTTGCAATTGGAATTTTTAATTTAATTTAATACTATTAAAAATAGTAATAAATTCAGGCTGGTGGATCTTCTCATTTTATTTCTACAACCTGATCAAGTAAAATGGTCATGCTGACAGAATGATCCCAAATTACTCAGATCTAAATCCAATATAATTGCTAGCCCTCATTGGTTCTTTGGAAGATGGATCCATTGGGGAATGAATTATTTGAGAAAACAAAATGATAATCAGTGAAGATAACAAAAAAAATATCAAAAGGTATGTCCCTAAAATAATTTTGAGAAAATATTAGGGTTAGGGTTAAATCTTAGGATTTTAAAAAAAAAGAATGACATGAAGTGGAAAGGTAAGATTTCCAAATTTTAGTCTAAGAGAAGAATAAGAAATATAGTGAGTTTGTAATACAGTTTGCTTTGGGTAAATTTGGAAATAAAAGGTTTAAAACAACTATCATGGGTGGGTTGTATATTTTTTTGTTCCATCAGCACCAGCAAAACAAGCCAATTCTTTATAATCTGTCATAGAAGGGACTTTATAAAATGTGGCCTAGTAATTTACAACTTTCCAACATTCTTACCATCCAGCTGAGTAAGAGAAGGGGGTGTGCTTTGATGCTCATGGAAATGCATCATTTTCATTGCTTTCAGAATAGTTTAAAAACTTTTACAACAAAATCCTACAAATGAAATCTCTTGTTAGCCAAATTAACTATCAAGATTGACTGCGGACACCTCTTAGAAGGTGACAGCTTTTAGTTGTTGTTAGTTTATAGCAAATTGAGACACTGTGGTATTCTTATCAGATACTAGAATAAACTCTCTTTTTTAAAGAGAAGAAAAAAAATGCTGGAGCCCCACCGTCTCATTTTTAACAAGGACCAGCTGAGAAATGAATGCAAGCTGAACACAAACCATCCTATGTCTGCCAAATCATTTCCTGGCCCTGAAAAGTGAAGTAGGGGGAGAACCTCTCCAGTTTCCTCTTAACAGGCCAAACATGGCAAAGCACCAAGGGAATTCTGAATGGAATCAATTGCACTTGTTACTGAATTTTCTTTATTCTTCTATTACTGAGGGCTGGATATTCAGCTGCAAACAATTATAATGAAGAGTTACTGACTAATGGTTTCCAGATTGCTCTATGAGGGGGCATTAATTGGAAGGGACAACTTAAGAGTTTAGGCCATGTAAATGCATTTCTTATCCTGTCAGATTGAGAAATTTTGGCATGCAAGGGGCTGAAATACTCAGAACAGATAAAGACTTCATAGTAGCAATTTAAATAAACATTTGGTAACAGGGGTTATACTGATGGGATCAAGAATAATTAAAGTATCAGGCTAGGTTGCTGTTTTTTAATGACATAAAAATTTATAACAGTAATCTGAGGTTGGCTCTCCAGGAAGTGTGAAACTCAATTTACACTAGATCAAAACTTGATTTAGCATTTATCAGCCTGACTCAGGGACTGCTGATCTATAGGTAAATCTGCTTCTCGTTGTAGCTAACAGGAAATGATTCCAGGCCAGTTTTCATATTGTACGTTCTAGGCTTAAGGCACCTTTCAAAAACAATTCCTTTGACAGAATATAGGAACTCATTGCCTGAGCAAATGCCACATTGTTTGATTCACTGCATGTCTTTCAGTTGTGAATCCTGTTCTCAAGCATTGCAGTTAAATAGTTTCTTGAAAAATAAATTACTTATTAGACCATACCAGTTCACACAAAACATCCAGTGACAAAGTATAGGTTGAAAAGTTTTTTTTGGGATTTGAACAATATGGGATATGAACAGCACATATGAACTATTTAAACCCCATTCAAATGAGAAATAAAACATTCCTATGATTCTTTACTTTTGTTAACGATAAGATCTGAAGCTGGGCTCCAAATCTAGCTACCTTCTGGTCTATAAAGCTCTGAACACTTTATTTTGAGCATGTTAACCAGCTATATGTAGAAACTATATTCAGGTTTTTGTATTGAATGTGTAAAGCTCTAAATAAGAAAATATTTAGATTTAGAAAAGATTTTGTACAGCGGGATTACTTTCATACTTCCTATATACTGTTAAGGCTCAGTATGCACCAGGTAAACACAAAGCTAAATTTTTTCCTTTGCTTTGCCAGCATGGATTATATTAACACTATATTGTATTATTTTTCTAGGGACACATAAAGTCAAACCATATGTTAGTCTAAAACTTACTATGGGGCCCCTCATTTGAACTAGGATCGTGAATGCACAGAGGTGAGTCTAATCTTTGCCATCATACTATGGCTGCAATCAAACATTTCAATTTCAAGTGGTTTCTTTTTCAGAAAGTGAAAAGAGACATCAAGGGCTCAAACACAGACATCCGTCAGCACTCAATAATACAATTTCAAATCCCAAGCTGTATATTCAACTAAAAGCAATGAAGTACAGACCAACACAGAGATTGGTAGTCATAAGTACTTTGATTGAGAGGACCCTGATTTGTTTTTTTTTAGTTATTATGTTAAACAAATCATAAGGCTCAAAATGTCTCTTTAAAGTGTTCTTTTCTTTACCCAGAGGAAAAAAGCAATAAGCCTCATTGTTTATGCAGCTGGTGGAAAAGGTTTATCCCTCTCCCTTACAGTGTGATCTCAAAAGATTACATGGACACACTCATACATATATACCCGCAGCTGAACTTGAAATACAACTCTTTGCTATGTTGTTGAGAGTTTTCAAGCGTTTAAGATTGTTTGTGTGTGTGTGTGTGTGTGTGTGTGTGTGTGTGTGTGTGTGTGTAAATATATAGGAACGTGTATAAAAATTTGTTAAGGCTTTCCAAGAATCCACACATCTATTTTGTTTTCCTTTGCTCCCAAAATGGGCAGGAAATTTGTACCCTTATTTTTCACTTGTTTGCTTTAGGTATGATTCCAAAAATTCTGAGAGAACTTCTGGGGCTGGATATAGGTTATATGGCCATAGTATAAAATAAATATTTATATATTTAGCAATGACAATTATGATAATATAGAGAAATGTATGCATCTGATCATTAATGTCTCTTATGGTTATTCAATAGTAATCCATAATCAAAGAGTAAAAATATCCAACTCATTCTGCAACCACCAAAAATAAGTTTTGTTTGTTTTTATTTGGGGGAAGAAAGTACATTCACATGCTGTATTTTACCTATATTTCTCTTGTACTGAAAAGATAAATCACTCTTCTTGCTTTCCAAGCCCAAGGAGTTTAAAAAAAAGTATGAATAATTAATTGATTCAACAGGCCATGTGTCCCCAATGGGTTGATATGTATTAGTGGTCAGTAAGAGAAAGTGTGACATAAATAACCAAAATAACAAGTTATAAGCCTAGCATCCAAAATTTAAGTCAGAAATTAAATTCTTAATTTAAGAAAGAATTCCCCCTTTGTGTGCTGTTCTGAACCATTATTGTTTGTTATATACATGCGATAAACATAATTACTAACTCTCCATAGTACTGCTTTCTTGAGAAAATACCAAATTTTTGAATTTTTTTAAATATACATATGTCTTTCCCTAAGATTAGGTATTCTCATTTTGCCAGATATGCAGCCCCTTTTAAGTTCTCATTATTGTAATAAGGAGTAAGAGAATGAAATGCATGTGAAAGGGCCAAAGACAGGAAGTTCCTCATGCATGTTTTGTAAATAGTACAAAGAAAACAAGGGATAGAAGGCAGAAACTTTCAAACCCAGGAAACAAGCAGCTATTAATTTGAAAAGATGCCCAGATTTTAAGTAGAAAGGGCAGCCTTCCAGATATTATTACACCAATTACTTCTTTATATGTGCCGCTTTCTAATTCTTTGCAATAAATCAACTCATCTTGTACTTGCTTGAGTAGATGGAACAGGGAATGAGTTTAGTCACTATATTAGGTATGAAGTCCTAACAATGCATTCCTGTCCCAATCCTTTAATCTCAGATCATTTCATATTGAAATTAAAGGATTGGATGTTTCACTCAGTCTGGTTAGTTTCACTATTGAGCTTTGAGGCCAAATGTATTTTTTTTAAAAAAATCACTACTTGTGGATAAAAAGAAAAAAAAACAAGTTATTTCACGTAATTTAAATCTTTGAGACAACTTCTGGAAACTTAAAATTGTTTGTATTGTTTGTTGGTTTAATTTTACTCTAAGTCTACATGATTTTGAAATGTAATGTCATTATATAATAGGTAGCTACAAAGCACAGATTCTTAGCCTTGATGATGTGCAGAACCATTCATCTTAATTAAATAGATTTTCAGTCATTCCTTTACCTACCAGACAAAAAGAGAGGGAAAGTTGGATTAACAGTCAGCATAAACATCATTTAGCAATTCTGCAATGCTGTCCAGTGTGGAACTGGGCTAAGGCATAACACTGACAAGCAGTAAAGAGTAAAGAAATGGGGTGAATGCTGAATTTTAACTTTAAAATCATAGTCAGTTGAAATCTCATAATCACTTAGGAATGGCTAGCCTGAGATACTCAATATGTTCCTCCATGGAAGGATTAATCCAGAGATTGAAGATAAAAGTGGACTTGAATGGCTTTATATGAAAAGAAAAGATGCTAAATTTTAACTTTAAAATAATAGTTAGTTGAAATCCAGAGATACGTGAATCTCATAATCACTTAGGAATGGCTAGCCTGAGATACTCAATACATTTCCATGGAAGGATTAGTCCAGAGATTGAAGATAAAAGTGGACTTGAATGGCTTTATATGAAAAGAAAAGGAAAGGAAAACCATGAAGATTTAAATTTTAAAGTATTCACAAAAGGGGAATGTTCTGTTCTTTGCATTGATAAGGCATTGAAACGAGGCAGGAGTAACAACAGATGCTTCTTTATTTCAGCTTTAACAGAACAACACAAAATGGCTCCATTCCCTTTTATACCTTCTGTAGGGAACAGTGTCAGCCAATAAATGCAGCGTATTTTTCCGCTCTGGCATGCTCAATAGGCTGGAGACAGCCTATCTGGCCCAGGCAGATCACTTGGTCAGCCCGGGTCTCACTGCAGCTTCCTGCACCTGCTCTGTCAGTCACAGGCCCAGGACATAACAGGGAATATATTTGATTCTAAAGAGGCAAACTAGGCCAAAGATAACTAGGTGCTGTTATCTGAGGCAGTTGATTGCTCTATCTAATGGCAGATTAGGCCACAGGAAAAAAATAATGTAGAAACAGCCTCTTTCTTTTTGGGATGGATTATTCTTTTTCTTCTTTCCTTTTTTGAGGGGAAGGGACTACCTAGAACTACCTAGTTTTTCCTGGCAGAGGGAATCTGTAATAGAAGGAACAAGGCCTTCAGCATTCAGCCAATAAATATAAGGATTGTTCCTTAAGTCTGAATATATATACACATACCATATTCCCTTGCAAGACAGTTGCTTGTTTCTCCTAGCTTGGGATGTGCTTATTTTGTTCTTTGAGGTTTGAAGTATGTGATGTCCAATTTCTTCTTCTTTTCTTTCTAAAAGCAATGATATTAATGGCAATAATAGCAGAAATAGGTTTAACTGCAAACAGATGGGACATTGCCTCAGTTTTCTTTTCCAGAATAGACAGTGTTTTCTGAGTTGTGTTTTCCTTCATTGAAAAGGGATTTAAAGCAGCTTAGGCATACTTCCTGGCAGTCATTTAATTACATTTGCAAAATTCCAAATTTTCTCCCCAAAGATAAATAGTCTCTGCTTGACCCAACTATTAGAGAGCTGTCTTTTGCTAGTTGCTGACTAATAATGTGACTGCACAAACATATCTACATAGTGCTGAGCTCCGCAGAAATTCTGCAATCGCCTTTTTCTCCTATTGCTATTAAAAAAAAACACCTCAAAAATGGATAAGAGAGCCAAGTTTGAGATGTGAAAATTCAGCATTACATCATAGGTAAGACGAAGGTCATTTTTAGTAATATTTCCATATGTAAAAAGTTTTCTGATCACTCTGCTATGCTAATTTGGGGGACCCCAGGATTGAAAAATGAAGACAAACATACAATTTGAAGTAGTATGATCATTTCAGTTTACTCCTTCCTTCTCTCCGATAGAGGAATGAGTTTATAGTACATATAAGAATGAGTTATGTTACAGCAAAGGGGGTTTTCCCCAATCTAATTGCTGCATAAAGGTAAGGTAAGAAGTGAGCTGGCTTCTAAAAGTGCTGTGGGCAGGATTTGGCATATGGGCAGATGATTCCCCGTCCTTTGGACAGGCTGATTCTGTCCAATTCTGAAGGGATTCTGCATGTCTAAGAAATCAAATTAGTGTATCCTCCCCTAGTGTAGAGAGCATGGAGAATGGCTTTGATGGAGATGAGCAAGAACTATAACTAAACAAAAAAGAAAAAACATAAGTACCTAACAAGCAGAAAATATGTAAAGGAGACTCAAACAGATACTTCATTAATCGACATAAGTATAAGAAAGAAAGAAAATACAGCATAATGAAACTTGCAAGATTATGTTATTGTAACCCAGGAGTTATAATATGGTCCTATGGTCCTATGGCTGGTTCAGGAATTCTGGGAGTTGAAGTCCATAAGTCATAAAAGGGCCATAGTTCCTCTCCTCTTGTATAGCCAATCTCAATAAAAGTATTTTTAGCCTTCCTGTAGAATTGATTTCTGATCTGGACTATATCTCCCTTTAGAAGAATTTGAACTACAAAGGGATAGTGGCTGTGCAGGAAGAAACAAATGGGAGAGATAATCGGACAAATATATATATGACTTTCATCTGTGTTTTACTTTTTAGAAATAAAATAATTTTAGAAAAGGACTTGTGGATTAGAGAGAAAAGAAAGTAAGTTTTACAAAGATTGAGTGGTAAACTGTGGATAGCATTTATAAATCAATTGTCATGTACAGGTAGTCCTGAACTTACAACAGTTTACTTAGTGACTGTTCAAAGTTACAGCGGCATTGAAAAAAGCGACTTATAACTGTTTTTCACATTTACAACCACTGAAGCATCCCCTTGGTCACATGATCAGAATTCAGCTGCTTGGCAACAGGCTTGTATTTATAACTCTTGCAGGGTCCCGGGGTCATGTATGATCTCCTTTTGCGACCTTCTGATAAGCAAAGTCAGTGGGGAAGCCAGATTCACTTAACAACCATGTTATTAATTTAACAACTGCGGTGATTCACTTAACAACTGTGGCAAGAAAAATCATAAACAACTGTTTCGCTTAGCAACTGTCTCACTTAGCAACAAAAATTTTGGGCTTAATTGTGGACATAAGTTGAGGATTACCTGTATTTTTCTAAACTTCATTTCATGTCACTGATTTCATTTTTAGATCGGTATGAGGAAATACCTTCTGTGTGGTTTTGAGTCATAAACTGGTTCTTCTTGCCATGTAAAATATTATCCTGTTTTTTTCAAGTTGAAATTGATATGGAATACTTTATGTGACATTTCCTTGATGAAATTTATCCTACTGTTTTTAGAAATTTATGTGACCAAGTAATTTGCATGATGGTTAAATGCATGGCACACCTTTAAATTGTCTTCACATGATCCATCCAGATGTAGGCAGCACAGGCCCTACAATATTTATGATAATTATTGGCTTTGTTTAAGTGCAGTTTATTCCTTTCTAATAATAGAAACATTACTAAACAGAAAATCAGATTTTATGATGGGATAATATTATGATTCCTGAATAGCTATTGTCTTCATTCAGCTCTATTTATTCCCACTGGCATCACTAAATTAAATATAATTCACTATATGATATTACCATTTTTAGGGAGAAGTTCCATTTGGACTACAAAACCAACCCCCCCCCCACACACACACCCCACACACCAGATTTTGAAGAATATTTTAGCAAAAGGTCTGGCATTGAGAAGATCTGTTTTTGTATTTAAAATTCTAACTGGAAATTTGGCTGGCTCTTCTTAAAAATTTTTACCTACCTTTGTTTGCCAGTAAAATAAGAACATAGCGTTCTGTTTAAAGAGCATGCATGCATCATAACTTGACAATATGAAATATATTTATTTTTAAAAGATATTTTTGTCATCTAAGGAGCCACAGAAATGCTATGTCAAAGCCCAAGAAATCCAAAGAAATAATATGAGCTAGAGCTAAACCATGTCACGAAACTGCTAAATTTATTGCCCAGCAAGTACAGAATAGGTATCTTGCATTCTGCATGTTGATGAACAATGAGACTGGGTATAATTTAACTCCATAAAAGTCTGCAACAAGACTCTTATGAGTGGTTCTTACTGAAGGCAATAAATGTTAAACCAACAGGGCATCTTATAAACAATTTTGCAGTGTTACAGATTTACATACTCAGGTGATGCGTAATTAAATTGCCCTAAAGAACTTAATAGCATGACATTTTTATTTCATAGTTAAACTTTAAAAGTTTTATTCCTGTTTATTGATTTCATATAGTGCATTTCCCATAAAGAAAGATCATTGGAGAGTCCATTTGCTTAGCAAACAGTTTATAATGCTAAAAAAAAGACAACAGAAATTCATGTCTTTTGAGACAAAAATATTGATGACTAACAATGCCACTGCATGCCATCAAGTACACTTTAGAGAAACAGGAAACTGTTGAAAGAAGTCACAATCTATACTGACAACACTGCTTGCCTCATAGATGCCATTTTTTTTTTAAAAAATAATGCTTTATTTTCTAATTTCTTTTTCACATTCATAGTAGCTCTGGGTCAATTTTGCTTTTTGTTTATTGACTCTCTAAGTCACCTCATCCTGGAAAGCTTCATAGAATTAAACAACCACACAGTGAAAAACAATCACATCTATTAAAATGGAAACCATTGGAGAAGCAAATATTTTATCCATATTCACCACAATTCAGAAAGTCTATCTAACCAAAGACATGTTTTAAGTAATACAGTATTTAAAGATGCAAAAGATGGGAGCCATGTGCATTTCTGTGATAATACTCTTCCAAAGCCCAAGGGTCATAACAGAAAAGGTTCGTCTTTTGGATATCACTAAGAGATATTACTTAATTGCAGAGATCCAAAGCAAGCCCACACTATTGGAGTGCACACGATGGGCAGACATTGCAAGGTATTTTGGTGATTGATAACCAAATAAAGAGACTTGTCTTCAGTGGTGGGATTCAAATATATGAACAACCGGTTCTCTTGTGGATGCCACTTTCAGAAGTCCATTCAGGGCTTGGGCAACAACAACAAAAAAATAGCTACCAGTTCTGCCAAAGTGGTGCGAACCGGCTGAATTGTTTGTCTTGATATTTCATGATACATCTAGTAAATAAAACGATGTCTTAGTGTCCTTCATATTTCATTCATCACCTTTCTTATTCATACATGTGTTTTATTAAATTTCATCATACAAAATACAAATAAAAATAAAGATAATAGACAAGAGAGAAATGTGGGGTAGAGGAGAAAAGAAAAAAAAGTATTAACTTCCATCTCTTTTAGCACGGTAGAATAAACATAGTAAGCTACAACTTCAATCTTTTACTTTTACATATGTACTATACTAGCTATTTCTATAACAGATTAAACAGCAAATCACAAAGTCAAACTTTCAATTTTTTTCTGTCCTGAGCACAAAGTCTAGAAATTTCCAAGCAGAAACAAAACTATTTCTATTCTTTTCTTTGATTAAAGCAGTTAATGTCTCTATCTTGCAAGCTCCAACAGTTTTTCCATCCATTTTTTCATTATAGGGATTAATATATCTTTCCAGTTTTGCACATAAAGAATTTTTGCCACAATCAGCATATACAATGACAAAATTCCAGATCTTTTTAAAGTTCCATTCAGATTTCCTAAAAGAAAAAAAAAATATGATTTCAGTTTTATATTTCTTTTAAGAACCTTCTGCATTAAAATATGAATCTGGCCCCAGCATCACCTATATTCTAAGTACTTCTAACTTAAATTAATAAAATATAATATTTAATCAGTATCTGCTTATAATATTTAATTATAAGAATTGCCTTAATTGGGATTGGGAAGCATATAAATTTAATAAATAATAATGAATAAATTTTAATATTTATTTAAGAACCTTATGCTAGGGTATTATCCACTTTAGCATTTTTATTATAATTGTTTATAAAATATCATTTTATATTATTTTAAAAAATACCAATATGTGTGTTTTTCCTCTCTGGATTAAAGTTATAAGAGAATTCAATCCTTCATTCTATCTGAAGCAAATTTCAATATTTGATTCCAATGAAATCTAGAGTAGAAAATGAACAAGTATGGTTAGCATGTTCCTAACATAGGACATGGTTTTGTTTTGTTTTGTTCTGTTCTGTTGTTGAGCTTTCAAGTAGCGTGTCTGGGAATGGGTGAGACTGATATGCAAACTTTGTTGGGAATCTTTTTGCATTTTGGAATGGTCCTAGGAAAGGATAATGTCTCTACACATTGGTGGGACAATTAGGAAGGGTATAAAAATGTAAAATCAATTTTAGGGATAGGCAGCCAATACAATGAACTATATGAGCCCTGACTTTCCTGTAGAGCAAGAAGAATTTTAGAGAGCAAAGATGGGAACTACCAAAATCTCTGTTTTTGAGAATTGTAACGTGGCCACAACGTTATTATCAAACCCTGCTCCTTTTTAATGAATCTCTTAGTTCATTTCATTCCAATCCATCACAGTCATAGAATGTATGTTTAGAACACAATACATATACACAAAACTATTGTCAAATACAGCACCATAAGTTTACTAAAAGAATATAGGTAGAAGTAAGAGAATGTTTTCTAAATAATGATTCTGAACTCATCATTGTTTTCAGCCTTGCTCCAGGAGGGTCATATTCCCATTAATTTCCCTATGTTGGCCTCCAGTTAGATGACAAGAAAGCTGTATACTGAAGAAGATAAAAATACAAATAATTAATATTTCTTGATTAAAATTACTGTTCTTCTTTAAATAAGATTGTGTTCTTTTCAAAGGCAGTTGTTATCTTCTCTAATGATTTACTCTTTTTTGTGAATTTTTCAAAAAAGTGACTCAAATAATAATAATAATAGTAAAGTTGAAAGGGACCTTGGAGGTCATCTAGTCCAACCACCTGCTCAGGCAGGAAACCCTATACCATTCAGACAAATGGCTGTCCAGTCTCTTCTTAAAAACTTCCAGTGTTGGAGCAAATGATTAACAGAAATTAAAAATCTAAAAATCTAAGAAGACTTCTGAATCTAATATATGAGATCTACATCCTGGAGATCAGATATGCATAATCCAGTTGAAACAAGTTTATATAAACTACCTGGATTTATATCTCAGTCTGTGATGGAGAAGAAAAACCATGGCACCTGTGAGGATTGTTTTATTGTCTTCAGTGCATTCAAGAGAGCCATTTTGCTTCATTGGAGGAAGTAGGCTTCCTCTTATGCAATACAGGTAAATCCTTGATTTATGACTGTAATGGAGCATGCCCATCATGGTCATAAGTCATGATGGTCATAAAAAAGGTTGATTATATGACCAATCTCATTTTATATGATGGTTGTTTAATGGTTTGATCTGGGCATGGTTTTGTTGATGTAAAATGCAATCACATGACTGCAGAAAACTGCAGATGGTCTAAATGCAGCCTAATTGCCAAGCACCTGAACTCTGGCCCCTTGATTTGGGGGGGGATGATGACTTTCGGAATTTTGAATCTGGGTCGTAAGTAGGCCCCCAGGTAGGTCCGTTGTAACTTTGAACAGTCATAAGTCAAGGATTACCTGTACAGTACCAATCCATATTTCTGGCTAGAAGAAGGGACGTTTTGATATATACAAAAATCTCAATTAAGAAAGTTATTCACCTGTATATACAGTATATATGTGGTGAAGCACATTACTAATGTATAACAGTCCTGCCTTGCAATAGTAATAATAATTGATCAGAAGTAAAATAGCAAGTACTTTTATAAAATATTGGAAAACTTTTATAAATTTTTTACTGAAAACTTGAAAAAAATGAAGGAATAATTTATGGATTTTATGATTGAAAAGGGATTTAACAAGGCACTGGAGGAATTTTTGTGGTATTAAAGAGGCAGAAAGTATAATGGCTTCATTCATAACTATTGAAAAAAGTTAGAAAAGCTTTCTTTTTCTGATTCTTGTTTCTCTAGTTCTTTTTCCTTTTTATCTTGCTTTTCACAATACTTTTTATTTTTTAAATTTTTTAATATTCTTTCTTTACATTTATTTTTACGTATATTCAAGAAGATAATCAAACACCAGGATAAAATACAAAAGTGTTTTAATACACTTAGCTTTGTCATCAGAGTAAAATGCCGGTGTTTTGGGAGCTTACTTATAAAGCCATCTATTTTTGTGCTCTGCTCATGGAGAAAGTTACCGGTCTGCCCGCCCCAATTGGCTGTATTGTTTCTAGCTGTCCTGCATTAGCTAGAACTCAGGGATCATTTCCTTCCTTATGGTTGCTCTCCTTATCTGCCTGGTTCGTGTCCGAGTGCCTGTTACTGTGGGTTGGTTCCCTAATGCCTCCTGTCCTATGGCCACCCCTCCTTTTGGCTGTACCCTGGCTCTCCCCCTTTGTTCTTGCACAGAATGCCCTGGGGATTCCTTCCTTTCGGCAGTTGTCACATGGGCCACCTGTTCCGATCCTGCATGGCCGGCGCTCGTTGTCTTCATTGCAAGTTGTTACATTGTTCCTCCCATTCCCTTAATGCCTGATAAGCAGGCAGTAGGTCTATGTGGCAATTCATCAAGTATCTGTCAGATAGCCAGGCCTCCTTAAGTAGTCGGCCACCCTTGGTGGTATCCTGGGCAATGGTCTCTGCCCCCACAAGTTTGAACGTATGGTTACAGCCAAAAGGAGGGGTGGCCAATATGAGTATACCCGGGATTTGTATTTTTAGCGTAATTAAGGACAATTTTTAAGTACAATTTATACAATTTTCAATACAATTTATAGAGTGGGGTAAAAAAAGTATTTAATCAGCCACCAATTGTGCAAGTTCTCCCACTTAAAAAGATGAGAGAGGCCTGTAATTGTCATCATAGGTAGACCTCAACTATGAGAGACAAAATGAGAAAACAAATCCAGACAATCACATTGTCTGATTTGGAAAGAATTTATTTGCAAATTATGGTGGAAAATAACTATTTGGTCACCTACAAACAAGCAAGATTTCTGGCTCTCACAGACCTGTAACTTCTTCTTTAAGAGGCTCCTCTGTCCTCCACTCATTACCTGTATTAATGGCACCTGTTTGAACTTGTTATCAGTATAAAAGACACCTGTCCACAACCTCAAACAGTCACTCTCCAAACTCCACTATGGTGAAGACCAAAGAGCTGTCGAAGGACACCAGAAACAAAATTGTAGACCTGCAGCAGGCTGGGAAGACTGAATCTGCAATAGGCAAGCAGCTTGGTGTGAAGAAATCAACTGTGGGAGCAATAATTAGAAAATGGAAGACATGCAAGACCACTGATAATCTCCCTCGATCTGGGGCTCCACGCAAGATGTCATCCCGTGGGGTCAACATGATCACAAGAACGGTGAGCAAAAATTCCAGAACCACTCGGGGGGACCTAGTGAATGACCTGCAGAGAGCTGGGACCAACGTAACAAAGGCAACCATCAGTAACACACTAAGCCGCCAGGGACTCACATCCTTCAGTGCCAGACGTGTCCCCCTGCTTAAGCCAGTACATGTCCAGGCCTGTCTGAAGTTGGCTAGAAAGCATTTGGATGATCCAGAAGATGATTGGGAGAATTTCCTATGGTCAGATGAAACCAAAGTAGAACTGTTTGGTAGAAACACAACTCGTCGTGTTTGGAGGAGAGGGAATGCTGAGTTGCATCCAAAGAACACCATACCTACTGTGAAGCATGGGGGTGGCAACATCATGCTTTGGGGCTGTTTTTCTGCAAAGGAACCAGGACGACTGATCTGTGTACAGGAAAGAATGAATGGGGCCATGTATCGTGAGATTTTGAGTGCAAACCTCCTTCCATCAGCAAGGGCATTGAAGATGAAATGTGGCTAGGTCTTTCAGCAAGACAATGATCCCAAACACACCGCCCGGGCAACAAAGAAGTGGATTCGTAAGAAGCATTTCAAGGTCCTGGAGTGGCCTAGCCAGTCTCCAGATCTCAACCCCATAGAAAACCTTTGGAGGGTGTTGAAAGTCCGTGTTGCCCAGCGACAGCCCCAAAACATCACTGCTCTAGAGGAGATCTGCATGGAGGAATGGGCCAACATACCAGCAACAGTATGTGCCAACCTTGTGAAGACTTACAGAAAACGTTTGACCTCTGTCATTGCCAACAAAGGATATATAACAAAGTATTGAGATGAACTTTTGATATTGACCAAATACTTATTTTCCACCATAATTTGCAAATAAATTCTTTCCAAATCAGACAATGTGATTGTCTGGATTTGTTGTCTTCGTTTTGTCAGGTCTACCTATGATGACAATTACAGGCCTCTCTCATCTTTTTAAGTGGGAGAACTTGCACAATTGGTGGCTGACTAAATACTTTTTTGCCTCACTGTATATAAGAAAGCAATAGTAATAATGGTAATATTAATTTATTGAATTTGTATAGCCATCCATTTCCTGTATGTTCATCTCAACATAATTCAAACAAAATCATTAAAAACCTGTTGAAAATAGTTTAAAAACATGAGGTTAACTTAAATGAATGGCAGAAAGGTATCAATAAATTTATTTGGGCAGGGAAAAAACCAAGAGTAAAGCTTAAAATTATGCAAGATATTCGTGAGAGAGGTGGACTCAAGGTACCAAATCTGAAATTGTATTATGATGCTGTGGCTTTAACATTACTTAGTGACTGGGTTAATTTAACAAATGCAGAAATACTCCATTTGGAGGGTTGGGATTTACTTTTTGGATGGCATGCCTATTTAATTTTTAATAAAAAAGTTGACCGGGTTTTTAAATCTCATATTATAAGGATTTCTTTACTTCGGGTTTGGAGGAAATATTATAAAAGTGATTTTAAAATACCATTATGGGCTATACCTTTGCATGCGATAGAGGGGATAAGGAGAGGAGTTAAGATGGATAGTGTTTCTTATGTACAATTACTCAGATGGGATGGTAAAAATTGGCACTTAAAATCTTTGGAAGACTTAGCACATGAAAATATTACATATTCATGGTTTCAGTATAGACAAATAGTGGATAGATGGAAGATAGATCGTAATATGGGTTTGCTTAGAGAAGATGAAAATCTTTTTAAACAAGTAAAAGACCAAAGACGAACTCATATTAAGAGAATCTATGGGGTGCTAGTAGAACTGGATTCAGAACCAGAACTAATTAAAGAATGTATGATTAAATGGGCACAAAATTTTGGTGAACCAGTTCTACTAGACACTTGGGAAACCATCTGGGTGAGGAATGTTAAATTTACGCAAGCCCAGAACTTAAGGGAGAATTTTTACAAAATGTTTTATAGGTGGCACCTTGATCCACAAAAAATGTCTCGTATGTATCCTGACTTTCAGCCTAAATGTTGGAGATGTGGTTGTTTGGATGCTACTTACTATCATATTTGGTGGTTGTGTAAAAATATAAAAGCTTTTTGGATTAAGATATGGTGGAATATTCAAAGAATTTTTAGAAGGAGGGTAAAATTTACCCCACAATTGTTTTTGTTGGGTATTGTTACTGATTGTAATGTTAAGGAGGTTATACTGATGTTAAATTTAATCACAGCCACAAGGTTGTTAGTAGGGCAATACTGGAAGAAGGAATCTTTGCCTACCTTGCAAGAATGGTTTTTTAAAGTTTCTTATTTGGCGGAAATGGCAAAGATTTCAGCTTTTTTAAAGGATCAATCGCAAGAGAAGTTTTTTGCGGTATGGGAAAAATGGATAGATTTTATACAACATAAGTTGGATATAAAAAAGTATTACTTAGTTTTTCAATAACCTATATATAAATTTTAATATTTTATAGATTGTATTTTTTTTTCTTCTCTTTCCTTATATTTTTTATTTTTATCTCATCTTATTTTACTTCTTTTTTACATATATATCTTTTCTTCTTTCTTTTCTCTTTTATTCTCTTTCTTTTTAAGTAATTTTTTTTCTCTTTTTTAATATCTATGTTTTGTTTTGTTTTTTCATATATATTATTGTTAATTATCTTATAAGCCTAGGTAATGTATTTAGATATATTAATGGTTTATATTTTTTAATTTTTTTTAAGATTTTTAGAAATTTTAATCAAGCTTATATTCAGCTCTGGGAAGGTGGGGGGGATGGACTGGGAGGGTTGGGGTGGTTGGGTAGGGTTGTTTTTTGTTTTTTATTTTTTTTTCTCCTTATTTGTAAAAACTTTAAAAAATTTTCAATAAAAAAAAAGAAAATAGTTTAAAAACTATAATAACAAAAAAGATGGAGAAGAGTGCCTTCTAAACTTACACAAAATGTAGCCATTTAATAATATGTAATAACAATATAACAATAATAATTGCAATATCAAAGCACTCTTCTCTAATTGTAGAGAAATTATCCTACTAATTGCACTGCCCTTAATAATTAGTTAGAGCATATTATCTTTCACTGAATGTTCCTGGTCGTCCCACTCTTAAACTAAATCACAGGAAAGTCTCATGATAACATGTCACCAGAATCATTCATAGGAAGGATTAAAAAAAACAACCTTGCAAACTTGAAATCAAAGCCATATCCATTTTTTTATGTGCATCAGGGTGGAGTTTCAACCACATGGGCAGGGCCACCATCCTAATTTTCTTCATTCCCAAAGTCATTCCCATATGCTACTTATGAGACTTTTTTTAAAACAAAAAATATTTCAGAAGAACAACAAAATATCTGGTCCCAGCAACCTCACATTAATAAAAGTAACTCAATAAATTCTAACATTCTTCAAATGAAGTAAATCAGCCTCAGCACATCAGTATATGTGTATAGGCTATTACTGGATTTATCTTAAACAGAAACATAAATAGTTATCAAAAAAATTTCTTTGGTTTAAAAATGGACAGTGGAAAATTCCTATTTTATTGAACAACAAAAGAGATATAAGCAAGGAGAGGGAAAATAACAGAGTCCATTGAGCCAAACTCCACGTTCAAATCTCATTTGTTGATCATTAAACTTCAGCAGTTTTAGAGTCCAAAGAAGGAAACCTCTATTTTAATTCATTACCAAAATCCCTTTAGTATAAGTTAAAGAATTACAGCATAATTCCACACATAGCTAAAATGAGACAGTATGCCAGCATGCAGATACAGCACCTTTTCCGAAGATACAATGAGGATTTTTTAAGTTTTTAGCCTGAATATCGGTGGCATAAGATAAGCTTTGAAAAAGATCAAGATAGCAGCCATGACCATAAACTCACTCATTTTTAATATGCATTAGTTACATGAAATAAAAAGTGGTGGCTGCTAGCGTGACTTTTTTGATTATTGGCTATGGTGACCTTGAGTAGAAGCTTATCATTACTCGAAGGAACTTGGTTAAAGAAAAAGATTTATGATATAATTTTCAGTCTTAAAATAATGGACTTTCTTCAGCTTTCTTGGGATAGAACATATTTTTTAGTGTATCCATCATTCTAATTTTCTCCATGATCTTCAGTTTACTTTGACCTTTTCATTAGGCTTTGGAACAAGTTTCTGTTTATTTCTTAATCTGAAAACAAAACAAAGCATCCAGTTTATGTAGTTGGCCCCATTTTCCATTCTAGGATGGTTCCTATTCCAACTTGCAGTTGAGATTTATGCAGCACACAATATTAAAACCCTATCTCATTGGGGTTATCTGTCATGCTTCTCAAGAACATATCTCTGTTAGGGCAGTCATTGTGTTACAGGACAATGACTGACAATACAAATAGACTGGCCATTCATATTTTGTAGCCTACTCTCCAAATAATTCTGAACAGTAGCCAGGTACTTTGTATTTAATCACTAACAGCAGGTGGTATTTGTCCACTACCACAAAATGTGGGGATAATTTTAAGTGATAGGTTAAATTTATTCACTCTGATCACACACTTTGTCCAGCTGCTCGCAGGCAAGATCAAATGGAAAATCTGTCAGAAGGTATCTGAACTTCCAGATTCATAGTATCTTCAGATTCCCTCCGAGAGAAGTTTTAATTGTTTTTAACATCTTAATCAAAGACGGATCTTCCTAAAAGATATCTTGACTTATAAAAGATTTTATTTTTAAAGCACAAGCTTGAAATGAAGTGGATGGTTCCAACTGTTGTTTTCTACACCTCACTTCAAAGATGTCTTGTTCAATTATTGTAATATCACAGCTACGCAAAATTACTGCATCTCCAGCTGGGATAATAAAGCAGCCCACAGGACACAGCTGCCATATGGTCAATGGTCAAACAAGCATAAAATGCATATGTGTGGAAACCAATGTGCTTGTCACTAGTAAATAGATGTATGTCATGAAATCAGATGGGAATATGACCAACAGTGCTTCCAGACAAGACTTTTATTATGCAGCCACACTGCCTGATTCACATAATTGTGCTTCTTTTTCTCTTCTAGGAATGATTCCAGGAGTAGAGTTTTGTGCAATTGTTTCTTTTTCTCTTTAACTTTGTATTTTCCTAGTATGGAAAAAGGGAAGGAAGAAGCAGAGGTAAAATATGAGACAGACAATCCTATTTGAGCTATCTGTAAAATCTGCTAATGAGAAAGAGTGATGGCAGATATAGGTGACATCTGGAGTCCTTCCCATAAATCTTTTTGTAACTCAAGTAAAATATCACACTTATGGTTTTTGATAGCATGCAGAATATTTTGAGCTGTATTTAACAGGCGGATAAAGTATCATAATTAATTATAGAAGAAATCACACATGGAAAGATAAAAGAAAAGTATAAATAAAGTATTAGGTGCATGGCATGGAAATGAAATAAATCTATGAGGCATAAATTTCTTTGTTGAGATGAAAAGATCATCTATGCAAGGTTTTCCTTTTTCCTTATTCCACAATCTCTTCTTTTTTTTATTTTATTTTCCCTTTTCTTCTCTTTAGGTGGAAGCTGTGAGGTTAAGACTCTCAACTCTAAGAAAAGAATGGAAGGACCTAAGAATTTAAAATAAATCTCCCCAAGATTCCTGTAGGGATCTATTATCAGACTCTACCAAAGTAGAACTATGGATACTGTATGAATACTGTTCATTAGTAGTTATCTGGTCAAAATTCCCCATTAAAACTTCATCCCTAAAAAAGGAATAGTTCTAAAAGTTGAGTGCAAAAATGTTTTTTAAAGGTTTAAATAGGGCAATGTTTTAGAAGGCTACCTGGAGAAACAGCTTGGGAAAAAAAATAAATGTATTTTTAAAAAGGAAGCAGTATAACAAAATCTCCATAACTTAGGAAACATTGGGAAACAAACACAAACCTTTTTTCAAGTTTTTGCTTAATTTTTATTGGACCAAATTATTAATTAATGTTATGAGTAATGAAAAAACATCATTCTGATTAGCACTGATTAGCCTCCACGGAAAGATTTCAGCCCATTTGGATTCTCTGCTCATTTGCAAAAACAAATATCCTGGAAGTCTGACATGTGTATCCATCTCATTCCCTTTTAACCTAAAATAAAAATGTACAACACAGATGGTTTAAGTATGTGGCTCGTGCTTTCCATGTTTATGAATCTTCATTTTAGTTACTTTTATGAAAAAGCATAAATTCATATTTCTAATATTTTTTCACTTTTTAAAGTTTCTTACAAGATAAAATACAAATAGAAACAAAATGTGAGAAATTTAAAGAGAGAAGTACAGAAAGAAATGAAAAAGAAAGGAAAGCAAGTGGTTTCTGGGCAGTAGAATATAAAAAAAGTCACAGCCTTAACTTTTTGCTAAATGTTACAAACCATTTCTGCAACAACAAAGTCATTTTAAAACTTAAAATTAAAGTTTCATTTTTTGCAGCTTTGAGTACAAAATCCAGAAGTGGTTTCAAAATGGAAACAAAACTAGATAAATTCTTACTGTTAATTAGTACAGTCAATTTTGCCATATTTTCCTAGTGAGCGTATTTCTAATATGTCAGTTCTAGAAAACATTTTACAGTGAGAAAAGTGAAATCTGAATATCATTATACTGATGACAATTTCCCGCTCCACTTATTTAGTTATTTATTTAATTTTTATGCCACCCATCTTCCCTATATAAGGTAATTAAGGGGGGCTTACAAGTTATAAAACAAAGAAAAATAATTGAAATATATGAAAATATTAAAACTATGCACATTAAAATTTAAAAACTGTACAAAAACGAATATTAAGAGATGGATGGCCCAAGGAAGAGATTTTCTTATCCCGTCAACCAGCTCCAGTGGTGAGTGTCCCCCTTGGGGCCCCAGGTTTTTGGACTTGGCTTGGTCTAAGATACTCAAAGTATTTATGAGGACAATTTGGAAATAAACCTCCATTTGGTTTTCAATGACAAACACTTGCAGATACAGATCTTTTATTATACACATTAGAAAACTACAACATTACATTACTTTTTGACATAATTGCCATTCAAATTGAGGCACTTGTCATAATGTTTTACTAGGTTTGAAATTCCTTCTGCAAAAAAATCTCCCACTGGGAATAAAGCCAGCCTGTAACAGCATTGTGAAATGCATTATCATCTTTGAAGCGGTGCAGTGTAAGCCACTGTTTCATGTGCCTGAAGAGGTGGTAGTCGCTCGGCACCAAGTCTGGGCTATAGTGGGGGGGGGGGGCTGAACAAAAACATCCCAATGGAACTGCTTCAAAACCACACCGGAAGTCAGCATTGTTATGGATGGCTCGTCTGAGCTTTCATAATTCTTCACAGTAGACTTCTGAACTGATGGTCAAACCATACTCCGTGAACTTCACTAGCAGTACTCCTTTGGCATTCCAGAATACTGTTGCCATAACCTTTCTGGCAGACAATGTTTGCTGAGCTTTTTTGGGTTTCTTTGGTGAGTGTCTATGACACACCATTGATTGCTGTTTGCTTTCGGGGTACAACACTCAGGTTTCATCACCAGTCACAATTCTGTTAAGAAATAGTTCTCCTTCCTCAACATAAGGAAGCAGACCCCATTTGGTGTGTTTTGTGCTTCTCAGAAAGGAATTTTGGTACCCAACAAATACAGAACTTGTGATGTGTCAAATTTTCTGTCACTACCTCATACAAAACAGGCTGAGAAATTTGGGGAAAGTGTAAAGAAAGTGCAGATATCATGAACCGAGGGACTTCACAGATCTTTGTATCAATTTCCTGCACGAGTTCATTGCTGACTACAGACGGGTAACTACTTCTTGCTTCATTGTGCATGTCAGTTTGTCTATCTTTAAGCATGTGACACCATTGGCATGTGACATCATCACTCATCACATTTGGTCCCTACACATTACACAGTTCATGATGAATCATAGC
The DNA here is from genome assembly GCF_016545835.1 of Crotalus tigris. Taxonomy (NCBI): domain Eukaryota; kingdom Metazoa; phylum Chordata; class Lepidosauria; order Squamata; family Viperidae; genus Crotalus; species Crotalus tigris. The sequence continues at coordinate 4,277,601 of NW_024096625.1, read as the reverse complement.
TGCCCAAAGTTTTTTCACACACAGGAATCGTATTACTGCACACACTTCACATTTGGCGGAATTTTCTATGGAAGGGTTCATTTTCAATTGATCTAGCAGATGAATCAATCTCCTTCCACTCCTCACTGCCTACTAAACTACTGCACATGATGTCATAGGACGGGCATTGCTATCCCGCCTATTTCTCACACATGCTCAAACGGAGGTTTATTTCTGTAATATGCCCTCATTACAACATAACTTCACTGTAGCACACAAACCAACTGAAGTCCTCCAAAATATTGTAAGTAAACCAAAAGACCCAGCAGCCCCTGAAGAAAAAATAGTGTCAGGACTACAACATCCATTATATAGGACAAACAGGCAGAAAACTGGCAGAACGCATCCATGAACACCAACAAGCAGTCAGAAGACATGATGAAAACTCCTTAGTTTCATAACGCACAAACAGACTTAACCATGTTTTAACTTAGAACCATCAACACACTAGACCATGCCAAGTCCAAAAATGCAAGAGAATTCATTGAAGCCTAGTACTCAGACATCAGCAGGCACATGGACATAAACAACCTCTACATACCATTGAAAAGAGATAATCAAAAAGTCACAAAGAAAACAAAGAGACCAAAACATCTCCTCACCACTAATCAACACCCAGATGATCAGACATTAACACCAAGATTAGGCCAACAAACCATAACAATATTAATCAAAGAACTGCCAAACAATCTACCAGTAAACAAAAACCCAATCAAAAAACTAGTAAGACGACTCCCACCAACACTAATAGGGCAAGCTATTAGAATATAAACTGAGAGCAAGCCCCACTCCCAACTAGCTCTGATGATGTTACCTAGTTTGGTGATAACATATCTGGAAGAAAACAACCAAACTCAGAGAGTGCCAAAGACCCCCCACATCCAATGAAAAATCAAAGGATATGATAATGATGATGGCGACACACATTTTAAAAAGGGAACAACTTCATACACATGGTTACAGTTGCCACTTTGATTTTTTTTTACCCATCATCTCATCCCTGATTGCCCCAAATGGCCCTAAGACTTTATCAATCGATGCTAGTGAAGTTCAGAATAGAGGAGGTGTGGCTTTATTGTTCTATACTGTTGTGTTCAGTTATGAATTTACTATAGACTATGAATGGGAGTCTTATTGGAAAACAGATATCTTTCAATTACTGTTTGAAAAAATTGTTCATCAATCCAAATCAATCTTAAACTGGATTAATTTATTCATTTGCTTTCCTGCAGACTACATTTGTATGGCAGGATCACATCCTCCCAGCACAGCATAATAGTTAATGAAAAGATACTGTATGAGGCAAATTGTGAGGAAAGCCATTGTCCAGAGCATTCACCAGGCTGTGAAAGGAACTGGCAGAAACATGCTGCCTTTAAAATGGTCCTCTATTACTGAGATTTTGTCAGTTTTGATCTCTGGCAAGATCCAGGCCTTTTTTTCTCATAGAACGCCCAGAACGGAGTTCCGGCACCTTTTTTGGATGGAACCTTATAGGGTAGGCAAGGTGGGTTGTATGACGTGTGTGAGTTCCGGCACCTTTTTTTTTTTTTTTTTTTTTAGAAAAAAAGCACTGGCAAGATCAATACATGAGCAGTTTCCTCATTTGAGTGAAAATATTGGAAGAGATTGTCTGAAGACAGCCATTAAAACCAATAGTCTTCTTTCAATAGCCATGATTAATTTTAGTCTTATTGATTTAAAGTATCTACTTTAGGTATATAAAGCCAAAACTGTTCATTTGAGAAAGCAGAGTAATATAGGTTGTTTACAGTTTTTGAGATCTCTGATAATAACAATAAAAAAGAGCATACATAAAAGTGGGCAAGCCGTTTAATTTTATAAAGAACAAAAAATAGCAAATTTGACCTTCCTCACTTAAGTTATAAGTTGCCTCTTCCCCTTTCATCTAGTCGAAAGAATTTGATTAGATAGTTTTCTAAATCAGTTCTGAGAGTAGAAATTTGCATATTTGTATACCTTAGCTGAATTGTAGAAAGGGCTTGATTTTTTCCTCCTGAAATTTCACTATCATCCATAAGCTGGGAGGACAACAAGCAGGCAATCAGCACAGAGTGATACTCACTACCTGACAATTTGGGGAAAATATAATCCATAAGAGCCCAAGAATTTGAGGGGGGGGATTGAATAGTAATAAATTGAATCAATAAGTAAATGTCCAAAATCAACTGCCATGTCTTCATGGACCTATCTTGTTGTCCTAAATTCAGAAGGTCAAATAGGTATATTTTCCAACTCTTTTTGGGCCACCCAATTCTTCACGGCCTGTCATCTCCCTGTTTAACACGAAGTAAGAAAGAGATCTGGGTTTCTTACCCTGTTGCCAAATCCGGCCTTCTTAAAACATTACATGAAATGTTTCTTTTGTGGCTCATTATTTTGAATAGTGACGGAAACCAGCTCCCCAGGAATTTGTTGACTTTTTTCCTAACGAAAAAGTATTTTTTCCTAAAGGGAAAGTCCGTGTCAAAAAGGGGGGGTATGGCAGTCCCATGTTCCTGAACTAATGCATTGCCCACGGGATCTTTGACAGAAACTTGGCATCAACCAGTCCTATTAAAATGACAGGACGCCTGGCAGCTCTTAGCCCAGCCTGCAGGATGTACTAATATTTACAAACAAAAAAGAATGTTTCTGGCTTTGTTGAAATAACACCACTTTCTTCATTTGACTGTTCTTTAAAGCAGACCTTTGCAAACAGCTACCAGAAGGGAACTGGCAGGCAGCACTAAAGCAAAGATCTTTCATCAAATACTAAAGTTTACTTTGAACCCCAAAGTGGTCAAAACTATATCAAACAGATTGTGAGTCTATAAATGCAGCCATAAGTTATACTATTATTCTAAGTGTGTATTTGTGCGTATGTGTGCATATTAAGTAAACAAGCATCCATTTATTCTAGATGTATGCAAAGAAACAGGCTGTGATCACAAATGCATACACAATGAAAAATTCATTAATCTTCACAGTGCTAAAAAACCTCTGCAGTTTAAAAATGCAGAGTACATACAGATCTTAACAGAGCCTTAAAACGCAAAGGGGGGGGGGTGTAAAATAAAAAGTATTATTAAACTCTGTAATTGTCAACAATTTCTGATTTGTTTGATCCCTTGATCATCTGGGGATGTAAGGTAGGGACATTTTCAACTTGCAAAAGCCTGTCTGAAGCCTGAGGACTGCAGAAATATTATGATACAAAATTATAAAAAATAATAATAATGTCCAAATGATCCTTTTTATCCAGACGTTCAGGTTTTTCTCATCTACAGTACCTCAGGGCTGAAATGTTTAGCTCCCTATGGAGTATTTAGCATTGGAGATGAAGGAACACATTTATCTTAGAGGCTAAGTATGAGATTTGTAAGTTATTAGGTCCTGCAGACCTTTCTTGAATATCATTGACTATGAATTACTGAAGTTTCATTCTGTAGACAGGGAGAAATTTTATTATTTCACTCTGCAGTGTCATCTCTATCACGGCCCTAACCTTTGGCATGTCTAGCTAATACCACTGGCAATTTGCTTATTTTTCTACACCCTTTACCACTTTTCAAACACTGTAAATCTCAATAATTGTCAAGCTTGACTTAAATCATTTATTTCCTAGGAAAGCGTAGATATTTCAAAATACAGTAGTACTGAAATATCAATATTTTAAGGTTTTTTAAAATAAGGATCTTGATATATTCAGATTTTGGGACTGGAAGCATTTATGCAGTGTGTGTGTGTGTGTGTTAGGGCTCTGCATGCTACTTCTGTTTTTTTTTTTTTTAAAGAAATAGTGCTTTGAACTTTGTCTGAATGCTGTGCTTTCTTTCTCTTCATTAAAGTAGACCCAACTTTTGTTAAGGCTTCCACAAGGAGTCATTGCCTGGTTACAATCATTTTAATTAGTTAAGAACTTTTTAAAAGCAGCATCTTTCTAGTCTGGTTCATGCAGAATACTGAGAAAGGATCCTGTTGATTTACTGTATAACAAAGAGATGCTGGATATATGCAATATACCTTTTTAAATATAGTTTAATTTACTGCATGCAGCAATCTTTAAGCCAATATCATTGTTGCGATGGGTCACATCTCATTACCCAAACAAAAATCACTTTTGCCCAATGTTGGGTTATTAACCCAGGTTTGGGAAGTGCTACTGTAGTGGTTGCATTCTAGCTTTAGTTATTCTGTAGATACAGCTTGGTCTAGATTTAGGTGGTCAGGCATAAATTATTGAAAATGTATACAACATTTGAACATGAAACTATTAGACAATAAAGAGATGAGAGCATTCATCTCTTTATGAAGAAATGGACATGTGCTCTTGGCACACACACACACACACACACACACACACACACACACATATGGTTGTTGGAAGAGAATGCTCCAAATTTCCTTACAACATATGTCTACGTAATATTTTCCCTCTTCCTCTGGTAATCTGTTGAGGTCAATGACTCATTAAGTGGGAATCTGTAATAAAAATGCTAAAATTTGATGGCATTTTCTATCTTGAATTAAAAAAAAACAATGTGGTGTCATCTGATAATCTCAAATATTGAACTATAGAACAGCTCTCTCAATATAAGGAATCCCCCCATTGCTCTTCTTTAAACAGAGTTTTGTTAGTAAATTTTCCCAAAGCAGGAATGCACAGACTTCAAAAACACTTATTGCTACTTATAAGGAAGTGTGGAAAACAAAAGGCTAGTTTGTTATTACTATATTGAAGTGGCACCTAGCAAAAGAGAAGAGGCAGCTGCAATGATATAAAAATCATTGCTTTGTCTTCCACTCTCCTTATTTCTTGCCCTGTCATTTCAAATAAATAAATAAAAACAGATTCTGGATCTGGGTTGTCAAAATCCAGATATCAACTAGATGGCAGCAAGCAGCAATTTTTGTATTTCCTTGTAGCCAGCTAGTTGTTGTGTACCCTTTTTGAAGTTCAAATTGTTTATTACACAATTGCACAGGATCCCAACAAGAGATGGTCAGGAGGCCCAGCAGCTAACATCTACTTTGCTCGCAGGGAAGGCAGCTTCCCTACCTCTCAGGATCTCCTTCTTGCTTGCCTTACACATAAAACCTAGTCTAGGCACCTATGGAATAGAATAATCTATTTTTCATCCTTTGTACAGTAAGATCTCATATTGTTACCATAAATAGATTTGAATATATTTGTAGTTTCAGAGGTTTTGTTATTTATATACATAGATTTATAATTCATAACTTAGTTACTGTATTAAGATTATAGGTGGTCATAGCTTGTGATGTCACAGAGCTCATCAATCAACCTCAACTTTTAACATTCAAAGTTTAACATAACATGAAATGAAAATACGATTTTTAACATTAGGGAAAAATATTTGTATTCCAGATAAAAATATAAAATTGTAAAAAATAAAAAAATATATCTCATTATGATTTTATTATCCATTGCAATGTAGAGTTAAGATAAGGGAGAACCCAGTTCAGGACCATCCTCAGCTATGTGGAGGCCCACTGAGTTGCTCCCTCTTAGTGCAACCAGCTTCCCAAGAACGGTACTGGGAAGGTAAAAGATGTGATTAATGTCACAATGAAACAGAGGGAAAAAGTCCCTCCTTGATTCCAAAAAGTATTGTTTTAATTAAATATTTTAATTATCATCTTAATTATGCATCTGGTTTCAGTTGCTAAATGTTACTGACTTTTTGTATGGCAAAAGTCTCTGAGAATTCTTTCCTAACCAGTATTGTTTCCATTTCAGGAAACATCTCTGCTTCCCATGTAGTTATGGGAACTCAGGATGTTTCCAATGCTTTTCTTTCTTTCTTTCTTTCTTTCTTTCTTTCTTTCTTTCATTCTTTCTTTCTTTCTTTCTTTCTTTCTTTCTTTCTTTCTTTCTTTCTTACAGTCATTTTAGGCCAAGACAGATGTTCAGCTGGATTCATGGTTTATCTAATTTAAAAATTAATTAATTACAGTAAAACAATAAATAAGTAGCAAACTAGTAAGCAGCACATAAAACACTAGCCTTTAGCATAATCTTTATTTCAGACAAAAGCTCTGGGTACTGTATAACCTAAATTATAATTTTATAAAGTAAGTTAATTTAATATGTAGAATCACACAATATAGGCCAATTTCCTTTCATGCCCAAATATGGATTTTTTGCATTGCATTTGTACAGTTATTGAATTAAAAAGAAAATGAAGGCAAATGCCACTACAGCAATTAAAAGGAAGAATTCTCATGTGTCCCTAGAGATGGGTATTATTGTTGTAAACATTCATCTTAAGACAATAACTGGCCTTTCAACAGGGCACTTAAGTGTAAATTTGCACTTTGGGTTCCATAAGTGAGACTCTGCTTTACCTTTCCATGTTCTGAGAGAAATGCTTTTGAGAACAAAGACAAAAAGGATAGGCATTGTTAGAAATCCTTTATCTTAAAAGATAAAAGTACTTTAGAATGGAATGCATCGTGAGTACTGCTCTTTCGGCATATAGATTTGTGCTTCTGAGAATAACAGCTTAATAACTTCAAAAATCAAAGGGCAATTTTTAAAAAATAGGTTTTTTTTAATAGCTTAGATATACATTGCATTCTACCACTGTTTTCAATTTCCTATAATGCTGAGTGTAAAACTGTCATCTCCTCTGGAGAACAGATGGTAAATGCACTAAAGTTGAGAGTAATGCTCCAGTGAGCTGTAATTCACTAATATGTGCCCCAAACTGGTAAAAAAGAAGTATGACATTTCTGTGGCAAAAACAATGCCCTTTGGCCACAGGTTAAACATTTGCTATTAAAACTGAAGTATGTCAGAAGAACTGTTTTTAATGCTTAACTGCATTCAGTATTAATCAATATGGCTGGGTGATATATGCCTTTGCTACTATTCATAGGTTTTGATAAAAAGATTTCCTTGATGACATCTTGGAATCAAAGTTTTAGAAGCCTCTGATTATCATGTGATAAGATTTAGGAGCAACATCTTATTGCATCCAGTTTTGGCTGGGACTATGGAAAGTGAAAATTGGCTCATCCCAAAGGTGCTTTTTCCAAAAGGCAACTGGATTTTCTGGTTTTTTTTCCTTTGAAAACATTTTGCTTGTCTTCAAATGAAATCCACCTTTGAAATTGCTTCAGGAACCAACATGGCATTACTCTTTCTGTTGAGTTAATGAAGAGCAAAGACAGATCACAGCACAATGTTACAACAATGCAATTAGAGTAATCTCTGAACCTTCTGAGGTAAATAATGGTACCTCTGCAATATAAAGGGCCCAATCCAGAAAAATTGCAGACCCACACCCATACCTATTACACTTCTATAATGAACAACTGTGCATTCCTTAGTTTAACTTACATTTCTGAAGAATTGTAGTGCTTAGCTATATAGGAGTCTCTCCCTGGAGTTTCATCTGGCTGGCTGACCCAGAACCACACTTTATTTTTATTTTTATGGGCTTAAACAAAATACTTTCTTGCTTGGGAGGAGTTTGGAGTGATGTTTACCTATTTTGATGCTTCCATTACAATTTTATTCTATGTTCAGTCACAAAATAATAAAAAAATTCAGCAATCACAGAGAACCTTCTGAATGCTGACAAAAAGGGGGGAATATATGGCCAGAGGGGATGTCCCTTTGCTAACTCAATAAGAGTGCAGTAAAAATATATTCATTGTATGAGAGGTGGTATTTCATTAGATAGTCTTAGATAAGATATCTTATTTTTTTTAGTTGCAGTCCTTCCATTTAGGAGATAATAATGGTTCTTATTTAATATGTTATGAAAATAATGTTTGTATAGTTTTAAAATACTTAAAATAAGACTAATGCTCAGATTTTTATTTCTATTGTTACACTCAATAGATTTTCCCCATGTGACTTGTTTCTTTACAATAAAGAAACTAAAATAAACAACAAAGAACTACATAAATCTACAAATGTATTTGTTAAAGCTCTACAAAAATTCTTGGGTTTCAAAGTTAGATTTTGAAAAGCCTGGTTACCCTTTTGAACCTCATGTATAATTTTAATGCTATGACCACTGATTGCATTATCTGTTAAATTTTGCTTGTCAAAATTATCTAAACAGGAAAAGGATATTTAATGCTTTATTTTGATCTCTGTAGCTCCTGGCTGTATTTCCCTGTGCTGCACACATCTCCTCTCTGCAATCACACTTTGACAACATAGGAAATCAGAAAATGAGAGAGTTATACAATAACCTGGAAAGAGTTCATCGGTCAAAGAAATGGCTAATGTCTGCTACTCCAGGTTTGTGGAGGTAGTTAATTTTACAGCACACATCTATAAAATGAAGGAATCCAGGTCAACACCCTAGAAAAATCACAGCCAACCAGTCACTTTAGCTTAGCTTTTAAGGATATGACACAGTGTACGCAAATTAATCTTGTTTTAAGTTTTAGAACTAAGCTTGAGCAAAAATGATAATATGTGTTTATGTGTGTACGTGCACGTGTGCATGCTTGTCAAAGGAGATCTTTCTAAGTCAAAAACAATGTTAATCTTCACTTTTTACATCTGTGTCTTTCTTATTTATTTGTTTGTTTTACATGTTTCTAACCTGCTGCAATCAGATTCTTGGTAGCATACATGGAACGTTAAAAAATTATTCAAACCTCAATAATACATATTTCAGTAACAGTCAAAACAACAGCAGTCAAATATAACCATAGAAACAATACAAACAGAAGTTAAAGATGGTGTTATAAAGTCAAGGGAAGGCACTCTAAAGCAGCTTTGTCTTTAGTAACTTCCAAAATATTGAAAGAAGAGAACTAGCTTGATCTTTACTGGGAGACTATTCCACAGTGTTGGAATTACCATGAAAAATGAATACCTCGTCATTTCAGCTCCCAAACCTCATGAAATTTATTTATTTAATCCGTATGCCACTTAACTTATTTTTACAAATAACTCAAGGTAGCAAACATTTACAGTATGCCTTCTTCCTCCTATTTTCCTCACAGCAACCACCCAGTGAGGTGGATTGGGTTGGACTGAGAGAGGGTGTCTGGACCAAGATCACCCAACTGGCTTTCATGGCTATGATGGGACTTGAACTCACAGTCTCCTACTTTTTGGCCTAGTGCCTTAACCACTGGACTAAATAGGCAATATTTTAGACTTATTCAAACTGGCAGTATAACAGAATTTTCCATAACAATATCTCCCTTTTTTATTCTTTACCAAGTGAAACAAAAGAATATTTAAGTCCTATTCAAGAATTCTATACCCAATAAATAATATGATCATACATACTTTTGGCACAGCTTTTGGGAGGTCCTGGTCACTTCTAATTACTTTTCCTAGAAATGGGTATCTGCCATAGAGAATACATACCCTCACAATAATAATAAACATTATGAAATAATAGCATAATTAATAAACCAAAGACCTGACTCAATACCCTAAAATCCCAAGAATTTTGCTTCATTGCCCTAATAGAGAATCTTTTGAGCAGGGTCCTGCTTGAGCAGGGTCCGTAAGATTATCTGGGACACTATACATCCTCTTCACGACCTGTTTTCCTCGTTACCTTCTGAGAGGAGGCTTCATGGTATCCATAGCAGAACATCCAGATTCAGCCATAGTTTCATTCCATACAGCATTAACCTTGTGAACTCTCAAGCTTCCTCCTTCCATTATTTATTCAAGATGGACAGTGTTTAATATTTATTTGTTATGTATATGTAGGGGTGTGGGCCTATACATATGTTATATATAGTATGTTTAGGTGTGTGTCATGTATGTGTTTCACTTTGAGAGCGGGCAACTAAATTTCATTTTTGATGTGTGCCGTTGTGCCCACAGTAAAAAACAATAACAATAAAGGTTATCTTGCCTTGCCTTGCCTTGCCTTGCCTCGCCTCGCCTCGCCTCGCCTCACCTCGCCTCGCCTCGTCCCACCTCACCTCACCTCACCTCATCTCATCTCATCTTATCTTATTTTATCTTATTAAAGCTCCCCATTGATTACATTGGTCCCTTCATGCAACTTCAACCAATAAATTGTGAGTAGAATCTAATAAGATAAAAATACTATTAAAGAGTAGTTCCAGATTCCAGTTAGTAGAAAATATGGTTTGTTTGAAAAGGGGTTAGACTCTCAGATACGTTGCTTGTAAGTATTCTTTGAGCCACCATTGTGGTGGTCCAGTGTCAAGGAGCGTCAGCTCTGACTATTTTGTCAGGAATGGATCTTCCTGAATTACTGTCTGGGTTCGGATTACTGTAATATCTTCTATGAAGGACTTCCCTTGAAATTGTTCAGAGGAAAAAGGTCATACCTTAGTGTTGCTGCTCAGTTCTGAGTGGTAAACAAGGCCAGATTTCTCTTATACCTGCTCTGTTCTAATGCACAATGCAATGTACAATGTAATCTGCCCTAGTTGACCAGATGACTTCAATGTTTTGTCATAATCTGCTGGAATATGTTTCCTGACATAGAAGGGCCTATTTGTCATGAAGAATAACTGTGAGGGGATAGGACATTTGCCCATGGTAGGGTTTTGTCAGCTTTTGCAGTCTGCCATCTCAGAAAATCCTGGCATTCAAACAAATGGAATTTCATCAACTGCACCCAAGATTGAAACTGCAGAGATCAACACCAGAGATGAATACCAAATCAACATCTGAGACAGATGATAGATATAGATGATAGTTAGATAGCTATAAATCAGAGGTCTTCAAACATGGCTCTTTTATGACTTGTGGACTTCAACTCCCAGAATTCCTCAGCCAGGGACACTGGCTGAGGAATTCTGTGAGTTGAATTCCACAAGTCATAAAAGGGCCAAGTTTGAAGATCCCTGCTATAGATAGATAGATAGATAGATAGATAGATAGATAGATAGATAGATAGATAGATAGATAGATAGATAGATATTGTATTTTTAACTTAATGTTGAAAATAAGCATACTGTTGTTTTTTTACGATTATCTCCAAATCCAAATCATAATCCTAGTGGGCATCGAATGTCTAAAAAAAGCACAGCCTTAAATTTTAAATCAGATTTTGTAGATGCTCCTGCTAAGAGTTTGCTGCAACCTCTCAAAGCTCAGCCTTCTCTTATAGCAACTCTGGGGCAGCTTTCACCTATTTGGGCAATGAAGTGACCCTGATCTTTTCTTTTCTTCTCCTGTCACGCCCAAGTACTCATCCACTAACAATAGAAAGAGATTCTTTAAGAAAGAATTAGAAATCAGTTGTGGAAGAAAAGTGAATATCCGTTGCAGAACCATCAAACCATGGAACCAATTACTGGTCTGTCAGATTCAGTCAAAGAAATCTAGGGGTCAAGTAGCCTAACTCTACGCAGATCAAATTTCAGACAAAAATGCTTGGAAAAGAAACAAATATGCTCTGAGCAATTTTGCCACAGGGTCAGTTACACATTTCCAATAAAACCTGAAGCCATAAATTGTGATAGCTCCATGTGTTCTCACACCAGCTTTACCAAATAAAACTCTGGAGAACACTATAGAAACTCAGGGAGGAGAAGTGCCATGGATTGTGATGTTACAGGTGGAAATCTCAGGCAATTTAGTTTAGAAAATCCCAAACCATTGTTAAATACTGTATAAAGGAAGCAGATACCAAAAGGCAGAGCTTTTAATGATAAACTTTATTTATCAATGTAAACCTTTATATACTATTATGTTTGTTACTATAGGATTTATATTTTTAAAGATATCTTTTCCTGCATGGTGTTTCAGGTCAAAACTGAACAAATTGTATATTTCCATTTCAGCCTCCAGACCTCTGAAGATGTTACTTGTGGTGGCACTTCATCTCATTTTTTAAAAAAATAAATCAAGGCAAAAGCTGTGAAAAATGCAGTAAAGATGAACAAATCAACACAGTAAAATACTAAATGTTATCATTCTTTCAAACAACCTTTAGGAAAAATCTGCATTTATAAAATACACAAGAGTACAAACATAGAGTTATTTTTAAAATAAAGGGCATTGAAGGTAATGGGATAGCTAACTCCTCAAACTCATTTAAAATAATATTCCTGCAGCTCTAAACAAAATTACAAATGTTCTTGCATCCTAAACAAAATTACTAAAAGTCTCATGATGTAGAGCTTCTGCATGATTTATTTTAATCCTGAATCAGCATGTTTAAGATAGAGGCAGATAAATTACAGTTTACTCTGTTTGAATTTTATTTTATTGATTGATTTAACAGGAGTTAAGTCCCATTACTATATGAATAAGAGATTATCAACTTTTACTGCAGAAATGTATAGTTTGCAAAATGATACGGGCCTTCTTTATATTGGAAATAGGTTTCTTTTTATGCTTTCAATTGTCTATGTAATTCCTGCAGTTTTGTAAATGCCACTGTGATAGGCTAGAAACCATAAAACCATAAATTCCAAAAAACCTTGCCAAGGAAACTACAGGTGCATTATGATTCAGACAGGTGCCAGGGGTCAATACTGATCTGAAGAGGCATAAATGTATACAAACCCCTAGCAATTATTAGCAATAGCAATAGCACTTAGAGTTATATACTGCCCTATAATGCTTTATTAGCACTCTTTGGGCAACTTACAATATCAACATATTGCTCCCAACAATCTGGTTTCTCATTTTACTGACCTGAGAAAGATGAAAATCCGAGTCAACCTTAGCTTGTCAGGATCGAACTCCAGGCTGTGGGCAGAGTTAGCCTGAAGTATTATATTCTAACCATTGTGCTGCCAAATCTCCCTTCCAAACAAAAAATAGCAAATCATATCAAAAAGCCATGCAGGAGTAGCCATTGAATAGCACCAGAACAATAGAAGAAGGTAGAAGAAATTCACTGAAGTCTATAAAGACCCAAAATGTGAAGGTGAGGCAGGGTGAGGAATGAATCCCAGCAATGTCTCCAACCTCTTTATCAATTCCACACCTGATCTTACCAAGTTTGGAGAAAAAGAGGATTTTATTAAACCTATTTGGGCATTCAGCTAAACATGTGCATCATTCATCATCATCATTTTAGGCATTGTCTATCCACTGCAGGATGAAGGCCTTTCTCGTGTTTCCAACCAATATGGTTCTGAACTTTTTTTTTTGCCAATTAGGCCTTCAATGCTTGCTGATGTCATCAATCCATCTTGTTTTGTGAATCATTATGTTTCCTTTATATCCCACTGACTTTGCTGTTTTCTCTTCCCATTCCTCATCTGCATCTAGAAGTGTTTGCTTGCCTACATATAGAGCTCTGTGTGCATTTTACTAAACCTGAGCTCCAAATATGAGCACAGATTACCTTCAGACTTTTTTATTTGGTAGCTGTGTTGACCCAACATGCTTTACTTGTTTGGACTTTAAATAAAAAAGGTCTTTGTTTCCTTTTCGGATTGGTGCAGAATCTAAACAACATGGATTAGCATTTTGTACAAATACAACCAATGGAGATTTACACAGTAAATCAATGTTAATCATGCACATTTATCAGCTTGCATCATTGGAGTCAACATGAGGGGTTCAGTAGTAGTAGTAGAAATAGTAGTAGTAGTAATAGTAGTAGTAGTAGTGGTAGTAGTAGTAGTGGTAGTAGTAGTAGTGGTAGTGGAGAGGTTGAGGAAGAAGAGGATTTTCACCCTTTTTAAGCTGTCAAATATTTGGCAACTCTCTAGTTGTTGTTTTTTTGTGATCAAATGTCAAATCTTAACAGTATGAAAACTTTTGGTGGATATTGCCCACATATTATGCTGAGTACACTTCAGAAATTCCCATTCAGAAACATTTCAAAAGCAACAGGAAGGTTTTTATACTCATTCCTGTCTGTCAACACCCAATGGCCAGCATGGATGAATTGAGCCCAAAACCCAAGCAATTTTGATAGCTAATTGTAAAAGACAGCTGCATACAGATCTGAAGTTTCCTGTTGCCAGCTCAAAATCTTCTCTATTCCCTTTCCTAAAGTCTCAATTTCTTTCTGTTCATCCATATGCCCTGCTTATGATCTTCTTCTGAAGAGTGTTGTTGAGAAGCAAAGAAGCCTAAAACAATATTCAGCTTAGGGACCACCATTTATTGACCTCCATGAAGTAGTTAAGAATCAAATATCTTGATTTTGTTTGCTATGGGAGTATCATTGCTGTTTTGGAAAAAAATATGACACCGAGAAACAAAAAACGTAAAACAACTTGGCACATCTAGCCCAGTAGATCAATTTCCATCTTTAACTCACATCTGAAAAACAGATTTCCCTTTAAAAATCCAACACGCTTTTGATACCTTTCTAGGAGTAAGTATCTCAAATGTTTACTGCTGGTAAGTTCTTTTTTGTTAAAGTTTCTGGATGCGATTCAAAGCCCTGATTATTAATTTTAAAGCTTAAAATGATGCAGCACCAGAATACCTCAGGCAACACTTTGCCAGAGCTTGATCTGCCATCCAGCCTGGTCATAAAAAATAGAGTCTGCTGAAAGTTCCCTCCTCTTGTCACATCTCGAGAGCATGAGTGGCATGACAGGCCTTCTTTGTAGTCCCTTCCCCTTGTAGAATACTTTCTGTGGAGTTCTCGTTGCTCTCTGATGATTTTATTAGTTTGGATAATGAAGTGCCAGCAAGCAAACAAAAAAGCTCAGAGACCACCAAGAACTCCACAGTTCAACCCTGAGCTACAGAAATTTTCTTCTATTAAAATACTCCTCCAAGAAATACATGCGGCCCTCACTTTGCAGCAGTTTCATAAACAAGTTAAAAGTGTAATTTTTCAACAAGGCTTGATTTCAGCTAAATGACTGTGAGTCCCTGTCTTTGATAGGAAATCTTGAGGATATTAGTCCTACCATCCAAATTGGTCTTCTTTCTCCCATTTACTTCCTTTCATTTTATAATTCTTAATATTGGTTTTAAGAATTTTAATAGTCAAAGCTTAATTTGGAGCATGAAAATAACCAAGGAACTCTTTTAAAAACAGAAATGCTTTTGCAGAATTATATCTTATGAGTTGCAATACCGTACTTTCCAAAATTCCAAAGTTAAAAAATATCCCTAGACTTTCAAAATATCTTATTGCTACATCTTATACAGTAAAAGTTAGAATTTCCGTACCTCCCACTCCCATCTAATGAACATCCAGGTATTTACACTCAGCTCTTGTAGCCTAATTTCATCTACATTAAGAAACTGTATCAGAAGAAATCTTTAAATTTTACATAATATTCATCTTCAATCCTAGGCCGTCATAAAAAGGAGATTAATAATCACTGAACCCTATTTATACGATCCTAAACTTTGAATGAAACTCTTTTCTCAATTTTTTCCTCCTCATATTATTCTTTTTCATTCTGCAAATTGCAAGGTTGGTTGTAAGTTAGAGAAATAATGCAGGGAAATAATAACCTTGTAGCCTTTTCTGCTGATTTATTAACTACAACAGTGATGGCGAACCTTTTAGAGACTGAATGCCCAAACTGCAACCCAAAACCCACTTATGCATCGTTGGATGCTGGGTGGGCATGGCCCATTGGCTGGGTGTGGCCCATTGGAGGATGACCCATGAGGGGTGGCCCATTGGGTAGGCATTGCTGCAGTGGTAACGGCAGACTGGGTGGGACTAAAAAGTTCAATCAATCAATTCCAACTTTGCAAGATCTTTTTTTTTCCCTGAGTTGAAATTGACTGATTGATTGAACCTTTTTTTTTTGCACACGGCAGCGGAGGCGAAAAGGTTTTATAAAACCCAACTGAAGGCCGAGGACTGGGGCAACAGCATGTGTGCCCATAGAGAGAACTCTGAGTGCCGCCTCTGGCACCCATGCCATAGGTTCTCCATCACTGACCTACAAAATTGTCCAGTGACACAATACAAAGGAATATATGGCTGAAACTTTTTTCTTCCATGAAATTAAAAGCAGATTGAGATCAATTAAAGGGGCAGGGGAGAATGTATATACAGGGAATACTAACCTGGAAAAGGCTGCTATTATCTCATTCCACCACACAACAAATGCATTTTAGAAAATCATGCAGCTATCTACTCAGAATCCTGTTAAGCCTGAGGTTTATTTCAAGATAAGTAGAAATGATTTTCATACAATGCAAACGTACTCTAAACTAAAACATATTGAATCCAAAAAGAATTGCTATGTCTTTTTTAAATTTTAAATAATCCTTACATTTAAAAAAGCATATATATGCTTATTCAATCAGAATAGAGCTGGAAGGGACCTTCAAGGTCTTTTAGTCCAGCCCCCTGCTCAAGCAGGAAACCCTCCACCATTTCAGACAAGTGGCTGTTCATTCTCTTCTTAAAAACCTCCAGTTATGAAGTAGCCACAATGTTTGAAAGCACGGAAGATTCCACTGATTAATTGTCCTCACAGTTAGAAAGTTTCTCCTTAATTCCAGGTTGCTTCTCTCCTTGATTAGTTTTCATCCATTGTTGCTTGTCCTGCCCTCTGGTGCTTTGGAAAATAAGTTGATCCCCTCCTCTCAAATACTGGAATATTGTTATCATTATGTATCTTTAGTTACAACAATGTAATCATAAGTAAATAAGAAAGACTAAGATTAAATGGGGCAGAGTGATTTGATAGGATGCAGATATAACTAGGTAAGGTAAAGATAAAGAAGTTCCTGTGGATTTTACTCCGCTAGTCTTTGCTGACTATAGGGGGCGGTGCTCATCTCCATTTCAAGGCCATTGAGCTAGCGTTGTCCAAAGATATTTCTGCGGTCATTTGGCCAGCATGATGTCATAGAGCGCTGTTACCTTCTCACCAAATTGGTATTTATTTATTTACTCACATATGCAACTAGAGAAATCTTAAACTATGAATGTGATTTATTTATGGAGTTCCCATATGATCAACATATGGGAAAATTACATTTGTTTTTGATGATTGGAAGAATGCTGTTATTGCTCCCCTTTTGTTTATTGATTAATAAATTCAGTGTTGTTGCAGCCTAATTAAAATACAATTATACAGTTATAAATCAGCTGAAGCGAGGTGTTAAGTCTAAAGCTACTGGCACTGTCTTCAACTAGTAATGTTTCATCTGATTTTATAAGCAAGTCCTGCCTGAATATTGTCTCCAAAATGATATTTTGCAGACATTCTGCACTTTTTATCTCTGCTGCCAGTGTTTGTTGAATAAATAGAGGTAAGGGTTGGGATAGCAAATATGACCTCAAACGGGTGGGAATAAAAAATCAGAATAGCTTATATAATGTAGTTGACCCTCTCCAAGACAAATAAAAGGTGTCCCAAGATAGATCATGGAGTTTATATCTACTTGTTTCAATTTCTGGTGAAGTCAATGACTCTCATTAGCTGGACTCAGTGGATCCCATTATAGGGCTATCATGTATGGGCTTCAAAACTCTAGGTAATGCAAGGCAGCATTTAAAAAGTTTTTCAGTGCTTTGCTACCATCCAATGGTTATCTGGATTTTTGAAATATAGTTCTGGTAATCTAAATTTGTCATTACAATTAGAGTTATTTCAGCTATTGCTACATGGCAGCAGTTGGCCTGGTGTCTTTCTGGATCCATTTGAGAAACCACAGACCCAAAATTTAAGAATGCCATTCCCTCACATTTTTCCTATGCTGCTTTGAGGATGCAAGAAATGTGGAGTACCAATTTTTAAAATAAAAAAATTAAATAAAGATCAATCAATTATACATAAATCCTAAAAATTTAAAACCCCTTTAACTCCATTACAATAAAATCAACAAATCTAACCATAACAACTTTATACAATAAATTATTCAAAAGCTAAATAATACTTTCTAATCCCATATTTGTTCTGAACAAAATTTACCCATCTTTTCCATACAGAGTTGTATCTCTCTTGTGAATGGTCTTTCAGATAAGCCGATATTTTTGCCATTTCTGATAAATAAGAAACTTTAAAGAACCATTCCTCTAAAGTAGGCAAGGAGTCTTTTCTACAATATTGCCCAATCAATAACCTTGCTGCCGTAATAAAATTCAACATTAAAATAAGCTCTTTACTATCACAATCTTCAATAATAGCTAACAAAAATAGTTGTGGTGTAAATTTTATCCTTCTATTAAAAAATTTTTGAATATTCCACCAAATCTTAATCCAAAAAGCCTTTATATTTCTACAAGACCACCAAATATGATAATAGGTTGCATCCATACAACCACATCTCCAACATTTGGGCTGCAAATTAGAATACATACGAGACATCTTTTGTGGATCAAGGTGCCATCTGTAAAACATTTTATAAAAATTTTCTCGTAAATTTTGAGCTTGGGTAAACTTAACATTCCTAACCCAAATTATCTCCCATGTGTCTAATAGAATCGGCTCTTCAAAATTTTGAGCCCACTTAACCATACAATCCTTAACTAATTCTGTTTCTGAATTCAATTCCACCAAGGCATTATAAACTCTTTTTATATGGGCTCGATTTTGATCTCTAATTTGTTGTAGCAATTTTTTGAACTATCAGGCATAAGAAGGTGATCTTGTTTAGCAATATATTTCTGGCTACCATTAGCACACCTTGTCTTAAGAGGAATTAACAGCTAAGATTTGGGGGGGGGGAAACAAACAGGAGCAATTTGCCCTATATCTCTGAAGAACAGGGATAACTGATCCAAATCCAAACTGTCCTGAACCCAAATGAACAGGTGTGCATTTCCATAATGGCTGACACAGTCAGAGGGGATGTTTTGTTACATATTTGGAAACAAATTAGCAATCTTCCTGGTCCTTGTCCTGATGATTGAAATAAATTACTTTTTTAAATTGCTACGCCGGTTGACCCATCTGTTGGCCCATGAATGTTCAGATTCTCCAAGGGTTTATTATTCCAAATAATAACTGCCATATGCAACCGTAAACAATTCTTTTGCAGATGACTGAAACACTCTGTGTTACTTCTGAAGGCAATTTGCAAAACCATTCATAGCCTCATCAAGAATCTGCCCTTCAACAAAACTTTCACAAAGTGATGCTGACCAGTTTATATTGATAAAGAATATCTCATTTCTTTTCAGTAAAGGAAGGTAAAGCTAGAGCAGAAGGCAGGAATGACTATCCATTCCCTCAAGGGCAGCACAAGGTGAGACCATGGCTTCTTGCAACTACATGTCCCTCACACTTGCTTCCAGATCTGGGTGGGCTTACTTAAAGTCACAACTCTGCAAACAGATGTCTGCATTTCAAAACCCACAGTAAAATAAAAACAAGATGATATTACACCAGCAATTGTTTACAAAAATTCAGCAAGCTGGATAAAGTAGCTAAAACCTGCCAAAATGCTGTTTGAGAGGAGGGAGCTATTTTACTATATCCCTCAAAGATAATTGAACACTGGCTTTTTTTCATGGCAGAGAAAAAAGATTACTTCAGTGCTCTCTTTGCCAAATCACCTGCTATTAGAAAAAAATAATACCAATTGCAATGTCCAGCCTGGGCTGCAAAAGAACTCTGTGAAATACTATATCCCTTCAGGATTTAATGTGGGACAGGAAATTAGGATGGAAATTCTAATTCTTCATTTGTCTAAGTCAGGTCAGATTGGTGATTTCATGGATACACCATTATTTCCAATAATATAGTTTGCCATTTTTATCTTTTTCTGTTTTTATTTTTCTTTATTACTTCCCAGTTTTGCATACAGCCCTAGTATTTCTTTCTTTTTTTTTTCCTCAAAATTTTATTTATCATACAATTAAAAAAAAAACATTGGATATAACGTGACATTCCAGTATATACATTCTTATCAAATTATTCCACATTTTACAATTGGTTCTTCATCTCTGAATATACATCTAAATTTTATATACAATACTTATTCTAAAATTACATATATTTCTATCTTAACACTAGCCTATAATCCCAACCGTCCTCCTCGAATCCCTCCAGCGGTAAAATTTATCCCAGGTTTCGAAATAAACTGATCTACATTTGTCTTTCAATACCATTGTGAGCCTGTTCATTTCCGCACATTGTAATATTTTATATAGTGTCTCTTCCTCTGTGGGAATTTCTTTGCTCTTCCATTTTTGCGCGAACGCAAGCCTAGCTGCAGTAAAATTTAACAGCAAATAGATTGTTCCCTTATTGTATTTATCCGTGGTTATTCCCAACAGGAAAAGTTCAAGTTTTAACTCTAAGTCCAACATTAATATATCTTTCAGCCATCTTTGTATCCTATTCCAATACTCACAAGCCTTTGGGCATTCCCACCACATATGGTAATATGATCCTCTTGCTGTTTTACATTTCCAGCATAAAGGTGAGATATTTGGACCCATTTTGACTAGCCTTACGCGCGGGAAGTGCCATCTATAAAACATCTTGTAGAGATTTTCCTTGTACGAGGTAGCTAGAGTGAGTTTCCTATTTCTTTCCCACAATTCTTGCCAAATATGCAGATCGATACTGAAACCAAAATCCCTACTCCAAATTAGCATAGTCTCCTTGACCTGTTCTTCATACATTGCCTGATCTAAAAGAAAGTGATATATTTTTTTAATCATTTTATCCCCGGGTCCTAATAATATTTTGTCTAGTTCTGTTGGTTCTATTTTTATACCCCACTCTTTTTTGTCTTTCCTATATCTTGCTTGTAGTTGGAGGTATGCCCACCATTCTAATTCTATCCCTGCATCTTGAAGATTTTTCTTTGATTTTAATTCTCCTCTCTCGTCTAATATGTTTTTATAAATTATCACATTCCCTAATTGGATAAACCTTGGGTGTATATACATTTCTAACGTTGAAATCCAATTGGGAACTTGTCTACAATTCTGTTGCTGGATTTTGGTCAATACATCTATTAACGCCCGTCTGATGTAGTGCCTCTGGAAGTACTGGTGAATTTTATGTTTCTCATCCCATAACATAGCATGCCATCCAGTCTGCATGTCATGACCTTCCAATTTTAATAATCTCCTGTTATCCAGTCGAATCCAATCCCGCACTCATAGTAAGATTGTAGATTGATAGTATTTTTCCAGGTCAGGGAAGCTGAGACCCCCCCTTTCCTTAGCATCCAGTAATAATTTTAATTTAATCCTTGCTTTTTTTCCTTGCCAAATGAATTTAAGTATGGATTGGTTGAAATTTCAAAAGAATTCCTTTTCTAATTTAATTGGTATACATTGAAATAGAAATAATATTTTAGGTAAAATGTTCATTTTGATTACAGCAATTCAACCCATAAAAGAGAGCTGAAGGTTTATCCAGGTATCCAAGTCTGTTTTAATCTGTTCCATTAATTTATCATAATTGACTCTTTTGATTGTCACACACCTAGCTGTTAATTGTATCCCTAAGTATCTTATTTTCTTTGTGATATGGATGCCTAATCTGTCAGCTAGTTCATTTTTCTGTGTTCTAATCATATTCTTCACAAGCATTTTAGTTTTTTCCTTATTTATCTTTAGGCCTGCCATTTCACCATATTCACCCAGTACTTCCATTAGCCTTATCCCTGATTCTAATGGCTCTTCGATTATAAAAACAAGATCATCAGCAAAGGCTTGCAATTTGAAAGTTTCTCTCTTGATCTCTAATCCTTTAATCTGCTCATCTTTCCGAATCATTCTGTTTAGTACCTCCAGGGATAATATAAACAATATTGGAGATAACGGACAACCTTGCCTCATACCTTTTTGGATTTGAACGCTTTTAGTAGTTTCTCCATTAATTATCACTTTAGCTACCTGTTTGGAATAAATCGCTTTGAACATGTTTATGAAATTCTCCCCAAAATCCATGTATTCCAATTGGTTAAACATAAAATCCCATTTCACATTGTCGAATGCTTTTTGTGCATCAAGAAAGATTAGTCCCATTTGTTTTTCATTGTGAGCTTCATAATATTCTAATACGTCCAATATGATCCTGACATTATTTCTTATGTATCTTTTGGGTAAAAAAACATTTTGATCCGTATGTATGAATTTTACTAAGAATCTTTCAAGACATTTAGCCATTACGGCCATGAAAATTTTATAGTCCGAATTTAATAGTGAAATGGGCCTATAGTTTTTAATGAACACCAAATCTGAATTATCCTTGGGGATCAAAGTGATAGTTGCTTCTTCCCATGAGGTCGGAATTTTCGCATTCTTCAGGACCTCGTTGAATAGATCTATTAATATTGGACTTAGAGATTCTTGCATAATTTTGTATATTTCTATTGGTAAACCGTCCAGACCTGGGGCTTTATTGTTTTTTTATTTTTTAATTGCCTCAGATAGTTCCAAAGGTGTTATCTCTTTGTTTAACATATTTTTAATCTCTTCTGGAACTTTTGGAAGATCAGCTAATTGCAAATATTTTAGTATACATCATTATTTTTCCGTTCTACATCTTTATATAATTTCTTATAAAATTCATAGGCCACCATTTTCTTTCTTTCATTCTGATATACCATCTCTCCTTTTTCATTGTATAGTTTGCTAATCCTCTTTTTTGTCGTTATGTTTCTTTATTCTGTAGGCCAACCATCTACCTGATTTATTGGCATTTTCAAAAAAGTTTTGTTTGCTATGTTTTATTTGTTGCCCCAGTTCTTCCTTTTCAATGATATTCATCTTGTGTTTAATTATATCTATTTGCTGTTTCAGGTCACACCTTTGTGGTTTGTTTTGTAAGTTTTCCTCAACCCTGCTAAGTTCTTCTTCAAGATTTCTTTGTCGCTGTATTTTAATTTTATTTTCCCTAGCCATATAAGCAATTGTGATACCTCTCATGTAGGCTTTGGCTATATCCCATAAATTTTGGCAAGATGTATCTTCCTTTTTATTCATCTGTAAAAATAGGCCCATTTGATCCTCCAATTTCAATTTAAATTCTTTGTGATTTAAAATTGCTCTTTTCAGAGTCCACCTCCTTATTTTCTTTTGCCCTCTCCATTTAATTCTAATTGAATTGTGGTCAGCCCACAAATTTGTGTCAATTATGACATCTTCCACTTCCGAATTTAGGTCTGTTGACAGCCACACCATATCAATTCTGGACCATGAGATATGTCACCCCGAGAAATACATACACTGCTTTTTCCCTGCATTCCTCTCCCTCCAAATATCCTGAATGTTAAACTCCTCCGCCATTTCTAGGAAAGTACTAGGTAATGTTGGTCTAATTCCTTTTCTAGTCATATCGCTTTTATAGTCCAATTGTCTATCCTTGATCTCATTGAAATCTCCCACTATGCAAATGTTATCCTATTCGAACTCACTAATAATGCTATGTAGTTTTCTATAGAATTGTTTCAGACCTTCATTGGGAGCATAGATTTCCACAAGAGCTATTTTTATTTTGTTCAGAATTGCTTCTATTATTAAGATTCTACCATCTTCATCATTATAGATATGTTTTGTTGGAATTTCCTCATTAATATATGCTACTACTCCTGCTTTTTGTTGTTGTTGTTGTTGTGAGAGCGCTGCAAACATATTTCCCAGCTTAGGGCAGTTTAATAAATGTTGATGCAGTTTTTTTATATGAACTTCTTGTAGAATTATTATATCCAAATTCATCTTGCCCAGTTTATTTAAGATTTTTTTCCTCTTTAATGAGGAGTTAAAACCATTAATGTTCAGGGATATAATCTCAATTCCTTCTTTTGCCTCTTTATCTATATTTGGATCTTGTTACTATTGTCGGTCTAGACTCTTTGGCTTGTACTTCTCTTTCCACTAGCATCCTTGTCGATCTAACCTCTTTAATTGCTTTACATCTATCCTCATCATATTTCCCGTTGTCTTTTTCAATCTCTATATCATCACCTCTCCCAGTTCCCTTATCTCTAATTTGTAATTCCTTTTCTTCTGAGGCCTGTGGCAGGATTTCACCTTCTTCTCTTGCCTGTCTTTCAACTAATTCCTCCTTGCTTCCAAAATTTTGTCTATAGAATTCCTCTATTTTGTCTATTGTATCCAGCCGAAGCCTCTTTTCCTGCCACACAACCATAATACCTTCCGGTACCAACCAGCTAAAATTAATATTTTTTCTTATCAATTTAGAAGTTATTGGTTGGTAACGTCTTCTCATATTTCTCACCTTTCTAGGTACTTGCTTAAGCACAATTAGTTGTCTGCCTTGGTATTCCAATGGATCGTCTCTGGACCTAAATAGTATTTCATCTTGGACAGATTTCTTAACGAATCTAATATGGACCTCTCTGGAGAGGTTATGCTGTCTCACATAGTTCATGTGAATCCTGTAAATCTCATCTATCTCATTCGCCATCTCCTCTTTACTAGTCCCTAAGGCCCTCGCCAGAATATCTGTCACCATTACTGGTAAATCTTCACCTTTCGTCTCTCTAATATTTTGGATCCGTAGGTAATAGGCAGCCTTCTCTACTTCCAAGGAAATAACTGTCAATTCTAATTCCCTGTTTGCCTGAATTAATCTCTCATTCATTTCATCTACTCTCTGTTCTTCTTTTCCCATTCTTTCTTCCATTTCCTGTAATTTTTTTTCGTTTTTCATAAGCTGTTGCTGAAAGCACTCAATTTTCCCATCCATAGACCTCATCTTTTCCTTAAGATCCCCTGTATCATTTCTCACTTCCCCTATCTCTTTTTTTATGTTTTCATGATTTTTACACATCACCTCTTGCATTGATTGCAACATTAAAGATTGCAAATCTTTAAATCAGTTTGTTCTGTCTCTTTGTGTCATCTCTTCCAGAGATCTTTGCCTAGCTGGGCTTGGTTCCATTGTTGAGGTATGTGTTGTCTGCTTCTTCCCTATTCCAACTCTCGTGAAATTAGGAATGTTTGTCATCTTTCTCAGCTCTTCAAACCAGCCACCCCACTTATTTACAGTTTCTACGATTCTTTCCAGAGTATCTAAATTGTCACTATTAAAACTAAGTATGTTATGCTTTGTATATAATAGTAACTTATCAGTTAAATATATTGGATACCAGTATTCATATACTTAACCCTATATTTAACAAAAATCAATATCCACAATAAGCTTATCAGTAAATATAGTTCAGAATCAATTTTTGATTAAAAGCTAAAATCCATAATTTCAAAGTTCAATGGTTATATATTTTTCTTATGGTTCCTTATAGTATCTTTTAGATTTTGAGGTTAAGAAAAGAGATTTTTACACTACTTTCTGATTTATACTTACAGACAAAGCTAAGTGTATTTTTAAGTCACAAGTTTACTGTTTCCTCTTATCTTCTTTCCCTTCTTTCCTCTCCACTTTCCCTCCTGAGTTGTTCTCAGTTCAGCCAGCAGGTGTTTCTCTTGATATTATTTCTAGTGTTCAGCTTACAGTCTAGAATAAAATGTCAGCTTCCTTAGCTTCTTCCGTACTTTCACTCTGAAGTTTTACAATGCCTTTGCTCACGAAGTTAGACTTCCCTTGTAGGAAGAGAGGGAGGAGAGAGGGAAAGGAGAAAAAAGAAGGAGAAAGACAAAGGAAGCTCCTCATCAATTTGAAGTTCTCCAATTAGTATAATTGCACCAATGCAGGCAACCCTTCTATGTCAGAACTTTGTTTTCTCCGCTAGTGAAAGAGCGAGGAGGGAAGCTCCTCTCCTCTTTTCTTCTGGGCTCCTTAGTTTTTCCATCCTTTCCAGAAAACCTCTGGCAGGTTCTTTCATTGGATCACTCCTACTAAGACGTCAGAATTACTTTGACTGGATCTGTCACATCTCTATCCCTCTAGATCACCGCTATCATCGGTCAGTTGTCGGCTGTCATTTCTTCACGGCCATTAAAGGCCGTCTCCTTCCTCCGCGTGGCTTTCCAAGGCTCTTCCTGAGTTCGCCAATCTCGGCCGCCGCTAGAGATCGCTCCTCAGGGTACCTCTTGATTTCGGATCCCCCTCCAAGGAATCCCTGACTTCAAAGGGTCTGTCAAATGTTCGAAAGCGAGTGTAGACATTCCGGAAAATCGTCCAACACACCCGTTCTTTTAGACAGCTGGCCCCGCCCCCATAGCCCTAGTATTTCTTGGTGGTTCAAGTGACATCCAGGTCTGAATCTTGCTTTGTTTCTTGAGATCAGCCAAGATAAGTTAGGTGTTACTACCTGGCTTGGCATTAGTGTTTTACTGATTTGTCTGTCTTTGAAAATAAGAATATCAGTTGATTAGCTGCCCTTACAGTGATCTCATATCTATTTAATATTTTGTTTCTTCTATGCTTAATAATTCTGAAAAGGCTATGGATTTATAAAAACACTAGAGTTCTCTTCCTACCTTCCAGCAGTTGGATATCTACATATGTTAATCTCTATTCTTTGAAGTTCCATTTAACTATTATAGTTAATAAGCATTTAGTCAACAAGACAACACTCTTAATAGTAATATCCATATGTATATTCTCTACTACCTAAATCTTCCACCTTTCTTTTTCAGTAGACTTCATTTTTCTTATTGTTAAGGAAAAAATGTTTATTCTCTTTGTATCTACACACTACAGAAGACATTTAAGAAAATCTACCACATTTCTTTTCAGAAAACACTTTTAAGAGCCAAGGTGGCACAGCAGTTAGAGTGCAGTACTGCAGGCCACTTTAGCTGACTGTGTTCAGCAGGTCAGTGATTCAAATCTCACCGGCTCAAGGTTGACTCAGCCTTCCATCCTTCCAAGGTAGGTAAAATGAGGACCCAGATTGTTGGGGGCAATGTAAATATATATATATACATTGCTTACTGGTGTACACCGCTTAGAGAGTGCTTGCACTTAAAGCGGTATATAAGTCTCATAAATAAATAAATAAATAAATAAATAAATAAATAAATAAATAAATAAAACAAAAACGTGTGTGATTTAGCTTTTCCATGCAAACATTTTCTAAAACACTGGTCATTTTTGGTTGTTCTCCAGCATAATTGGGTGGAGAAGCCACTAGTGGGTTGTCTTAATCTTCCTGCTCCAATAAGATTAAGTCTGGAAAGTCGCCACATCTCTGCTGTGCAAGAGCATCCCAGTTTACGACTTAGTCTCTTGCTCAGCAGATGCGTAAATTGTGCTGCATCAGAAAAGGGGACTTCCTGACATCAATAGACTTAACGGAGGCATACTTACACATTGCTATCCTCCCTGAGCATCGCAGGTTGCTCAGATTTTGCTATGCCCACCAGCATTACCAATACACAGCTCTTCCATTCAGTCTCTCCTCGCCCCCCCCCCCCAAGTGTTCACAAAGATATTGGCAGTGCTGGCCGCCCACCTGAGACAAATCCCAATACAGGTTCTGTGCTATCTGGATAATATTCTGATCCAGTCTCCATCCATCCAGCTAGCTCAATCCATCCAGCTAGCACAATCCCTCACCATCACGACCCTTCAGGAGCACGGGTTTTCCATCAATTTCCAGAAAAGCCAGACAGTCCCATCAACCCGTCTCCTTCATTTGGGTGTGATAATAGACACAAATACTTGTACAGTCTATCTGTCTCAGGAACAGCATACGGGTCCTAGTTCATCGGCTTCGGAGGGAGTGGGTGGTCACCCTGGCATTGTTGTTCCAACTCCTGGGGAAGAAGGTGTCCTGCATAGCAGTTGTGCCATGGGAACGCCTTCATTCCACAGAACTACAGTGGTTTTTGCTCCCGTTCCAGAGGCTACACATCAGCGCTTCCACCCAGAAGGTTTGCGTTCCACACCAGGTGTTGAACTCCCTTCGGTGGTGGGCCTCCCTAGCAATGACAATAGGCACTCAGTTCAAGGAACCAGTCAGGATTACCCTGACCACAGACGCCAGCCTCTTTGGCTGGGGAGCACACCTCCAGTCGCCTTCCTCGTTTGTCAAACATTATAGAATTGACAAATTTGCCTCCTCAGATGCCTCGTTTGGACAGAGGGTGTTATAGCAAGTGTTATCTACTAGTGGGACTCAGGCTCAACTTACTCACCCCCCTTAGGGACAACAGGGCTTTGGTATGTCCCACTAGTGGATTCTCCATCCAATCATGCTAGAGAAGGGGCGTTGTCTTACCTGAATGCCTTTTCTCAGCATGATGATGGAGAATCCACACCCTCCCTTTTAGTATCTGTTTGGTCCTGTGTCCAGTATAGGATGAGCACAAGCATCGGACTAACGTCTGTGCCTCGCCTTCGTCGCAAACTGGGGTGCTCTTGCACAGCAGAGGCATGGCAACTTTCCAGACTTGGTTTATTGGAGCAGGAAGATTAAGACAACCCACTAGTGGATTCTCCATCATCCTGCTGAGAAACAGTGTTCAGGTAAGACAATGCCCCTTCTCATCAACTGACTCATTTATTGATCAGAAATCTTTTTTATTCCTTTCTCCAATCAATTCTATCAATAAAATCAATAAAAACAAAATGGGAGTATAGTATTAAATGAATGATACAAAAAGAAAAAGGGATAGAGAAGGAAGAACAAACAAAAACACCAACTTTAAATAAATGGTGTTCAGTTTATCATTAATGGAATATAGAGGAACTGATCCTTAGCTACTGTTGCCTGCTTTTCATCTTTTCCTTTACCAGAGGAGTTAAAGAATAATTGTTGATTAAATAGTTCTTCTATCCAACCCATCTTTTTTACCTCTTTAGATTGAGCAACTGTATGTAAAATTGACTTCTGACTACAGCCACATATGTTCAAATTAAAATTCCCCTTTAAAAAGCTAGCATTGTCTGGAAGAAAAATACACAATTTTATGATAACATAATTGAACGCTACTTGCTGTCTTTCTTGCAGTTAAAATACCTTTTTTTCTCTCTGTCTTATCCTTCTCTGAGCTTAAGTTTTAAAACTTTAGTAAGCATACCTCAAAATTCAATAACGTATTTAGAGAGAGTACAAGAGAGGCCTTAGCCCACTGGATGTAGGTTCCCCACTGCTGACCAGTAGCAGATTTCTTTGGTGCTCATGTAATGATACTTCTTCTCCCTACTCATCTGAGACACTGAGTTTGCTGAGACTCTGCTAAGCATAAACTGACCCTTCAGTTTGGGCATCCCAGATTAAACTATCATGTGAAGGCTGGGGTCTTGTTTCTTTTTTTGTCCACCAAAAAGTTTTCCCTAGTAATGAATTGTATAATCACAAGGATTTCTATGAATGCTTTCTACATGATATATCTACACAACAGATGGAACTGAGTTGTTGATTAGTAAAAAATTGCAGAACCTGCTTGTGAAAGTATATCTGCTGGTAGACAAATACTTTTCAGACATAAGGTCCAAATCAACTATTATATTAATATATCAACTAACACTATCAATTAGCATTGGGTACAAAAAAGAACAAGAGTCAAAAACTGTCTTCCCAACCTATTGTCCTTGATATGTGTTGGACCACAACCTCCAGCATGGCTGCCTGGTACAATCAAGGAATCAAAATACTTTTTCTTGATATTCTTTCTATGCTGTTATTGTAACACCATCTTGAATTTATATTATCTACAGTATTGTATATTATATATGGTATTGTTATGTGAAATATAAGAACAAGGAATGCTGATGCCTGGATTCCTTAAATTTCAGCTTCTTTTGATCTCTTCTTTTGATCTGTTCTTCTATTAACTTCATAGGTTCTTTTATATAAGAACCTTAGATGTCCTCAAAGCATTTCATAACAGTATCAAATTTTCCATTTAAAAAGTTAGATATATATTATCCTCATGCTAGACCTTTGGCCTTGCCCTCTCCAAATCAATGCCAATGCACTCAGTATTCTAACAAAAACTATAAACCACTGTCCATACAAAGTATCCATGACTTGTTCTTGATGTGAACAATAACCCATCATGAATCAGGTAACAGATGTTTAGATACTGATGGATGCCTCCTGGAAAGCACATGCTTGTTTCTTGATCTATTTCACTTAAGCATTTATCATGTGTAGATGTGTCACCACATCTTTTTTTTCTTCTCCAACTTCTCCTCCTACTACTCTTGTATTCCCTCTATGAATAATCAAAAGCCTAATGCCACACTTTGCAACTGATAGGTTTACCAAAATTAATTGTTTTCTTTAAAAGAAAGAAGAAGTAGGTCATTAAAAAGGCATAAAATGCTGCTCATGACAGGATGACTTATTGGGATCTTCTGAGTAGCTAAATAACTAAGCCTATTCCTGAGCTGATTTATGCTTAGGTGAATTACCTTGCACACAGGAATCAAAGAATGTGTTGCCATAGAAATCAAAACTAAGCACCTGAATTAGTGCAAGTAATACCCACAACACAAGGTTCCAAACCAAAAAGTCATTTGCAGCCAAGCTAAGATTTTCATTTGCATAAACAAATGAAAATTGTTTATTGGACAAAACTCAACAGCACTTTTTCGTGCGATTGCTGATAAAAACAGGATCGCCAACATGATTGCCAACGTCCGATAACGGATATGGCACAAGAAGAAGAAGAAGATAAACAAACCAAGATAGTCACAGTGCTTTCTTTATAGTACTGGTTGATGGTGCCTCTCTCTTACAGAGGAAGGCTATCATCAGTAAAATTCTGTCACAATTTCCCCATACAATATTCTTTCTTTCTTTTGTTTTTGCTTTCTAGGAGAAAGCATATATTTAGTTCAGAGGTAAGCCAGTCTGAAATTTGGCGGCACAATTATCAAAAATGAGTAATCTGGCTTCCACCTGGAAATGCAGCTTTTCCCAATCTTGAATAGCCTCCAGATGTATGGAATTCCCCAGACAGTATAGCTTTTGCTGAGAATTCTGGGAGCTGAGGTTCTCACAGTTAAAGAACAGCTTGGGAAAAACTGTAAGCCTTAAATACACTTAATACAGTTAATAAACAAAATTCATCCCACCCAAACATGGGAAAACTCCCTTTGAAACCTCTGACCTCTCGGTATTCATGATGCAGCCATGCCCAATTGTATTAGCCTCCACCTTCCTCCAAATGCATTAAATGTGATTTCTGACCACCAAAAGCTTGTTCACTCCTGTTTTCAACAGAGACTAAGCAGAGATTAGATTGAAAGATCTTCAAGGTATAGAAAAATCTACATTTTTCCTTTCTAGATTTTCTCTCCATTTATTCCTTGTTGATTCTTTTCTACTTTATATTATTTGAGATTGAATAATTATACATGTTGCTTATAAAATATAATTTATACTATCCAACCCCAATCATATTGGCTAGCAGATGTTCAACATTTGTAGATAGCACCATGTTGAGAAGAGTGATCTTATCAATGATGTGCTAAATTTAATGCTGATAGGGAGACAAAGTTAAAAAAAACACCAACTTTAAATAGAAGTTTAAATGGTGTATTCTGTCAAATCATTGGTCTATCCAATTCAATATTGTTCATGTTGTCAACAGAGGTTCTTCAAAATCTTAAACATGAGCTTTATTAGCAATTACAAGCAATGCCACAATTGCATGTAAATACTCCATTGAATTATGATTCCCCTCCAAAGTCCACTAATGATACATTTGTAATCAATGAGATTCGTTCATAATTCATATTTACCAAATGTATGCAACAAGAGTAAGATGCTTCTTACTACAGAGATTATGAGAAAATGGGAGAGTATTATGTTGTTTGTAGGCTATTGGGTTATAACAGAATATAACCAACATGATTTATGGGAAAAGTTGGATTCTCTTGTTTTGTTAAATGATAAAATAATAGAGAACTATTTTTGTGTTTCACGTTCAACAGCAGCAACAACAGTATGTGAGAGAAAGAGAGGAGAGGGAAAGAGAGTTTGGCAATCCATTTCTCTCTACACATTCATGCACACTTAATTAAAATCTTACCATCAATATACACTATCCACAATATAAGATATCCAGCAAGAGGCATTTATGATT
This sequence comes from Crotalus tigris, assembly GCF_016545835.1. Classification (NCBI taxonomy): domain Eukaryota; kingdom Metazoa; phylum Chordata; class Lepidosauria; order Squamata; family Viperidae; genus Crotalus; species Crotalus tigris. Next base: position 4,245,784 of record NW_024096625.1, on the reverse strand, counting down.
TGACCATAAATGTCCTTTGGGAAACCAAAGTCTCATTGGAAACAGCGAGATGCAGATCACTGAGCACAAAGACTAAGGGGATTGGGTAATAACTGTAATGCTAGTACAGTTACTAAAGGCTGTTGAAGGAACCCAGATGTATCAAAGACTGGATTCTAAAGAAGTAAAGTAAAACTCTGCAACCATCTAAAACTGTTTGTGGAGTGATAACTGGAACATGGATAGAAATTACACGTAGAAGCTGTCCAGAAAATAGGGCAATAGCTGACAATTAATGCAATTCCTCTAAGTAACAAGAAAATAACCCTATAAAAATAAAGTTTTACCCATTGTTTAGAAGAGTGTCATCTTGATCTAGTCAGCCAATGAATACCTTGACAGGAATTCCAGCAAACATTTAGATTCTTAAATATAAGAATCTAAATGAAGTCTAAATGAAGTTCCAGAATTTCCTTATTCAAAAATGGGATGTAATTTATTTATTTTTGAAACTCTGCAACTTTTCTCTTTGCAACCTGCAAATGACTATCTTCTCTGCAACCTACTTTATTAACATTTGCTACCTGAATTTTTAAAATAGAAATTGGAGAACAGAGGTTTTTTTAAAGTTTTTTATTTGTAATACAATTAAAACAAAAATGGACAAGCGTGACATTCCAGAGTAAGTATTTCAAATAGTTTGTTTCTTGTGGTACAAAAAGATAATACACCATTCTTAACCTCTATATAAGCCTCATCCTTCTATGTAATACAATTAAATATACAATTATATGTACAGTTATATATACATTTCAATCCTATCGTTAACTTGAGATCCGAGCAGTTCTCCTTAATTCATACCAACGGTAAAATTTGTCCCAGATTTCAAAGTATTCGAGTTCTGTCTTGTCCTTCATAATCATTGTAAGCCTATCCATCTAAGCACATGAAAGGATTTTATACAGGATCTCTTCTTCCGTTGGAACTCTCTTATTCCTCCAATTTTGAGCAAAGACCAGTCTGGAAGCTGTTAGAATGTGTAACATTAAATAAAGTACGCCTTTGTCGTACTTTTGCGTGGTTATACCTAATAGGAAAAGTTCTGGTTTTAGCTCTACCGCTCGGTCTAATATTTCTTCCAACTATTCTTTGATCCTATTCCAAAAATCATGAGCTCACGTGCACTCCCACCACATATGATAGTATGTTCCAATTGTCAGATTACATTTCCAACATTTAGAGGAGACATTAGGACACATTTTAACTAATCTTATGGGTGGGAGATGCCATATATAGAACATTTTATAGAGGTTTTCTTTGTAAGAGGTGGCCAAAGTAAGCTTCTTGTTTCTTGCCCATACTTCTTGCCAGATGTGCAGATCAAAATTAAGACCAAAATCCTTGCTCCATTTTAATATAGTCACTTTTACTTGGAGAACAGAGTTTTTCTTGATTAGGTTAGGTTAAATGAAAATAGAATGCATCTTATCAGGAGAGAGTAAGTTAAAAAAGCAACTCCTAATTGATGTTGACACTTTTAGGAGTTTGCTTTAATTGATTATTTTTAATATCATAAGGCATCATAGGATTTCTTAACTGTCTTGTTTAATGGAAATTATTAAAATCCATTCTACTGTCTCAAGGCTTATTGCCTCTTCAGAAAACACAGAGCTTGTTATGGATTGGAAAATTGATGTATAAGGATATAACAATCAAAACAAAAAAATAATTCATGCAGTAAATACATATACCACTTAGGGCACCCTCACTTCTTTTCTTTTTTTTTTTTTAAATCTGGCTTTACTTAAAGCCCCTTTGTACTCACTGATGAAAAGGACAAGATTTCAGTCAATAGATGTTGATATCACCCTCCTCATCCATTATCCCAATGTGTGGATGCCTTTGATATTCCAAAAGCATCTGGATAACCTGATAAGAGAACAAGCATCTGAACTCAACATTCAGTAATTGTAACCAGAAGCCTTTGGATAGAAAGTGTTCCTCCATGCTCCAGTTTTGTCTCCAAGTTGTGGTTAGCACGTATGACTTAAGTTCTCATTTTTCTTTCAGTGGATGAAAGGCTTTTTACACTAGATAGAACCCATCAGGGTTTAGAACAGATGCATTCTGAATCTGCATATATTAGATGAATCTTGTTTGTGCCAACTTAGCACAGACTTTAGTCACTGTGCCACAAATGAATGGTCAATGCTGGCATCAGAAGACTGTACAAAAAGACATAAATCTGTCACTGAAATTAATCATTGGAAGCTGGCAAGAACTGATTAGTCAGCATCCAAGTAAAAATACAGCCAATTATACCAAATGACAGATATTCTCAGAAAGGGTTATATTTGTTACCCTGTAGTAGGTCTCTCATGCCATTAAAAAAAAAAAAGAATATAGACAATAGACAAATAGAGGATTTGTGGTGGTTGCAACATAGATGAAGAAATCTAGAAAAATGATACCACAACTTATAATTAAAATTCATGCTAAAGGATTTATGAAAGAGATAACATGTTAAAGCAAGTTAAAAAAATTAATGAATAAAACTATTTTATTACGGATATAGAAAGAGAAAATGAAGATTTGTATAGGGCTCATTTGTTCTCTGAACTTTTTTTATAGCTTAGGAGATCTTTCCAATTACAGCTGTGATAAAATTGGTTTTCTACCATTTTGGATTAGGAAATATGAATCAGTGTTGAATAGGCTTCAAAGAGGCTAACTGTGGTTTTAAATTACAAGGTGGGGGGAGTTATCTCCTCTTGAAAAAAGATGGAAAAAATCCCAGTCCCATCTGCAAACCAATATGCCATCTCCAGCTTGCTTCATCATCCTGTTCTTAGCCTGCTCTCACCCATCAAAGTTGCTCACTCCCACATACAATTCCAGACTGTATGAAAGCATGCATATTTAACATATTACTACTAATTACTGATATAGAATAGAATACTTAAGAATAGAAGAATACCGTATATGCCGACGTACAAGGCGACCCGGCGTATAAGATGACCCCCGTCTTTATTGCCGGGCTGCATTCCTAGAACGTCGTCTTATACGCCGGAAACTACCAGTATTTCCGGCGTATAAGACAACTTGGCGTATAAGACGACCCCCATCTTTGGCGCCGATTTTAGCGCTCGCGGAAGTCGCCTTATACGCCGGTACTTGCCTTCATTCATGCAGAATATTTCATTTGACAAAGTGTGATTAGACATACATAATATAAGGGGCACTTATTAACTGTGTAATAAGCTAATACATATACACTAAACCTTTTCCATATTTTAACAGCAGATAACATTACTGATACATGAAATGGGACTGAGAGTGTACCACTCTCTTTACTAGAGACTAACAATTTCTTCAGAAGTATCATTTCAGGCCTTCTGTCTCCCCACTACTTTCTTCTTTATCTCCTCCTGTTGTTCTTCTATGGAGGGCCATGATTTGTGGAAGAATAAACTAAACAGTTGACCTTTTTGTTTGGGTGTATTTTTTAAAAAAACAAAACTGTCCAAGGATGCTTCTTTCTTTGCAAGCCCCTCTATTGCAAGGGTCTCAATCCCAGGTCAAATAAATAAACAAGAGGAGGAACTATGAAGTTGCTAAGTTACATAATTTGTTTTGTTTTTGCTTTGTGGTAAAGGTTGTCACCCCCTTTTCATTCTGACCAGAGTGCCAGCCAGCTTCCAAAATAAATTAAATAATAGGCATGAAAGTCAGTGTAATAGGCTTTATATACATAATTTAAACTAAGGGTAAAATCATTGTGTCTTTACTTTATTTGTTAAAAGCATTTCCCATGTTTTCTCCAGAGTTTATTTGTGAATCTTTATTTATTTATCCCCAGAACATCTAGAAGAGACTGAAATGGGACAATGTGAAAGTTACCCATTAGCCATTTCCATGCATAAGAACAGGTTTGAAACACCTTAATTCTAGTCTAACGCTTTAATCTTACATTTATACTGTATATAATATAGTTAAACCTATAATTTCTAAACGTACACTTATACACATTATACACCTAAGTAGTACACCTAAGTAGTACACCTATGATAACTTTGGGGATCTTTTTTAGGCAGTGCATATGTGTCCATCTTACAGGAGGGCAATGCCTTATTGTGAAATAATTTGAGGTAACTACAGGGTTTGCTCCCATTGTTTCACATTGCTACATCAATTAAATGTATGCTTTCTTAAAATAACCTTTTTTACATTCAGCTTTTATCAAGATATTTCTAGTCAAGTGGTCAGAGTTTATGACCTTTAACTCTTTCTGTTCACTGTCTGCATTGTGATTTTTTTTGCCGGAAATGGGTGGTCTCTGTAGACAGTGATCCTAGATGTCTGTAACAGATAAGTTCAGCATTCAGCTGGAAGGAGGGACCTGTCATTGACTTCAATGAAAGATGAAATATGTGGGCAAAGGGCAGATACTAAGGCTCCTTTATCAGCTATTAAGAATGATAACATTTCAAGTATACTGAACTGCTTAAAGACAGCATTAGCTCTTCTTGTACACACTCTTTGTGCATGAGTGTCAAAAATATTGATAAATTCTATCTACTGAATTCAAATTAGAGGTCATTTTCTTCCATTTAGGAAATAAACTAAGACCAATCATTCAAAAAGGCACATAGGTGCCCACAAAGAGGCGGGGTCCATAGGCTTCCACATCATAACACAAAATAATGGTGAAATAGATTAGATCCAAGTTGACAAAGTAGTATGACAAGTCTGCGTGGGAAACTCTGAAAAATATGATCATAAAAGCCCAGTCCAACATAGTAGCACTGAAAACAAAAAACAAGAAATCCAAGAAGAAACCAGTATGATTGCACAAAGATCTCTCTAATAAATTGAAAGACAAAAAGGATAAGAAAAAAATGGAAAGAGGGACATATAACTAACATATATCAGCAGATATCCCAAATCTGCAAAAATGAAGCCAGGAAAGCAAAAGGCTCAGAATGAACAAAGACTTGCAACAAAAGTCAAAAATAATTTTTAAAGTTTCTTTCAACATATAAATAATATGAAAAAGTCAAGGAAACATATAAAGAAGACCAAACTAATGACAATAGGTAGAACAAACAGCCTTTCAACTGACAATAAAGATATTGAAGTGGTGGGTAGCTTCGACCTTTTAAGATCAACCATCAACAGTAAAGAAATAAGTAATCAAAAACTGCCCCACAGATCAGCACTTGGTAGAACAGATATTCAAATGCCATGATGTTATACCAACAAAGAATCGTGCAAACCAATACTTTCAGGGTCGAATGGCGGACTGAAAACTTTGTGGAGCCGATGACCAAAAAAAACAATGAAGAGCCAGCAAGTAGACCAATTATTTATACCAGGGCTCCCCAACCCATGGGCCGCAGCCCACTACCGGGCCTTGAACCATTCACAAGTGGGTTGTGGAAGTGGCAAGTGAGGATAGAGGCATCCCCAGTTGTGCAAGCAGCATGAGAGTACATGCACACATTCTCCATTTGTGCAAGTGGTGGACAGGTATGCCCGCCACTCATACTAATGAAGCTCTGTACAAACATGCGCTTGCCAGCCTGTCATATGGAACCATCCCTTCTGCTTTATCCCCCTCCAGATAAAGAAGATGAACATCATCCAGAAGTGTTCTAGACAATGGCTCCTTGTGAGGCAACTGGAAGTCAGTGGCGACCTTTGAGTTGTGACAACTAGGAGAGGAGGGAATAGTCATCTTGCTAAAACTGTGGTTGACACCTTTGAAAGGAGTTTGCATAGTTTCTTTTCAAATTACTTTTGGAAAATGCTAATTAATTGATTTTCAGCTGTTAAAAATATTTGAATCAATTTAGATTGAAAGCATAAAGTCAGTTTGTCTTCAGTCTTTAAGAAAAGAAATTTTTAACTACAAGCTTCAGAACTTAAAAACAATAAACAGTAAAAGGTTGATAAAACTTTATTTTAAAAAGCAACAAATGGGCTACGGGGTCCAGATAAATTTGAAACAAGATTTTGGAATTTATTATGAAAAAATTCTTCCCATGGAAAAAAATGTTTTGATTTTTTTAAAAACAATAGAATAAGATTTTAAATATTGAACACTAAAGGAAAGGTTTCAGTTAAAGGAGAAGAGGATATAGAATGGTGCAAAATTTTCTAACATTGGAAATATTAAAGGACACTTTTGAAAAATGGAGTTAAAAATGGAGTTAAATGTTAAAATTGACAGAGAACTTTGGAAGAAGAAATTATGAGCTAAAGACAGCTCAACCAAAATAGAGCAAATGACCACAATGCAATGAAGAGTGGGCAAGTAGGGCAGTTCTTTGTAATTCTTCTCCGGACAGAGAGAAGACTTGAGATCTCGAATTGCTCCATACAGTTGCTCCTCGCAAAGATCCCACAGACAGCTAGCTCAAGGGACTTTGGAGGGGGATGCAGAGGAACACTGGAAAGTTGCTGAGGGCTAGAAGTCAGGAGTGAAGAGGCTAGGCACAGCAGAAGGATTGCTTGAAGGGCAACCAGATGAACATCCAGATGGAGAAGAAAAAGGAGAGGAGCAACTACAACTGGAAATTGAGAGACCCCACTGGAAGTACAGGGGTGGAGAAGGTGTGCAACTGGCCAGTGAGAATGAGGAGGAATTGCCTCTTCCACCTGATCCATGGGTGGAAGAGGCAATGGAGATCAGTGATGCTACATGCAAGGAAGCAGCCTCGCCACTCCTGGTGAGCTGCACTGGTGAGTGCCTATTTTGTTGAATTACTGGAGATGGGGATTGTTGGAAACAACCTCCCATTCTCCAGCCATGTGCATGCCTTGCTTCATGATTTGGATTTTCCTGGACTCTGAATTGTAGTGTGTTTGGATTTCGAACTTGCTTATGGATTTTAGTGTCAAGTTCCAACTGAAAACATAAAACATTGGAGGCATCATGATGTCTAATGTAAACTTTATTAGGCATAGCACACCGGTATGATAGAAGAAAAGCTAGCTCTGGCAATATGGCAGGAAACAGATAATTAAAAGAGTAAAGCTTTCCCTCCCTCTCTGACAGTTCAAGTCACATTGTCCAATTAATCTTCCAGCAATTGTTATGAGAAGAAAACTTTGGTTTGGCAAAATATCTCTTCTGTGGCTTCAGCTCTCCCACTGATAGGGAACACCTGTGGATCCCAAGCTGTTCCCTCCCCCCCCCTCACAATTGTAGGCAAGTTAGAAGCACTATGGAAGTCCTAATGACAATAAATCTTCGTAGCTTGACATTTGGACTCATACCTTGGACTTTGGACTGAACCTGAACTGTAGACTCTTGCATTGCCTTTGCTTTTGAATTTCCTATCCTTTACATTGCTGCACTCAATAGGATTTTGCCTTGGGTGCAAGTGGAACCTGGGGAATTCACATTGAGGGCTTGGACTATCAATAAAATCCTTAAAACTCTCATGTGTGTCATGCATGTAGACTGAAATAAGGCAACAAAATTCTGTGACAGGTTTAGAGTTCTGGGAGATGAATAAATAGCCATCTTGTTTAAACCATAATTGGGAATTTCAGAAGGACAATGAATTCACCTACTTTCTTTTCTAATTAATTTTGGAAATAGCCTGTTAACTGTTTTTCAGCCACTAGGAATCTTTGGATCAACATGTTTTATAACACTGAGTAAGTTTCTTTCTATCCTTAATAAAATAAGTTTTTTTAAAGAGTCTTTTAAATAAACAGCAAAAGAGTGATTAGTTCTTTGATTTTGGAAAGTTACAAGTGGACTAATATTCCAGACCAGTTGTTCTCAACCTTAAATGCCATGACCCCCCAACCGGTCGTAAGTTGAGGACTACTCAACCAGTCGTAAGTCGAGGACTACTCAACTGGTGCAGCACCGTTTGCAAAATGGGACTTTTGGCGGGCTCAGCAGGGCAGAGACAGCCTGGACAATTCCTATTGGCTTTTGAAAGCCAATAGAATTAGACTCTATTCAAGAGATCTATTCTATTGGCTTTCAAAAGCCAATAGAATAAAAGGAAGTAGCACAGCTGAGGAAAGGGGGGGGAAGGGCGGACTGCGTTGTTTGGCGACCCCCATGAAATGGTCGTTTGACCCCAAATGGGGTCCCGACCCACAGGTTGAGAACCACTGTTCCAGACGGATTTGAAATAAGATTTTGGAGTTAATTTCTGTAAGAAAATGTTTTGTTTTGAATTCTCTTTAAAAAAAAATGATAGGATGAGATTTTAAAGGTTGGACATTAGAGGGAACCAGAAGGACTAAAGATTACAATAAAAGCAGAACACATAATTTTGACTTACAAATATAAAATGTAGCAAAATATTTTAACATTGGACATTGGAAAAATATTCTTGACAATGGACCCAGAAAGTTAATTTTAAGAATATTTGCTTCTCTAGACAGATTGCCTTTAAAAGACCTTATGAGAGAGAAAATCTTATTGGAGAAGATTCAGAATGATCTGAAAGAGAATTTTAAAATGACAGGTTACAAGAATGACATAGAAAAAGATGTTACAGTGGATATACAAAATATATCAGCTTATTTCTTACTAACTAAAAGCAATATACAAATAACAAATCAAGACAGTTACCTAATCATTTTCCCATACTGGATTTACAAAATAAGGTTCTTTAAACTTTAATCAATTTTATGAGAAGGAATAAAGAAGAAATGAAACAACAACAACAACAAAGTTCTATTGACATTACTTGGAGGGATTAAAGATCAAGATTGTTAAAAGTAAAAAGTAGGAGAATAAAGATGGTTTATTTGATGAAGGCAAAAATAGATACATTCTTATCTCTGGTAATTCTTAATGAACTTTTGCTGAACAGGATAGAAACAATGAGGGCTTAAAGATTTGCTCAGAGATAACTTATGAGATATGGGAGGTAAATATGATTTGTTGTATTAAGATAAGGTGAAATGCTATTAAAATTGTTTATACTTGTAATGAAGGTTGAAAGTAACTTATTTATATATTTCTTTTCTTTTTCTTTACTATATTTTTTTTTGTTTCTTTTTTTCATTTTATTTTTCTTTCGATTCTTTACATCTTTTCTCATTGCACTTTTTATTTTTTATTTCTATTTTTCTGTCTTTCCTTCAGTTTTTACTATTGTAATTCTTTAACACAAATACTTGAAAAGAGATTCAAACAAATCATGATATTCCCTGTGATAATCTAAAGAACTGTATGTTGGACTTTAAAGAAAAAAAATAGGAAGAATATTGACAATATCAATTTCAAGATTGGTGTCAAAAAAGATTCCTAAGAATACTATGGACAGTCAAAAAACCAAACAGGTGGATTATTGAACAACTCAATACAGAATTCTTACTTAAGGCACAAATAATCAGACTCAAATTATTTCAGACACATTATGTAAAAACAAAGCTCTCTGGGAAGTCTGTAAAAGACTGGGAACAGTGGAAGGAAATAGTGAACAATAAGAGCTGAAAGGTGGATGGACACACTTAAGATGATGATTAGTGCACTTTTAGGAGAGTTGAAAGACCAGATTCAGGATAGATTGTCAAGGAGAAAGTCTAACTATGTGATCGGAGTCAAAAACTTCTTGATGGCACATAAACAATCAATCACTAATTTGTGTGTGATGATACCCTTGTTATTTTTACTGGATGCTTATGAAATATCCATAAACCCAAAGCTGTAGGATTGCTTACAGAAATGTTGACATTTTGTATAGTGTTTAAAGAAATTGCCACAAATTAGAACATAGAGTACCATATATGTCAAATACATGAGCAATATTTTATATAAAATAATTATAGAGATTATATTTTATCTTTAAAAGATACATTTCAAACCAATTATTTCCCATATTACCATATGATTACTTTTGTCTCATACAGTACTTTATTCTTTTTTTAAAGAATCTTATACTGATGATAATTAAACTTTGCTTTTTATTGAGGATTGTGGTATCAATGCAAGATATCTCTTTGTTCTTTGATCTTTTCTCTCCTTTTCTCTCCTTTAAGTCATTTCTTCACTAGTAACTTAGAGCAGAGGTCCTCAACCTATGGTCCACAGCCCGCGACAGGGCCATGGGCTCTTGGCGAGTGGGCCATGGGAACAGCTGGCCAGTGCACACATGCATGGGTGTGCATTTCCTCTCACTCGTGCTAGTGCCTGTGGCCCTGTTTGTGCATGCGTGCGGGCGCAAATGGGAATATTAGTGCAGGGCGACTGTCTACAGCCTGTTTATGCATGCACCACTAGCCCGGGCAATTTGCGTGGCCCCTTTGTGCATGTGCAAATGGTTGCTAATCACTGTGGGGATGCATGGCCGTTCGTGTATGCACACCACACCAGCTCATGCCACATGTGCAAATGGGCTGCTAGTGCCGCACCAGTATGCATAGCCCTGTGCACACACATGCACATACACCAATTTTGAAGCTGCTCTCGTTTGCTCTGGTCCTCAAGCCCAGAAAGGTTGGAGACCTCTGACTTAGAGCATCTCACAGCATCCCCCAGCCATTGTTGAAATGATGTAAAGGCTCACTTCATTTATGTTATTTTGTGGTAGGATGATTTTCAAAGATGCTATAAGTTGCTAGTGGGGAAATAATCTCAGTCTCAATTTCTGCTTTGTCCTTTTTCTTCTGGATACCATTAGATTTTCCACACTGGAGGTATTTCAACATGATTGTTGAAGTATATAAGTTAGTGGCAACATGCTCCATACATTTACTTATTCAGGATGCCTATGATATCAGCATGGTAGAGCCACAAAAGGAGAGAGAGAGAGAGAGACAAAGAGAGACAGAGACAGAGACAGACAGAGACAGAGTGAGTCAAAACTGCAGGAACATATCCTATAAAATTTAAATAGAAATGTATATGCAGTGACACATTATAAAATTTTTATTATTTATTTATTTGATAAACTTATATGCTGCTTATGTCACTATCAAGTGATTCTAATAACTCTTTATAGTTGTTTTTCTGTATCACTTTGAGCACAAAACTTGCATGCTGGTTTGATGTGCCAGAAAGGTTTATTTATGTCATTATATTAATATAGCTGCTCATCTCATGAAAATGTGACCCTTGGTGATGTACAACATGCAGCATACATTATATGGCATACAGCAAGCCTATGAATAGGAAGACTCCATGTAAGTGAATTATGTACAAGATGTGCAATCTCATTTTATCATTAATAGCAGCTGCTATTCATGTGGTGCACAAAGGAATCATTTCTGCATCTGCTTCAACTGTATGATTTAATGGAAACAATTTAGTGAAGATTAAAATCAGAGTGTAGTGAGTAATGTTTTGTTTGATTATTTTATATTTGCTCTTATATTTGATTTGATTGTTCTGTCTTCATTTATTTTCACCAAGCACATGACTTCAGATTATTCGGTCAAACACAAGACTGCTAATTTCAAAAGAGGCAAGAGAGTGATCAGAGTTTTCCAGAAACTGGGATTGGATTGAAAACATACCAAAGGGCAATTAAATGAACAATTACTCCATGCTTCCCAAGAATGAAAATGAAGGATGAGATTGAAAAAGCAGTTTAATAATATGTGCAGAGAGATATGTTAAGAAATAAGCCTCTTGGATAAGCTACCTGTAATCAAAACTAAGCAAACGTGATCTTGTGATGAGTTGAAGAACAAGAGGAGAAATCACAATGGGAGGGAGGAGAAGAAGTGAGGACCCATGAGTCGAGTACTGTTAAATTTATTTGTAAAAGTTTGGCACTCAGGCATATCCCATTAGGTGGCAAAAACTGTAAATAACACAAAACTATTTCAGTTGGTAAAATAAATGGACTATAAACAGCTCTGAAAGTATCTGAGACACTAAATAGCAAGTGAATTTCAAAATTAGCAATTGTACTGCTATATACTTCATCACCCTTTGGTTATGAAATAATGGTGATCTAATTATAAGGGGCCAATTAAAAATAATAGTTCAATGAAATCATCAACTCCATGTGCAGCAGCTCTGAAAAGAGTGAATTCTTAGCTAGAGTTTATTGAAAAAGGGATATTAAGTCAGCTGGTATTATGATATTCTCAGGGCTTTTTTTGTCATAGAATGCCCAGAACGGAGTTCCGGCACCTTTTTTGGATGGCACCTTGTAGGGTAGGCAAGGCGGGTTGTATGACGTGTGTGAGTTCTGGCACTTTTTTTTTTTTTTTTTTTACAAAAAAAAGCACTGGATATTCTTATACAAATCTATGACAAGTTAACATCCAGAATACAGTGTCGGTTCTGTTTAGTACATTTCAGGAAGGAAAACTTGAGGTAGAGAAGATGCAGAAACGGCACCAAGTTTCTTAGAATCAGTGGCTTCTGTTGGTGGGGATAAAACAAGTAAAACACAATCACAACTGTGAGGTGAGAGCCCTGCTCTTCTGTAATGTGTGTGTGTGTGTGTGTGTGTATGTGTGTGCATAAAAAATGAGGGTCAGGACTCTGATTGCATAGAAATCTAGATTAGGCGATTTGCATATCTTCTGTATGACAAGATTCAGCAGTTGGGTTGTTTAGCTTAGAGGAAAAAATGCTTATGAAGAAATATGACTGAGCTTATAAAATTATACATAATAAAGAAAGCAAGAACAAGTAGAAGTTTTTATGCATCTCCCTTGACATTAGAATTAAAGTCTCCTTGTGAAACTGACTAATAGAAATTTTAAAGCCAATAGAAAGATTACATCTAATGATCACGCCGTGGAAGATGCTGCCACAAAATATGACAATGGTTGCTAGCGTAGACAGCTTTAAAAGGCCACTGAACAATTTCCTATAAAACAGGGTTTTCAGTGGCTACTAGCCATGATGATGTATGCTATCTTTTTTAAAAAACAATATTTTATTAGGTTTTATAAGGGTGGGGAAAAAGTAGGATTGATATAGGTAGTGGGATGGGATTCAGGGTGGGGTTCGGGGATGGGATTGGGATAGGGGTAGGTACAACAATGGGATTGTCCCCAATAACATTTCCAAGCTTTAGCAAGCAGACTATTATCCAGATACAAATATTCAATAGGAATATTTAATATGATAATAAATAACTATAGTCAATAAAAATAACAATAATCATAGTATATCAATTAATCAGTAGATATCATTCATCTTATTAAATTTCACAGTCATTTCTCGCTAACTCGTTTTACTAACCATTAGTAAAAGTTTTCCCAAGTTTTAAAATAGACTGAGTCTTCTTTCTCTTTAATCTTCTTGTGCTTAGACTTTACATTGCTGAACTCAATAGAAAATGACTCATTAACAATAGATGTGCCACCATTCGACATAGAATGTCAACTAGGTGAATCTAGGTCTGAATAGCAGGACAATTCTCATGTTTTCAAGATGTTCAACTCTCATTTGTCATTGCCACTATGGAGGCAGATAAAAAGCTTTGGAAGTTGTAATCAAACAACCTGGAAGCACTAGACTGTATATAAGTTAATATGTCCAAATAAAGCACAGCATTTTTATTCTGTCCATTTTTTTTCTGTAATGCATTGATGTTCAAGAAAGTGTTCTCACTTTAATTTTCTTAACAGATGGTAGAAGACACTACTATTTTTTAGAATTTTTTCCTGCTTCAATATTTAACAAGCATTTAGGAGTCTGTAGCAGTAGCAATAACTTAGGAAGATTGAGCTTCTACATCTTAGGGGTGGCTGCCTATCCATTTGTGGGGGGGGGGGAAACAATGATTGTAAATTTGTTAAAAGAATGAGATGACAACTATTGAAATGAGACATGATTTCTCCTTTAAAGTATTTAGAGTAAAGATGATTTAGTTATAGGCCATAGGGCAATGGATAGTACTTGCAGTGTTCATGATGTCCATTTTAAAACTGTCAGAAAGCTTACAAACTGAAAGTTTCCAATTTTATTGTTCCCTTCAGCTTTCAGATCTGTAGTATATTTTTTACAGGGAATAAAATAACTACTTGTGTCATGAACAGAATGTTGTAAGAAGATCCTTTTCCTGTAGATGAAAAGGGGGATGTGAATTAAAGTGATCACCTTATAAGAAGTGGGAAATCTATGGCCCACCCATCCTTTTTTAATGTTCATTAGAGATTCTTCCCGTTGCCTCATTGAATTTCATTTTCCCATAAATATGATGTGGAGAATATTATGGAAACACCAATGGAAGTAAAATAAAAGAAGGGGAGGGGAAAGGAGGGGAGGGGAAAGAAGGGGAGGGCAGGGGCTAGGTGAGGAGCAGAAAATTATATCTCTACCTACCTGTGTGATATGGCCCTACCAAATTTAAATCATTGTCTTTGCCGTGTCCCTTCCCAAAATTACTACATCATCTCTAATCCAGGCTGCCTATTCTTCTTCCATCAATAGTTTAAATAATTATTGGAAAAATAATTTCTCTATATGCTGTATTTGTTTCACATTGTTCTTGTCATTTAACAGACTTTGAAAAAGTAATGCAGATATTTTATGCTTTGATCTCATGGATGGACAAGAAAAAAAGCCAAATGGATCACCAAAGGATATTTAACTTAACAGAGTATTTAATCAAGATACAAGTGACCAGGGTGAAATAAAAAGATGAAAGAGAACAGCCAACAGCAAGGTGGATGGATTCAGTTACAGCAGCAATGAGTGCACTGTTGGAAGATCTAAAAGACCAGATTGGAAATGGAAGATCTTGTAGCCAATCTATGTGTTGCTAAGGGCAACACTGATATGATGGCATATAATCAATTAATCAATGCTCTTGTCCAAGGTTGGTGGGCTGAAATAGAATAAAATGGTTTCTCAATTGATTTATTGCAGAATGGGATTTAAAAAAGTTATATTATCTTGTGTAATATTATATTACCCTGCCAAGTGATAAAGGTGCTAGCATATATTCTTTGTAATAGCCTTCATTTCAGGAACAATGCCATCAGAATAACTATCAATGGACTTCAAGTTCCATCTCAGTATTGTCTCACTAGAATCAGATGTGGCTGAATACAAACTATACACTGGAGATCTGGAAAGCACCCAAAGCTTTTCTTATACTGTGTTTGGGAGGCAAATAATGTGAATATTATAATTGCACTCAGTAAGTGACAAGTGGAGGGAGTTCTTTGATTTTCCATAGTGCAACATATGGACAGAACAGACGTTTTACTTACGCCAGAGTTCAATCAAAGCAGTCCCTGAAAACAAAGAGATGGTTTCCATTGATTTCCATGGACATTAGATCAAGCTGACTCTTTAGGAAGCGGGAGAGAGAATTGTAAGAAATGGATAAACCCACTGAGTGTAAAAATATTTATGCCAAGATGTAACTGCAGTTTGCAAAACGAAGGTAAATTTTATGGAGAAAGAATAAGTGTAGCCCTCTCCCACATTCACCATGGAATTCAATAAGAATGAGAATAAGAATGAGGATCATTGTTTTCTTCCTATTTCCAGTGTTTCAAATAGACTTTCTTTTGAACCAAGGTTTATCATCTCCACCACATGATTTCTACTATATCCTGATGCATTACACTTATCATATTAGAAGTAAAACTAAAAAAGAGGCTTTCAGAACAAATTATTCCAAAGCGCAACATTTTTTAGGGGTTATCCAGACAGTTGTAAGAATATACTAATCAACAACAAGCATTTCCTATTCATGGCAATAGCACAACATCTTAGAGCATAATATCTGAAGTTCAAAATATAGTTTTAGGGCTTGGCTTAGTGTTGAGAAGAAATATATGAAAAATGAATAACCAGTATCTATGTGTTGGTGTGCATATGTTACTAAATGAATTGATACATTATTGCCATATCCTTACTGTCTTAGTCAGAGAATATTTCTCATGACAAAGAGTGACTGATTTCAGATACTGGATTCTCATAATGTATCTGGTTGGGACTTAGAATGATGTATCAATCAATATTTGATAACCATTATAGCCAATCATGATGACTAATAAACATACATGTGCAACGTGTAAACTGAGCAATTTATAAAATATGATTTATTCCTAGTTTTATGAATGAACTAAGGCTACTATGGATAGTTCAACAAGCAATTCTTAAAGTTAATTGTGGTTTTAAAATATTAAATTCTACATATTCTATAAAGCAACAATAGTTCCAATAAATTGCTGATCATATGCAATGCCTTAGTCCCTATGTCCAAAAGACTCTGATTGTACCACATTTTTTTCCACTGAGGTTTGTCTGTAAGATTAGAGGTTAAAAGCTTTGTTAGGACATTTAATGTCTTGTTAATGTTAATGTCTTGTAGGGTGAGGTTCTCATTCAAATCTATTGCAGGGAAATAAAATGTTCAAATATGGCTCTTGATCAGTAAAAGGCTACTTATTCCTGAATTAGGGAATAGGCAAAAGAATTCAAACAAAAAATGCTACTATTGCATGGTTAACTCCTACGAGAAACAAAAAATGACAGATTTACTTTCATAGCTTGCAGTGCATTTAATCTCATGAGTTCCTACTGTCAAATTGTTAATGTGTGTGTGTGTGGAAAGAGTATTTTAAACAATAAACAATATTTTAATTTAAAACACATAATTTACCCAGTTTTCTCCCAAACTAAAGTCCAGCTTTAGTTTCTGGATTGTTCCAATGAAAGCTTTGGTGGAAACTTTGTTCAAATGCCTCTTACTTGATTGCAAAGCTGAGTGCCTGGAGGGATCCCCATCACAAATGTTTATGATGGCTAGAGTGGGTTTTTCTTTTTTCTTTTTTCTTTTTTGGCTTTGGCACCTGGTTTTATCTGGGCCCCTTTGCTGCTGCTGGGAATGTGCCCTGGCTTTGCCTGACTGCTCTCCCCTATCACCCCTCTGACAGATTAAAACACAACAGGGTCTGTTGGATGACTGACACGTCTCTCCCCCATCTGACTCTGAAAGGACTTCATTTAGCAGCCCCGCAGTTCAGGTTTTTGACTGACAGATTGTGAGGGGGGGAAAGACATTCAGTTCCATTAAGTTCAGTAACTGCTGCAGAACAAAAAGCCTCGCTCTTGCCCTCTCTCCTCTCCCCCCCTCTCATTTTTTAAATAAAGAAGAAAGAAGGAAGGAAAAAATAGAAAAAGAACTATGGAAAATGGGGGCCTAAGCTGAAAAGAAAGGGAGGGGGAGAATGCTGATCCTTTTCAGGTTCAAAGACAGCCTTTCTCCTTGCATTCCGTCTATCAATTAGGGCAGCATTCCCAGAGGGAATACAGACCAGTTCTCATTGGTGTCATTCAACTGCCAATCTTCTTGACATGAACACCACAGGGCCTCATGTTGCCCTGCGGAAGCTGTCCATCAGGCAATCAGCAGCTGCTATGACATCATCTGCAATGTTTCGCCACAACTCTTATGAAAAAGAAATCTATAAAGTGAGTCAGAACTTCCCTTCTCAGTTAGGATTAATATTTTTCTTTTGTGTGCCTTTCTTTCTCTCTTGTCCACATATACCTGGAAACACAGGTTTTGGGGGAAGGAAGTGTTTTTCTCAGGTTGTTTTAATTAATTGCCACTAGATCTGATAATCTTAGTTCCAATCCACCTATTAGGCAATATTTTGGGGAAAGCGGCACTGGGAATTCCAATATGGCAACTATTGTGTAGGTACTTAGGGTAGCAAAAGGGCAATTGTCCTTTTGGTTCTGAAAAAATTATCTAGTTCAAATTTGGTCGTCCTTCAGATTCCTAATCTATTTACGAAATATTAGCCATTTTTCAATAGTAATAAAATACTACAATTCATGTTAGTTTGAGCCAGAAAAGACAATCCTGAAAAATGTTGGAAATTACAATTCAGCAACATTTAAAAGGCTAAAGGTTCCTTGATTGGATTGATTATTTTAAAATAAAAATTTGAATTCTGAAATTAAGATCTGTTCCTCATATACTTAGGATAGTCCATTGTTATAAGGCAGCAAGCAGTTCAGAAATTGATTCAGTATTCTGTTTTATCTTTCTTCCAATGGCAGCAAAACCTAAGGCCCAATACAAAAATTCCCTGATTAACATTTATTAACCGATAGTATTCATTTAGATTCATTTAGCAATCATTCACATTTAGAACAGTGATGAAAAACTAATGTTACAACCATCTTTATATTTACAACCTTCACTGGTCAGGAAAGCAAAGTAAAATTGAAGTAAGTTCAAATGCATAGTCGCAGTTTCATTTAGCAACCGCTTTGTTTAACAACTAAATTGCCAATCCGAATTCTGGTAGCTAAATGAGGAGTCCTTGTACTCTTCCCTATAATTCAACTTTAACAATTAGGGTTTTATGAAAGGAACGAATGGGGAAAAGTAACTATTGGTATTAAAAGGACCTAGGGCAGTGGTTCTCAACCTTTCTAATGCCGTGACCCCATAATACAGTTTCCCATGTTGTGGTGACCCCCAAGTGGGTGTGGCCACCAATAAGAGGGAATAGGACAGCTATGGAAAAGGGAAAAAAATGGCGGACAGCGTGGTTTGGCGACCCCCGTGAAATGGTCATTCGACCCCAAATGGGGTCCCGACCCACAGGTTGAGAACCACTGACCTAGGGTATGTGATATAATGTTAAGACCCTGGACTTGTCAAATAGAAAGCTGGCAGTTCAAGACCTAAGTACCACATGAGGGAGTGAACTTCTATTATACTTGCCCCAGCTCTTACCAACCTCACAGTTCAAAATCACGCAAATGCAAATAGATGCAGTAAATAGATGCACCTTCAGCATATAGTCATGCAAGCCACCTTTTCGGACAACAGTAGCTGTTTAGCTGTAAATCAGAAATTAACACTCCTCTCTAGAGCCAGACATGACTGGCAATGTTTTTATTAGAGGGATCAGTTTTCCATGTCTTCGGAAAGATCAGGAAATGATTGTTTTCCATCGTGCCAGTATGATACTGTAGGTATTTGAAGCAATATTAACATCATAAACGTAGTTGAGGGATTCAGGTTGTTTATGAACATTGTACATAAGTTTTTTCATTCAAAAATATGTCTATTTCCTATTTCACAGGACTCAAGGGGTTTAATATCTCAAACTGAAAACTAC
Organism: Crotalus tigris; assembly: GCF_016545835.1. Taxonomy (NCBI): domain Eukaryota; kingdom Metazoa; phylum Chordata; class Lepidosauria; order Squamata; family Viperidae; genus Crotalus; species Crotalus tigris. The sequence continues at coordinate 4,226,755 of NW_024096625.1, read as the reverse complement.
CTAAAGACAGCTTGGGTGATTGTTGGTAGTCCCCAAATGTGAAGTGAATGGTCCAAAGCAGTGCTTATCAACCTTAGCAACTTTAAGTTGCATAAACTTAAACCTCCAGAAATGTGGGAGTTGAAGTCCATACACATCTTTAAATTATTAATTTTGAGAAATACTGGCCCAATGTGTCTTCTTAAAAGCCAAAAGCTTACCTGGGGAAAAAGTTGATCTAAAGCACTAGTAGAGTCATAAATAAGAACAGTTAGTGAATATCTGATTTCCTTTTCTTATCCTCAGCATCAACTTTCAGCATCCCCTCCTGGGATCCTTCAAAACTTATCAGGATAGACAATCCTCGGATTATATCTGAGAGCTGGGAATTTTGGGGATCACGATGCCTGACAACAATTAAGAATACATTTGTATTGTGAATGAGGGAGTTGTCAAACTACTGGCAAGGAAAATTTTAGAAATTATATTTGAATGTAGTTTTTTTTGTAAACATTTACCAGTTAACCAACCTAAATGTGTTTTGAATTTTAAATTGAAGACAATAAAAAGAAATTAAGAAGACAAATTAGAATGATATAGTAGGTGCCTGTTCTAAATCAGAATAATGAAAACAAATGACAAAAAAAATATAAGCTTTGATGGCATGGTGAGGGCACCACACCTTTGCATTTATATCACAATGTTACATGCAAGTAAATCAGAGGAAGGGTAAACTTGTGAGCTGGATCATTATAACAAATATCTCTCCTATTATCTTCTTTTCTTGTTTAGTTCTGCTTTTTATAGTTTTTTAATGTTTTTAATAATTATTATATAATGTTTTAGATAATGTTTGTTTTATATGCACTATTTTATGGATTTTTGTGTTCCTCTCAGAGTCACTTTCTGTGATATAGGTCACTATTAATTAAATGACAAAGTTTGCATTGTATTATTCATCATTTCCCCTCCCCTCGGTCCAATGGATGTCAATAATTGGATTTTCACAATCACAGCCATTAAGATAAAATGCTTCAAACTGGAGTTTGTGAGATTTCTTTTGAGGATTAAATTGTTATTAATTGTTGTTAATTGTTTGTGTTTGTGCTTCTTTCCAAATGTTATTTCAAAGACTGCTTGAGAAATGGAATTGAGGGGAATATTACACAAGGTAGACAAAGTAGGGCAAAAATAATTCAAGCATCAAATCCAATTCATCCATTTATGCATAAATATAAGAAAAAGCAGCCATAAAAGAAATATGCAGAAATCTTTCATATGGTGAAAGAAATTCTTCCCAAAACCAGAAATTTAGTTTGGATTCTGTTAATTTCACAGCTCTTATTGAGATAGGACTAAACTTTTTTTAAAGAAATCATTCAATCCATGAAAGAGATGGAAATATACTGACTTTTTTAATCTGGAAATTTTCCTAAATGCTAATTCATAGCTGAAGCCATTCACATATGAAGAGGAGAGAAGCAACCTAGAACTAAGGAGAAACTTCCTGACAGTGAGAACAATTAATCAGTGGAACAGCCTGCCTCCAGAAGCAGTAAATGCTCCAGCACTGGAAGTTTTTAAGAAGAGACTGGACAGCCACTTGTCCGAAATGGTGTAGGGTTTCCTGCCCGAGCAGGGGTTGGACTAGATGACCTCCAAGGTCCCTTCCAACTTTACTACTATTACTATTACTATTACATGATTTGTATATTATTAGACAACCCACGACCCATTGCATCATCATTTCAAAGAAACAGAATAACAACGGGTGAGCAAAAAAGCAGTGGGAGCAGAAGTGACCTCTGATTTCCTGCCATTTCCTTCTCCATTGTAGGAAACTTTCATTGTAGGAAACTGGAAAGGAGCATTGGATATAACAATCATCACTGAAGTGGCTATAACTTTGTCAAGTTTAAATTCCACTGGAATAGTGGATCCTGGATTTTGGATGCATTGTGTAACTTAGATCATTTGAAGCATCCTGATTCAAAAATACACTCTATAAAGTTGTGGCTGAATAGCTAAGAATTTTAATAAATGAAAATATCTATAAACTACTAAACCAGATATGGGAGGTTTAGTGGCATATAGATACTTCCATTTCTGAACTATTCAGTCACAACGTTCTTAAAAGTAACAGAATACTTTAGTATTCACTTTCAAAACATGGAGAAACATGGACTTCATAGGCACATACTTACATTACATTCTCCGTTTTAAATTATAACTAGGAAAGACTTCAACAGCCATCTTGTTTTGCTTAAAATATATTTTGAACTGAAGTGGAGAAATCTGTGGCTGAAATGGGAGAGCATCACATCACACTGAAACTATGGATTTCAATGGATTATGAGGAAATTTAACATTTTAACACAAACTATCATGAGTAAAATGTGTGCACATTATAATAAACTCACACTCTTCTTTAAAGGTAAATTGTTGCTTGGCCTATTTCTATAATATAAAAACAGCCCTTAAATTTAAATAAGTTTAGGCATTTATTCCAGACATTCCATTTGGTTCATGTCAACTTCACTCAGACCAGTTAGAGAGAAAAAATATTTCTTGTCAACATAGTAAATACACTGTGGAAAGACATTACAGGAGACATAAATTCTCCAAGTCCTTATTTTCTATTTGAAAAATCAATTCATTTGGGATATAAGTAAGTTTGCTTTTTCCACAAGCAGTGATATGAGTAAATGTCAACTAAATTTAAATCTACTAAAGGTTTATTGGACTGTATTTAATCAAACTTGAAAATCATAAAGGTTCATTTTATATTCACTTGATGTTTACAGATTATTCTGACAATTCAATTTGCATATGCTGTCAAGGAAATGACAAAGCAAACATGCACCCTCAAAATTGTCTTGGTATTTGCAAATATTATTAGTGTAGAAAAGACATTTAATTGCAGGCTTGAGTGAGCAAACATTTGAAGTTGAAAGTATCACTTTAACTGGGTTTGATGTTAAGAGGGCTCTTCCTGCCTTCGCTTGAATAGCCAGAATGTCTGTGGAAATTAATCAATTCAGTTCCAAGTTAGCAGAATGTTACATGCATTTTGCTTTTATTGTGTTTATCTGTATATTTGATGTTGAATGAGAAACTTAAATAACTAAAAATTATTCTTTGCTTTCAGACAGATTTTGCATTTCTGCCCAAAATAATCAATAAATGCCTAAACAATCCTTAACTAGGCATTCCCCAGGAAAATGGGTGTTCTGTTTCCAAGTAAGAGGCATTGAGACGAGCAGGAGTAACAAACAGTCTTGTCTTTATTATATTCACAACAGAACCAAAACAAAATGGCACAGATTGTTCTTATACCCCCTTGCAGAGACAGTAATAGCCAATCAATGCAAGGCATTTCTCCCGCCTTGTGCATGCGCACAAAGCAGGAGACAGCCTGTCTGGTCCCGGGCATTCATGTGTCTGCCTGGCATTTCTGCAGCCTCATGCACCTGCTGAATGACTCAGCAGGCCCAGGACATAACACCCCTCCCCTCTTATTTCAAAACACAGATAATACCTTATCAATCCTTTATCTCTCCCACAAGGATATTTACTATTATTCATGACTATAACTGAACACTTGTTCTTTTAAGCATGTTCTGATTTCTAAGTAACTCTATACCTGCCCACCTACTGCCAGGAGTCTTATATACTCCTGTAAGTGCTTGGGTGGACCTCTGGCTCGCCCAGACCTTCTTGGAGTGGTTGTGATGGTCTGGTCTGTCAGCTCGCCTGCCAGGCTAGGCAGGCCAGGACTTTGATGTCCTCCCAACTCAGGCGACCTCCCATGCTGCTGACTGGCTGGATCCTCTAAACCCAGACCAGAGTTCCTTGGTGGGGTGGAATTCCCCAAGTCCACAATGGACCCCTCTTGGGAGCACTGTCCTGTGAGCCCAAGACCAGTGGATGGATTGGCCTGAAAAACCAATTGTGGGCAATGTCCCATTTATCCGGTGCCGGTGCCAGAATCAGGAGTGCCAGAGTCAGGAGCTGCCTCCATGGCAAGACCCCCTACTGGCGCCTGGGAAGTTCTGCTTTTGCGGAGAGACTGTGGTCCACAATTGTAATTGTGGTCCTCTTCCCCCCGAGAGCAGAGCCAGGAGTGGAAGTGTGGCTGGGAAGCCTCTAGCGCAGTTGGTCAATGTGGCAACGGATCACCTGACCATCGTCCAAGGCCACTTCATATGACAGCGGCCCAGAGAACTTGCATACCACTGCTGTCACCCAGAGATGTCCAGGCCCATAATTCCATGCCCAGACCAGATCGCCCACCTATAGTCTCCTAGGTGCCCATGGCTGTGACACCTGCGAAGCCATCCGGTCTGGGGGCAACCTGTCCAGTTTAGTAATAAGTCTGCAACCCCAGTGGAGTTCAGCTGGGCTTTTGCCAGTAGCTGTGCATGGTGTGGTGCGGTGGCACAAAAGAAAGTCAGCCAACCTATGATGCTAATTGCCATGCGTGATCCTCTTGAGAGCATCTTTGGTGGTGCGCACCATACGCTCAGCTTGTCCATTGGAAGCTGGATGAAATGGTGCAGACATAGTATGATGGATCATGTTGGCCTGTAGAAAAGCCTGAAACTCAAAAGAAGTAAATTGGGGTCCATTGTTGGAGACAAGGACATCTGGAAGTCTATGAGAAGCAAAGATCCCTCACAACACCTGGATGGTCTTAGCAGTAGTAGTGAGGAGACTGGAATGACCTCTAGCCACTTGGAATGGCTGTCCACGAGGAGAAGAAAGAATTACCCCTGTGTCTCCTCCCACCTATGTACAGGGGCCTGAGGCATTTCAGGCCTGGACTGTTGGCAAACTGTGCACCTGGGCCTTGATCTCTTTATCGAACCCAGATCACCAAAGATGACTGTGCGCAAGCGCCTTCATCCAGACTATTCCCGGATGTCCTTCATGCAGAGAGAGCAAGACTCTAGTCCTCAATGAGGCCAGGATGACTGCCCTGCTACCCCATAGGACACACTCCTTGAAGGTGGATAATTCAGACTTGTCTTCCAGAAACTCTGGAACTCTGTGCCAGGACACTTGTCAGGCCATCCTGACAGCACCCATGTCAGCAAGCGTATAAGCGTGTGATCGGTGGCTGTTTCAGCAGCCACGTCCCAGCATTGAGAGGAGACTCAGGCAACTCCTGAATGGAAATTATGTGGTGAGCTGGAGCAGGACCTGACTCCACTAACTGTAGAGGTAATCTGCTGAGGTCATCTGCATGGCCCATTTCTTTGCCTGGTTTGTGAACCAGTGTGTAGTCATATGCTGACAGGAAAATAGACCATCTCAGCATTCTAGGAGAGATGATGTGTGGGGTTTGCTTATTGGTTGTGAACAACCTCAGCAGTGGCTTATGGTCTATAAAGACCTTGAAATGGCGGCCATAAAGAAAGTCATGGAATTTCTTTATGCCAGCCACTATGGCCAAGGCTTCCCTATCTATCTGCGTGTAATTACGTTCAGCAGATGATAGGGTCTTAGAATAGTAGGTATAGGGACTTGTGTCCCATCAGCCTTAAAGTGGCTCAACACAGCCCCAATCCCATAAGGGATGCATCACAGGCTATGCATACCAGCAATTGCTCATTGAAATGCACTAGAACAGCATTTGAGAATAGCAAGGCCTTGACCTCTGCAAAACTCCTATCGTGGACTTTTGTCCACAGCCATGGAGTCTGTTTATCCAAGAGACAGTGTAACAGCTCAGCCATTGCAGCCTTGTGAGGGAGGAATGAATGGTAAAAGTTTAACAGTCCCAGAAAAGCCTAGAGTTCGCTTTTGAACTTGGGACTAGGGGCCTGCTGAATTGCTTTAAGCTTAGATTCAGCAGGATGCATGCCTTCAGCATCAATATGGAACCCCAGAAACTCTGTTGAAGTGACCCCAATTCTATATTTGTCTCACTTTAGCTTCAGCCCCATTTGGTGGAAACGCAGCAAGACAGCTCTAAGCCTTTCAGCCAGATTTTCAGATGATTCCCCAGCAATGAGGACATCATCAAAGTATGGGCAAATACCTGGAATATCATGGAGCGTTTGCTCCATCACACTCTGAAAGATGCCAGGGGCTACGTTGCAGCCTTTTGACTTTGAATGCTCCCCGGTGCATTACATTTGTTTGGGCCTCAGCGATTGCCTCATCAACTGGTAATTGTTGATAGGCCTGAACCAAGTCAAGTTTAGCAAAAATGCGGCCTCCCTTGAGGGAAGCCAGAATGTGGCTCCCCATGGGCACCAGGTATGAGTGCTGCTGCAAGGCTTTGTTAAGTGTACACTTATAGTCCGCACAAATTCAGACTTCTCCATTGGCCTTCAGTGGCGTTACTATGGGGGTTTCCCATGGACTGCTGTCCACAGGTTCTAAAATGCTCTGCTGGAGCAGCTTGTCCAGCTCTGCATTGATTCTATTCTTCAATGCGAAGGGCACCCATCTAGGCTTAATCCTAATGGGTGCAACAGCTGGGTCTAAACGTAAAGAAATGGGAGGCCACTTGTACGAGCCAAGCTCTGAACTGAACACATCAGCAAACTCCTTGCAAACTTCTGCAAGGCCGATCATTTGCAGACTGTGAAGTCCAGTCATGTGGATTCCAAGGGCCTTGAACCAATCAAGTCAAATAAGACTCGTACAATTACTCCCAACTACCACCACATCTAGCAACATTACAAACTACTTACGCTGCACCTTTAGCGTTGCCTCCCCTTTCATGCTGACTCAGGAATTCTGGAAGTCAGTGAGAATTAAATTCAAAGGGCTGAGTTTAACTCATAGGCCACTTCTACAGCAAATCTTGTTGAAAGTGTCTTGGGAAATGATCAATAAAGCAGATCCTGTGTCCAACTCCATCGATAAAGGAACCCCTTGCAACTTCACGTCAATGTGAAGCTTCTTCCTGAGCGGCCTATGGGCTCAGTTTTAAAAATGATTCTGCGGGACGTGCAAAAACCCACCCTGTGCTGGCTGGGGACCCTGATACCTTTCTGAAGCAATTCTTCTGAAGACTGGTCCTTCTGACAACCCAAACAGACAGAGGCAATGTGGCCTTGCCTACCACATGCCCAGCAAATGGCGGAGCGGAACCGGCAATCGGAGTGCTTTTGGTGTCCTCCACATCCCAAACACTGAGGGAATGAGGTTATCTTGTCTCTGTGCTCTTGAGGCCTCCTCTCCACCGGCTGCTGTAGTCGGTCCACCTCCATAACTGGATCCTGTTCGGATTCTTTCTGAGCGACCTCTTGATGGATGGCAATTGAAGTTGGAGGGTTCTTGGCAAGCTGCAAGGCCTTCACAACTCCGCCCGCTGCTTATTCTGCTGAAATCTCTCTCAACGCGTCTTGGAACGAGATGTCTTCCTTTGCGAAGATCTTCTGCTGCAACTCACGATTTCTTAGTCCACAAACTAAACGATCCCAAAGTCTCTCTTCCCGGTCCTTGAATTCACATGGCTTAGCTGCTTGTCGTAATGCAGCAATAAAATCTGCAGCAGATTCACCAGGCCTCTGGTCCCTCTGCTTGAATACATGTCGCCATGCAATCACCAAAAGCTTCAGTTCAAAATGTTCTCTAAGCATCCTTTTCAGCTCAGCATAAGCAATTGATTCAAGTGGTGCTAGGGCGACCAGATTCTCTGCAATATCGAAAGTCTCTTGCCCACAGACACACAGCAAAGTAGCAGCTTTGAGACCGTCTTCTCGGATTTGGATTACCCAAAAGTAGTTCTCTACCCGGGCCACATAAGAGCTCCAGCGTTCTGGATGAACTGTGTCAAACTCTGACAGGTGGCCCAGTTTGGACATCGTTACAGCCCTGTAGCTTCGTCAATGCTGCAAAGGTTGAGAAGGGGTCCCTTTTGCCGGGTTCTCCTCCAGTGTTCTCGTACTGGCAGGCAGAGTCTCAATCTCCGGACGCCGAACTTCCCAGCACTTCAGGCCTTCCGTGGTGAGTCAGCCTATCTTCATTTGTCATTTTCTTTGCAGCACATCCCACCTTCGTCACCAATGTTCTGTTTCCAAGTAAGAGGCATTGAGACGAGCAGGAGTAACAAACAGTCTTGTCTTTATTATATTCACAGTAGAAACCAAACAAAACAGCACGGATTGTTCTTATACCCCCTTGCAGGGACAGTAACAGCCAATCAATGCAAGGCATTTCTCCCACCTTGTGCATACACGCAAGGCAGGAGACAGCATGTCTGGTCCCGGGCATTCATGTGTCTGCCCAACCTTTCTGCAGCCTCCTGCATCTGCTGAATGACTCAGCAGGCCCAGGACATAACAATGGGATAGAAGTATCTATCAGTAAGTTTAATAAAAGAAAAGTACAATATCAAATGCAACCAGTTTCTGAATGTTTCCACCAATAGGTTCTCACACACTAGAACCGCACTTTACCACAAGAACTTCATAGATCAATTCATAGGGCTTTTTGGTTTGTGGCTTACAAAAAAACAAAAAACAAAACAAAACTTCTACTGTTTAATTTCTCAGTCCCCAATTATATGAAGAAGTGGTAACTATATGAAGAAGTATTGATAACAACAAACTGTATGTATACTGTATCAACATCTGGACCTGTAATGAGATACTATAGAATACATTATCACATTTATATTCAGTACTGATACAAATTTGGCTAAAAGCAGCATACACACTCTTACTGCTTTTTATAGTCACCACAACTCTAGGAAGTAGTATAGGCATAAATATAGTGACAGTCCCCAAAGATGAAGAAATCTAGCAATATGCTTCAGTGAGTCTTCCCTTGATCATGCCTGACATTTTAATCAATAATATAAACTCAAAATTAGGCTTAAGGTTTTGTTTTATAACAAAGCTCTTCACTCCAAAATGTACAAATATAGAAAATCCCAGCTCTGTTAACTTTGACCTTGCTCCCATTCACTGCAATGCAATGACCAGTTACAACAAATTTAGTGCAGTATCTGGCCATCAAAAAGTGTCCTTCCGTACTGCTACAGAAGCATATTAATAGCAGCGAAAGTAAACCTGGAAATTAATCCTAAAGGAAATGAAAATGAGGTTTTGGCAAAAAAAAATTGCAAAAACATAGAATTATGCCTTGTTTTTGTTTTGGGGGAATCCTCTTCGCCATTAAACATTTCTAACTGCAAAAAATAATTTATTGTTACTAAGAAATAATAATACTTTTATATAATATACTTATCCAGACTTAACAACTGCCAATAAGAAAGGCAAAAAAGTGTGGATAGTGGATGTGGCAGTATCTGAAGATAGTAGAATAGAAAGGAAAAAACTGAAAAAGATAATGAAATACAAAGACCTGCATATAGAAGTAGAGTGGCAAAGGTAGTACCAATAGGCATCTTGGGTACCAATCTCAAAACAACTTGTACACCATCAGCACTAGAAAAATCACTATCAGTCAATTGCAAAAGGCCACTTTACTTGGAACAAATTGCATCTTGTGATGATCGTATGGTGGATAGAAATGCAGAATCCAATCTAAACTGTTTGACAATGCAACGAACCATAATAATTATTATTATTTTATGACAATATGTAGAGGAAAATCACAGTTGGTTATAGTTATGCTCTATTATTTAAATAAATTCTGACAATATTTGTTTGTTTGCTTATGTTCCACCCATTTTGTCCTATTACACGATGAAATAATTAAGCAAAAAATAACAACAGTAGTAAATATTTTTAAAAGATGGGGAGGAGGAAACACAAAGTACACGGGGAGAGACGGGGCCTTTCTTAATCCAATAGCCATCTCCAGAATGGTGCACATCTGTTGGGGCCCAGGCCAGCTGGCAGAGGCAGATGCTCAGTCCCTTATGGAAGGTCAAAAGGGTGGGTGGAAGGTTCCAAAGGGCAGGAGACAAACCAGAAAAGGCTCTTCTCCTGGATCCTGTCAAATGAAATTCCTGGACTGATGGGGTTCCACAGCAAGCCTCCTCTGCCTGCACGGATGCAACAAGCCAATTCCATTGGGGTGAAATGGTTTTTCAAATAACCTGAATTATATTCTCTATTATTTAGACATTGTATTGAATAATATCCCCAGTTCTTTGATTATATTCTTCTACATCAAATGCAGACTTCAAAGAGTTCATTTTGTTTAATTTCCCTTTGGCTTATTTGTACCCTTGCACCACTCTTGAGCTACAGTAAAAGAGTCACAGGGCCTTTCCCTACTACGACATAAGGCATTCTCTTTTATTCTGTCATGTGCCTATGATGCTGCCTTTATTTCAACTCCAGTTCATGGTGAATAAAAGAGAAAGGTAAAATAAAAGTAAAATTATCCTCTTTATTTAGACACCACCCAAGGACAACTTCAAGGTGTTAGGTTTTGTGACCCATCCCCTTGAAGGAAATCAGTTCCTTGGGCCTAAGAAAAGAATCATTGTTTTAAAGAGCTAAAACTTTGTGGTGCTTCTACTCTTACTTTCCCATTACACTGAATGGGAAGTGATCACAGGCCAAGCAGCAATGAAACATGAGAGGATGGCTGTAGGTACCTACCATGCTGATAAAATTAAACTAAATTTCACTTCCTAACCAGCTGGCTTTTTTACCTGAGGTCTGAAGAAGGGGTTGTACTTACCTTGTCTTTGCCTCCAACAACACTTACATGAAAGAAAATGAACTTCAGTTAATTCTATTCTCCATGGTTCTTCACGGTCAGCTTCATGCTTTTGTGATTGCTGCATTCTTGTTTGCAAAGCAGTAATTTAAGTGACATGTCCTTTGGGTAGAAGGCATGTCATTTGTCCTGGACTTCATGGGAATGAAAAAAGTAGGAAGGGGGGGTGAGTTTCTGGGTTTCTTTAAAAGTCTTTCATTTGTAATATAATCTGATGTGCATCAGTTCCTTTGCTCCCAGCATCTAAGGCATGGACATCTGAAAATAATACAGGGCCCTGAGCAAAATAGCTATCTGCCTCAAGAAAAAGAAATGATTATTTTTCAGTGGGCTCTGAGTTTTAACTCTTACCTGAGTCAATGCGGGCATTTTATCTGCCCCCCCCCCCAAAATTGATCACACCTGTTTTCCCAACTCTTTTGTAACAGGCATTCAGAAGATCTTCCCTTACAATTATACCTATCTTCCATATTCATTTTTTTCTTTCTCTCTTAGAGAAATTCTATGACTCCCCTCTATCCACAAATTTTGGAAAAGTTACCCTGTCTTAACTTTTGGGTATTATTGTATGTTTCTTTAACCACAGAATATATGAGAAGATAATGCTTTCTCAGGAGCCATATAACAACCATTGTATAGGAAAGTAATGTCTTGAAAATTTCCAGATTAGCAGATTTTACTAGTCAAAATATGTTGTGTAAGAATTCTATCTTTTCATACATTTTCTGTGATAAGAAAAAAGCTGCAACAGCAGTAGGACAAAAAAGATGTTTACATTATCACATTATCATTCAGACTCTTCTCTAAACTTTCATGAATGATTGCATAATAAAAACTTTATCTAGAAGCCTCTAAGATTAATTCATCAGGAAGTGTATAAAGGTAGAATGGTAAATGGAAGAACTCATGGTCTCTTATATGCTTGATTCTGCTGCACCACTTGATTTATTCCAAACGGTTTTTGTCATCTACTGAAACCCTTATCAAACAGCTTCTTATGTCTCAGGAGAAGTAGATGCCAATCACAGAATGTGAAATTTTATTTGTGTCTGTCCAATTATGGAATTCTCATCAGAAAGAGCTTTGCCTATGATTATTACCATTGTAGATTACTGAACATGCAATATTTTTAATTACAGTATCTTAAATATAATTGGCTTAAGTACTTTTAATATTATGTAAATTATATACAAAATGGATTCATTTTATAATTTTGAATACATTATATAATTGTAAAATAAATAAATACTTTCAATTAAGCAATAATTGCTTTATTCATGATTTCTACTGATGATTATATAGTATAGTTGTGCACTTTGGTTACATTAAGTCAATTTATTAAGTTCAGTTATGCAATAAACTTGTGCACATAGCTACAAATGCTTCCATTCATAGTTTATCAGAACATATCCTCAAAGTCCTTAATTAAACATTCTTTTGTATGTAATAATGTTTCTGCATCAAAGAGAGGAAGTCATAGAATAGGCAATGTTCATTGCAAAATGCAGTGGTGGCCAACAGCATGGCAGCTTTAAAACTGATAAAGTTGTCCATGACTACTAATCATGAAAAAGATTTATTACATTAATTCCATAGGAGCCAATATGTCTCTCAATACCTATTGCCAGAGGAAAAACATGAGATGTATTAGAGTAAAAATATGCTGTTTGGTTTGCTTTGGTTAACTGTTGTGTTGTGAGAACAAAATGCTGTATCAGAGAGAATTTTGAACTGATCCAGCAGAGTTCTTTCTGTATTCCTATATAGGTTAGGTTTGTTTACAAAGAACCCAATATGCTTTAGTGTCTGAATGAGATTTTGTACAAGTAAAAGAGGTTTTCTTCTTCTCCAAAATATGAATTACTTTCTTTTAGCAGTGCTGCATTGCATCAGGCCCAGTTTTTTCTCCACTTCATTAAAAACACACATGCTCCCAGCAGTTCACTAAATATTTATGAATGTAATTTATGACTTTGAATTGATGCCTTTTTCCAGAACTAAAAGGATATCTCTGTGTGGCCAAATCCATCCCCCGCCCCTCACACACATACACAATTCTATGACAAGCTCAGAAGTATGGAGGTGAATAACAATTTCACATTAATACTGAAAATCTTCACCTGAAACAACTGAAGCCATTTAAAATCTCACTTAACTACTTAGAAAAGAAGTAGAGGATATTCATCCACTATTTCAGATCAATGTTATCAAGTTCTACCAACTGGTTTTGTTTCCTCAAAAAGGACAAAATGGTGTTCATTCCATCTATAAAATCCAACCAGACTGGCAGTCAGATTCTGTTTAATCTTCATTCTCATGAGGGTGAGAGTCCACACTAATAAAAATGGCCATGTTACCTGGAACAACCCGTACCCTCAAACAGTGAGAAGCGATGCCCACCATCTTTGTTTTGACCAAACCTCCAGACTCCCTTGGATCTATCTCTCCCTAATAGTAGATCTGATTCTTTATATCATATTTAAATATAATTTTCTCTCGTTGCATTTCTCCATCAAGACATATTAGGTAAGTAAATGGCAAAAGTCCCCCATCATACACACACACACAGAGAGAGAGAGAGAGAGAGAGAGAGAGAGAGAGAGAGAGAGAGAGAGAGAGAGAGAGAGAGAGAGAGAGAGATTTTCAGTTCATGGTATCTTTATTTGTTCATTAGGTCTGAGATCCCCAACACTACGTACCCAAACAAGATGTTTGTATAGTATTTTGAACTGGGGACAGGCCAAATTAGAAATTTTTCATCAGTTGAATTAAAAATTATCTCAATTTCCCACAATTTGTGCTGGAGACAGGCTTTATTTGAGTCAGAGAATAATCCTGGTTCTTGCTCTGACCTTTTATAAAGAAGACTCCTGAAAAGAAAATATTGCCAAACTTTGATGAATGTGAGAATCAGATGTTTCCAAGGGCTAGAAGTGAGAACTTTTTTGGTGCAGCTCCCCAATATAATAAAGTTAGAATGAATCTTAGGGCAACATGAGGTCACCAAAGAAGTTTGGCTTCAAAATCACCTCCAAAAGTGGCAACAAATTGTAATTTTTAAAGAGATTACAATTAATCTTTTAAATATACAGAAATCAATAATGTTAATTTAGAATCAATAATGTTGATTATATTTCATGACAATGAATGTTGATTCAATTTAAAATTTAAATTGAATTGATTATATTTCTGGATATCGTTCTGTTTTTTTCTTGTTTTCATCTTCCTGCTTTTCATAATAAAGTTTTCATCTTATCCCTCAGATGAAAGGCATGCCTACTATAGAGATTAGATTACTCCCACTGGATATGTAATAGTTTTCTTATACCATATATTGAACAATAACAGATTTAAGAAAAGTAACTTCAACATTTTCCTGAAACTGAAATATTCTCATCTCCTGAATTTTTGCAGACCACATCTACTAGCTTAACACAGGCATGTTTTGGTTTGTTTGGTTTTACATATGTTTGGGTTGTTCATTGAACTGTCATATCAACGGTCACAATAATATCATGAATAAACAATTATTTATTTCTCTTTCACAATATAAATTTGTAATATATTTAAAAACAAATGCCCGTATGTTTATGATGTATCATTCCACTTTGGTAGCTGTTTCTCCAGGCTTTACATTACTCCATGTCTCATTATGGCACTAAACATGAAATAAGAATAATTAATTCCTAACTTGATATAACTATTTATCTGTTCTTACGATTACCATGCATTAGGATGGCATGAATTGCATTTTTCCAACAAAAATATCCAATTTCTTTGTAGCCTTTTCAAATCAGTTTTTAAAAAGGAAACCAAATTAAAAAAATATCCTTTTGCAGAACTTGATTCTCAAGTTTACATCTATGCAACTGAAAATGGCCACAAGACTAAATCATGGTCCCTAGCCATAAATATTTGCATATTTTAGCTTGAACAGACTTTTAAATCAAGAAGCTGCCTTTTTCATGTTCTGTGGATATATGAGGAGAAAGGGTTTGTTTTTGAAAGCAGTTTAAGCATTTATCAAGTGGCTGTGTTTCTGCCTCTTTAAACACTCCTGATTCTAAATCAGTTTTATAGGAAACTGTTTCTTTTAATAATGCTGGAAAAGAATCTGTAATCTATGGGAATTCATGCTAGTCATCTTGTCTCTGGCTGAGGATCTAAATATCTGTTCAACAGTTAATTCTTCTACATTAAATGTCTGTAGATTACAGAATCAGGCAGATTTTTTCTTTCTTCCTCCACATAGCAAATTGCTTATCATAAATGTACAAGTAGCACCTTGTTTTGCTGGAATGCAAAATAGACATATTTGGTAAGTTTCTAAGAAGCAGCTATTTTTCTTTCATAAAAGTCTGATAGATGTCTGAGATGTCTGCCTATCAACACTTTCCATCATCACCACCACCATCCCCCAAAAGCTTTCCATTTTCAGTCATGGTGTTTGGAATTTGGCTGATTTTCTGCTGAATGAGTAACTTTCAAGAAGCAGGAATAGTTTAGGATTTGCAGGGATGGTATTCATTTATTTAAATTAACTTTGATTTTTGTTATTGTTTAGAATGGGTGTTTTTTGGCTGGAGTCAAATCTCTCATTTCTTGAAAATCTGATTGAGACAGCTATGACAGGAAAATTCCATTTTCAAAGATACAGCAACTTTTTGTCTGTCCCTCTTATGGATACATCCCATTAGCATGGCATAAATTGTATTTTTCACCAAATATGTACAATCCCTTTGTAGTCTTTTCAAGTTAGTTTGTAAAAAAAAATGGATAAAATTAGAAAATATCTGAGTGCTTATAGAGGAATCTGATTCTTTGGATCTATTTTAATCTGGCTAAAATCAGTTCATGGCTTGAAGATACCCCGCTGGAGGATATTAGATACAGTGAGGAAGTAATTTGTATCTAATTGTGTTCTTTGATCTCTCAATCAATTTTTGGTATCACTGTGCATGATAACATCCTGGACCACTTTAGGAAGCTGAGAATTCAGACAAGGGATTTGTCATGGTTCTGCTCTTATCTTCAAAGCCAGTTTTACTCAGGAATACTAGTAATCCTTGTTTAAGGTCCATTTGTTCAGTAACATTTGAGTTGAGACAGCACTGAACAAGAGGGACTTATGATATGTCCTCACATTTGTAGCTATCTCCATAGTCAAGTGATAGCTAGTTGTGACTTCACTCCCAGTTTTTGACAAGCAAAGTTAATGAGGAAGCCAGGGGATGATTGCAAATGGCTATTGTGTGACCTCAGGATACTGCAACCACACAGGATTTGCATAATAACAGCAACTGGAACTGCTGAAACTGCCGCCATAAGTCAGTATATTCAGTATATTACATAATGTGGTGTCTTATCATCCCATTGCTTAGTGAAGGGTTCCTGATCCCAGTTGCCATTCCTATGCGAGAACGACTTGCAGTGCTTTCTCTGTTGTGGAATGTTACAAGATTGCATTGTGTTCCATTAGATTTATATAAATTATATTCAGGATGCTTTTTATCCGTATGTGGCTTAGCCCTGCCCCAGCCTCATGCTGTAATCAGAAAACTACAACTTGTGAACAAAGGCAAATAACAGGAACCTGAAATTTGGCAGAATAATTTTGGCAGATTTCAGACAGCCTAAAGAGGGGGCTCAGTAGCCACCTGAGGCTTAGGGTCCAAGGCAGATCAATGAAAGTATAAGGGGGGACATGATAGCAGTATTCCAATATCTCAGAGGCTGCCACAAAGAAAAGGGAGTCAAGCTATTTTCCAAGGCACCTGAAGGCAGGACAAGAAGCAACGGGTGGAAACTAATCAAGAAGAGAAGCAACCTAGAACTAAGGAGAAACTTCCTGACAGTGAGAACAATTAATCAGTGGAACAGCCTGCCTCCAGACGCAGTAAATGCTCCAACACTGGAAGTTTTTAAGAAGAGACTGGACAGCCATTTGTCCGAAATGGTGTAGGGTTTCCTGCCTGAGCAGGGGGTTGGACTAGATGACCTCCAAGGTCCCTTCCAATTTTACTACTATTACTAGTAGTTAATGTGCTGGACCAGAACTAGGGAAGCCCAACTTAAGTGCTTCTAGAGGCATAAATGCTCATGGGGTGACTTTGGGTCAATCACAATATCTTTATCCAACTTTACGGAATAGATGGTGCAGAAGACCATGGAAAATGATAATGGTTTGAATGCAAAATTGTGTTTATTTATTAAATATATATGCTACTTATCTAACTATTTAAAGCAACACTTACTAGCCTACAATACAATCATAAACATAAAAGCATTAAAATTAATAAAAAGATTAATAAAACTAGAAAACTAAGTGAAAGAACAATGCAGTGGTAGAATCTTTCATATTAATCCACCATTTATCTCCACCATAAAGCACCCTAATCAAGACCTGAAGCCAACCAGCAGAGCCAAGCTTTTTTTTAAAACAAATTTTATTGTTTTTTTAACTTTTACAATAAAAGCTCGAGACACACCGTAGTAATGGGATAGTCAAACATTCAAAAACAAAATCATATATGAATAACTCATGTAAATACATTAAATATTCCCTCTCTATTTCCCTCAAATGACCTGGAAACAAAACACCATAAATGCAGTGGGACCATAGCAATGTTACACGGCCATCATACAGGCCTCCAGAACTGTCTAGGTCACTGCATTGTGTACCATTTGTAGCTTCTGAATACTCTTCAAGGATAATCCAATGTCGAGCTCATTGCAGTTATCCAGAAGAGAGTTGACCAGGGCATAGTGACTTAATGCAGGGTCTCATGAAGCAGAAAAGTCACAACCGGCACACAACACAACTAGCACCTGTTTTTAGAGTAGGAATTGTGAGTCTAGGAGGACCTCCAAGTTGCACAAAGGGTCTGTAGAGTTCCTACAGAAAGGACATAATTGAATGCATGTAAGACTTAAAATAATCCCTCTCTGCTTCCTTATACCCTCCATCAAGCATGGTAGAATGAAAAAGGATGGGAACAGATCATAGAAGACTCATTACCTTTATATAGTGTCCAGAGCTTAAGAATATATCTTTTGCATCAGACTATAGATCACTGCTAATTAAACAGATTATCTATATCCTCTTTGTCTTGATTTATTCTTGTTGAATTTGACAAAGTTTTCTAGTTTTTCTACCTTCTTAACTTTCAATTGGGAAAGGGCTAAAAAGATCTATATTTAATTGGGAATAGGCGGAAAAAATCTATTAATTAATTTAATTTAAATAGAAATTGGCCTTTCAAATTGAGTGGAATAACATTCCTAGTTAAATTAGAGGTAGGCTAATATAATTTTCTTTTAGCATTCATTTTAAATGATATTTGGCTTCCCTTTTATTACCTTTGATAAGATAAAGAAATCTCCTGCTTAAACATATTGAATATATATCTCAGGACATACTTTTCATCAAAGACTTATTGAAAAAGACTTTGGCTTATTTTTTAAAGAAAAATAACTCTACAAAATCAGGCATTTTTATGTCTTGATTCATATAAATTGGGAATGTCAAGAGAGTTTTTCTCTTTCAGAAAATGATAAAAACTTTAATTTTGACCAAAGGACCAATTATGTATTTATTTTCCAAGATCTGTTGCCACTTTAGGCTGACTGATTCTAAGTATCATACAATCAACACTATATGCAATATTCAATAACAATTAGTAGCATCCACAGCAAATATAATATACAGTCAACTTCCAATGATTTATAAAAAACAGAGAATCAATCTAAATTCCTTAGGCCTTGGACCTTCCCAAATAAATAGATTTTTACAATCTTTCAGAAGACAATGAAGACATGGTTGACACTCTTCTTAAAGGACAACAGTTCGTTATATCATTTCAAATGATCCCAGAAAATGAAGTTTGTATTTTTGAAGCACTTCAAATTCAGAGACATCTTTCTACCTAAAAAATAAATAAATAAAAATTAAACGGTTATTTTGTTTCAATAATATTCCACTGCAATCTAATAAAGAAAAATCCCGGTGGTAATATATCTCCACATATATTTGGAAATTTGTTAAGTTAGATTTGATTCAGGGTTAGTATCAAAAGTGTGGTATGTAGATAGGTATTACTGTAGCTTCTAGGTGACTAGAAACATCAACCACCTATATGTGGCTTTTTGGAACAACTTCATTTTTACCAGATTTCTAAAAAGTATCATAAAAGGAAGAAATTTTGAGTATTTCACAAAACAGTAGCTATGTTTCTGTTAATATAAAGAGAATAACTGGCCGCTCAAGTATATAGTACAACATTGGATACCACACAATCTTTAATCGATTTGATCGTTTTTTATTCTTTCTTTCAGTGTATACATGGTTACATCCTCAATTATTTGGTAACAGTGATATCTTATACAGTCTTCTCAAAGTAAGTCCCAATGAGTATGCCTAAGCTTATTTGATAATAAAATGGAAGAGACGAAACTTCTAAGAATAAATAGATCTCTTACATCTGCTGGTTTATAGTAATGTGATAATTCAAATTATTGTATAAATTAATTTGTACAGATGCCGGCGTATACTCTTTTCAAATGGTACTGGATACTTTGGGTCTAGAAGGATTTTTTTTCTCTGCACAATAGGCATCATAACCAGAAAAAAGGAATATTCTTAGATTTGATGCCAAATTAATACAGACAAGCTCTAGGATTCTGGATAATTGCTATGGTTGAGAACATCTGTATGGGAGCAAATAATCTTTTGGGTATCCTAATACCTATAAAGTTACTAACAAAACCTTAAGCATGGCTTAGAAGCAAACAACAGCCAGTTTGATACAGCTGTTGTTCTGCAGTGGATAGCTGTATTAATAAAAGTTTAATTAGCACATTTTCCAATAATGTTCCTGTTTTGGCCGTGTATCAGAGCAGTCCCACATAAAGAAAACTGTAAGAATGTCACTGAGATGTAAGGGACCAATGTAATGTTCTCTGCGACCAAACTACATTTATCCTGAACCAGCTACAGCTGCTGATGCACTAATCAAAGGCACTTCTGAAAATGCCCCCAGATTGCATAGCTGTTCCTTCAGACTGAATGTAGCCCAATGCAGGACAGCTAAACTATATCTGAAACAGCCACTTCATAAGCTCTTTATGAATTTAGCCAATTTATTCAGACCTACCAATTCACTGCTGGGTGTGGCCATTATCCTAAAACCTCCAAAGCCTCTGTTTAGATGCAACATAATGAGCCGAGGTGGCGCAGCAGTTAGAGTGCAGTACTGCAGGCCACTTTAGTTGACTGTGTTCAGCAGGTCAGCGGTTCAAATCTCACCGGCTCAAGGTTGACTCAGCCTTCCATCCTTTCGAGGTAGGTAAAATGAGGACCCAGATTGTTGGGGGCAATGTAAATATATATATATATATACATTGCTTACTGGTGTACACCGCTTAGAGAGTGCTTGCACTTAAAGCGGTATATAAGTCTCATAAATAAAATAAATAAATAAACAGAGATATCAGTTCCTTTCTTTATGTTGTCCATTTTTATTTACTTACTTACTTACTTACGTACTTACTTATTTACTCAATTTCTGTAGCTACTCATTTCAGTTAGTGACTCTGGGGGACTTACAGTTTAAAAATGTATTTCAGTTAAAATACTAAAACATTTTAAAACAAGAAAAACATCCAAAATAAATATTTATATAGCAGCCAAGATTCTTAGTCACTTAGTAATAAAGCCAGGAAACAGGTAGTCCCTTGACAATTCTGCACCCCAAGCTCAGGAACATAGTCAGGTTTTAAGGGTCTTATAAAAACCTAACAGAATTGGGGCCATTCTAGTCCCCCAGACATGATTCTGCCCAGGCAGAATCTCCTAGGACTGGTTCCAAGAGATATACCTGTGAAGGCATGCAGCAGGCAGCGATGGCATATTCATTCTGCAAACTGCTCTAGTAAAAAATGAAAAATAGATGCTTTCAGTAACCTTGGTCTGAACTTATTCCTAGAAGGACTATATTTGAGATAAACTAATACTGAGCAATAAACAGTCCTTGATATGGAAGGCTGCCAAATTTTAAGTGATGTACTTTATTACCTAGATTACTATATACTAGAAGGCCTAGATAAAACCCTGCTCATTTCATCCAAAAATTAAGATCTGATTTAAAACATTATCCCAAATATCACCAGTATGGGAATATGGGAATCTACGTCTTCATTTCAAAATATTCTGTAAACATTCATAGCTTGGTGATAGATATATTAATTTTTATGAAAGATCCTTTGTGAAATAGGCATTACTAAAATCTTTCTCAATAAAATTTGGGAGAATCTCAACTTTATAGAAGTTTTACAAAACTTCAGTTTGTTATTCACTCTCTCTATAAATCTTTCTCTGCTCTTCCCTGAACCACTATTTCATTCCTTATGGACTGAGCAGGGACAGGAGGAGCCATCAACTCCAAATAAATGTGTTTATTAGAAATGTCTTGAAGCTTTTCCAGCTTTTCAGTACTTTTCTTGGATTAAGCTTCCTGAAGACTTTAACAATATATATATTGGATATTATCTCATCCACCATTTTTCAGCCCATCCATTGTAGCCTCCTGATGGGAATAACTGCTGTGAAATTCTGGATGAAAGAAAGATTGAGTTGGAGATTGGAAATAAATCTAGAAACCTGGGGCAAAATAAAACATCTCCACAAAGATTTACTATGTAATTATCTAAATTTCTGAAAGCAGACTCAATCTGTAACAAAACAATGGTTTTATGACTTTTAATGTTGTAACTGTAAAGGGTTGCATGTAGCAAGGTGGATGGTGAAACTGACTGACTGACTGACTGACTGATTGACTGACTAACTCACTGTAGCATCATTGTTTCATGATACAGGGCTGATCCCTACTTAGTGGGTTTTGTTACTGGTTTTTATACATGGCATTCATTTAGATGGCATTTGTAGATTTTGGAGAATGCAATTTGCAAAAATAACAATCAGTGGAGGGAGTGTAAGAAGTATGGAAATACCCTCAAACCATAAGCAATTTTTCTTTTTTTTTTTAAAAAAAAGGTTTTTTTATTTATAATACAATTAAAAAGAAAAAGAAAACATTGGACATGACGTAACATTCCAGTTTGAACATTTCTATCAAATTATTTCTCCTCTTAAATGCAATTCTTTATCTCTATAAATATATATAAACTTTTTATACAATACTAAATACATTTTCTCTATTTGCTAACCTAAGAATATATATATTTCCATCTTATTGTTAATCTATAAACCCAACAGTCCTCTTCTATTCCCACCAATGGTATAATTTATCCCAGATTTCAAAATATTCTGATCCGCTTTTATCTTTCAATTACATCGTAAGCCTGTCCATTTCAGCACAAGATAGTATTTTATGCAGTATCTCTTCATCTGTGGGAGTTTCTTTAGTCTTCCATTTTTGTGCAAAAGCCAGTCTAGCAGCAGTCAAGATGTGCAACATCAAATAGACTATTCTCTTGTCATATTTAACTGTGGTTATACCTAATAAAAAGAGTTCAGGTTTTAGCTCTATCTCCAACATTAATATTTCTTTCAACCATTTTCTTATCCTATTCCAATAATCACGGGCTTTAGGACATTCCCACCACATGTGATAATAGGTCCCTATTGCTACTTTACATTTCCAACATATAGGTGAAAGATTTGGGCCCATTTTGGCTAACCTCGTAGGTGAGAAATGCAAGTTTTCTGACTCTATTTATAACTTTTCAAATGTTTTTTTCTCAAAAGAGACAGAACTAAGGAAGAGTACACAGCAGAATATTGACTGAATGATACTGTAAGCTATTAATATCTCTTTTTTCCAAGCGCTACAATTGGAAAGCCTTTGGAAAACTGTTCACTGTAATTAAAAGGCAGACATATCAATCACTCACTTCCTCTTACTTCTCCCTTATTTCCACTTTTCAATTGCTGGAAAAGTGAAAGCAGTATTTCTGCAGCCATTCTTTCTGCAGCCCGCAAAGCAGCAAATTCATGGATGATAATTCCAAGACATCCTAATTATGTTAGGGAATTCTCAGAATGTCTCCAAATCTTGGGGTACATATAGATGTCTTTTGGCAGTTTTGTTATTAACAGATAAGTTTTCTGTTGCCTGTCCCAGAAGGGTTTCACTACATCAGCTAATGAGTTATGATTAGACAAGATTTAAGAATGTATGAAGTACCCTTGCATCAAATCAAAATTGCTAAGGAAAGTCAAAAGAAAGCTCTGCCAGCTTGACCCACATTTCTAGCCTTTTCTGGAAATAATTCTTTTATGTCATTCTCTGTGTTGAGTCAAATAAGTATTTTGTGTTCATTCCAGGAAACAGATGAATGTTCCTAACTGGACAGGTTGTAATTTCATTGGTGCATAAGAAACTGCAGCTGTATATTTCCTGCATTTCCTTGTTTGCACAGATGAATTAAACTTTTAAGAAGTCACATTAAGGTTAATTCATGGGTAATTTTTTTTGCTTATCTTGCAAATGCATGTTTTTCTAACACAGTTAGAAATTGCATGCTAAATTGCATTCTAAATTGCATGCTAAATTGTATGCTAAATTGACTTTGCAGTGGTATTCCACTACGTTGACTCAAGGCAGATTGATTGTGATCTGCACAGGTCTAGAATTTATTCATTTTAAGAATGAAATACCATAAAATAGCTTTTCCCAACCTGACAAGCCCCCAGTATGCTGAGACTAAATTGTCAGAATTCCCAGTAAAAAGTACTCCCATCCCATCCAGGTAAGAAATCAGATTGGGGGAGTTGTTGTACATTAAGAGGGGAGGGAAGCATCAATTCCCATCTTTCTCTCACACACATGCATACACAAAGAGCCACACAGCTTGGATACTGGAGCTATAATTCCAAAAATCAGTGTATGAAATATTGTGACAAAGATATGCCGAACTTTCCGAGAGATGCTTTGACACTGTCACAGCTGTAAAAATGAATGTTTTAATCAAAAAGAGAAGATATGTACTTCCTGGTTAACCCTGATTAGAGAGATGGTGTGATTATATTCTAGACAGTGGAACAGAAAAATTCCATATATGTGTGCTACAACTGATATGGAACTGCAGCCTCCAAAGCTGTGTCTACATTCCCAAGATTTACTAAAGTAAAGCTAGCAAACAAGTACAGACACCACAACTCATCTAAGCTAATTTATCCCCCTTAACAATAAGATGGCCATTTATTCATAACTGAGCATTGGACAAAAGTAAGATACAACCTTGCATAAAAATGCATTTGCTAATTTATAATTTGATAAATTCACTCAGAATGTTAATATAACTTGATCGGGACATAAAGAAGACTGTTTAGCTTGCTTAATATATTGACCAGTTACTGTTGAAGAAACTTCTCAAGCCCTTTCTTGTAATTCTGCTAATCTTTAAACTGAATTTATACTGGATGATCTTCTAAATAAAGAAAAACTTTAGATAGAGACTTACTCTTTGCCAATTTAGAATATGCCTATCTTTTTCAGAAATGAAAAGCTTTCCCATCCCAATAGGCTCATTGTGAGTCAACAAATTCCCAGTGTGGTTGCAAAACTGTCCTTTGCTCCTATACAAAAAGGTTTTGTAACTTCAATAGTGTTGTTCAAAGTAACTCATCTCTCTCGTTCCTGAGCCATTTTGTATATATAATAATGTATATAACATGCATATATATTTTCTAAGAAAATAAGACAAAAATAAGAACTAAGACCTGTCTCAGAGTATGATTCAAATGGTGGGAACACATAGTCTTTTTACACATTAAGATTTTATCACAAGGAAACACTGTTGGTGAAAGGTTTTTCCTGCACACAGAGCAGTTCTAGATGGATTTATTAAGGTTTCTCAGAACAAGAGTCACTTCTAGGAGGCATTTGTATGTTGACTCGACTGTTTCTAATAGCTACACTAAATCTACTGTAGCTCCATCAGCTTGACTTAATTTGAGATTAGAGAGGTAACCCATCCCAATGGTGCCGGCAAAATGACATCTAACTAATTATAATTATGAGCCACAGACAAGCCAGTTGTGGTGGCTTTACTGAAATAAGAACTTAATCCAATAAAACCAATATATTTTCTCACACTAGCCTATAAAATGTGCATGTTTTTACTGGATTGTCAATATTTATTACATTGCAACACTGTTCCCTTTCCATCCTTAAGATGGTTTTTGCCCTGCTAGGTCAACATATGTATTACAATTTACTCCTTGGATTCTGTACAAATATATAGCCTAGATTTCTCCTGCCATAGACAGTTCCCACCACAATACCAAGCCTATCCAAATGTTCAAATCCTGTTGTTATTTTTCTAAGTTTTCTAAATTTGTCATAGACAAATTTAAGAACTCCTCTAAATCTACCAATGTTTCCTTCTATATAAGAGTGCTGGTGTTTGGGTTACCTACTGGCACTTTTTTCTAAAGACAGGAGATATTATTCTGAGAATGTCAATGAGGCCATAGCCAGCCAACAGCATGCATTAATTACTCTCTAATAGCTGGGAACATTTTGAACTGAGCAGGGTTTGAATTAAATTAGATTGAGGGAGAAACCCACTTAATTTAATTTATTACTGATAGGACAGAAGTCAACAGCTGAGATTACACATTAGCATATAGTTAAACATGCTGCATATCACATTCAAGAAAAGATTTCTGCTACTTTCCATTTTCTGGTAGCTTTCTTTTCTTTTTTTTCATCCAACAAAATTCCTTGCTCTTTTCTTCACAAAAGTCTTATGAATGTTTTGGAACCTACTTGTGATTCTTGCTTATTTACCTGTAATTGGTTTACATGGAGCTGTCTTGGAAGAGTATCTGGAAGCTTCATCTGGTGCAGGGCACAACTGCATGGACAGTTCTTGAGACCTCTAGGGTAGCCCATATTATACCATTTTCCCACAAGCTGCACTGGCTGTCAGTTTGCTTCCAGGTCCAATTCAAGGTGTTGGTTCTCACCTTTAAAATCGTTTATGGGTCTAGGCTATCTGAAGAATTGGCCCACATCTTTTCAGACATGGCTCCCAACCTCTGGAACATCATGCAAGCCGGGGTGAAATATGCACTCACTCTTTTTGCCTTCCGAAAAACTTGAAGACATGGCAGTGCCAACTAGCCAAGGGCCCCAATGGGGATATGGCATTTTGGAAGTGGCTAAGCCCATCTCTTTCCTGTGTTCATTGTTCTGCATCAGTTTTATTCTGAGTTTTAATTTAAGATCTCTATTTATTATTTGAACGTTTTACGGTATATTTTAATTGTATGTGTTGAAATTTTAATTTCAACAAAATGGGCAGCATACGTTTAATAAATAAATTAAATTTTGACTGTTTATCACTACTTCCACTAGTAGGTGTTTTCTTATGCTGCTTCCTACACTCTATTCTTCAATCCCAAATCTTCTAGAGTTTATTTTTCTAATTACAAATGATTTGCAAAGTTCTTATATATAATAATCGAACCTCAGTTCCCAAGTGTGTCTCCCTACATAATCAAATGACAGATGAGCAAAACAACAGTTAACTGGGGTTGCATATAGTTGATGGCTACAGACTTCTGAGGATTTTTTCTCACAGCAAAATTAAAATGCTCTCCATCCTTGATCAAGCAGAAATCTATATCAGCATAAAATCTGCAGTCCCCACCAGTTATCCCTGTTCTGCCACTGGAATGTATTGCTGAGTTTAGTTAAAATATATAATATAGGCTCAGGACAGGAATTGGTAGATTTCATAGCTGTTTTCTTTTACTCTCACAAAATACCACCAGACAGTGAAAGACATTTATCAGCTTTTTGACTTAACATAAACTCAGACTGGAAAGGAGGCATGTTTTGACAAATGGCTAAACCAGTGGGTTTAGCATATGTCAAAATTCATCCTGGTACTGCACAATGTTTTGCAAAGGTGCATTCAAAGTAGGCCAGCTAACAGCTGATATCAACTGACAGTCAGACTCCTTTGGGACACAGGAGAGTAATAATATCTGACAGGCTTGGGGAGATTTGAACCATGAAACCTACAGAAAAAGATCTCTCACTTTCTATTCTGCTTCACTATGTAACCTTTCCAGCATCACTAGCAATCATCTCTTGTTAATTCGTCTTCAGATCTCTAAGTTAAAGATCAGTTCAGAGATCTAGAAGTGAGTGAATTGCCCTGGGCTGCTACTCAGAACAAAATGACTCTGAAAAGGATTGAAGAGGAATAAGCATGCCTGCACCAGTTTAAAGGGACCAATAGATACCAAGTTGATACCATTCCTCAAAGGTCATCTGTCTATGCTGCTGACAGAATAGCTCGTGAAAATGTATTAGATTATATCCACAGCAAAACCAGTGTTGCAATCAAGAGAAAGAAACATTATTTTAACTTCTGAAGGATTGAGGACTACTTAAGAATGCTTCAAATAATGGACTTGGAGCTAAATCAAGGAATGCAGCAGAATGAGGAGGTTGCCCAGACATGTTTTGTCAAGGTTAGATATATATAAATAAGGCAAAACTGTGATATGGTGAGAGGATGTATCAGATGGCATATCATGTAAAAGGGCAAAGCCGGCTGAAAATCTCAACATCAGCAAGTTTACCACTCTTATAGGAAATTCAATCCACTTTAAAATATGATCACATCCTTGAGAGCTTAACAAAAAGGGAAAGAAGAAAGAACAGAACCTTTAGGTTCAGGGGAAAATTTACCTCTAATTTACATAGAGATCATTGTTTTCATGTACTTTCAGTCATCGAGGTGTATGAAAATAATTCCTTATCAGTTGGAATCTAGAGAAAGCTCTCTTCTGCTTGTGGAACTGTCACACAATGTGATGGAAAGCACTGAATTCTTTTTTAAGAATTAGACCAACCAGTAGCTATAAATTGTGCTGAGGGGAAAAGGATGACAACATATTCCTAATCCTCCATATGATGCCCGCCTCAAACAGCTCCAATCTTGTTACTCAAATGCTCATGTTCCATTAACAATATAAGCTTTTCACTCTTTTAGTTATAGAAATATAAATTATACAGGCGATGAATACTCCACCCAACTGTCATCTAAGAAATTAACATACTTTTTCAAATATTAAAAAATTAGAATATTGCATATTAGTACTTCAATTAATTAACTTTAATTATATTAGCCAATCTGCATTTATCTTCTGCACTTATGTCCCACCATATTAGATAGCATTTTTCCATCACACTTCTGAATAGCAAACTAATTCTCCATGTTTCAGGCTAAATATGGGTATATAGTTTTGAATAGTATTTCACCCAATGTATACTGCCCACAAAAATAAAGGGAACACAAACGTAAAGGATTCTATACGTTTGTGTTCCCTTTATTTTTTTGAGCAGTATAATTGTAGCACTGGAAAAATTATAGATAAATATCTTTAACATTAATAGGGCACATAACTAAGGCAGAATGTCAGCAAATAGCCTGAGCCTGCAAAGATGAAGTGAGGAAAGCAAAGGCTCAAAATGAACTAAGTCTTGCAACAAAAGTAAAAAATAACCCCAAAAAGCTTCTTTCAACATGTAAAAGACAAGAAAAAAGTTAAGGAAATGATTGGTCCATTAGTGGGGAAAAATGGCAAGAAGGTGACAAGCAACAGGGAGAAAGCAGAACTACTTAACTTTGCATCTGTATTTACACAAAGGGAAAAAATAGTCCAACCTATCAAAAACAGTACCATAAAAAACAGATTAGAAACACAAGTTAAGAGAGGCAAGAAAATGGTAAGTAAGCACCTGTCCAGCCTAGATGAGTTCAAATCACCAGGACCAGATAGATTACACCCCAAGGTTCTGAAGGAACTGGCAGATCTGATCTCAGAACCACTGAACTATATTTTTCAAACATCCTGGAGCATTCGGGAACAACCAGAGGACTGGAAAAGCGCTGATATAGTTCCCATCTTCAAAAACGGGAAAAAATTGGATCCAGGAAATTACAGACCTATCAGCCTGACCTCAATACCTGAGAAGATTCTGGAAAAGATAATCAAGCAACGAATCAGCAAACACCTAAAGGCAAACAAAGTCATTACCAAAAGCCAACATGGGTTTGTCAAAAACAGATCATGCCAGACAAATCTTATTGCATCCTTTGACAAAATTAGTGGAACAGAGGAATGTTGTGGATATAATTTACTTGGACTTCAGTAAGGTATTTGATAAAGTACACCACAACCTACTACTTGATAAGATAGAAAAATGTTGGTTAGACAGCCTCACCACCAGATGGATTTGTAGCGGGCTGACTGGCCATATTCAGCATGTAGTCCTCAATGGAACTGTATCTACATGGAGGAAAGTGTGTAGTAGGGTGCCCCAGGGCTCTATTCTGGGCCTAGTGCTCTTCAATATCTTCATCAATGATTTTGATGAGGGGATAGATGGGGAACTCATCTAATCTGCAGATGACACCAAGCTGGCAGGAATAGTCAACACTCCAGAAGATAGGCTTAAGATACAGAAAGATCTTGACAAACTTGAACATTGGGTGCTATCTAACAAAATGAAATTCAATGGTGAAAAAAGTATGGTTCTATATTTAAGCAAGAAAAACCAAATGCACAGGTATAGTATAGGTGGTACCTTGCTCAATAGTAATAACTGTGAGAGGGATCTTGGAGTCCTAGTGGACATCACTTAAATACGAGCCAGCAGTGTGCTGCAGCTGCCAAAAAAGCCAACATAGTGCTAGGCTGCATTAGCAGAAGAATAGAATCAAGATCACGTGAAGTGTTAAAACCACTTTATAATGCCTTGGTAAGGCCACGCCTGGAATACTGCATCCAGTTTTGGTCACCACAATATAAAAAAGATGTTGTATTTGCTTAGTGCTGGAAAATGAAGAAACATCATCCGAAGAAGAGATAATCAAGAAAACATTGGACTGTGTTCATAAATGAACAGATTTATACTGAAGGACAAAGTAAAAGAAGACACAGAATAATTTAAAACATGAGATGTAGTGTATCAATGGCCAGAAAAATGAGGTAGAGATTAGAAATTTAATGTGTATTATTAAGTAAGGCAAATGGACCCAGATAACAAGTTGTTTATTAAGCACTTTATTTGCAAAAAGGGAAAACTAATAAATTTTAAAAAAAAAAAAAAAAGTTGACACTCAAGAAAGAGTACAGAGAAGAGCAACAAAGATGATTAGGGGACTGGGGGCTAAAACATATAAGGAACGGTTGTTGGAATTGGGTATGTCTAGTTTAATGAAGAGAAGGACGAGGGGGGACATAATAGCAGTGTTCCAATATCTCAGGGGCTGCCACAAAGAAGAGGGAGTCAACTTATTCTCCAAAGCTTCTGAAGGCAGGACAAGAAAAAAATGATGGAAACTAATCAAAGAGAGAAGCAACTTAGAACTAAGGAGAAATTTCCTAACAGTTAGAACAATTAATCAGTGGAACAACCTGCCTCCAGAAGCTGTAAATGCTCCAACACTGGAAGTTTTAAGAAGAGACTGGGCAACCATTTGTCTGAAATGGTATAGGGTTTCCTGCCTGAGCAGGGGTTTGGACTAGATGACCTCCAAGATCCCTTCTAACTTTATTATTATTGTTGTTGTTGTCAGAAACTGCGTAAAATTTCACACAAGGGAAGTTTAGATATTTGGGGCTTTCTTATTTAGGAAAAAGTTAATCAAAAAAACAGATCAAGGGCCACATAGTATGTATGATATGTATAATATTATTCTTTTATAATTTTTTTGAAATTGGGGTCATCCAATGAATCTGAATGATAGGATTCTCATACTGGCCAAAAGTGCAAACTTAAATTGTATAATTCCCTTCACTAGGGAGGCATAATATTGGCCACTTACTCCTCCATAATTGGGAACTATACAGTATCCTAAGGGAAATCCAGTACTAGATATCTCTCTCAATTCAGCTTTTTGCAATGATGAAAAATTTGGCCTTGGAAAAGGTATGCTCAGTGGTGGGATTCAAATATGTGAACAACTGGTTCTCTGTGTGGATGCTGCTTCTGGAAGTCCATTCTGGGTCTGGGCAACAAAAAAGGAGCTACTGGTTCTGCCGAAGTGGTACAAACCAGCTGAATCCCACCACTGGGTATGCTATGGATTTGTCTGGAGAATGTTGAATACAGAGATCCATTATCCCTCCCCTCTCTTCCCTACATACTATATATAGGTAATGCTCAATTTATAATCATTTGTTTAGTGACCATTTGAAGTTACAACAGTGCTGAAAAAATAATTTTCACACTTATGATTATTACAGCATCCCTATGTCACAAGATCAACATTCAGACACTTGGCAACTGACATGTATTTATGATGGTTACAGTGTCCCAGGGTCATGTGATCACCTTTTGCAATCACAAGCAAAGCCAATGGGGAAGACAGATTCTCTTTACAACTGTAGTACTAAATTAACAGTTACAGTGAACCACTTAACAACTGTGGCAGAAAAGATCAGAAAATGAGTAAAATTCAATAATTGTCTTGCTTAACAACAAAAAAAATGTGCTTAGTTGAGGTAAAAAGTTTAGGAATGTATGTATTACATATTCTGGATCTTTCCCACTATTGGTTTAACTATTCTTGAGTGTATGGGGGAAAAATGCATTAAATATCCTGTTCCAATAACTAATTCCTATCTTGTCTCTATTATCTCTCTTACCTGTCACTGCAGTCATCTGATCTTCCTCCACAGCAATGAGTAATATCAACATTTTTTTAGACCTTGAAGTTAGTCTTGTATAATATCACATTAAAAGAAACAACACTGATAAAGTTACGATGATTTAAGACAATGTCACTGATGGACTGGGATATGAGGAAGACAACCTGATGCGCAGAAAAAAGAGGTTTTGGGGGGCTTATTTAAGCCGGTATTAAATACAAATGAGGATAGGGCTCCTTCTCTGGGAAAATATTTAAAAGAGTTTGGTGGGGTGTTATTTAAAATAACAGAAGCTATTTTAACTTCTAGACAGGATAAGACCTTTTAATACAGTTTAGTTTGACAATCTATTGACAGTGAATGTATTAGCCCTCCATTTATTCCTTCCTTCCTTCCTTCCTTCCTTCCTTCCTTCCTTCCTTCCTTCCTTCCTTCATTGGCCACCCATTTTAAATCAGGGTAACTCTGGGCAGCTTACAATCATAAAAGATAAACACTGTATAAACTAAAACAAACATAAACAAGTTAATATGAAAAATCAAACACTGCGTCCCAATTAGAAGATGGGGGATGGGAGCAGGAGGGAGGGAAGAGGGGCAAATGGGATCAAATGTTAATCTATTACCACCTCCATTGTGATGCTCCCCATTCCCACAGAAACACACATTCTTATTTGCATGTAATCAACAACCCAGATTTTCTGGAACTGCTGCTCAGTTACCTGAATATAAATATGAACATACCTATATCACTGCAAAAAACAAAACAAAAAACACAGCCACTATTTCCTTGTGCCTTAACGCACATGCTTGGAGTTACACTTAAATAAGATTGAATGTCATACATGATTTCTTTTATTACTCCTATAACCTAATGGTCCTTTTACGAGAGATTGGTAATATAATTCTCTCAATGCAAAGCCTGACCAAAGAATGTGGTGTCATTTTATATAACTACAAGAGAGGAGACCTGGACTGACAGTGCCTGTGGGTGAAGTGTAGATTTTATTACCCAACAGACCCAAAAAACTACCAAGCATGGTTAGTTTTTATTGCTTGTAAAATCAGCAGTTGCAAAAGGTACACTCTGATGTAAACTAAACAGGGAAACAAAATGTCAGTGTCTAAGACAACCAAGAAACTTTTACTGCACAGCAAAAAGCAAATCTGCTGGAGATACACATGTAGACACAGATCACAGAAGCCTAGCTGACTACTTACAACTCAAGCAAGTTAAATCCCATCATCACACTGAGGACACACTCCTCAGGCATCCAAAGAATTAAGGCATGATTTTATCTAGATACAAATGTATTAATTCTGCAAAGTTTTGCAGTCTTCCCTGAGCTGCTGCCCAACAAAATGCAGGAAGAAGCACTGTGAGCACCATCCACACAATATATATATTATGGAATTCTTAAAAACAATAAAAAGAACTAATATAAACTAAAAAAAGAGGGGAGAAAGAGAAAGGGATAAAAAAGAAAAAGGCTGAAAGTGCAGAAAGAAAACAGTAGAAGAAAAATGAAAGAAAAAAAGATATAAAGGAATATAAAGAAATAGCTCCAATCTTCTTCGCAACAATTATAAATACAATTATGTTAACCTCTCTCTAAAGTTATATCATAAATTATAAGTTCATTTCTTTTTAATGTAAAAAGTCCATAAGGGGTTCCTAGTCACCAGTAAATGTCAATATTGTCTTTTCTCTAATCATACAAGTCAATTGAGCTATTTCAACAAGCTCTGCCATCTTCATCAACCATTCTTCTATTGTAAGTATTTCCATATCTTTCTTTCTTTGTGTATACAATAATCTTGCTCCTGTTAGCACATACAAAAACATGTTCTGGACTCTTTTCCAGCTTTTTTTTTATCAGTCTCAAGAGGGAAAGGTTGGTTTCAACTGAATGTTAATCTTTAAAATCCTCTAAATCACTGTATGTATTTGATGAACCCAAAATTTTCCTTTTTATGAATCCAGCGAGCATGATAAAAATTACCCTTCTTGTTGATCAAATTTGAAGTATCTTTATACATTCCAGGTAATGTTTGTGATGTCATAAACCAAGGTACATTATTAAAAAAATTCCTTAAAATTATAACAGTATAAATTTCAATTCTTTCAATAAAAAAATCCCACTGTTCCATTTTTATTATAACCAAACATTTTCGCCTGCTCTGTTGCATTCTTTGACCTTTTCTTCTTCAGTTTCAAATTTCAACAAAACTTTATATATTTTAGTAATTATATGTTCATCATTTGCACATTATCGTTTCAAATTCTCTCTTACATTGCTCAATATGAATTATCTTGTCTACTTTATATCCTTCTGATAACTGTAACTAAAAAAAATGACAAATATCCCACCAGTTGTTCTCTTGATTTTATTTTATATGCCCTTGATAAAATTTTAGTATCTCACAATATGTTAACCATTTACCTTTGCCTGTTATTTCTTGTCTACAAAATGCTTTTTGTGTTGAGCACTTACAGGTGTTTTGGGGGACAATCTGGGTTTGTATCTATTTCATATTCTCAATATAGCATATCTAACATGATGTTTTTTAAAGTCTGCATTAACCTTGATTTCATTTTACCACAACATCCACCCAACACACCTGAGCACATCATCATGCCAACATGCTATTTCTTTTGCCCTTGCAAAGATGAGTATTTATCAACATTTAGCTACAAGGAGCTGAACTAAGTAGATCACTTCTCTTCTATTGCCATGTGTTCAGTTCCCCATGTTTTAGCAACAGAAGAATCAACATTCACCACCCATACATTGAATAATCTTATTCTGTGACAGAAGCCACTTTGTAATGAGAGGATTATACAAATGAAAGAAGAGAATAGCTAGATCAGATCATTCTCCAAGTCAGCATTCTCTGTCACACAATGAGATGCTTTCAAAGACATCACAAACATGGACTGGACAGTGGTAGCCCCCTTCCATTCTTGTTCCCCAGCGTCTCATAGTTTAGATCATTGATTAGTCATCAAAACTAATAGCTGTTAACAGCTAGATATTTTGTGAATATGTAGTTCCTTTTAAAAACCATCTAAATTGATACTTCTACTGCATTGGAAGGGAAGAAAATTCCTCAGTTAACTACTGTATGAAGCAGCATTGCCTTTTATCCATCATGAATCTTCTTGTATTTAACTCCAATGGATGACCCCACAGTTCTAATGTTGTGAAACAGCAAGAAAAAGCTATCTGTTTTTTCTATACTATGCATGATTTGAATAATGTATCTCTCCTGTCCCTGCCCTGTTAATGAACTTCTTTGTATTTTAATGTTCTGATCCACCATGGCAGTTCATAGGGTTCACGTTGCTTGTAAGTAGCCATTCACACAAAATAAGAAGCATATCTTTTTCTGCCTTCTTTGGTAGAAGGGAAAATCACCTGAATGATTGAATGTAGCAAGGTTTTTGTTGTTGTTGTTGATCTATTTTATGACACATTGTTTGAACTTGTTTTTATTCTTGTTGAAAGAAAAACTTACTTTAAGGCTTAGAAATTCCTGAAAAGAATAAATAAATGTCTAAGACCAAACACCAATATCCCTAGAAGGAAGAGGATGTCTTTCCTCCACAGGCTGAATATTTGCAAAGTTGGCTTGCAGGAATGCATGTTTTATTTAAATACGATGCTCCCAGTATTTATAGCCTCTACCAGAGCAATATAACTCCCGACTGTACATTTGAGCCATAAATTCTGATTTCTCCTTGACAAAGAATCTAGACATATTTGCAGGAAGCAATGGAATGCATGGTGCCTCCCTTGCTGGAGACAACCCCATAAAAAATTGTTCTAAATTAAACAAATGTAACCTGTCTGGCTCAGGCAGGCCAAAGCTGTTGGTTAAGCCCCAGGAAATACTGGCTTCTATCATCATCAGTTTAAGAGCCACAGAATACTGCAAATTCCCACAGACAGACAAAGTCTGGACTGGGAGAGAAAAATGATTGGCACTTTGGCTCAGGACAAACAAAAGGAAGCTCTTCTTCACACCACACCTAATTAACTCCTGGAATTCCTTGCCTCAAAAAGTTGCAAAGTGGTTCAGCAAATTCACAAAGGATCAGTGTTGAGCATTCACTATTAGTGACCTTGCTAGGAAGGGAACTGCCATGCTTATAGAAAAAGTATACCTGCAATGAAAGCATGCTAAATCTAGAAAGAAAGCCTCTTTGACATCTGACTAGATTTCAGAAGAGATTGCTTGACTCTGGGCCAAAGTGCCTCTCACACTAAGCCTTTAAGTTGCTTGGTGGCAAATGAGCTGGTATGCCTTTTAGCTCCCCCCCCCACACACACACAATTGATGGAAGTAGCTAATAGCCATACTTAGTAAATTCAGCTTAGCAGACACTAGATTCTGATTTGTCAATGAATAGACAAGAAACCAGAACTTTAAAATAAAATAAGCAAAAGAATGAAGCCACTAAAAAGCATAATGTGTGTCTTTTCTGTCTTGACACCCTGCCTTTGGGACATTATCTGCTCCAAGATTAGACATGCCTTATTGACCTTCTGGAAATCTCTTAAATGTAATTTTTGCCAGCAGAACTGGAGAGCCCTTGGTAATAGGGAGCCCACAAGATAGCTGTATTCTGTGTGGAATTGTGACATATTTTCCTGCAATCTTATTTATATTTATGTTTTAACTTCCTGTGATGATACGTCCATCCAGTATCAGTCTTGAGATGGACAGCTATATAAATCTGATAAATAAGCAAATGTTTG
Organism: Crotalus tigris; assembly: GCF_016545835.1. Taxonomy (NCBI): domain Eukaryota; kingdom Metazoa; phylum Chordata; class Lepidosauria; order Squamata; family Viperidae; genus Crotalus; species Crotalus tigris. Next base: position 4,190,654 of record NW_024096625.1, on the reverse strand, counting down.
AGATGCAAAGATCCAGATAGATAATGAATGGCAGCAGAGGCTAGAAGCTTCCATCTGATTCTGCTGCCATTCAGATGTTTGCAGCCTAGCTATGGTGACAAGTCTTTGAAGCCTGTGTGTATCATACAAGGAAAGGATGCTCATTGTTCCCTTCTTCCTTGGCACAATATTATTTATGTATTTGCTATTTCTATTTGCAAAGAGTATCTTTAGGCACTTCTACTATAGGTTGCATAATAAAAGAAGGGGAGGGACAGCTAAAAAGAAACTGAATAAAATCACATTGGGGAAGAGAACCTACGCATAGTCCCTACGAATCTACTACTCCAGAGTCTGAGGGGGAAAAAGCACACTGGTACTGCTTTATAGAAGCCCAACTGGATCAATATGCTCCAGTAAGCAATGATGGAATTGATGAGGATGAATTATGCTTTTGTCCAAAAGGGTAAGAGTTGTGACAGAGAAGGCACACTTCCAAGATTCCTGCAGATGGAACCAAGAGTGCCAATCATTCCAGGTAGATGCCAATCATTTCTGTAGAACAGGAAAAAAATAGTTGAAGAGAAGCAATCCTGCAAATGCCCCATCCCTGTGCCATGAATGGCTTTATAGATCGCAATCAGAGATTTAAGTTGTACTCAGACACTTAGAGAAAGCCAATGCAGCTCATGTAATATTAGTGTTTCATAAAGCATACCATATCATTAAGCATACCATGGTATGGCTGTAATAACTCACAATGTTTATATTCTAGACCAATTCCAGCTTCTATGTGGTCTTCAAGGGAAGCACAATGTAGAATGCATTGCAATGGTCCAAACAAGAAGTTCCAAGTATGGAGGAATATAGAGATAGCCTCGAATAAGAAATATAGCAGCCTCTAGAAAGATATGTTAGGCCAGAAAAGGGGAAGAAACTCAAAATACTCCTCCCTTAAGTCTCTTTTCTATAAAAGGAAGGAAAAGAGAAATACTGATAGGTTTTCAAGGTTCCATTATTATAATTTATATCAATGTAATTCTAATATTCTTGTGATATGTATTGTATTTCCTGACCCAGTTTACCTCAAAGGTTTGACACAAATGTATGAATGACCACAAACAGCGCTTCTTGATGCAGAAACAGGTGCAATTGGCACAAAGGTTCTATGATGGCCCTCCCAGACATGGCTGCCACCTGCTGTTTGGTCTTCAAAATCTCTCGCCATCTGCTCTTCCATGTTTGAAAGATATATTTGCACCATGAAATGATATTAAAACCTCGCTCATCACACTATAGTAGCTTATTCTTTTGTCACTTACAGTTATCTTTCAGTTTTTTCCTATTGCAGTCAACAAGAACTGCTACCCTTCTATAAAGAATGGTGGGTCCCCAATCTGATGCGCCTACACCGTCATGGTCAAGTCAGTGTACAGTCATCCTAAATGTTACGCACTCAAGCAATAATAACCATAACAATAAACTCCCTAGTTAATTCAAAGATTTATAGTGAAGCAATCCTGAAAAGCTGCAAAAGTACACAGCAAATCAGCATGGAAACTCTGCTGGTTTAAAAATTAAAGCTTTCCACACTCATTAATGCAGGAAATGAAACTGAGAGATAAAATAAATCAAGTTTTAAGAAATACCAAAGACATAAATCAGAAACTGTGTCAGTTCTCCACTATCATAGAATTGAACTGGCACCTCTGAGTCTGGATTGGTGAAGTGGAGACCCCATTCTTGCTTGAATATATGTCCCTCCAGGGGTCTGCTCCTGCCATCAAGTTACAAAAGCAAGACAGAAATATGGAGAGCACTCAGTAATCCTGAAATAATAGTCATCATACTGGTATATTTACTATAATCCTAAAAAAGCTTGGGCTATGCCATCTAATCAGAGCATCCAATGAAATAAATGCTTTTCTCCTCAAAAGAGTGGACCTATAACAGATCTAGCTGAACTTGGATGAAAAAAGCTAAGTAGGTCACCCATACAGAATACTTACATAGAGGACCATAGAGAAACAGACTAGACTAAATAAATAAATAAATAAATCCTACAAGATAACAATAACTGTATTATTCCCATAAAACTACACAGACAAGCTATGTAGTCACGAGGAGCAGAACTCAGTTTGAGGGAGTGTTTAGTCTTTATTTTAATCATGAGTGAAGCTGTTCAAGAACTCATATTTGAGCTTTGGAGCAATCTCAAGCTCTATTAACTAAAATAGCCTTATTTAGCATCATTGTCTCAATCCTGATAGGAAGTATGTTTAAAAAACGAGCTCTGTCTTCTTACAAAACATTTTGGTTGACATATAAGGCTGTATAGCAAGCAGACCGTGATCTATAGGGCATTAGGGAGGGAGATAGGCTAGAGACAGTGAGCCACAGTGTAGCACAATGGTAAAATATAAGTTGGGCTGCATGACTCAAGTGGTCATGGGTATGATGTCTACAAATATATTATCAGTTTTTTCTGCTTTTAAAATTCTATTAAATATATTTTAGACTTTTCATGAAAAACAGAATCTTAAAACTCTAAAGTGCATCAGAGATGGCTCCAGTATCTGAAAAAAATATATCAAAATCCATGTATCATTCTGATATTGCAGAACGTCCTTCCCAATTCCAAAGGGGTGCTGATGACATTATCCTCTTCTAGAAAGCAAATCCTGCTGGGTTTGGTTCTCAAATATGTTTCTGAGCAAGAGTGTCTGCAGAAGAGAAGGATAACAAAGGGAAGATGGCTGCTGCAACTTCCCAGCTTCAGGCACTATCTGGCTTTTCTTTTTTTTAATCTCCCTTGCATACATTTTTGTTTCTGAGCAGAGGTGTACCAAATTGTTCTGTTATATCCATGTGCAGAGATAGTCCCCTATGTTTCAAACTAATAAGTCTGGCCTCTAAACTACTGTTTTGAGCCAGACTGTTTTGGGCTAGCAAAAAACCAATGGAATGGAAGCCAGATTTCTCTTCATGTTCAGCTTGTATCTTAGGCCCTTAGGAATTCTGTAAGGAAGACTAAGAGAGAAGAGAGAAACTGATCAAAGGGCCAAATGGGGGGATTTGAAACCTAGATCTGCAGTGTAACATCTGTACCATAATTTTGAAACATGAACTTGAAAGCAATCATCTGTGATCAAGGACCGTGCTTTAATTCTTCTTTGCAGTGCTTGTCCTGATTCCTTGTTCCCACAAGGGCCTTGACAAGATATTCCACCAGCAGACATTAATATGCAGACTTTTAAAGTAGCAATTCAACAACACTGTGAAATGTTCATATATAATCTGCATCCAGCATAGCACCAAGAATGTGTGTCATCATGATATAAACCACCTGCTGCAATGTCAAAGATACCTCTTTCCTCTACAGTCAGAGACAATAAATACCTTTGTGCCTTCAGTCTCCCAAGTAGATGTGTGTAAACACTCTCCTGCCTTCTAAAACTAACACAAAGCAACATCTGTAATATATACACAAAATATATATACTGTTCAATCATGGTTAAACATATGTTCACAACCTCAGAATGTGTGTGTGTGAGTGTGTGTGTGTGTGTATTTCTCTCTCTATGTGTGTGTGTATTGTGTGTGTATAATCTGTTGTAGTCAGTATTCTCTTGAGATTAGACAGATGGTGAATTGGTGATGGTGAGGGGTACTGTGATGATGGTCCCATTACAAAATTTTCTTTCTAGGGCCATCTGTCTTGCTTCAAAGTGACTTTTGCCTTTTCCGAGCTTTTAAAATTGTTGCAAGAAATTTTGTTTCTGCTTACTAGAGTTTATATTCAGTTTTAGCCTGTCTTTGGGTCATTTAATTGTTGATGTTCTGTTTTGACTTTCTTTTCTTTTAATCTGCAAGCCATCCTGGGTATTTTTAAAATTGAAAAAAGGATCAAAATGCCTTAAATTAAAATATAAAGTAAAATAAAATAAGCATCATTGGAGGTTTTTGCCAAATATTAATTGATTATGCGAAACTTTCTCCAGGCAGACTAATAAATGAAGAATACAAAGGTACAGGATGGATATGATGGAACAGAATTTAAAGTTATATGTTCAATATTGGATCAGAATTGTTAATATTATATTTCTAAAGCTGTGGTGGCACAGTAATTGGAATTCAGAATTGCAGGCTAATTCTGCTGATTGCCAGGGGTTAGATCCTCACCAGCTCAAGGTTGACTCAGCCTTCCATCTTTCCAGGGTTGGTAAAATGAGGACCAGTTTGTTGGGGGCAATATGCCGATTCTGTAAACTGCTTACAGAGGACTGTAAAGCACAGTGAAGCGGTAGCAGCCAGTTAGAGAGCCACATTAGTCTAGTGCAGTAGTGGCAAACCTATGGCATGCATGCCAGAGTCAGCATTCGGAGCCATCTCTGTGGGCACGTGCACCAGCACTGGCGCCCCGCCTCCCCTCATGCACCTTCCTCACCCGCAGCCTCCCCCGAGGAGAGTCACCCCTGGGCACGGCCCCCACGAAGCAGCGCAGCCAAGCACATGGCAGCAGGGTCAAGACTCCACTCTTGCCCCCCATCGTACGTAGATGATGCTGCGGGGTGCAGGCAGAGGGCATGGCCGCCATGATGCTGCTGGGCCACCTGGGTGAACTGCTACAGCAGGCTGTGGAGGGGGTGGGTGGTCCTGCGAGTGGGTGGGGTGGGGATGTAGCAGGGTCAGGGCAGGGGAACGGAGTGGGGGTGGGGCGGTTTTTGGGCACTAGGTCTCTAAAAGGTTCATTATCACTGGTCTAGTGGTTAAAGATCCAGGCTAGAAACCAGGCGACTGTGAGTTCTAGTTCTGCCTTAGGCATGAAAGTATATCTTGAGTTATTTACAAAAACAATAAAGGCAGGGTTAAAAAAGTTAAAAGAAGCAACCATATAAACTTTGCATTACAAAATCATAGCAACACTGCAATCCTATGTGCATTTGTTAACTCGTACTCAAATGAAATTATTGGGACTTATCCTAAATTAAATATATAGAATTGCAACATTAATGAGTCTTTTGGAACTACTAAAGAAATAAATTTAATAAACAAACGCTTTGCATTATCAGGCCAAGATGCACTTTAATATTTTATTTTCACAATTTCCCAGGGCTTATCCATGCTTTTAATTCTTAGGATCATCATTGAAAATAGACTGAGGCCTCCTGCCAATTAATCAATTAGATCTTTAGCTGATTAATCTACCATTTAAAGCTAGTATTTATTTACAAGTTTATTTCACCCCTTGTCTACACACACACACACAGAGAGAGAGAGAGAGAGAGAGAGAGAGAGAGAGAGAGAGTACACACATCAAAGAGTGTTACTTTTAAGTAGTAAATAAATCAGTATGTTTGAAAAGTTGAAGCTGTAGGTTGAAAAGAATGATATCTCCAGAGATATGTTTTGTAGACCAGATGTGGCTTCATTTGACATTCAGCATTTCAAAGGCCAGCTTCCAAAAACTGTAATCAAATTTATTATCAAAACAATTGACCACAATGCATTTCAGTAAAGAAGCTTCAATTTGTCTTGTATTTTATTTGAAACTGACACTGTAATGAAATAGAAACCATACTGCAGAGGAGCACTTATGTGGAACAGCACTAGCATGGATATTGCAGAGACTGGATCCTATAGCTGAATCTGGAATTCTAGGAATTGAAGTCCACGCATCTTAAAGTTGCCAAGATTGAGAAATACTAGGTTAAAGCATATTGAAAGCTGTGGCATGTAGAGAATCTTGCCATACATTAGCTAATGAGATAACCACAAATACTGTACCAAAAATGGGAAAGAAATTGCATTGTATCTTTTATTTTACTTTGAAGTGATTATCATTGATAAAATCCAAAAATGTAGCACTTTCCTCAGTTAAAAGTGGTGTGGAATATACTTTGATATCCTATATTTTATTGGATAATCATCTCACTAATAAGCTACAACAGTGATTCACACCTCCATGTAGGTAAGCTTCAGTCCCTGGAATGCTCAGCAATGGCATGCTGGCTGGGGAATTCTGGGAATTGATGTCCTCACAACTGAAAGCTGCCAACCTTGGGAAACACTAGCCTATAATTGAGCAAAAATGTCCATGTTTAATTTTCTTTGACTAAAAAAAAGACAAAACTACTCCTTTGCAAATTAATACTTATGAACAGCCAGCAATACTATTAAATGATAAATATAAAAGGGAAAAATTATTCTCATCTATCTTGCAACAATAAATCAAATTGAAAACATTCCCACAAGAAATTCTAAAGCATGGAGAGTTTTTTTTTAAAAAAAAAAACCTTTGCCAGAGGAAGAAACAGGGAAATTGAAAGCCAGATTTGACAAACTACTAATATAGACTAAAATACTGCATACAATTACAACTACCTCAGTAACAGATTTGAGCAACTCGTAAAGGATATGAAGCAGCATTTTAAATCGTAGTGTCTATATCAGTATTTCTCAATGTTGGCAACTTTAAGATATATGGACTTCAGCTCCCAGAATTATCCTGCCAGTTCTGGTTGGGGAATTTTGGGTCTCAAAAGCCACACATCTTAAAGTTGTTGATGTTGGGAAATACTAGCTATATACAACCTACAAGAAACTGCTGGGGCTCAAGACGCTGAGAGGACATGTTACAAATATTTGCTCTGTTCCTCATAAAAAAGGAAAAGAATTATAAGCAGGGCCAACCACTGTGATAGCAAGCTGCCATTCAAAGTCAGAACCATATGGGACATTTCAATGGCAAGGCAAGCCATCTAATATTAGTCCAAATATTATTGTTCTCAGGTTTCATATATGTGGTGATATAAGCCAGAAATGACCTGCTGGTTATATCCAGCCTCTGAATCTATTTAGAAGCTCCCAGATCATACTACTGAAATTCAGAATCACAATTATTTTTTGTTCTCCTTTCCACAGCTCCCAAAAGAAAAGCACAATGGACTGCATAAAACATGCAGTGATTTAAAGGAACTGCTGTTTTTACCCATCCACTGGAGTGATGGATGGCCCCAGTGTCAACAACAGTGAATTCTGTTGCCTATCGTGGTCCAAATACCTATCTGGAAGCAGGTTTTGATCTGTTATTGAGTTTGAAAGTTCTAAAGCTGAGTTTGAGGTGATTGCAAGTTGCTTGATTTGGAACATGTGAATGAGGAAAGCTTGCTGGTTTCAGGACAGCTGTCCAAAGCAAATACCATTTTTTAAACAGAGGAACATGAACATGACTTTTTGTGTTTTCTTTTCCCCCAACCTCACCTCTCATTTTAGGCTAATTTATTTTTCCAAGCAATCAAGATTAAAGTCAGGGTTTCTTTTTTCTACCACCAAGAATTGGATGGCTGTGAGTTCAGTACTGCCCACTCACCTACTCATGTTTTCCCCATAACACAGTCAGGGACCAGTGTAGGCCTTAGGAGATTAAGCTGATTAATTATAGTTTGGTTCCTGCTCAAACCTTGCAAAAAGAATTGGTGGACAAATCTATTCATTTCAGCAAAATTCAACTTTATCCCACCTCCTGGTTCCTGGATTTAGGAACCACAATATGTATCTCTCTCTGTTCCCATCTTCTTATCTGCCCTCTAGTTGCTTTGAATGGAGCTTTGACTCTCTTCTGCATGATGACTAGTTATATTTTCCTTTTCTTTATTCTCTTCCATTTCCTTTTTCCTGAGAAAATGTGGGAAGGGCAGAATGAAAATGGGAAAGTGGCCTTTTTCTTTTCCTACCACCACCACCAGTCTATTGAGATAAAAGAAAGCAGGAGGAAAGACACTTGTCTGGTGCTACCAAACTGCTGGTGAAGATTTGAGGGACACAGACAATGGCTTTGGGAACTGGTTTCAGCCTCTGGGGAAAATGCTTTATAGTTAATCAGGAGTCAGTAAACTTTATGGTTTTAAAACAGATTATGATTTGAAAGTCCTTAAATACCTCACTGAAAAGTTTGGATTTGTCTTTTTATTCAGAAGCAATTTTTTTTTACTAAAAAGCTCTGTCTGTCTATTTCTTTGAGAGTTTGCATTTTTTAAAAAATACCCACATTTAAATTGTCAAAAGATGTCAACTGGCTGTGAGGGACAACCTCATGCTGGCTATAATTACCAAAGGGCAGTGATCAATGGGGGCCTTTTGTTAGTATTACAGGATCACTATTGACTCTGGAAGTGAATGCCTCAGTGAGTTAGGCAGAAAGTGAAACAGACAGGCCTTCCTGCCCTAGGCGTCTCAGAAGCCGGCAACCTACACTTAGCCCATTCATTACTCTTGTCCAAATGGCAACATTTGTCGTGATCTGAAATCAGCTGTGAGAAAAAGGGAGCAGCAAGCCTGCACAGAGGCTCCATTTAGAGAGTCAGGAAAGGCATCCTTCCCACCATTTGCCAAGGGAACGACACTGTTTGGTTAAACGCTGGGTTCTTTTTAGACATAGGTGATGGCACCTATGGGACAACTCCCGTCAGCACTTAGAAATGGAACTTGTCTTCTGCAGTCTGCCCTGTGATTCAACTTGGAAAGGAACACTTAGGTGACACAGTTACCCAACTCCTTTTACTGAAATAGACAGGAAGGAACATTCTTCACACTACAATAACATTCTTCACACTACATTGCTTACCTGCAAGTAAAGATTCCCATAGCTTCCTGCCTCACCATTTTGACAAATGATCTGTTGTTGCACCCAGGTCTCCAATGGTCAAATTAAAAAAAATCATATACAATAAGGAACTGATAAAAATGGTAGTGGAGTGAACATTTTGCTTATTTCTTAGTATCTGGAAATAATAATAATAATAATAATAATAATAATAATAATAATAATAATAATAATAATAATAATAATAATAATAATAATAATCTGCAAGGAATCAGTCAGTACCTGACAAGGAAGAAACAGTGCAATTCTGGAAGCAGATATGGGATAACCCAAAGAAATACAACAAGGATGCGGCTTGGTTAAAAGAGATGGATGCAAATAAAACAGAAGTTGAAATGAAAGAACTAGTAATAACAACAAAAATGGTAGAAAAAAGAGCAAAGAAAATCAAAAATTGGTCAGCACCAGGTGAAGATGAACTGCATGGGTTTTGGTTGAAACATCTAACGGTTATACACCCACTCATTTCCAAGCAGTTCAACAATATACTACAAGGAGGAGAAATTGAAAAGTGGCTAACAACTGGGAAAACCTACCTAATAATGAAAAATCCAGCAAAAGGGGCAACACAGGTAACTACAGGCCAATTACCTGCTTACCAACAACTTTCAAATTACTAACTGGTGTGGTAGCTGATGCAGTACAACAGCATCTAGTTGAAAACAATCTCTTTCCACCTGAGCAGAAAGGAAACCGCCCCAATAGCAGAGGAACAAAAGATCAACTCCTAATAGACAAATGATCTTGGAAAACTGCAAGAGAAGGAAGACCAACCTGAATGTGGCATGGATTGACTACAAAAAGGCATTTGACTCTCTGCCACATGATTGGATAATAAAGTGCCTAGAAATAACAGGAGTCAGTAGAAACATCAGAAAATTTGTGCAAAGATCGATGGCCCAATGGAAGACACAGTTGCAGATCAATGGTGAGAGGCTGGGAGAGGTTAATATCAAGAGAGGAATATGTCAAGGAGATTCATTATCACCATTACTATTTGTTATTGCACTGTTTCCTCTGTCAACAATACTGAATAACTCAGGACATGGCTATCAAACATCAAAAACATCTGCCAGACTATCCCACCTCCTTTACATGGATGATCTGAAGCTGTATGGAAAAACATCATCTGAAATAGAATCGCTGCTCAACACTGTCCGTATATATAGCCAAGATATTGTAATGGAGTTTGGCTTGGACAAATGTGCCAAACTTACTATCAAACAAGGAAAAGTAGTGAAAACTGAAGGAATCAAGATGCCCCACAAAAATAACATTAAGAGTCTGGATGAGGAAGATTACTACAAATACTTGGGTATCCTTCAAACTGACAACATCAAGCACACTGAAGTCAAGAAAAAGATTAGAGATGAATACATCAAAAGAGTGAAGAAGATCTTAAAGTCCAAACTCAATGGAGGAAATACCATAAAGGCAATCAACACCTGGGCAATTCCAGTCATTAGGTACCCAGCTGGAATAGTGGACTGGACTCAAGCAGAACTAAAAGCAATGGATAGGAAGACCAGAAAAATAATGACAATGAATCATGCCCTTCATCCACCCAGTGACATTGACAGACTTTATCTACCAAGGCACATAGGTGGGCGTGGAATGCTACAAGTACATCAGATGGTTGAAGAAGAAAAAAATGGCTTTGGAAGAATATCTGAAGAACAATGATGAAGATGCACTGAAATTAGTATATCAGGAAGGCTTACTGACTACTGGAGAGACCAAACTGGCCTACAAGAAAGACCAATGAAGAACAGAATAGAGGCATGGGAAGACAAAGCACTACATGGCCAATACATGAAAAAAATAGCTGGGAAAGCAGATAATAATAAAACCGGGCAATGGCTAAGAGCAGGAAAATTGAAGAAAGAGACCGAGGGACTAATTCTGGCTGCACAAGACCAAGCCTTAAGGACAAAGGCAGACAAAGTCAAAATTGAGAAGACAGCAACAGACAGTAAGTGCCGCCTATGCAAAGAAGCTGAAGAAACAGTGGACCACTTGGTAAGCTGTTGCAAGAAGATTGCACAGACTGATTACAAGCAGCGACATGACAAAGTAGAAACAATGGTGCATTGGAAGATCTGCAAAAAATATCATTTGCCTGTAAGCAAAAACTGGTGGGATCATAAAATAGAGAAAGTCATAGAAAATGATCAAATTAAACTGCTCTGGGACTTCAGAATTCAAACAGACAAGCACTTGCAACATAACACCCCAGACTTAACAATTGTCAATAAGAAAGACAAAAAAGTCTGATAGTGGACGTGGCAGTGCCTGGAGATAGCAGAATAGAAGAGAAAGAACTGGAGAAGATAACAAAATACAAAGACCTACAAATAGAAATAGAAAGACTGTGGCAAAAGCAAGCAAGGGTAGTACAATAGTCATAGGCTCCTTGGGTGCAATCCCAAAACAACTGGAGCACCACTTGAATACCATTGGCATTGACAAATTTGCTATTAGTCAATTGCAAAAGGCGGCCTTATTAGGAACTGCTTCCATCCTGCGACGATACCTGTAATACCATCAAACATCTACTTCTGCCTATCCCAGGTCCTGGGTAAGGACTCGATAGGTAGACAAAATGCCAAATCCAGTCTGAACATCTGGCTGACTGTGCGATGATCAATCAATAATAATAATAATAATAATAGTAAAGTTGGAAGGGACCTTGGAGGTCATCTAGTCCAACCCCCTGCTCGGGCAGGAAACCCTACACCATTTCGGACAAATGGCTGTCCAGTCTCTTCTTAAAAACTTCCAGTGTTGGAGCATTTACACTTACAGACAGATATACAAACATAAAGGGACATAAAAATGTATGAAAAACCTACTGGATCCAATCAAAGGTGAAAGACTTTTTCAGAAAGGAAGCAATAGGGCAATTGCCCTAGGCCCCACACACAAAGGGCCTCCATTCAAAGGTTGGTGCAGTATTGAAAACAGTATTGGATGAAAAGGATGCCTTGTATTTGCTTCTATCAGTTTCCCTTCCATTTGAGGCAATTGAATTGGCATTATAAATTCTTTCAAAGGGGAAGTGGATTGGGGGGGGGGAATCCATAGGCAAAGTTCATTCTTGTTCTTGTTCTTACTTAGTTACAATATGGCCAAGGATGGATATCTTTTTCTTCACTGAATAATCTTTTTCTTCATGCTTCTCATGTTTCAATTAAATCTTAGAAGGATATCATCAACCAATCATTTCTCCCTGATTTCCCATGCTTTAATTAAATCCCAAGGAAAGATATCGTGGAAGTTTTGTTCTCACTGTTTGGGTTTTTTTTTTTACTGGAGGGGATATTTTATTCACAGTCAAGATATTGTCATTGCTAAGGAGTACCTCATTTTGGGAAACATTTGGACAATTTTTCCTTCCCCTGAACAAATTGTCCACTTAGTTTCTCTCTTCATCTATTTGATGGTGAAATTCCAAAAGTAAATTGGACCCTTTTCTAATATGAGATGATCATAGCAATTTATAATTTCCATTCAAGCCTTTAAATTAAATCTATTACAGAATAATTCTAAGAGTTCTTTCAGCATTTAGGCTGGCATTAATGGCAACTGAGATTCAAAAAAGACTTTCCTTCTGGAGCCCAACCATCCTACCAAGGCTGCTTAAGACCAAAAAAAAAAAAGTTTTCATTCCAATACATGTACAAATAAAATGCAAATCTAACAATAAACCACCTTAAAATCATTTCTCCTTGAGCATCCACCTTCCATTGCTTCTGAATGGGCTGCACTCCCATTATTCTTGGGACATACAGTTGAACACATTCTCAGAAATGTACTTGGTATGAACTTCCTTCAGTGTAGAGCTGCATATTAGTAATTTGTAAATTTTGCTCAGCAAATAAAAACAAATAGACCTATTATTTGCTTCCTCCTGTAATTGGAAGAATTATGGGTTACAACCAGTTCAGCATTTTTTTGGCTCTTTGCTTCAAGCAAAAAGGAAACAGGCCCACAATGTTAAGAGAAAAACATGCAGTATTTCTTAGGTGTGCCTCCAGCAGGAAAAGTCAAGCACCTTTAAGCAAAACCACACAGTGGAGGTATGAAGAAGCTAGGAGAATCTATAACCATTATGTCAACGCTGCTAACATTGGATGTTCCCGCTTTGACAACTGATGAAAATGCAGCCATTTTCAGCGTCCTCTGTGCACCGAGTATCTCCTTTGGGCCGACAGGGTAAAGATTGGCCAGTAAAATGGCCAATCATTTAGCTGCGCCAACCGTAAGCCATAAGATCATCTAAGCAAGCAGACCCCGTGGAAGATTCGGTGAGATTTTTTTTTTAACCACTAGTTTCTTTTTTTTTCCTGTGAAAAGTTTTTTTCTCTGGAACTATTCCCCTTTTTGTTGAAGTGGCGTTTTAAATGGGGGGAGGAAAAGCTTTAAAAAAGGACGAAACCTATTTTTGTTTTAATGGCTGATTCTATTTTTGAATACTTTGGAGCCCCCAAAAATTTTCTTTTAGAGAGACTTAAGAGGCTATGTGTTATGTCCTGAGCCTGTGCAAGCAGGCTCAGGGCATTGCAAGCGGTCCCGGGCAGGTGCAAGTTGCCCGGGACCAGACAAGCTGTCGCCAGTACTTGTGCGCATGCGCAAGTGCTGGCGCGCCAAAAGTTGCAGATTGACCCGGGAATGGCCTATAAAAGAGGCCGGGAGTTCTGGGCGTTGTCGGCGTCTTGTACCTAGTATGCTGAACTGAAATAAAGAAGTTTCCTGAGAACTACAACTGCTTCTCGTATCTTGCCATTTCGCGAAGGACGCAACACTGGCGACGAAGATGGGATGCCTTACATCAACAGAAGAAAGGTGTAAGCTTACCCGAGTGAGTCCTGAGCGGCAGGAACAGCGTTGACTCGGCAGCTACCCACCAATCCAGCGAGCATCGGGGGTAGGCTGGCTGATAGACCCTTCCTTTCTACAAAATGGCAAAAATTGGAAGGCTTTCGGAATTCGACGTCTCACATCCGGAGAGGTGGGAGTCCTACGCAGCCAGGGTGGAAAACTATCTCAAGGTAAATCAAGTAAGGGAAGATAGTTTAAAGGCTGCCACCCTGCTGTGCGTTTGCGGTCAAGACGCATTTGAAATCACTGAGAACATTGCAGCACCTGTTCCTCTAGACTCTGTCAGCTATGCAGATCTAAAGAAGCTACTAAAGGAGCACTTCCAGCCCAACTTGTCCGTCATCGCGTGGCGCCACACCTTCGAACAGAGGGATCAATGACCTGGAGAATCGGCCAAAGAATACATTGCCGCGCTGAGAAAAGCCGCTAAACACTGCGAGTTCAAGGACCTCGAAGAACGACTGAGAGACAGATTTGTATGCGGACTAAGACATAGAGAGTTACAGCAGAGACTTTTTGCCAAAGAAGACTTATCATTCCAAGATGCCTTGAGAGAGGTCACTGCAGAAGAAGCAGCGGGTGGCGCCATCAAGAACATGCGGCCGATCAGAAGCACTCCAGATACTGCGTCCGTGCACCAGGAAGGAGTCCAAAGGAACTCTGAGGAGGATCCTGATGATGAAGTGGACCGTCTCTACCCCATGAAGGAAGGGAAACAGAGAGGAAGCTCTTCAGCTCTCCCCAAGTGCTTCGGTTGTGGAGGTCGCCACAAGAGAACCGACTACAAGTTCCGCTCCGCTATCTGCAGAGCATGCGGAAAACAAGGACACATTGCAGCTGTGTGCCTGGGCCATCAGAAGGTACAACCTCAGGAAGAATTGCACCTGAAAGGTACCAGGGTTCCCAGCCAAAACAGGGTGGGGTTTTGCGCTTCGCGAAGAAGCATCTATAGGACAGGCACACACAAGCCCATTAAGAAAAAGCTGTCACTTAAGGTGAAGCTACAAGGGATTCCATTGGCTATGGAACTGGATACGGGGTCTGCACTTTCAATCATTTCCATGCACACGTTTAGGAAGATTTGTTCTGGTAGTGGAACTCAGGCCAAGCTGAGGCCTTCTGACATTGTGTTAACAGACTTTCAAAACTCCAGAGTGTGTGTTAAGGGGGAGGCCACCCTTAACGTACAGTATAAGGATTTTGAAGGTCCACTAGATCTAATAGTAGTAGGGGGTGAACAAACGAGTCTCATAGGACTCGATTGGTTTGAGGCCTTGGGAATACACGTCACAGGGCTTAATAGTCTGCACACACTTGACCTACAAGAAGTCTGCAAAGAATTTGCAGATGTTTTCAGCCCCCAGCTGGGCACATACAAAGGACCCCCTGTGTCATTAAAGTTAGACTCCACTATCACTCCCATTAGAATTAAAGCAAGAAGGGTCCCTTTTGCTTTAAAAAGTAAAATTGACACTGAGTTGGACAAACTGATTCAGCAAGGAGTTCTAGAACCTGTTGACTCCAGTCCCTGGGAAACCCCCATTGTCACGCCTCTCAAGGCAAATGGGGACATTCGCATCTGTGCTGATTACAAATGCACTCTGAATAAGGCATTGCAGCAACATGCCTATCCTGTTCCTGTGGTCAGTCATATTCTCAGGGGGGGCGTATTTTTGCAAAGCTTGACCTAGCTCAGGAGTATCAACAGCTGCCTGTTGATGATGATGCTGCTGTAGCTCAGACCATTGTGACCCATAGAGGAGCATTCAAGGTGAAGAGGCTACAATTTGGAGTAAAGGTCACTCCTGGAATTTTCCAAAGCGTAATGGAAAACACACTACCGGGTATACCAGGGGTTTGCCCCTATTTTGATGATGTCTTAATTGCAGGAGACTCTGCACACAATCTAGCTGAACGATTAAGGGCTGTCCTGTTAAGGTTCAGGAAAACGGGCCTCAAGCTTAAGAAGGACAAATGTAAAATTGGGGTTCTACTGATTTTCTGGGATTCAAAATTGATGCTACTGGGATTCACCCTGCTGAATCCAAACTGAAAGCTATTATGCATGCTCCTAGGCCAAAGTCTAAGGCCGAACTACAGGCTTTTCTGGGCCTTCTGAATTTCTACAATTCCTTTCTTCCACATAAGGCTAGTATAGCTGAGCCTCTTCACAGGCTATTGGACAAACAGGCAGTGTGGCAGTGGTCACAAAAACACGAAGCAAGTTTCAATGAGGTCAAGGCCTTACTCACTTCTAACAGTGTACTTGCACATTTCAATGAATCCCTTCCTGTGTGCATCGCTTGTGATGCTTCTCCTTATGGGGTAGGAGCTGTACTAAGCCACCTCAGACCGGATGGAACTCAGGTTCCTGTTGCATATTACTCCAGAACCTTGTCTTCTGCCGAGCATAATTATGCTCAAATAGACAGGGAGGCTTTAGCTGTTGTTGCTGGAATTAAAAAATTCCATGATTTTTTATATGGCAGGTATTTTACGGTCTTCACTGACCATAAGCCTTTATTGGGACTGTTTACCACACGTAAGCAAACTCCCCAAATCATCTCCCCCAGAATGCTAAGATGGTCTATCTTTCTTTCTGCCTATGATTTCTCCCTAATTCACAAACCTGGGAAGGAAATGGGCCATGCTGATGGCCTCAGTAGGTTACCCCTGCCGGTAATAGAAGCTGACCCTGCACCAGCTATCAATCTCCTCTCCATTCAGGCCTTGCCCGAGTCTCCTTTAAATGCCAGGGATGTAGCCGCTGAATCAGGCACAGACCACACACTTTCACATGTCCTTTCTTGGGTTTTATCTGGATGGCCAGAGAGCTGTCCTGGCACTGAGTTTCAGAATTTATGGTCTAAAGAAACGAGTTGTCCACCTTCCAGGGTTGTCTGCTTTGGGAGGACTAGGGTCTTAGGTTCCCTCCACGAGGGTCATCCTGGCATTGTACGCATGGAGGCGCTTGCGCGCAGCCAATTGTGGTGGCCTGGGTTAGATAGAGACATTGAAGCTAAGGTGCACGCATGCCACTTTTGCCAACGCTCGCGCCCCGAAATGCCCCAAGCTCCTGTACATAGAGGGGAGGAAACACAGTTTCCATGGTCTAGGGTGCACATTGACTACGCTGGGCCCTTTCAGGGTCAATTCTTCTTGGTCCTAGTTGACAGCCATTCAAAATGGCTTGAGGTTGTACCTGTCTCTTCCACCACCGCTGCAAAGACTATTCAAGTACTGAGGGGGATTTTTGCTGCACACGGGCTTCCAGACGTCCTCGTGTCTGACAATGGCCCTCAATTCACTTCTTCCGAATTCCAAGCTTTCTTACAGGCTAACATGATTCGTCATGCCACATCTGCACCTTTCCACCCATCCACCAACGGTATGGCTGAACGCATGGTTCGCATCACCAAGGACGCCTTGAAGAAAATTACCTACGGAGACTGGCATTACAGGTTGGCTGACTTCCTCCTTTCTTATTGCACCAGACCGTCCACTTCTACGGGGAGGAGCCCAGCTGAACTTCTTTGGGGGTGCAAACTGACTACCAAGCTTGACCGGTTGCATCCGGACAGACTGCCTTCTTCTTTCACACACCCCAGGGCACCTAGACAACTACTTGTGGGTGCCCCGGTTTGGACTCGTAATTACGGGCCTGGTCATTCATGGGTCCCCGCTTCTATATCCAGGGTCACAGGTCCTCTGTCTTACGAGGTGTCCCTGGACAACACATCGACCAGCTTCGCCCTAGACGGGACCTTCCCGCTGAGACTCCTGGGTCTTCTCCAGGGGGGAGGGGGACCCCTTTGGGCAAAGGGAAGGGTATGGGCTGCTGCCCATCATTAATGAGGAAGCTACAGACAGCTTATCCCAAGATTGCGCGAGTGCTCCAAACAGGAATTCAAGGAGCTCAACTAGATATCAGGCATCAACGCCTACTCCAGCCAGGGAGTCACCCCGGGGGCATAATCACTTCTCACCCGCATCACTCAGTACTCCAGTCAGGGAGGATACCCGGGAGCATCCCAATAAACCATTCCCCGCAAGAGAGCTGGCACACACTCCTTCTAGTTGGCTTGACACTACCCCTGTTCCTAGAAGGGGGCAAACATACAGGGAGGTGGTCGAGGAACCAAATCCCAACTACAACACCTCTGACTTCACTCAGGGGACAACTGAGTTTTGGGACAGCGCTGAAAACCCCACAAGCCCGGGGACAGAACGGGAACCAGGGGACAGACAACCTCCAGACAGGTCTTGGACGGACCTTGGAGGTTCTACAGAATCGCCCAACAGTGACAGTCACTTAGAGGGGCCAGAGAGCCTGCAGTTAGGCAGGACAACCAGGTCAAACAAGGAAAGAAGCCCTGGCCTGACGAGCCCGGTGGGCAAGCAGGCAGGCCAGGCATTGGAGCACAGTCCTGGGGAACCACCAGGGTGTAATAAGGGGGACAGATACGCATCACCCCTCAGTCAAGGGGTACTTGGCAGGTACCCAGAGGTTAGGAGGTCACAGAGAGCCAGAAGATCCCCTAAGTATTTAGAGGATTTTGTAACTCTATTGGCAAAACAGAGTTAACAGAGAACATTCCTGTATACAGAGGAAATAGAACACTGAGACTGATGGAAGCAAAAGAAATGTATGGTTTAAGGTAGTATGGCACTACACTCGCAATGGGTTCTGTGTTAGTATGACATGATCAATAGTCTTAACCTGGGGGGAAGGGGCGTTATGTCCTGAGCCTGTGCAAGCAGGCTCGGGGCATTGCAAGCGGTCCCGGGCAGGTGCAAGTTGCCTGGGACCAGACAAGCTGTCGCCAGTACTTGTGCGCATACGCAAGTGCTGGCGCGCCAAAAGTTGCAGATTGACCTGGGAATGGCCTATAAAAGAGGCCGGGAGTTCTGGGCGTTGTCGGCATCTTGTACCTAGTATGCTGAACTGAAATAAAGAAGTTTCCTGAGAACTACAACTGCTTCTCGTGTCTTGCCATTTCGCGAAGGACGCAACACTATGCATTTGGAGAGTATTATTTTTTCTTATTTTTTATGTTTTCCGAAAAGACTGATTATTTGATTAACTTTGAGTACTCGTTGGGGGACATCTTCTGCTGAAATTACGTATCACTCTTCTATTTTTTTTCTTTTCTCTTGGAATTTGCATAAAGTGAATAGACTAAGAAACTTGAGAGGAGATGGATATTGAATGACTGTGTTTAAATATAGTCTCCCCCAAAAAGAGAATGTCTTCAAATGTGATTAAAATGGAGGAAACCCGTTCAGACTCTATTTATAAATATATTTTGGATAAAATCTTAGAAAACACGGAGATGATAATTGCTTGTAAAAAGGAGATTTCTTTACATCGAAAAAGTCAAGCACAAGCTTTAAATGAAACTGTAGTTTGTATTCAAAAGACTTGCTCTCAGCTTACTGAGACAGAAGAAGCAAATGTACAGTTGGATTTTCAATTGATACCAGGAATAAGCCTTCATATAAATGGTCAGATGACCTATAATATGGAAATGGAGGAGCTTACTTCAAAAGGTCAAGCTGATTTGCAGATACCATTTGACTTTCTGAGAGAGGAAAAACTATTGGAATAAGAGCAAAACTTGACTAAAGAGGACTATACCAAAAAAAGGATTCCAACTAAAGTTTATGTAACATTGAAAAAGATGGGAAATGATGTTTTGGCACGAGCTTTTCAGAATGACTATAACTCTTATACCAGCCTAAGAAAATGGATAATGGGAGATCTCTTGCTCCTATGCACAGTGTGGCAGGAGACAATGGAGAGCTATTTGCAGAACTAGAGACTTGACTATGGAAACCTATTTGGAATAGAAGGAAACCCAGAATAAGATATAAATATTAAATTTGAGATGATAATTATGGATGGTAAAGGTTTTATAGCGATTTGGACTGTTTTGGATTTGGTTTATGCTAAATGGGAGACTATTATGAAATGATTTAGAATTTAATATTGAAGTATAGTAAGAATATGTGTTCTTTTTTGTGTGTGTATGTTTTTCTCTTTTTTTCCCATCTGTGGTTTTTGTTTTGGAATGAGATGGAATTAATAATTGGAGAATTATTGAAAAAGAATAGAAATATAGTAGAGAAATGTAGGAATTCAGTTTTGGAGCTAATATCTTTAAATAAGAGAAATTTGGGGGCCCTGAAATACTTAAGTAATTAGGTTAGCTTAAATTTAAATATTTGGAAAAATTAATAAAGTTTAAAACAGGATCTTTGGGATAGATAAGGAGCTTTTGTAAAAGATTATTGACTAATGAAATTTATATCTGGCAATATATTTAATGAAAATCTGTGTTAGAAATGCACTATTGAGATTCCAATAATTTAAATAGATAGAGAGTGTTGGTTTTGATTTAAGCATTTAATTTATATATAACGACATATTAAAGAATGAATTGGCTATAGGAGTGTATTAATTTGATTATTATATTGATATTGAGTGGTTAAAGTTTTTATTGATTAAGGAAATTTATATTTAGATATATTAATGAATGAATTTATTTGAATTTTAATTGATTATAATTTCTACATAGATAGAGAGGGAAGTTTTAAGAAATATTGTGTGAATTGTATACATATAATGTTATTGTTTTCTCTTTGTAATTGACCACCATATCTCCACGCTGGTTCTTAAGTGTCTGTTGGTGTAAAATGGAAAAATAATAAACATTGTTTTTTTAAAAAATGCAGCCATTTTCTCTTCTCCTTTAATATATTTTTTCTTGCTTTTAGAAATCAGGTGCAGCTGGGGGTGGTTTGGAATATAAGCTTAGCTAGCCATAACATATTGCTGGGGTGGGAACCCAAGGACAAGCTGATAACAGTTTGGCAGGCTGTGGAGTTAAGGAAAAAGCCTGCGCTTTACGCTAACTGGGGAATGTGATTTATGACAGTTTATTGGGGTGGGACTTGCACTTTGTTACTTTGTATCAGGGGGACAGGAATTTAGTTTTGGGGTTCAACTATGTAGTGATGATACTTTGTTTTCCAAATAAAAGATTCTTTAAGGAAAACAATGCCTCAAAGTTCTTTCGAAGAATTTCATCTAGTGGAACCATGACACATTAATTTAGTTGTATTTCCCCTGCAGTGTGACTGTTGAGTTTCCTACCCAGATACAAATAGTTACTGGCAATCTATTTCATGATCCCTCCTTCTTGTGGATACTTAAATTTTAAAATAGAATTGAGTCAAACAGCAGTTCAAAGAGAAAATGTCCTCTGTTGGATGAAGACGCTTCTTCCTGCGGAATCCAATCTGGGTTGGTGACCAGGACTAGAGGTTTCGTCTTCCAAGTTTCTGAATTGGTGCTGGAGACCATCCTGGGGGGAACTTCTCTCTAGCCTCTTAACTCTTCTTCCTTTCCAGGTAATTGCGCTGCATAGCCAGATGAACCTGAGAAAAGGAAAGGGGGCAATATGTCCTCTTTGAAACATGTGTCAATCCTCTTACGTACTATCTTGGACATATAGGAAGATGAGTTATATCTATCTAATGATCTTATCTCAGAATAGATGTTCCAGTCTTCTTAAATCAAAATTAAATTCTGCTTAACTTCAGCCCATTGAAGAAATGTACATGTGTGCTTTTTTGAAAAGCAACCTTTTGTTACCTCTGAAATTATTGATTACACTACCATCCTGGTTCCCTGAAGTTCCCCGAAGAAGGCAAGAAAGAAAGGCAAGAAAATACGGGGAAGACTGTGGTGAGAGGATACATAGTTGTTGTTGTTTTTTCTTTTTTTTAAGTAAGCAACCTTTGCAACCTTTAAACAAAACTAAAAACCCAGCAATCCAAGCACACCTCAAAGCCATGTTATTTTATGCTATTCATACCACTTTTCTTATTTACCCAGAACATTTTTTGTTTTCTTTTCCAGAAAAATGCTGCCAATCGCCAGAGGCAGACATGTTTATCAAGCTGTGTATCTTGACATCTGACATAAAATCTTTGGTACGGCCAAAAAACTTTCTGTCAGCACCTTGGAGAATGCAAGGCCGTGGGGCTGTCTTGAGACCAGAGGGCATAAGTGAAATGGTTGAGCGCTGACACCACGCCAAGAATCACAAAGAGAGGGAAAGTCAAGTTGGAGTCGAATAACCTTTTTTCCATCTCCTCTGTTTAATATGTAAGGGAGGCACCCAAACTGCAAATCTTTCACAGTTTCAATGAAAAAATAAAAGAATAAATAGTTGATTTTCTTCCTGCATGAAGCTCTTCTGTGTCTGCCGATATAAATATGTATGTATTCCTTATAGTGGATGTGAAAAGGAGTGCACTGAGCTCATGAAACTCTACTGATAAGGAAAAAATATCCCTCAAGTTATTTTTGAACTTACATTAATTTTTAAATAAATTTTCCAATAAGAATCCTGTCAGGCAAGAAAGAGACTGTCAACAGGAAAGAAGGTAATCCTACACTGATACCCTGTTTTGTAGCAGATAAAAATACTAACTGAACTCCAGGATTAGTAAGAGTTATTGCTGATAACGTATCCCTACATTTTAGGGAACAGACTTTAGATGCAATACTTATGGAGCAAAAAGTGAATGACTTTAGGACTTTTGGTCCTAAAGAGCTCTTCCTTTTGGCCGTGTTCACATCAAAGGACTACATCAAAGAGACTCCCTTTGAATAAATCCACTTCAAAGGATCTTCTTTCAAAAAAACACCTGCTTTTGCATAAGATGTAAAACATGATGGGGAACTTTTAGGAGTAATTAACATATTTCTATAAGCAATAACACATGTAAGCCCTAGTCATCTGGATATCCATGTTGACATCCTAAAAGGATTTCATTGGACAAAGGTTTATAGAGGAAAAAAACTAACCACTTCAGGCAGAATCATTAAACATATGCAGGAAACCAGCTGACTTATTTTTGCATCTAGCCATCCTTGTTCAAGTTGCATTCATAATTAGAAAAAAAACAGAAAAACTTCAAGGCTGACATTTTTTAAAAAAAATCACATTTGTTTCCTATAGTTTCTGTTCTTTTCCATGTCCTTGTTATGTATATTCTGTTATTTCTGCTCAGTTACTACTTCCTCGCTGGAAAGACTCAGTTCCTTAAAATCAGTAGACCTAGGCAATATTTCATATTTTCTATATGGGGGGAAAATTAAAATGGGCTGTGTCTCAGCATGTAAAGAAACTAGAGCAAGCATAATTCTGCATAAACCAAGAATATTGAGTAATTCAAAGGAGAATTGGCTTCTGAATCTAATGAACTATCTGCAGAATTCCATGTCAAAGACTTGATAGGGCCTACAGATCCTGATATCCAGGCTGGTACAAGATCAACTCATCTCTTGTCCTAATTCCACCGTCTATCAGAAGAAACCCAAAAGATGACCAGGAGTCTTCTCAAACTTGTAGTAGACCTGAAACATTAATGAGCTTTCAAAATCTTTAGGCAGTGTCTCCCAATCTTAGCAATTTTAAGTTTGTCGACTTCAACTTCCATGCTACTTGGGAAATTCTGGGAGTTGAGGTCCACCTATCTTAAAGTTGCCAGAGTTGAAATTTTATTAAGATAATGCTTGTATCTTTTGAAAGAAGAGCTGAGATGAATCTCATAAAAAGTTATTCTCTAAAGTACTGAGATCAAATATCCTTTTTAAATAGAAATTTTATTAAAAATTATAACTAAGACAGAAAAACTAATACACATTTTTAAAAATATAGAAAAAATAAAAAAGAAAGATTAGAAGGTGTAGAAAAGAAAGAAAATGGAAAATGAGAACGCAAAAAAAGAAAAGTAAGAATAAAGTAGAAGAAAAGAAATATATAAATAAGAAATTCTCTCCTTCATCATGTATAAACAATTATACTAACTTATTCCTCTTCTTGAAATACAAGAAATGTTATCTTTCTCCATTTCTTATCTATAAATAAATCCATAAAATCTCATCATTTCAGTCCTGATATTATCAATAGTCCATTAAGAGTTACCAAAAATAACAATATACCTATTTTAATCTTTATCAAATAAACCAACTTTATATTCCTTCCTTTTGCTTTTAACAATCTTAATCTTTAGTAGAGCTTGATTTCTTTTTATTTTTTTCTTTGCTGCATCTCACAAAATTGTTCAGATTTTAAAAGCCTTTTTGTAATTCACTTATAGAAAAATTATCCAGGTTACAGCTTTAGTTTACTGTTTATATATTCCTTTTGAGCCAGTTTCTTTTGTATGTCCACTCTAAAGTTTTCTATGTTATTCTTGTAGACAGTCATTTGTAAATCTATTTTCAATTGTCTTGAACTTATCAGGTAAAACATGTTCCTCTTTCATAACATATTTTAGACAGTCTTTCCATTTGTGCAGATTTATTTATTTATTTATTTTTGAGACTTATATACCACTTTAAGTGCAAGCACTCTCTAAGCGGTGTACACCAGTAAGCAATGTATATATACATTTTCATTGCCCCCAACAATCTGGGTCCTCATTTTACCTACCTCGGAAGGATGGAAGGCTGAGTCAACCTTGAGCCGGTGAGATTTAAACCGCTGACCTGCTGAACACAGTCAGCTAAAGTGGCCTGCAGTACTGCACTCTAACTGCTGCGCCACCTCAGCTCATGTCTCTCTTAAATAACTATACTGAAGATTAGATAACTCTATTGAAGTTATCCTTCAATATGTCTAATGTTACAATATTTAGCTTCATTCTGTAATTGTAAGTCAGGTTTATGTGTTCTTAAACTTTAATTTTGTCTTTAATTTTCTCTAGTGTCCAATTTTTAAAATTTATCTTGTTATTTAAAGAAAAGAAAAGCATTTTCCCAAGGAAAGGATTCTTTATAATTAATTTAAAATATTATTTCAAATTTATCTGGCCCTTTAGTCTGTTCATAACTTTCTAAAATCATCCTTTTGTTGTTTATTTCAAAGAGGGAAAAGTTAAGTTCTTATTAAAAAGTTTTTATTTTCCATTTATTCATACAAAATAAAATAAATTCCTAACCATTGGTACCGCCTGCCCATTCCCCCCAGGCTGCGTCCACCCTCTCTAATCCTTCCCTACTTCCCTCCTCTTTCTCTCCTCCCCTCCTACTCTCTTCCCCTCCCCTTCTCCTCTAACCATCCTACTTCCTCCCTACTCCTTCCTCCCCTCTCATCCCTCTCACACACATGAACGCAGCATAGGGGAAATGCCCAAGCATTTACCATGACTATATTATCATTACCCACCCACCCACTCACCCACCCACCCACCCTCAACCCTCCCCCCCTCGCTTCCCAGAGCAGAGTACAGGGTTATTAATAAGAAAGTTAACAATAATAAAAAAAAGAAAAGAAAAAAGAAAAAAAGAAAAAAAACATCATACTTAACCTTTAACTCCCCTTAAATTAAGTCATATAAACAAATCTCTACAACAGTTACTATAAAATTTACTCATAAAATAAATGAAACTTTATAGTCCCATATTTTTTCTGAATATAATCTATCCATCTTCTCCATACAATAATATATCTTTCTTGTGTATGATCCTTCAAATAAGCAGAAATTTTTGCCATTTCTGCAAAGTTAGAAACTTTAAATATCCATTTTTCTAAAGTAGGCAACGAGTCCTTCTTCCAATACGAGCCTACTAATAACCTTGCTGCAGTTAATAAATTCAACATTAAAGTAGTTTCTTTGTCATTTAAATCCACAAAGATACTCAATAGGAATAATTGAGGGGTGAACTTTATCTTCCTTTTAAAAATCTTTTGAATGTTGAAAGTTCATCCCCTTAGAAATCCCCTCAATTGCATGTCTAGGAATCCCCCAGATAGGTATTTTATAGTTTAACCTATAATAATACTTTTTCCAAACTCGAAGTAAGGCAGTCCTCAAAATATGTGATTTGAAAGCCCGGTCCACTTTCTTATTAAAAATTAAATATGCATGCCAACCATACATTAAATCCCACCCTTCAAGAACAAGAATATCCTTATTTGTTAAATTAAGCCAATCACTTATCCAAGTTAAGGCGGCTGCATCATAGTATAATTTCAAGTTAGATGCTTTAAGTCCTCCTCTTTCTCGGGCATCTTGCAAAATCTTAAACTTAACCCTTGGTTTTTTCCCAGCCCAAATGAATTTATTGATACCCTTCTGCCATTCCTCCAAATTTACATCTTTTTTTAAAATAGGTATCATCTGAAACAAGAAAAGAAACTTTGGTAGAACATTCATTTTTACAGCTGAAATTCTCCCAAACAGTGACAATTGCAGTTTTTTCCAGTCATTTAAATCCTTTTGCACTTTTGCCCATAGTAATTCATAGTTATTTTTATACAATTTTCCATTTGAGGCAGTTAAATATACTCCCAGATATTTAACCTTTTTCACCATCTGAAAACCTGTGGCTTTAACCAAACTTTCCTTCTCATTGGCTAACATATTCTTAGATAATATCTTAGTCTTATGGTTATTGACTTTAAAACCAGAAACTTTTCCATACTGTGTTATAAGTTCTAATAAATAAAGTTTTAACTACAACGTTAAGAACTTAACTTTTCCAACTCATATTAGAATTGGAAAAGTTAAGTTCTTAACGTTGTAGTTAAAACTTTATTTCACTACAGCCGGGTGCTGTAAAACCTGTTGGTGTAAAGGTTCTTAATAGTTGAAAAGCATTTAACAAGCAATTTTCAAAAGTAATTTGAAATGAAATATGTGAACTTAGTATCCTTTCAAAGGCAACAACTAGAATTTGAGAAAGTTGGGTTAACCCCTCATCACTAAGAGTTCTAAACCTACCAAATATTCTACTGCTATCTGGCAACCTCCTTACAAGAAGCAGCTGTCTGGAGCATTTGCAGGTAACCTCAAGTCCTCTCCTTGTCTAGAGAGGAATTATGAAGAGCCAGTCAATCCCCAGTCTTTATTCTGGCATGATCATCAACTCTGCTTTTTGCGTAGCATCGTCAATCTGCTATTTTTTCTTCCAAAAGTTCTGAGGCCAAATATCCTATGAATACTATTGAATGTTGAATCACATTATCAATATAAGAATCAAAGAATAATAAAGAATTTTGTAGGACTTAAACCCTAACAAAATTATTATTCATTATACATGTATTTCATGGATTAATAGTCTATTTTATGAAATGCATAAAAGTTTGTGATATATAAATGAGGGCATGTCTGTAAGGAGCTACAAAATTCTATTGCTTTTGCTATGATTTAATACAGCTATCCATTTGAAAACTACACAATATATGTAAATATTTACATATATGTATATGCATATATTTCTAGAGGTTGTATTTTTGCTACACTTATAATGTATACTGAATTCAGTCAGTTAGGAATATTCTTAGATAGAATCCTTGAAAACAATTACTAGAAACCAGGTCTAGAATTAGACAGAAATACATGATTGATAGACTCTAGACTCTAGATGATGGATGATAGATGATAGATGACAGATGGATGGATGGATGGATGGATGGATGGATGGATGGATGGATGGACAAATAGATGGAAAGATAAAATGACAGGGCAAGCATCTATTATATCTAGGAAGATTCCAGTGTTTTGCTTTTAAAGCACAGAGAAAATAGGCAGAGGTAAAGCAAAAATAAATAAATGTGTTCAGCATACAAAACATTTTTTTAACACTTCCTCTACTTTTTTTTCAAATTGACCCCACTTTTCAAGCCACTTATCCTCACCCTAAAACAGTATGATTAACTGATCATTGGTAGCACCTAAAAAAACATTTTCCAACAGATTTGCTCCAAAACACGAGGATGATGAAATAAGCAAGTTGCTCTCCAATAGGTGTGTAAATTAAGTTCTATGGGCCTAGTAAAGACAGTAGCATCTGCCTCATTTAGCTTTACGTTTGCCCCTTTCCTTTGTTTTCTGTGTGTGTTTAAGACAGCAGCCATTTCAAATGAGAATGGTAACTGCCTTTGAATCAAATGTCAATCCTCTATTCAAATCCCAGCATTTTCAGTGGCCTTTTATCCTCTTTCTATGTGTCTTTGCTAGCTATTGAAAGCATCTTTGGTTTCAGAGACCTTGGTGCCCTTAGTTACAGACTAAGTATGCTATAACAGATGCCTACTTCATAGTTTGGAAGTCTTTGGGGCAAAAGTGGCATGCTTTTATGTCTCGCTGAGAGAAAAACTCTAGCAACTTTTAGGATCAGCAGCACTCCATTTTCATGAACCTAAACCTGTTTTCTGCATGTATTTGAACTAAACAAATGTATGTGTGAATTAAAATCATCTGAATGCAGTGCAGTTATTTTTATCTGTTTTATGTTGGTAAATTGTTGGAGTTTAATGTGAGGAAGATTTTGAAGGAAAAACAGCAAAAACATTTAAATTTACAATGCTTCATCTTTAGCAAACATGTTATGAATTAAACTGAGAAGGTCCATCTATGCAATTGCTAAGAAATAAAACCCAGCTGATTGCATATATTGTTCAGAATCATATTAGACAAAGAAAAGGCACCTATATGTGCATCATAAACTTCATAGTTTTTGAATAGGAAGTTTAATAGAATAAAGTTGAATAGGAAGTTTAAATTTATGCATGCTTTTTGGCAATAAATCCATGAGTATTACAATTTTATGCATGTCTACTCAGAAATACATCTTCTGAAGTCAATCAAACCTATTTCTTACTCTTATACCATAAATCTCATGGACATCATTGAAACTAGGCCCACAAGCAGAGGATTTGGCTTTGCACAACAACTGGTCATTTCTTTGTGAATTAATAACATTACCAAATATTTTCCCAGGAGTTCATGATCTCTCTGGTATGCCATATCTGAAATTGCTCCAAATCAATTTCCCTGCATTGTTTAAAAATTCCATTCAGGCAACCATATGTGATTAAGTTCAGAATTTTTCCATTAAAATAAGTAGCCTTAGTTCCTCCTTGTTGAAAACATAACATTATATCTTTTTTTAAAAAAAATAATCATTCAGAAGTTTTTTTCCTTACTGACAAATGTAAAGAACCAACAACACTATTTAATTCTTATTTCTCTGAGAAATAGGTCTCGATGATTTCAATTATTATATGCAGGTAAAGCAGAATTCAATACTTCCTTTTTGGGAGAAGAAATTTTGCCAAGAACAGTGGTGAAATTCAGAACTGGTAGCTAATTTTTTGTTGCCCAGGCCCAGAGTGGACTTCCGGAAGCGGCATCCACACAGAGAACCAGTTGTTCACCTATTTGAACCCCACCACTGGCCAAGAGTAGTATAATTTCCTGTCATATTTTCTGTGAAAACCTCTCAATATTGATGTAAATTCTCATAATACGCAATACGACATAGAGGGGAAAAAACCCTAGTGAACAAAGTTTTACATCATAAGAAAAAATGTAAAAAACCCCAATTCCCAGCAGATCAAAGAAAAGAAGGAATAGCACAACCTCCCTCCTTCCTGTGATTTTGCTAGGTCACTCTCCCACTTTCTGCAGTCCTGCCCATAGAAAACATTAATTCTTATTATTTTTTAAGTGCATCCTCTTCCAAAATGTTGATTAACTTAGAGTAAGCAATTATAAAATTCTATCTTGAGTCTGCAATCCTATTTGATAAAACTTTCCTGGGAATAAATCCCATTAAATTTAAAAGGGTTTATTCTTAAGTAGGTATGAATATAATATTGTATTAGGTTTGCAGAAACTTCTCCAAAATTAGCAGAAAGTGGTATTGTTAAAATAAACACAGTCATGGACATCTGGGTTGGGGATCACTGAAAATCAACTTCAGTGATAGCTTGAAGTCTATACATCGGTCAAGAGAAAATAATCGGTACATGTTCAGTAGCAGAGGTCTTCCTGCATGCATGCTGAGGGAGAAAGAATTGTTTGACCTCTGGGTATGGAAGCTTGTGTACATGTTCTCAACAGTTGCTGCAAAAGCGGAAGGCTAGGGCCTGTTCTCCTTAGCTTTCCTCCTGGAGGATATTTTCTGAGCCAGAAAAATATAGTAGCCAAAAGTGTCTTTCTATATCACATTGTTGACAACTTGACACCATAAAACACTTGATTGTCCAACATTTCTCACCCTATTATCTACCTAACAAAGATTCTGTACATTCTTGCTCTTTTCCCCCAGCTAAGAAGATTTTTCTGTTTGGGCAGGCTTTTTCCTTGCATAATAAATAATATATGGCTTTAAAAATGTCCTTTTTATGTCATGTATGATCAGTTTTCTATAATGTTTGCATCAGAAGAGGATGGTACTTTTTAAAAAATATATATAAATATTGAAAAATAATTTCCCTTGCCTGCATTCTTAAGTGGTAGAATCCCAGCAGAAACAATGTCACTTCTTCTTTTTTAAAAAGTTTTAAGATCTTCACAACATTCTCAAACTTGGCTTCAAAGACTGATTCTCCAGCAATGATGGAGAATTTCTGCGTCATTTCTGGCTCTGATTAACATGTTCAACAGTCACAGAGAATGAAAGTTATGGTCCATAAAGATTGAGGAAGACATCTCCCCGCTTCATCTTAACTGTCTGCTAATATTCCATTAGAACAATGAAAATTGGTGCATATATTATGACTCACATTGGACAAAATCTTTTGAGAGTGCCTTCTAAAAATGTATAAATAAATGGTAATCTTAACAAAACCTAATGTGAGAAAGTTTGTGAACTTTCTGAATGAAACTGGAGAGGCCTCGATTTCTAATAACATAGCCGGACCAGTAAGATCATGAACAACAAATGCTGAATTTACTGTTAACATTTGATCCTATTCTGAATGTTGTTGAAATACTGATGCTAAATAAAATGGAACTTCCTTAGAAAGTCTCTCTGACTTATCAAGTGGAAAAAAATTGAAATTATGGGCAGCTTATTTTTGGAGCTATTGAAAATGGAAAGGTATCATCAAAGATAACCCCAAACCAATATAACGGTAACTGTTTTTGAGGCTTTTACTAGAAGTAACAAATAATAGTAATAGCAATAATGGTACTTTTTAAAAAAGAACTCTTAAGAATGAGAAATATATTGAAATATATATCAATAATCCTTGGAAAATACAGTATTCTGAGCTTGGAAGAAATGCTATCTTAGTCCACTTAGTCATGATTTTCTGGAACTAGAAAATTCTAATTAACATTGCATCTCAAGAATGGCTGGCTGGCTGGCTGGCTGGCTGGATGGATGGATAGATAGATGGATGATTCATTCGTTCATTATAACCAGGCATCACTCATTTTATTTTTAAAAATGATATTTTGGCAGACAAGCAATAAAATGGTGACATGATCATAGAAAGATGAGCAGGAATGTGTTAACAACATTTCATATAATTTACTTTTTGTTCTGTTGGCTAATATGAGAAAATAATAATCTAATGAGAAATGGCTTTTCTCATTATTGTTTTACTTCACACCACAGCCATATTGGTCATAACAGTACATGGTTTTCTTCTTTATCCCTCTCACAGTTTGCTCAAATGTTATAACATGGCTGAGTAATCAGTTGATTTAAGATTTTTGTCATATTGCTTTCAATCGGCTGAAATGATTATTTAAAATAGAATAAACCCATTATCACAAAGAATGTCCATGCAGGAGATAAATAATGCAACTGGGACCCTTTTTTAATTGTTCTTCCAAATAAAAGAAAGCAGTAACAACTTGATCAGGCTTCCACACTCTACAGTTTTGACCTACAGTTATTTTCATAAATGCCTATCAATTAGTAGAGATATATTTGTGGATCCCAAAAGATAAGTTGAATACAAGATGCAAAACAGATAGAAATCTTGCAAAAGAGCACATTGTATTTTCTCCACAAACCTTGTCTTCATTCCTTAAACAACTGACCCAATCAAATGCATGGACCACTAATCAACTGAGTCTCTTTTAAGAAGAAACTGCCTTTGTCCCTTTACCTTTCATACAAACATGAAAATGAATAGATATTATAAGGAAAAGTTAGCAGCTGTCTTTCTTATCAATATCATCACAAAGTTATACCATCTCCCCCACTTTTTTATAACCCTGCTTATATTTATATTGTCCCTGGTGGCCAAAGTAAGATAAATGGGCTGCGAGATGGGGACCCAGGCGGCGGGAGGGGGGGGGGATCAGAAATCATTGTTGTAAGACTTGCCCACAACAGCTTCCTTGTGGGTTAGAGCATTTGTGTTGACAAGGAAAAGGAATCATTGGGCAGCTGAGATGGTGACTGTATTTGGGGGGAAAGACTCTATTTTAGTGAGTCTTATCAACCATTGTAAATACATTTTTCATGACCAGGGTGAGGAAGATTGCAATCCTGGGGAAAAACTGTCAGACAAAAAAAGTACATTTCATCACAGAAAGCAAAATGAACAGATCAAAAAGATAGATTTTTTCTGAAAAAAGGCAAATAAGAATCAATAGGAAACTTAAATTATGAGCCTTCTTCATGTCACCCTTCACTCTGAAATGTGGAAAGTATAGCATGTTCTGAAGTCTGAACAAGACAATCATTTCCCACAAAATCAGACAAGGTCCAAAAGAAAGGAGAGCAGCTGGAGTAATTTGGATCTCAAGTTTAAACATGGTGACCCAGTCCTATATTTAGAGTCTATCTCAGTGTTTTTCAATATCTGCAACTTTAAGATATGTGAATTTCAAATCCTATCATGCTGGCCTTTGTGTTACATAATGAGAAAAGGAACAACATTCTCTCCCTCTCCCCCCCTCTCTCATACACACACACACACACACACACACACACACACACACACACACACATCATTTTCCACAACGTATCAATAAATTGATTTAAAAGAGCCGAATGGAATGGCTTGATTTCCAAGTAGGCATGAGGCCTGTCTACTGGAGCATTTGTGATGAAGAAGCTAAATCTTTCTGTTCTGCTTGACTAGTGGGGACATTACTAACATTCAGACTTCAATATTTTTTAACTTGAATGGAATATAAATTCTCAGATGTGAATATGTTTTCAAAAGAGTAAAAAATTTAAAAAACTCTTTTGATTACAATAAGTCCTCTGGAGTGCAGTAACTCACACAGCTCTATTTGCAGTTTACATATTATTTGTATCAACAGAATATGCATTTTTGCATATTGGAAAATCAGGGTACTGATCCATCATGATGAGCATATTTATAAATGCAAGTTAGATACGATAAAGATACAATAAAGATGTTAAACTGGATGGATTTTATAAAGAGCAGACCTTGTTTGATCAGACATTATTACCATGGGCAAAGAATTTTGGATATAATATAGATTTAGAAAAATGGCAAAACCTGTGGGAAAGAAACTATAAATTGACAATATCAACTTCTTATAAAGAAAATCTATATAAAATGTTTCATAGATGGCACTTGCCACCAGCAAGATTAGCAAAAATGTTTAAAAATATGTCAGATAGATGTTGGAAATGTAAACACAAGTCAGGTACTTATTACTGTGTTTGGTGGACATGTGTTAAAGCAAAGAGATATTGGACAAAAATACATACTTGGCTAGAAAAGATATTGGGAAAACATTTAGATTTTATTTTATTTTTTTATTAGGTAGAATGCCAGAAAAGATTGATAAACAAAGCATATATTTGATTCTACATGTGATAACAGAAGCAAGAATCATATTTGCACAACATTGGAAAAATGAAGAAATACCACCAGAGGAAGAAATAATTTAAAAAAAATTACTAGAATGTGTGGAAATGGACAGATTTACTTTGAGGTTGAAAGAAAAAGAATACTATCAAACTTGGGACTTATTTTATCAATGACTGGAGAAAAGAACAAAGGATTAGGAATTAAATTTATCTTAGTGAATGATAAACTCAGATAACACGTTTGTTGAACAAGTACTATTGAACTATATGAAAAAATTAATAAAAACTTTTTTAAAAAAAGAATATGCATTTTTCCACATTTGTAAGTTTTGTTCATCCATTTTGAACAATGTGCACCTTAACTAGAGGCAAAAGTCACAAGTATGCATGTGCAGGTTTGAGAAAAAAGCCACATTATATGATGAGAACTGCTTTTATTCTCTTGTTTTTCATTGTGATTATATATGCCATGCATTATTTAAACTAATGAATATTTTTGCATGCATGTTTTGATACAAAAGTATTTTACAACAACTGTGAAAGTGTATATCTGGTGGCATCAATGTTTATAACTTTCCATCAAAATCTTCCCTCTATAAGTCTGCTGTGAAGGACAGCCTTACTTTGGGATTCTTCCTTTAAGAAATTACATCTGAAGCTACTGCCTTACCAAATAAAGATGGTGAATATTTTGTGTTGTAACCTGATTGTCTGAAGAAGTGTTTTAAACCCAATGAAGATAGTGCTGTATGAATACAGAATACAGAATAAAAGAGTTAGAAGGAACCTTGGAGATCTTCTTGTCCAATCCCAGCTTCCAGACAAATGGCTGTGCAATTCTTCTTAAAGGTGAGCACCCACAACTTCTGGAGACAATCTATTCCACTGGTTCATTGTTTCAACTGTCAGGAAATTTCTCCTCACTTTTAGTTTGCTTCTCTCCTTGATTAGTTTCCATCCATTGCTTCTTGTCCTGCCTTTAAGTGGAGAATAGATTGACCCCCTCTTCTTTATGGCAACCTCTTAGATATTGGAACACTGCTATCATGTCTGAATAAATACACTAAAATAAATAGTTGGGAAATGTTTATTCCAGTTTTGACAATTATCCACAGCAAATCAGAATTAGGAAGTTCTGTGTGAAATATCTTGCACTTTAGAAGTAACCAAATACCAGGATTTAGCTGAAATGCAGCACTGTATATTTCAAACTCTAATATATAATAGCAAAAAAATTGTTTTAG
This sequence comes from Crotalus tigris, assembly GCF_016545835.1. Lineage (NCBI taxonomy): Eukaryota > Metazoa > Chordata > Lepidosauria > Squamata > Viperidae > Crotalus > Crotalus tigris. The sequence continues at coordinate 4,156,264 of NW_024096625.1, read as the reverse complement.
GAAGTTCAAGGTTGAGTGGCTTTTAAAATTTTAAAACAATGACGTATTTAAACAAATGACTATAAAAGATTTATTGCAAACCCCAGAAATTTCATTTATTCGTAGTATCAAACATTTAGCAGTGCTTTATCCCAGATCAGCTTGAACAGAACCACAGCCACAAACCAGCTAAGAAAACTCCTCAGACTGAAGATGAGGTCAGTAATAGGTTTGTCAGTACCCACCTCTCCAGCCACCCTGGTTTTGCAAATTTCTAGTTACCTATGCTATAGACTGATTAGGCTATAAGAGTATTTTTTTCTCTCTCCAGCATCAATGTCTTATAATTGGCTACTCTCCCTTTCTGCTTTAATTAAGCCTTTTCATTTCTTTTTTAATTACTACGGCAAAAGAGATGGGTGTGAACAATCAATATGTCAAGGGTTTTGTTTAGCTGACTTTTTTTTCTTGGTTCTCGAGCAACCTCAACCACCTTTTTTCGTCAAACTTCTCCTCCCCCCCAACCATCTGACGCATGCTTTTCCTGAGGGAATGAATTCCAGCCCTGACTGTCTCCAAGGAACTGCCTTTATTTAGACAGAAATGACAAACACAGAGAAAGCCAGAGCAAGCAGACAAGAGGTGGGGGGGAGGGCGGGGGAAACTTCAGAGAGAGAGAAGGAGAGAGAGAGAGAGAGAGAGAGAGAGAGAGAAGCAGCCGAATTTGAAGGTTGAGATCTAACAGCTGGGAGACTATGTTGATGGTTTACATCCAAAGGCTTTGTTTAGATCCTATTTTATAGTCTCCAATGAAAACAAATTCCATAAACTTGGTGTGTGTAATTTCCTCCTATTTGTTTTGCATCTTGCCTGCTTTTTTTAATCAAAACAAATTCACAAAATTTCCTCTCCCAAAGAACAGATGATCCAAGAACAAGGGTTAAAACACATCCTGTGTTTTCAGGAACAGCCAAAGAGGTCTGCTGCCTACGGGCTCCTAGAAGCTTTGTTGTCAACCAAGAACCCTCCCCCCCCCCATCCCTGATCAAGAGTCCTGAAAAACTCCAACACTGGCATCTTCCTTTGTGGTCATTTTTGCAGCAAAGGCATTATGTCGATTTGAGATTTAAGAGTTGCTGCACTATCTAAGCCTGTAGATCCGTGTTTCTCAAATTTAGCAACCCTAAAATGTGTGGACTTCATTTCCCAGAATTCCCCAGCCAGCGTAGTTGGCAGGTGTCGTCTGGAAGCTGAAATCCACACACCTTAAAAGTTGCCAAGTTTGAGAAACACTGCTGTGGATCATCTAAAAGAAGCAGGAATACCAAATGCTACAGGCCCACCTTCCCCCCCCCCCAGAAATGTAAAACAAATCCATGGCCCAATGGAATCAAAAGGAACCCAAGTTCCAACCCAGTGTTGAGCAATAACACCATACCATCATCTGATTTAAGTCTCTATGGAAAAAAGCCAGACATCTTCCAAGTTTCAATGAAGATCCATTTTCTTCTGGGTAGACACAGGGAGAATGTGCTGGTACAAGTGCAGATTGTAGGACATTTAAGATAGAACCACACTGTCTTCTTATCCCATCCCCATTACCTGCATGCAAAAGCATATAATCTCTTTCCCTCAATATCGACTCAGGGCAAAGTGCCCACTTCTTCCAAAGTGTTATTTTCTGCCTGGACCTATCTTAAATACCACAGAGTGAATGGTTTCCAGAACTTAATCCTCATCTACTAGCAGCAACTGACTACAGCATTTTGTATGTATCTTCCTCTCCTACTGTTGGTCACCATGTAGCTTTATCTCATCTTGACAAATAACATCAGCATATGCTCAGTGGCAACACATCCATACCCAGGAGAAGCCAGTGTGATGATAATGGTGAGCTAGATATAGGCATAGCAGTCTGGTGTTCAGACAAGGGTCAGTCATGTCATTCAGCCGGATAGAGAGCTTAGGAGATACACTAGTGGAATACATCAGGCAGAGCTTTGAAGCCAAAGCTTTGAACACCGACACCAAACAACACCAGTTCAATTGGAGCAACACTAAAATCATTGGCCACATTACCACCCACCATCAAAGCCTGGTACTCCACAAGCAATTCCATCAACAGACACATTGACCTACAACCAGCCTACACACCCCTCAGAATCCAAATCAATCACACAACCAGCCAGAGACAGCATCAACCCTCAACCAGGCAAGCACTCCTTCCCCCACCAGCCGTTCACTTCCCAATGACCCTGACCTGATGTAACCTCTCCATCACAAGACCCATCAGCAGCCTCTCAATGATGACTCATACCTGACCCACCACAAGACTCTCACTTGACACACTCACACCCGAAGCCCTTATAAACAGAACAGTAACATTGACATCCCCTAAACTCCACTGAAGATGTTACTTAGCCTGGTAACGAAACATTCGTAAACCAAATCCAAACCTCAGAGGACAAACCTTCACCCTCAGAGCTTTGAAGCTTTGGGTCTTTGTCTCTGGCAGAAGGATGCCCAGATAGATACCACTTCTAGAGTGGGGAAAATCAGTTGTCAAACAGATGCAAACAAGAAGATGAGCTGTATTTCTTGTTCTTCTTCTGCCTTCCCTTCACTTCCCCTGGCCTGAGGCAACAGCTGATGGGCTTAGCCTTAACTATGGAACATGGAACCGAGAACAACATTCAGAGTGGTATTGTTATTTACGCTAAAGAAGCTGTCATTCCTATAGAGACAAATTATGAGAAAACTGACTGCTTATACTGTAAGTAGTCCTCACTTACAGATCATTCACTTAGCAACCATTAGAAATTACAACATACTCTCCCCAAAGGTACTTACATGTTGGAAAGCAACTGTTCCAATTGGGAGGTGGGCTCATTGGGCAGCTGACTCCATTAACAGGTCTAACACAAAATGACTTGTTGGGAACTCTGACACCCAGGTCTCCATAAACAAATTGTATTGAGCTACGAAGGTTCTCATCTTTTCTGCTTTTCCTCCAGATCTTACTGGTCTTACTGGTCAACTGCCATGATAATGCTGCAGAACCGGCTGCTCAATTAGGGCCACTTATGATGCAGAGCAACCAAAACCACTAGCAGTTCAATATTCTGCATTTGTTGAACTAGTTGAATTAGCACATCATTGCCAGGGTTTTCACTTTGGTCTCTAGTCTGTCTTGATGATGCAAAACAGCATTCATCATATTTTGATCCAATGCTGCTCTACTTAAGGATCTGTGGCCATCCTAGTAACGTTCTGATATTCCCGGGCATAAAACATAAAAGTCTGAGGAAATTAATGTCAGGTATGAACAACCAGACCCATGTAGAGTTCAAATTAGTTACTTTATTGTTGTCTGCCAATAATACAGGAATCTCCCAAGACTGGCAGCTTTTACCTGGGAAAGACTAAATAAGGCTCAAAGGTATTTGGTGAAGGGAGGTCAGACATTGCCCTCTTGTGTTTACATAGCAAGCCCATGCTAATTCCCTGCTTGAGCCCAACTGGAACAATTGCTCTCCAACATTATGAGCTGATTCCAAAATTCCAACAATGGCATTTTGGCTGCTTGGCAACCAGTTCACCTTTACAGCTGGTTACAATATTCTGCATTCACATGATGCAATTTATGTTTTTGTCAAATATTGGCTTTTTCAGACTGGTTTTGGCAAAAACACTATAAGAATTGACTCACTTACCATGGGTAAGTAATAAAATTCATCAGTCACATGGATACCTCTCCTTAAAATCATCTTATGACAGAAATTCCAGGCTCTATTATGGTCATAAATTAAAGACTCCCTGTATTGGGTCTAAACCCTTGTTGATACTACTCTCCTGGTAACTGATGCTGGAAAAAACTGCCATCCAGGTGCTGTCAACTTTCTTCTCTCTTTGCTTTGCTTGATATTGTTCTTTGTGTATTCATAAGATGGCCCAACAATTTAAGTATTGACTTTTTTTTTTGTATAAATGTGCCAAGGCATTCCTGTCTTAAACTGTCACCCCAAAGAGGTTATTTCATTATTTGGGAATAATGAAAACATGTGTCTGTTTTTCTGTAACTCAATTCTGTGTAAAGTCCATAGGAATTTATTCTTCTTAAGGAAGAGCTATCTATAGCAGTGTGGCCTAAACAGAAAACCTTGCTCTATAGCTTTTTGTCCGGTGCTCTCTTCTTTTCCTAGCAAAACAATCATGTGTTTCTTATAGGTGGCTTCCCTATTGCATTTTGAAAAATCTGGCTTTTCGCAGAACAGCTGAACCCCTGGATATGAAGTTTCCCTTCACAGATTGGCCAGATTGCATTCCTTCTCACCACATTTTCCCTTGCCTCTTTCTTGAGATTTGCCAAAAAGGAAAAAATTCTCCCAAAACTGGATGAATTGCCCAACTGCAATTATTTTTAATGATGGTGAACCCACATTAAAGGAAAAGGGAAAGAGAAGCACTAAGGCCATGCAAAGTCTCTGCCTTTAATATTTGAGCCACCCCAATGCTCATTTTAAGATTGTTAAAACATCTGAGTTGTTTATAAGGGGGGAAACTGTTCACTTGAGATTTCTGTGCCTGTTAAGTAGATCATCAACAAAGCTAAGGAGGAGAAGTAAAGAACTGTGAGAAATCAGATGGAAAAGGAGACAGGCTCCACCAAGTGGGGAAATAAATGGTGGCAAATATATGCGGCTATAGAGGATCTAAGGCTACATAGACAAATCAAAGAGCAGGGAGAAGTTTAAATAAACCCCCAAAGAAGATCTCTTCTTCCAATAAAGCCCTCGATGTGACAGTCCCAAATGGATGTTGTTATAGCCTAGCCCTTGGTCTCTGAATTACTGCTGGATTTTGAAATAAAGCTCTCAAGTCTAAATTCATGAGCAGATGTAAGTCAATATGAAATAGCACAGAGGCTGATGCATGCTTACACAGAAGTCAAAAAGCACCTTGAAAATGAATGCTGTTTATGACTGTAATTACTTGGTCTATATTGTTTATGAGATACATAAACACCAACAGATATAGAAACAGACAGTTTGGGATTGAAAAAGTTTTTCAGGAGAGACCCTGAGGAGCCCCATTCAGACCTTTACCAGTGTGAATGTAGGTGTCAAACAGAATGCTATGTTGTCCAGAAAACTCTGTGCATTCCCAAAGTTTACGGTCTCGAAATCTAACCACATCAGTAAAGGGTTATTACCTTGAGTAGAAAAAGCCTTTAGTTCCTATATAAAATCACATAGATTAATAAATGCACAAAACTCTGTTGAAACAAGGCAATTTACACACAGAAATATGACCCAGTTAAACTAGAGGAACCCTACTAAAAGTAATATAGTCTGCTTCTTATAAACAAAGGGCAATTAGTTTCAGTCCCAGTGAAATTTTATTTAACTATAGGAATAAATTTTCTATTAATGTAATACAAAATTATTTCTAGATAAGTACATTAATTAGATTCAGTACAAAGAGCACTAATAGAATGTCAATCATAGCAAAGACAATACAAAAAAGTGTAATTACATAAATATTTGAACAAAATGTTTTTACTCAGCTCTTTAAAGGCTTGCCATCTGGCGGTAGAAAAAGGAACAACTAATACAAAGCTCTTTTCAAAAGAAATTGGGACACTGGTGAGTGAGTGAAGGCCAGTAAAGTCAGCACAATCTCATCTGTATCCTTATGTATCAATTAATATTACATGGTACATTCACGATTGTTATCATTATGATCATTTTCAATGTTGTTAATTTTCATGACATTAAATAAAAGTTTTTTTGTAAAAATAGTTCTGGATTTAAGAACTGTAACCCCTCAGAATAACTGCATGTTGTTAAACAGAAAAGTTTAGAAAAATAAGTTCCATTACGTATTTGTTCAACTTTCATCATTTGATAAGTTTCATCATTTGATAAGTTTATTCAATTCCATTACACATTTAAATGTTTTTAATCTGCACCATTTTTCTTGTCTATCAAGATTATCGAATAAATATAAAGCGTTCTCCAGCCATAAACATTTTCACCCTAACGAATCAGACATGAAAGTAATGGAAGCACCTCCGTTGTTAGCCACAGGGTGGCAGCAAAAGCAGGTATTTATAGTAGGAACTATTCGCTAGCCCCACCCCCCACCCCCGTTTAATATTTGCATGGCCAACTCTGATTGGTTCAAATCTACATAAGCTATCATGTCTTTCGTTCTTAGCCGTACCTACCAATGGTTGAGAGGAATGCCTGCAATTGGTTTTTCTGATGATCGTCAATCATGGATAATTTGCATAATGGACCTTCGCTGGAGTCCAGCCTGGCAGTCGGAGGAAGCAACTGAAACAGGGAGCGAAGCTGACCGGGGGTGGCGGGGGGGGGGGGGAGAATGGGAGGAGAGAAACGCTGCGCTACCAGGCTCTAAGGGACGTTTGCAGGAACGGGCTTAGATGGAGACTCTGCTAAAGCAGGGCGATTTTAAAAGTGATACCATTTTAAGGAAAAAACCTTTTAATATGTAAATAGCCTTGAGTTAGGGGGAAAAACCGTTATTGTTGAAAAGAAAAGAAAATTGTGTTTGAAACCTTGATCATGACTGTTACTGTAATTCTGAGACTGAATTTTTAAATAAATGGTAATGTGCAAATGTAGGAGAAAAATAAAAGTTGGTAAAAATAAAAGAGACACGTGCCCATATGCTAGGAATAAACTTAGACGCTCATAGTTTTCCGTTCCGTTGTTGAAATGGGAGGTGATGTGCAATAAAAATGTTATAAAATATTGAGAATGCGTGGACGTGAACTCTTTGAAAAATTCTGCCAATTTTAAATTCTTTACCATTATTAATAAAGATTTGGGGAAAAGATAATTGATGGGGGCCTTAACGGGTTCTTAACAGGTGTTTTAGGTGTTACTAACATTTTTCTTGCTGAGACAAAATAAATCTTCGATTCAAAACTGAAATTCACATGTTTTAAAGCAAAAGAAATTGCTTAAATACTGCGGACAGCGAATCCTTTACCGTTTTAGGCGGGGTAAAGCGTAAGTAGCAATATTGTAAGGCTTCTAAATGTTTTACCAAGCGATCCCGACTTTTTGAATGCCGTCTTCTTTGGGTATGATCAAGGGAACCCATTTCATATCCAGGTTTAGCAGGTGTAATTTTTATACACGATGCAGAACCGTACACATCAATAGATTGTTTGATTATTTTCACGTAATGGAAATATAAAGGAAATTCCTAGGGGAAGAGATGCAAAATGTTTTTTTTAATCAGTTCTCAAGACGGCCGAGTGCATTCATCCGGTTGGCGTGTCCTGCTAAATCCATCCCTGAAGAAAGCTACTCTGTCCCCATGCATTATTATACACGTTACCACTGAGACTTTTTACCAGCAACGTCAGCCTACAGCACTTTCCCATGAGCATGCGCCATACAACCCTCCACTTCGGAGGTCAGACCTGATCTGACTGACTCAGCGCAAAACATCGCCTCTAAGCATTACCCCCCCCCCAAGACTGTAACTGTCAATCATCCTCTCCCCTGACGAATTGCCATCCCATTGGGGAGAAGGCGACCAATCATCGAGCAGGCTGGAGAAACTAATGAGAGGCGAGGTTGAAGCGCGTTGAAAAAAATTGCAAAGGGAGAAGTAAATCTGTCGTGCGAACTGGAAGGCTTGTGATGATTTATGCGTGTGTTTTATTATTTGTAACACGTTGGGAAGTTATTAAAAGCAAGATCTATAGCTTCCTTTTCCTAGGTACAATTGGTGGTTACTATTCTTCCTTGTGCCAAATTACACAGGGGTTGTATCCAGGCGAGCTGGAGAGTTTATGGCCAATGTGATGGATTCTGTTTCCTTATGATTCTAGATGCCAATATTTCATTTCTTTTTATGAGCTTAAAATTTGATCCTCCGATCTACGTTGCTGTAAAGCAAGCACTGATCCAACTGATTAAGGGAGCTTGAAAGACTGATCGTAATTCACACCTAGAGATCTGTATCTATACAATGGAAACACATGACGTTTGGTTTGGTTTGGACATAAAGCATGAGCAAAGGCGATCCTACTTGGGAAAATATTATTTTGTTTCTTTTTTAAGCTATAAACAGGCCTTGAGACCTTTGGAAGAATTATACTGGTTGCTTGTTTCTAATCTCAAAGTTAATTTAGGCCCTTTATCCCAAGGACAACACTGCAGTTCTATATTATTTTGGTATTACCCGGCATTTAAGCTTGCAGTTTAATATTTACTGGGAGGAGTGGCCTAAAATTCTTTTCACAATAACAGATTCTATAATTAAAGACCTAGATCATATTTTTTCCAGATCTATGCTGTCAATCAAGTGCTGTCAAACTTGACTTAACTCAGGTTGATCCTGAAAATTCTTCACCAGAAATGGCTATTTATTTGATACTTAATTGTTAGAATTTACAACACCATCTTGCACTCAGGAAGAAGTTAATCTCACTGAGGACCACCAATTTACTCCCAGTTGATTTATTCCTAGCAGGTCTCGACATTGCAGGATGGTTGGCAAAAAAAATAAATAAACCCGATGGATTCCTATAGCGCGATAACCAATAGAGTGGTAGGGAAGATTATTATATGCAGTACTTCTGTGTCATTGAACGCACTGGAACAGAATTCCGGCACCTTTTTTTGACGGGTTTTCCAAGTTTTAAAAGTAACTTTTGAAAATTTGATGTTTGATCCACGTGGGCTTGAATCACCCTGTCGAGGATAGCAGTTTGGCAGCAAAATCATTAAAACGGTGCGTGCGTTGTGTCAAGTCTGATGCATGTGTTCTTCGTCTGCACTGGTTGTGATAGCGCTGCTCGACTTGTGATTGGTCACACGCTGAGTGCTTATTGTGGGCAACCACCATTATATTTTGTTATACAACTGATGTGTGTAGGCGTGGGTACAGTGATTAACTACACACGAAAGGTAAATAATTGTTGGTGAATTGAATTTTTTTTTAATTTTTAGTGTAAAATTTATGAACATGTGCCTTAAGTACAATAAATTAAATTTATGTTAAGAATTGAATATTTTTTTTAAAATAAAAGATTAACAAGATGTCAGTTCTGGCACCTTTTTTCTTACAAAAAAAGCACTGATTATATGTACTGTATAAATGTCATATTGGCTCATACTACCGCAAAGGAAAATTAAAGAAACTGGAATCAGGTGTTCAGAAAACCTTTATCTAGTCATTGATTTATTTTTAACCGAATGGAAGGAGCAGAACTTCAACAGTTCAAAATGTCTCCAGGCAACTATGTTTGCATTTTCCACAGCTTCCTTTTCCTAAACTGCTTACTTTTTAACAGCAGGGGAATGACGATATTTTTGTCTCGCTTCTCCGACGCGAGGGGGCGTTTCATCACAGATTTGAATAGCTGACTAAATAAACTGTGGGCCTCAGAGAAATGTAGCAACGACGATCTGGGCTCAATGAGCCATATGAATAATGGTAGTAATAGAAGTTTCCCACGCACATTAAAAAAAATTCCTTTTTCTGAAAACTTCCGGCAACAAACCAAAGTAAGCTCCACCCCATTCACTGACTCGCTGGTCTTCTCGTTCTGCCATTGGTGACCGGGTGAAGCTCCGCTCTTTGACAGGCTGGGGCTAGGGAGGCCCATCAATCAAGCAAACTGTTTAATCTCCCTCGGCAGCCGGGGGACAGCGGGAGCCGTAACCGATAAGCTACTCCTCCCTCGGCAAATGCAACTAAGGGAAACCCTACGCCGAAATACGGTCTGGGGAAGGTTCCCGCGCATAATAAATTTTTTGCAAGCAACAAACGATCGTGAACTGTAGCGTAAGGTTTCTCAGATGACATCTTGCGTTACAACCTGCTTTAAATCCTTATCTCTACGATCATGCCAGCAACTTTTATTTAGACTATAAATTGATGGGGTAAATGAGGGTCGAGAGTGAAGTAAATTATTCCGTTTGAGATAGTTGTTCGGGATTTGTTTTTGTTTTCCCCAGAACGTGCAAAAAGGAAGAAGATGTTAGAATATCTGGCTTGCAGTTGAAACGGGCTTCTTGGTAGCCAAAATCAGATCGTAAAATGAACGTATAAATATAACTGAGTCGAATTAGGCAGGAACCTTTTAAAAACATATCACTACTGTGGAACTAAATTTCAAGTGGTTTAACATGAACTTGGATGTTGGCAAGTAAGGACCTTTCCAGCGGGGCGGGGGATTTCCTATAAAATCTAAGAAAGGCCCTTTTCCGCGCTTCCTCGTATTACCCTGTTTGTTTATAAAAGGGAAGTCGAGATCCGACGCCAGCCTGCCTGCCTGACTTCCAAGGAGTCTGATTTTATCTATTGTCTCGCTATTCTTATAGCTAGAGTATTGTATGCAAATACAACAGTTCCCAAAAGAATACACTTTTCAAAAAAATGCAGAACAATGGACTAGAAATTTCTATTTAACATTAAAGCACAATATTGCTTAGCTACATTTTATAACTTATAACTTTCCTTTCCTATAACTTCCCTTCTTTCTTTGCCAAGAGATATTGGTAGGTTCCCATCGTGGGGGGATTGTGTTGTAGGGAGCTTATTTCTGAGTCCGTTTCTAAAAGATACATAAATATATGTTTATATTTATGAAGTCGGCTAGAAATAAAATATGGATTATCTGCATCATGTTTGAAAAAGAAATACATTTTTACATTAGCCACAGTCTACATTTCCAACTCTTCATATTCTTTGGAAGTAACACTCATTAAAGTAACTTGTAAACTGTTAGATTGAAAGAATTCTTAAAAATCAAATTCAATAAAATTAACAAGAATTTTGCTCCAAATTTTGGGTTTTAGACTTTGGCTTTTATCACATTAATAAGTGGGAAATTTCTTGCCTATTTGGATTAATTAAATCTACTTTTGTTAGAAGCATTCTCCCACATTTTTTTCTGCAAATATGGTTCTACTTAACCTCAACAAATTCTTATGTCACATAGCTATACATAAATTACATACCCAGCTCTAAAAAGACCATCCTATCTGTACTATTATTTAGTTGAGACTAATTTCAATTAAATAGGCTAGAAAAAACTTTTATTCCCCAACACTTTTAAAATGCTGTGACACATTTTTCTCTATATATTTTATGCATATATTTCCATAAAAACAATGTATACAGCTGCAAAAATTAAAGTTGCAATGCTATTACTGTTTTTATTTTGATTGAATTCATTAGGACCTTTCTTTTAAATAATTTTATGGCTTGAAATCCATCAGGTTTATTGTAGCATAAGATTTAGTAGACTACAATTCAATACATCAAAATGCCTGAATCGTTTTTTAATCTATAGGTGTTCTGGGCCAGGAAAACTTAATGCAAATATGTAGAAACGAACAGTATAAACATAACAGCAGAAATTGATTTGTTTGCTCTGTAATTTAATATGCCACATTATTTTTTTACATAGAATTGTCTTTGTTGTATTTCATGACTACCTGTCCCCATTTATCCTGCCAGTTCAACAATGTTCAATGCTCTATATCAAGAAAAAATTCCTTATTAATCCAATTTTTTTCAAAGTGGTAAATTCCAGATATATTGGATGTTAATTTTTATAAACTATGGAGAAATATGGTCTGACACATCAAATTGAGAAAACCTGTATGTTTATTTAAGATATAAAAGTTTTTCCTAATTTTGGTGGACCAGGCTAACATATTTTTCTTCTAATATCCTTCTAGACAGGTACTTTAGCTTTCTCAGAATTTTACACTACTGTCTTAGGGCAGACTAAACATTAAAATCTGTGATAATCACATCTAATAAAATAATTATGTCCCCTGGAAAATGGGGACTTCTGAAGGAAATTTAAAGGAATTTTATAAATCATGATTTTATAATATCCTGCTCTAAAGAAGTCTTCTGACACTTTAAATAATAGATTTATTTCCCTGTATTTTATGGGAGTAAAGTGCTAGTCCAAAAAGTTGCTGCCATAATAAATCTTAAAAAGCTGAAGTGGCTTTTAATTCCCCCCCACCCCCCAAAAAAGTTATGTCAGAATGCATTTATTATATGCCTTTAAAATGGTATAATTTTTTTAAAAAAAGTGGGGGAGTTGAGGTCCCATGTGAATCAAATTAAATTCTGATAGATGCTTTGCAATACTTTGTATCCCACTCTCCTTATGCTAGTCTTTGACCATAATAAAGATTTGACTTGATTTGAGGTCCAATATGAAGATAAGATTTGAGTAAGACCGGATAGAGTCTCTGCTCACTTTCTTGGAAATAAGTTCTATTGAGCTCAGTCAGATTTAATTTCAAGTAGATGTGTTCAAATATCTGCTAGATAATTATGCAGTAGCCATAAGCATTGTTGATTTCAAAAAGCAATGGCTTATTTGAGAGAAAATCCTAAATACATTTGTAAGCAGTAGAATAATTTTTCATATTATCAATTTTATGTCTTACAAAGTTTTATCTCTTTAAAAAGCTTTCCTCAGACCCAGCCATTTTCAAAGAAATGTTTTTGTTGTATTGTTTACTTTGGTATTGCTCCCCTATAATGGGCAAGAGAATCCAGAATCACAGTATAGAACCCCATTAAACACTTGTAGGCTTTGTTGGGAAAAAAATATGCTTAAATAAATAACTTCCACACTTGAGGTGGAAGAAAACTAAAATTGCAGAACAGCTTCAAAAAGTAATAATTAGAAAGACCTGAGGTAATCACAGGAAAGTTCGGAATCCCTCAGACAGATTGAAAATTAAATGTTCATTTCTTTGGTTTAATATTTAACAAGCCAAATTGTTTTCACACTGACATCTTGATAACATCTATTGAATTCCATGGGATTTGCTTTCAGTTTAAGTATATATAGGTTTATTATATTTCTCCTGGATTTAAAATATCAAAACTTAAAAATTATTAGGGATAAATTTAAAGCTGCTTGCATCAACCTTTCCAATTAATAACATAGAATTAAAATCAAATAAGACAGAACCTATGGAAAATACTTGTGTAAAGCAATCTTAACACTTATGGGAAAGCACGTTAGAGTATAATTTTAAACTATAGTAAGATCTAATTTTCCCCTTCATTCACACACACACACACACACACACACACACACACACACACACACACACACGTCATTGTTGACTGCCTGGATTAATCCCTGCATTTTTTGGGTGAGATTATATATACACATTACATATAATATAAGAATAGACACACACATCTAAATGTATGCAAATTAAAATGCCATGTCTGAAAATGTTTTATTGACAGGAATATCCCAGAATTTAAAGAACCAATAGTAATATTTCCGGAGATATTTCTTTTATTATTATTGTTGTTGTTATAATTTCTGACAGCTGCCTATTTTCTTCCAGCCAGCTGTCAGCATTCAAAGAAAATATAAACTAGTTTTGTGATGTTTACTTTTTCCTCCAATTGATGTGGGATGAATTCCAGAACCCAGAGGTCCCATACGAGTAGGTACAGCAAAAATTGGCACTAACTGCATCAGAAAACACATTATTTCTCTGGTCATTTAAATTTTATAGCTGCCAGTTTTCAACTGCAGTCATATTACAGACATTGGGGGGGGGGGCTCTTTATTTCTTGCGGCTTCTAGTCCCAAATTATAACAGTGGGATTGCCACTGTCCTAAAATAGGCTTAAATCAAGAGAAAGATTTCCAGGTTTCGTCAAATCTTTGTTAGTAAAGGAAGAAGCATTTCGTCTATTGATCATCTTCGACTTCAGTACGGCTTTACCTCAAAATTTTGTCCATTTTTCATCCCGGCAATTCAATCTAGCATAAAGTATATCCATGGTATAATATCTGTATTCGTTTCATTTGCCTAAATATTTGCCCTCGATATGGAAAACCTGATATACAAGAATACTCTCTGACAGGAACTATGGTGTAATACTCCTCCATGATGGACCACAGGGGTACGTGTGATTTAATAGCGGGGAGAAGTAGGGGGGGTAGGAGAAGGAGAGGAAGTCTGCGAATAATAAGCGCTTTTCCACTAAAACCCAAAACAGCCCCCGGTCAAGAGACCACAGGCATTGCTCCAGCAGCTGAAGACAATTCACTCGATTTCCTCTCCCTTTCATGTCCTTGTTGTTCCTCCGAAGCGCAAGCAGGATATTGAAAGGCAATACCGAGATAATACGCAAGTTAACTCTTTGAAGGCGTGTCTAAAGCATCGGATAAATCAAAAAAGCTTTAGAAAGGGCCCTTAAGAGCACCCCACAAGCTGAACACGCAGAATGCCTTTTATGAACAGGTTTACGAGGCCGATGAGCATTACAAATGCCGAGTGTTGTTTTTGTTAGAGCCTACCCTAAATAAGTAATGGGATCTTGTAATGTTTTAGTTCCATCTGGTTGTTTTTACGAGCTCCGAGCGAAGAGCAGGGCCATCGGATCTGCAGAGGACGACTGTTTTTCGTTGAGTGTATTTGGAGAGATAGATGCCTCGGTAAAAGGCATTTCCTTTAAGCACACTGTACAATCAAGTAGCTTTTTTTTTCTTAACGTAGTCTCCCTCGCCACCCCGCTTTGCGAATTGAACGAATCAGCATTAATAACCCCCGAGTGTAAAAAAGGAAGTCCGATGGGATTTTTGTTCTGTTTTATGTTTCGAGGTCCCTTTGATCCATAGAAAACAGATATTCTCGAGTAGCGTGGCTCATTAAGATGGTAAGATTAGAAAGTCTGCCTACAAGAAAAAGCCGCAGGGAGTGGGGCTGATCATTTCCATCTGTTGGACATCTAGTTTTTTTAAAAAAAATATGGGGATTAAATTACAGAAAATGAAGAAGGGAGCTAAAGGCTGGGATCCCACACCAGATCAATCCAAATGGTAATGATCGAAACTAGAAGATAAGGGAATCATTATGGAGGTAAACAATAAATTCTGGGGGAAAAAATAATTTTAACAAGGGTAAATAAGAGAGAAAAACTCCAGGAATCGGAAACTAACACCGGTCCTCACCCACGATTGCATATGCATCTGCTTGATTTCAATATTCATTGCAATAAGCATCATATTATGACGTCAAGCAGTCGGATTGGTAGCCGAACTCAAGAGGTGGTCATTGCTTTGTTCCCCGCCCTAACCAATCATATGTCCTCCCAAAGACTGTCCAATCACGGTTGCTTCAGCGGATTCTAGCAATCTGATCTTCTCGCAGTGACTCCACTTAAAAACACCCCGGAGGCGGGGAAGCGCGGTGAATTGAAAAGCCGTATGCAAATAGTGAAAGAGGTGGAGCGGAAGTGACACGTTCCGGGGTGTATACTAGATATCTCACCCGACGTAACAATGTACAGCACTGTACGTACGGTGCTGTGAACGAAACGCTCCCATTGGTGGACCCAATACGCCTCCTTTTCGAGGGTTCCATCCGGGAACTTTGTAAATCGAGCCTATAAAACACGATATTATGCATGCAAAGACTCGCCTCTTTTTCCTCCTGCTTTTCTCAGAAGAAAGGATCAGTAGAAAGAGTAGGCGGTGTAGTGGGAGGGCAAGGTAGACTCCGCCTACTCTGAGTCACGACCGCTCTCGAGATAGAGTAAAAGGTATCTTGTCTTAAAAAAACGGGGTCACGGTTGGACACAAACTAGTAATACTGGGTTAGATTGATCTTTGTATTCACCGAATACTGCTGCAGTATTCTTTCGTGTATACGGTTTGAAAATACATAAAAGAAATTTCGAAGAAATTAATGACTGTTTCACTTCTATATGAGAATTTCACCAGCTTGGTCTCAAAACTCTTTCAGTAAAGAAGAAAAACTGCAGCAATGTTAGCTTAAAAGGCGCTTTTATTCTTACCTCTTATTTATTTTCTTGTTTTTTTGTTTGATTGTTGTGACCTGTCTGGAGTCTTCGAGAATCGGATGGCATACACGTTTAATAAGTTATTATAATTAAAAGTCTATGAGTTCAAATTCACGAAGCTAAACGAAGCATGCTTGATTTTATAAGCATGTCTTTTATTTACTTTTGCACTTTATATATAAATATAAAATCTTAAACTCAAGCAGAATTGCCTAGAAAAATTCTCTTTGATTTAACAAAACGTCCAAGTTTGCAAAATGTATACTTTTCAGTTTCCAATTATAAATGTTTAGAATTTTTAGATCATTTTTTTAATTAACTGCGTGGCTGGTAGTCACTGAAAACTTGTACTTTTCACATTATATTCTATATGCAATAGAATATCATTATGTGTAAATAGTCCACAAAAATAGATCTAGTTTAAAAATTAATACTTTTAATATACAGTTATATTTGTTATTGAGTTTACTTTCACATTTAAAAGATGAAGCAATCAATTTACTGTAATTGTTTTTAAGAATTTCTTCCTATTCAATTTTACTAGTGTTTATCTAGGAAATTTTTTTCATCTCTTTAGTAATCTTCATTTGTGGAAGATGAAGTTTTTATTTTAAAAATTAATGTATCTGTATCTATAAATTATGTAGAGGTTTTTAAAATCATTTGAGTTTTTAACCTTGAAAGTTTTTAACCTTCAATCATGCTTGAAATAAGCATGATTATTCTTACTATTCTACTTCCAGATAAAAATTTTTGACCAAAATTAAGACCAGTAAATCTTTAATGAATGATGTTGTAGTATGGAAGTGTAGTATTATTAACTATAATGAAAAAAGAAACAATGTTTCTCACAGAAAAAAATATCTTAATTTTAAAATGCAATGAAGGTCCAATAGACAATTTAATATATAAATTATATTACTATTCGAATTGACTGTCAGCTTCTTCTAAATACTTATTTACAAATGTAAGTATAGTTACATTTTCTCTGGAAAAAATATTAATGAAACATATATTGTGTTTGACCTAAAGAGCAACATAACATAAACATCATGGGTGAGCAGATCAATGTTGTTTCTTGATTATACAATATGTAAACTCAACCATCATAGTTTATACAATATGCAGAAAGAAAGCTATTTTGTTTTGATTCACAGCAGCTTAAATAAGGGGGGTATAATAAGCTCTTTAGGTGAAACACATTTTAAAAATCCCCCAAACCAAAAATACACAAAGAATTTAATTCACATAATGATTTTTAAATTGTTACCTATTTTTTCATCTTCAAATCACAGACTGACTAGGAATTAGAAAACCTAGTGACAAAGCTGTTAGAATCAATTCAAAATGATTAGTGTTTGTGAGTAGTTGAATGTCCATAGCACTGTTGCTGATTTGTGTCAGGAACAATGACATAGCAGTTAGATGGGGCAAAGAGCTTGCCAGATGCCAAAATAGGGCAGGGTTTCTCACTAACCTCACTAACTTTGAAAAGATTAGACTTCAACTGCCAGAATTCCCCAGCCAATTAAAGTTGCTAAGGTTGAGAAACACTAGTCTAGGAGACCCTAGTCCAGCAGGCACTAGGGTGGTAATCTCAAAGTTCATTCATTGAGCTTCAAACATTTGCATGCTATTCACTAATGGAGAAGATATTTCAAAAAGGTAATGGAACAGCAGCTCACCAATATGGTGGTTCTGTGAAGAAGAAGATATGCTGGGATTTTCTAATTATCTTTTTCTAGGTTTTTCCCCCCAATTACTTAAACAGAGTGCTTAAAGGCCATGTGAAGATTCCTTTAAAAGTCACATGATATTCAGCTTCTAACAAACCTTTTTTAAAAAATATCTTCCCAATTAATATGTGGATTTGGAATAGAAATTCAAAATTTATACTAGACTCTGTCCTGCCTTTTAGTGCTATAGCTATAGAAGCACTAATGGTTAAAAGTGATGTCTGCCTTTCAACAGTACTCAGGCAGGATATTTGCCAAATCCCTTTCTCAGCTATTAGTACATTATTTAGGAAATGCTGCTGCAGTGTCAGTATCCATCCCAGAGTTGATAGACTATGCCACAGGTGTCAAACTCGATCGCATCACATGACATATTGTGACGTATTGTAACATTTCTTGCCTTTGCAGAGCTGGGGTGGGCATGGCCTGCATGTGACGTATCCAGCCCGCAGGTCGCCAGTTTGACACTCCTGAAGTATGTGATAAACTCTTGTAATCTTTTTGTTTCCTTTGACCAAAGGAAAATTATTGAGGCTTGATCACAGGAACCGAACAAAAATCAGTCTCAAGATCCAGCTGTGTTTACACATGCCTATCATAAGTGCAACTAGCTGCTTTGAAGTCTTTGTAATAAAATGGTTTACAATGCAGAGTTTTAACGTATCCAGTCTTTGCACAGTTGCATGGCAGAAAGAATCCAGCAAACTCAGTTATTTTCTTTAGTATAGATCTAGACACCATCATTGCTTGCCTTTGCCTAAATCCTGACAGATGGCATATAGTATTTGGTCCTTTAGTCCATACTGGGAAAGGGCAACGATCATCCATTCCTGCACTAAGGCCAAGGAATATACAGAGATATGTCCGTGGAGCACTAGGAGTCTAATAGGACTTGAAGAAGACTTTATTTAATTCAATCCTTTCAGAAAAATGAATCATGCCAAATTTCCCCCTGATTAAAAAATGGCAGGGAGGTTTTTTGCTGTTAGGAAGGAGAAAAAAAAAACAGTTTATAGGTTCTGCCAGGCACTGACATCCTAAGACCAGATTAGTACTTCAGTGTATTTGTTTCAACATTGTACAAAAGTAGAAATAAAATGATGAATCATGTTTGAATGAATTGCAGTGCATTTTGAGACATACCTTTCTAATGTTCACTAGGAAACAATGTGTGTACATTAAATTCTAGCATTGGCTTGCAGTCTTCTATATGTCTACTAAATTTCCTTGAGGTTGTCTTCAAGAGGCAAGGTATACATTATACATGGCTGACTACACACTGAATGGGCTGACTACACACTGACTACTAGTGCTAGAATGTATGGCTGTAAACTAAGAAGCAAGAATGATCACTGAGACAGACACAATTTTAGAACCCAGCACATACAAGGTTTATTTCAAGAGCCACATTAGTTGCTATACTTCCAACAACCCTTGTCATCGGCTATGCTAAATGGGCCTCCTGGTAGTTGCCATTCAGCAACATCTGGGAGGCTGCAGATTCCTTTGTTGCATTTCTAGGAGAAAAAAAAAATTCTCAGCTGTTTAGGAGAAGGGGAAGAAGGACTACTTAATGTGGGTCTGTCTCCATTCTTTTACTCACAATGCCCAGCTTTCTATAAGACTGCCTCATGGCTTTAAGTCTGACTGAGAATCACAAAGGGAAAAGTTCCTCCATGTCCAAAGTTACCAGATGTTTGAACAGGCAAAGGAGGAAAGGGACAATTGGAAATGTGAACAAATTGGGAGGGCCAGGGAAGAAAACCACACTGTTTAGGTTTCTTGTCATACATGACAAAAATCACAAAAAAAAGAAAAAAAAATCAAAAAGAAAAAAAAAGTATTTAAGCCTACATGTATATGATCCTATTTTTTCCAGCAATCAGAAAAAGTGTTTTTTCGATCACAGTTTTTCCAACAAATCTTTATTTTTAAAAACAAGTGCTAGTGAAAATCTAGAATTGACAAAATGTACTTTCCAAATTTACCCTAGAAATGTATGATGAGTCATGTTATTTACAGATTACAGATAGTTCTCAACTTCCAACCACAACTGAGCCCAAAATTTCTTTTGCTAAGTGAGGCAATTGTTAAATGAATTTTGATTCATTTTGTGACTCCTCTTGCCACAATTGTTAAGTGAATCACTGCAGTTGTTAAGTGAATCTGATTTCCCCATTTTTTGTCAGAAGTTTGCAAAAAGTGGTCACATAACCCTGGGACCATCATAAATATGAGTCAGTTATCCAGCATTTTAATTCTGATCACGTGACCATGGGGATGCTGCAACAGTCATAAGTGTGAAAATAAGTCACTTTTTTCAGTGCCATTGTAACTTTGAATGGTCACTCAATGAACTATTGCAAGTTGAGGGCTATCTATACAGTGATCATAGATTTAAAGGGATTTGATTGAAACGGATAGCTGGAACCAAACGACAACATACATTTTTGCTGTTGAGCCTGTTGATAGACAAGGGAAAAGACGAAGCAGACAATTTACATGGTCACAATATATAAAAGCTTCAATGACTATTGTGAAAACAATCCAGAAAACCCAAAACATCCAGGATAGTAAAAAAAACAACAACTGGACAATACATGAGTTTAAGCCTATGCCTACCAAAGAGAGGGCATAAAAACAAAAATGAGGGCATATCCTCTTTTTACTGAACATCCAGTAACTCTATCCATATCTCCTGCTATTTGATCCAAGTGAGATTTTTTTTAAAAAAAGAAATTCCTATTGCACAAATCAAGCAACCTGCACCATCATCCAACTTTCACACTTAAATTAAAAGTAAAAAACAAGAAATGGAAATAGATAAAAATGAATAGAAAAAGAAGAAAGTAGACAGAAATACTATGGATAGAACAGAATGCTGAAAAAGAAAAAATGAGAAGAAAAAGCTCAGAAAGAAAATTGAGTGTTCCTTGTCAAAAATGGAAGTAGCTGCATGTTTCTCTTAAATTGGGGGTCCCCAACTCCTAGTCCGTGGACCGGCACTGGTCTGCGGCCTGCCAAAAATAGGGCTGTGCAAACAAACGAAGCTCCATCCCCCAATGCAGGCAACACGTTTCTGCAGTCCGCAGAAAAGTCTCCCTCCACGGAGCAGTTCCCTGGTGCCCAAAAAGTTGGGGGCCACTGCCTTAAAAGTTATTTGGTGATAAAATTATACACCCCAACCAACATGTATGGTTTCTTTGTAACTATTACATAATGTTTATTAAAAATACATAGTTAGGAGGATGGGATATTGTTCAGTGAATTTTTACAAGTTACAGAATTTAAAGTGATGGTGTTAACATTATCATCAGCTGACATTCCTGAGATGCAAGTTTTATTTGTGCACATATACCAGCTAAGCAAAATATGACATTTCACAGCAGCATAAATACTTCCTGTTTTTAAGGAAAAGAGAAAATATGCAGAATTTCCTCAAAAAGCTAAGTCATCTTTCTGGCTATTTTTTCAAATCTTGCTACTCTGCTTTTCTTTGTTGGCCTCTTTCATACTGACTAGTGAAGGAAAAAAAATAGTAATCTGGGCTTATCACCACTCTTCTTAAACCACCAAATAGCATCTTAGCTATTAACTTGTTCAGAGACTGCCTGGGCCATTTTCATTCATTTCTTGGGACAGGAATTTGTAGCTTTTGTCAATTTAAAAGCCATATTTTTCAACCCTTTTAAACATTGACTGATCATTTTATAACCTTCAACATTTTGGGGTGAATGCTACCCCAATTGTCACTGCTTGTTAAATAAGCACTGCCCATTTTGCCAGGAATTATTTACTGTATCTCACTCCTTTAGGTAGGTGGTACTCAAGTCAGTACTTAATAGTCTTCAGATTTATCCTAACAACAACCAGAGCAATGGTTTGAGATAGGGAGAATAGATTTATATCCCATTCTAAACTATAATAAGGTTTATTTGATTATTGTGGAATGTAAGCCATAATTTATGTCTTAGTATGTTGCAGCCCCCCAGTCACTTGTTCTTTATTGTTCTTGTCTGTTTTGGAAATATGCAAGGAACATAACTGTTCCTAAACATCCCCTTTTGCTAGAAAAAATAATCCATTCACACTTTTCAGATATTAATGCAATCAGAAAGAAGTCATGCATAAATAAGCATTTTTGGAGCTGATTTTGAGTATGCAAGGACTTAGGCTTAGTAGAAAGATACAGCTTAAGGAGAGGGTGGGAGAGAAAGAAACTTCCTAACAATACTAGATGGTCAGATATGTGATAAGCAGTGCCCAAAACGGGTTTCCAACCAGGGGTGCGAGACGATATTCCAGGGCGTGTGAAAACTTGGGTTTTCAAAATTATAGTCCATATGCATTCTAGGGGTACGGGGTATAGAAAAGGTTGGAAGCTGCTGGCCCAAAAGATCAATTTTGGGGGCTGGAAATTGAGAGAAACTCAGCAGCCATCTGCTGAATGCAGCCTTGATATGCTGAACAGTGATGAGGTGATTGGACAAGATGATCTAGAAAGGGAAGATCATTTTTTTGCAGTTAAGATCCATATCTTAAAAGTAAACCTTTTCAGCAGTGGATTGGGTGGGGGTGAGGTAAAAGAATCATAATACATAAATAAGTTATGCTCTAATAGCAGGGTTTTGTTTTGCAATTTTAAATCTGGTGGCTTGGTACATATTATATGATTTGTTACTAGAATTCAGCAGGGATTCATATTACCCGTTTTTGCCAGTGTAAATCTAAGAATGCTGAATACATATTGACAGGCACATCCAGCCTAAGTATGGTTCTTCCATGACATTAAAAAAAAAACCTTTCCTTCTTTAAATACTTCTTTAAAGTATTTAAGATTATTTAAGTAAACATGGAAGCAATGTTGCAGAAGTTTCCTGAAAACAAATCCCTGTAATATAAATTAAAATGTGATTCCCATTTTAAATTATATGCAGGCTTAACTTCAAACAAAGGAGAAATCTAAATCTGCATGTACAATCTGTTGTATTAATGTGGGATAATTAGCACAAGCAGCTGGCAAATCTTAATTAACCACCATTCTTAGCTGAAAATAAGACTCGGGGGTTCCTGGGGAAAAAGAAAGCACTCCTGACTGTAACATAAGTATTATAAGATTGCCTCATAAATAAAATCATCAGTAGCAGAGTCATGAAATTCACCACCCAAAATTGTTCTACCATCAGGATCTCTAGAAATAGCATAAGATATGAAGCTTAACACCCTTACGTTTTGGTGCAACCATATAGCCTTTCCCTACTTGTACTAACCGTACACAAACACCGTACGCCATACCCAAACACTGGAAACATCTGTCTTCTTCCACATTTTCATTTCATGCCTATGAGAAGATGTGAGACAGTTTTGAGTTAGCTGTACTAGTGTTAAAGTAGTCTTCCCCCCTTTGTTCTGATACTGTCCAATAGCAGCCAAAACAATAGAGGCTGACAGGTCCATGATGCTCTCTGAACTTGGTTGTTTTCTTGCAGACTAGGTAACATCATCACTGCAAGTAGTCTACAAGAAAACAACCAAGCTCTGTACAAGCTTAGAGAGCATCAAGGACCCCTCATTTCAACCCTGAATCACAAATATTCTCCTTTTACTGGTACCTGAAAGATGACACCTGAAAGATGTCAGGTGACCAGCAGAGCCTTGGCAAGGAAGTCACTAGAAGCTGGATAGAGGATGACAATATGGACAACATGTCTTGTGCTAGTGTAGTTTTCTGCTGAGATGAGGATGGATAGAAACCATTTCAACTCAGCGGTGGCAAAACATTATTGGCTGAGTTTTCCATCTAAGCCAGTCAGATAGCCAGAGAGTTTAGATTGCTTGATTTGGGGCAAACCCATCCAATGTGATATTTAAAATCATACTTCATGGCTTAGTATATTAGGCAAATATGGCCTATATTAAGCAAATCTTAAATTACCAGTGTCAACATACAAAAGCTTCATGATCCTCCTAACAACAGATTTTCTGAATTCTAGATTGCAACAACAAAATGACCAGGAGAGGGCTCCCTTTCAGCAATGAATTATTATTACTTGGAAAATATGTGAAGTTTCATGATAGGTATTAAGTCTTAGTGAATCTTAACTGAAAGATTCTGAAGCTTTAAATTTCCTCTCAAAAATCCCTTCTCAAAAACCTGAAAGTATTCATCTTTTTATCCCACCTTTTATAAATAACTCAAGGCAGCAAACATACCTAATACGCCTTCCTCCCCTACTATCCCCACAACAATTCTATAAGGTGAGACTGAGTGATTGACTCAAAGTCACCCAGCAACCTTTCGTGCCTAAGGCAGGACAAGAACTCACAATCTCCTGGTTTCTGGTCTAGTGCCTTAAAAACTAGATCAAACTGACTCAATGTCAATATCCTGCTGCTAAAAGTTGTACAAGTCTATCTAAACCAGCGGTAGGCAACCTTGGCTCTTTTATGACTCGTGGACTTCAACTCCCAGAATTCCTGAGCCAACTAGATTCTAAACAAACTTAAAGTAACACTTCGTTATTTTTGTAGAAGAAATGCCCTCATATATGCCTGCGTTATTGTAGATGGGGAACTACAAGAAAAATATATTTTGAGATGGACAACTATTGAATGAATATAAAGAATGCCTTCTGATAGGTAGTTTTTTTTTCCCAATACTGAATATACTAGAGACAATAGTACAAGGTTCCATTTCTTGATCTATTCACTCTTGCATCTTGATAATCTAGGGGGAAAAAAAATCATTGTTGGCCTCAGAGTTTCTGAAAACCAGGTGACTTCTTTACTCCAATGCAAGGAATTGTTGCTCTTTTTACACCTTTGTATTATTAAGAGACTGTAAGTTCAGTTTTCAAGACTGCAGGAGTAAATTGGGTGGTAACCACATAAAAATATTTTAATTTAGAATTTTCTACCACTTATGGTTCTTTGCTAGCATAGGTAGTTTCACAGCATGATTAGGGATAAAATGTTTGGACAAATCATTTTTAATTCTCAGTGCTGTCCTAAATATTAATAATCTCATTGCATTCTTGGTGGAGCTGAGTAAGAATTTGATTGTTAATCCTTTTTGTACTTTTAAGTATGATGCATTGAACATCAACAAAAACTGAATCATGTGGCTTTTCTTCCTTACAATATTCAGTATATTTAAAATGTTGAATATTATATTGAATTTACAAGCTTTGAATCTGGGTCTTCAAAATTTTGCCTTTCTCAACTGATTTTAAAACTGTTACTAGTTACAAGTTAAGAACTAGATGGTATCTTACTCCTGAGTGTCTAAGAAAAATCACAACAGTAACAGCACTCTAAATTCTCTGAGGACTTATTGTTAAATAGCCACAAAAGTGTCACAAAAATAAACCTGCAAGCTTATAGAAACTCAAAGGTTTGCTGAAGTAGACAACATCTTTAGCAAAACATAACAAGCAATCTTGATGCACTCCTCTCCCAACCTATCTGTCTGTGGAATAACAGTCTTCAATCTTAATTGCCACGGAATACTAACTGGTTATTAGGAGGGCAGGGAAATGCAAGTAAATGACAGGAACTCTAACAAGAGTTATTTATTTGTTCACTAAATATTGTCAACCTATCTGTTGTGTTTAAAATAGATAAATCATTTTACCATAAAGAAAGTATAGAATAAATATGTTCAAAATAAATCACACTAAAAATAAAGTGCAATAAAATTATGCCATCAAAAGTGAACATTCAGGATTTGACTTCCGGTTTGCCATCATGGCTGCTGCGGACGCTGGAAGGCGAGCTCCATCTTCTGCGTTCGGTTTCGCTCTGCTGGGGGACCCTGGAAATTCAAAAGTCACCCTGTAGGGGTGATGAGCAAGGAGGAGACGCCTGTTTGATCGCGGGAGGGCAGCAGCCCTTCCACTTGATCTGGGACAGCTCTCCAAACCAGTGGAGAAAAGACTGGCCATAACGATATGGCTCATCGCTAGGCTGCAGACAGCCAAAGTCAAACTTACTACCAGGCACTTCTAAAGCAACGCAGATGAAACTGGGTGAGGACTGCCCTGTGGAACCTTCATTCCTTTATTCCCTTTGTAGCAGAGAGGGGAGCTGGGGGGGGAATCGGTGCTCGCTGGGATCGGCACTGGCTGGGATTGGTACTGGCTGGGAGGCTTTTCTGGAGCTCTGCGGATTTGGCAGAGAGGTCAGGAGTGCCAGAAAAGAGAAAATAAAATCTTCTTCCCCCAGTCAATCTCCTCTTCCCCTTTAAAAATCCCTCCCCAAGAGCCCCGCCCCGCCGCCAGCCATTGCAGAGGCTGCTGGAGCTGTGACCTCTTTGCCAAATCCACAGAGCTGATCCCAGCCAGTGCTGATCCCCCACAATGCTACACTACCCCCTCCACCAGCACCTCCAACTTCACAGCCATGAGGCATTTCTTTCAACAGGACCGCCACCGCCCACCCAGGTGGTATAGGAATGGCTGGCAGCAGCATATTAGTGCTGCAATCTTTCCCCCTCCCATCACCCCTTGCTGAGCGTGGGGGAAGGAAAGAGATGAAAAGGCGAAGGAAGGAATGGAGCAATGGAGAGTGGGAGGAACGGAGGGTGGGAGGGAGGGAAAAAGGGAGAGAGGAGGGAAGGAACAGAGGAAGAAAGAAATGGAGGAAGGGAGGGAGGGAAGGAAAAAGGGAGGGAGGAAGGAACAGGGAGGTAGGAACATGGTGAAAGGAAGGATGGAAAGAAGGAAGGGAGGGAGGGAGGGAGGAACGGAGGAAGGAATGGAAGGTTGGAGGGAGGAAGGAAGGAAGGAAGGAAGGAACAGAGGAAGGAAGAAAGGGAGGATGGGAAGGAGGGAGGGAGGAACAAAGGAAGGTGGGATGGGAGGGAGCATGTCCCGGCACCCCAGTCCCACCCTCCTCCACCGGAGACCCTCAGATTTGCCCCAGTCCTGCCCAGGCACCCCTGACGCAAGTGATGTAGAGCTGGCCACGGCCACCCAGTAGGTCACGCCCATCCAGCCACGTCCACCCAGTAGGCCACACCCTTGCTGGCCACACACCCAGCCCCCTGAGGGCAAATGCTGATGAAATTTCAGTGAAATTGAGTTTGACACCCCTGAATTAGAGGGTCAAAGGGAAAAGTTGAGATAAGGTAAATTTTGGTCATTAAATTTAAAACATTTGGAAATTAGTTGAAAATAAGGATGCTATTTGTTTAATATTTAAAAACTAGACCCAAAAGAATATATACATGTATGTATGTATGTATGTATGTATGTATGTATGTATGTATGTAGAAAGAATATGTTTGATTAACTCAGACAATATATATATATATATATATAATGGGCTTTGATTAAGATTATATCTAAATGGATAAGATATGTATTTTGAATATTAGATTCTGCTATGAATTGAGATAAAGGAAACTTTGGTTACCTAAAACCTGGAAATTATAAATATCAAATGTTAAATCTGAAAATTGATGGGAAACTAAAAATTGGGAAAAACCAATAACGGGACATTGATTGACAGTAAAGATTGAAAGTAAAAGTAATTAAGATATGTATAAGCTAAAAATTTATTGATAAATGTAATAATGATGTTTTTATTTAGTTGTTAGAATGAGAACTGTATTAAATATGAGATGGTAGATATTAAGAGAAAAAGAGAGGAAATATTTGAGGTTGTATTTCGAGATTTGTACTAAAGATTTCTGTACGTTACTGAACTATTGATTAACCCAACCCTCACGCTGCTTTTTAAATACCTAAATGTAAAATTAGAAAATTAATAAAAATATTATTTTTAAAAAACAAGGCTGACTTGCCTCAACAGAAACAGAGTATAGAACTCACATTCATACATCTGTCAAATCCTACATTTGGTAAGGCAAGGATTTTTCACACATTGTCAGACGCTATACATCTAACAAGAATAACAAAATTGGAAGTGGTCATAAGAGGCCATCCAGATTAACCAGTCACACAACAGTTCATTGATTGGACCTACAAATTTGAAAGTCTGTACGAGATGCAGTTGACAGACTGAATCTGCATATAATAGAAACACATATTGTGCATCTTCACACCGCCCTAAAGATGGTCCATTCCATTTTTATCATGTTTTCTGCTTCTGTTATGAAAGAGATGTAGAAAAGCAATGGAGTAGCATGGAGAAAGAGAGTTGCCTACTTCTAAAAAATTAATCTTTTCATTATTGTTGTTGTTGTTGTTGTTGTGCTATTATTATATTTGCTAGTGCCCCATGTGACTTTTCCAATGGATCATCAGGATTTCCTAGTCTCAAAGAAGACAGAAGTCATGCAACACCCTAGGATGTATTGCCACCCAAGATAGAAGACAATATATCCTCTCTTCATTTCATGTACAGAAAACAACTAACATCATACTTCAATTCTGATGATAGTACAATATCCGCTGCTACTTCCCAAGGTTTATAATCTAGGTTTACAAGACTGCAGATCAGCCAGGAGGTGAAGATGGGCAAATTATGAAAGCAGAATTGCATTAATGCACACAAGCTCTGTCCCTTTTGTACCTGCACCGTGACATTGCACACACTATTTGTGAAGGCACTATACATCATTTTAATAAAAGCATGGATCCCGCATATCCTTACCCTGAAAAAACCGATTCATTCTAACTAATGATTAGGCCTCCCTGAACAGAACCCTCTACTGACAGCATAGAGGCTTGCAGGAGCCTACCTTTGGTTCTGGGTCATTTTTAATTCTGTTCCTGTCTTAAGCCAGATATTACAACGGAAGATTGTTGTTTCAAAAAGAATCATGAAATGTCTTGGCCTTATAGCATCAAGTGAAGAGGAAATGACTAATACTACTCTCAAATTTGTACTTATTATATTAGATGTAGGGCACTGTTTATCAGCACAGGCAAAGAAATACCACTCTCTTTACCAGCTGCCCAAAGTGGGTACAGGTACTCCTTGATCTATGACCAGAATTGTGACCAGAATTTCAGCTCAGTTTTATGACTTTTTCGCCACAGTTGTTAAGTTAATGAGACTGGCTTGGTTGCTCAACAACGAGACATTGGTGAAGTGGGCACAGCAGCACCTGCATTTTCTGCATCGTATGAGAAAAGCACATCTTCCTTTCCCTATCCTTACCACTCCCTACAGAGGGACCATTGAGAGCATCCGGTCATACAGCATCACAGTCTGGTTTAGAAGCATAATTGCCTCGGACAGGAAGGTGATGCAGAAAGTGGTGAGGATGGCCAAAAAGATCATTGGCAGTTCCCTCCCTCCCATCCAGGACATAGCACAGAAGCGTTGCTTGAGCAGGTAAGATTATCTGGGACACTACACATCCTCTTCACAACCTGTTTTCTTATTACATTCTGGGAGGAGGCTTCGTGGTATCAGAAGCAAAACATTTGTGTGCGTGTGTGTGTTTGTGTGTGTTATGTATGTGAATGGGTAGATATATATTTATTTTTGACAGCAGACAATAGAATTTCATTTTTAATGGGGGCCAGTGTGCTTACAGTAAAAATTGACAATAAAGGTTATCTATCTTATTTTAAGTAAATCATTGCAACTGTTAAGTAAATCATGCAGTTATTAAACAAATCCAGCTTTCCTCATTGACTTTGCTTGTCAGAAGCTGCCTGGAGAGGTTGCAAGTGACAATTGCGTGTCTTGGGATACTGCAACTGTAGTTTATACATGCTGTTTGCATTCCCTCAGTTACTGAATTTTGTTCAGTAACCATGGGGATGTTGCAACAGTTATAAGCATGAGGACTTGATATAAGTCACTTTTTTCAATGCCATTGTAACTTCAAATGATTGCTAAACTAAATCAAAGCCCATTTTGAATTCACACAATACATTAGTATTTAGAACTTTATTGTATTAGTGTCAACGATCAAAAAGAAAATCTAAATTTTCAAAATTAAAATTTTGCAAAATTAAACTTCTCGCAGTTTCTTTCCTGATTTATCCAGAAAGTAATAGTGCTGAGGAAATCATAATTCTTTTTGGTTTCTTATCCCTAATTGTATCTTCTAGAAAACCCAACATAAAAATTAAGGATACCAAAAAGTAATGTCTGGTCACCAGCTGCTGATATCAAGAGCAAAACTAAGCAAGTAAAAATTTTCCTTTTTCATCTTAGTAACTTTCCTGCTAATACTATTCCAACTATTTTTATTGGGGGGGGAAGAAACTTATCTACGCTTGGAAATATCAAGAAGCTGTTTTTCCTTTTCATGCTTTTTATTAAGCTGTGTACATCTAGATCAGCAAAAGAGAGAAAGAAAAACATTGAGGGAAAAGTATATTCAATTGATTGTACTTGATTTATTTTCATCCCCTCCCTCATGGATTTCTGTAATAAAAAAGCTAATCACGGTGGCAGAGAGAATCTCTGAGTAGACAGTCTGGTTAATACAGCTAATATATACCTCATGACCTTTATATTCATTGAACCGACATAAGAATTTATTGTTCTTGGAGGATCTCTAGAGATGCTTCCTCACTGGAAGTTTACTCCAAAATTGCTATACTTTCTTCATTCCTTGTGGGAGACCTATATGAAAAACATCATTAAATCACTCTTCTCCTATTTCTTCTTCCTTTTTTCTTTTTCTTTTTTGCTCTCCTTGCAATTCCTACCAACATCTCAGGTATATACCAACCTTAACAGGGAACAGAATAAATAAAGAGCCTGAGAAAAGGTCCACCAATAAAAACTATTTTAAAATTATACAATCCAGCATATTTTTTAGCAACAATTCAGATTTTTTTGCAACAGGTATTAGTCATAAGACTAAATTACAGTGGCAATAGGTTAAATGTTGCAAGATCTAAAAGACCCACTGAGGAGAGGGCACCTGGATAAAATCTATGTGATTTCTAAGAGTGGACGCTGAGGTAATGTACAAAATCAATTAATTAAAAATAGTCATGCCAGATAAGTCTGTGGTTTGTTTCACCGTTCCATAAACATTCCCGAAGTAAGGAATAAGATGGACCTCTGCCACTCCCCTTTTCACCCTAAATCTAAGAGATTGAGTTTTTTTCCACTAGTGCTCCTGAGCAGAGCCCGGCCCTGGCAGTTAGCAATAGAAGCTGTCAGCTTTTATCCTGATTCTTTTTGCTATCTTTTGTATTTTGTAACTATTGGCTTGCTTGTTTGTTTTCTTTTTTTCTGCAGTATAGAAAGCAACAGGATGCAACTGCATAAAGCAGAGGCTAGAGATGAGGCAAGGCCAGTGTCACTGGGGACAAGGGCAAAATTGGAATCTCCAGACACTATAAATCATTACAGAACTCAGGCTGTAGAGTACAGGTAGGTTAATTCAGGAAGAACGACTCTTTCAGTTACCTGGTTCCCAGTCATTCAGTATTTCTAGGTCAATGTCAGCTCTTGGATTCTGGAAATGAAGAGGTCTCAATGCAGAAATTTCAGGATTTATGCTACACAATGTGTTCTTGACAGCCACATTGTGGGCCTATTGCTTTGGAATCATTCTCAAGGATGGGACAGAAGAAACACCTAAAGCAGTTGCATTTATTGCTATGCCTCTACATTTCAACCCACCTTCCTTATCTCCCTTAATGACAGTTAGTATCATTAGAGTAAAGTGCTTTTTTAAAACCCCTTCTTTTTATTTGCAATAAAATGTCCTTTCTGTTGTTTGTTAAGTTATTAAAATATTCATGCAGTGACACCTTCTTTAAAAAGAAATACATTTTAGTCTAAGTTTAAAAATCAGATTTTATAAGTTATACTGCTTTTCTGGATAACACTTTATTAGCAATGTGTTCCTTTTAAGAATTAATTTTAAACTTATATGACTAAGCTTACATATAAAAGGAAAAACACCTATTTGTGCAATGCAAGTGATTAAAGTTTTAACACAACTCTTTAAAAAATTACTCTGTAGACCCAGCATGCTTAAACGCACATACTTGCATAAAGGCATGCTTAGCACATTCCCTTTCACCTTCCCCACAACAGCAATATGCTAATTCACAAAAAACACAGGAAATATAGAAATAGTTCAGTAAATATTGCAATGAATTTTGGGAAAAGTTTTATAAAATTTGTTAAAGCAGATTGGATAGAAACCAACAGACCAAGAGGTAGCCATGTTAGTTTGCCATAACTCCTATATCAAGAGATATATTTAATGAATTTGTTGGACTCCCATGGATTACATAGCCAGCATTATCTGAAATATAAAGTACTATCCCCAGTTTGTCATTATACAGCAGCACAAGGACAGTTTCTGCAAATGGAAGGTAATGCTTTAGACAGAAGCATTAGTAAGACCTGATTATTACTTGACTGAGGCTGTAGACTAGATTGGGAAGAAAAACAATTCCCATAAAGTGGAAAGACGTGATGTTGCCAAGAAACCTACTTGGATATATATCCTTGTAGCCACTAGAAGTAAAGGAGAACTTTCCTGCTTTTTACTTTATTCCTTACAGTACAGTTGGAGGGGTAGCATTTCCTTGCAATAAGTTGGCCAATTTTTTAATATAGACTATGTGCCCATTACACAGTTACATGAAAAGCTCCATCTCATGTCCTGATCGTGAATATATTATTTGCCTTTGATTTCATTACAAATAAGTCACAAAAACCATGTTGCTGTAAGTTGGTGGCTGTCTCCTGAAAGATTAATACTGTACTGGAGATACAGCACAGCATTTTTTTAAATAAAAACTCATATATGTAATTTGATTCCTGGAACTTTATGAATTTACCTCTCAATGTGCCATATCTTTAATCAATGCTTTTTTTTTTTTGTAAAAAAAAAAAAAGTTGCCAGTACTCACACATGTCATATAACCCACCTTGCCTACACTACAAGGTTCCATCCAAAAAAGGTGCCGGAACTCCATTCTGGGCATTCTATGACAAAAAAAAAAAAAAAAAAAAAGCCCTGCCTTTAATCATATGTTGATGTTCTAGAGCATATCCAAATTCTGCTCTGATGAAAAATACTGAAACACTATAATTTTTGCATAATTCATATGTCAGTCTTTTCATTTGTGGGTGAGTGGGTGGTTCACCAATAAATTACAAGTGTTCAGCAGTTATTCTATTTTTTTTCTACTTACATATTTGATCTATTTCTATTTACATGTGTATATGTGTATACACAGACCATACTTCAACAAAAAGCTGGGGCAGGACAAATATAATACATGAATATTAAGTGAATTAATAACTTCTGATTTAAAATAACTGCCTGGAAAATAGGATACATCATTTATAAAAGTAATTGGTTTCCTTTCAATGTATGCCAGCAATAAAGCAGAAGAATTTGCTAATACAGAACCAACAAATCTGATATACTTTTAATTATGCACCAGAGGGCAGTATACTACCACATATGCCACAATTTTAGTGTGGTTTTTTTTTTTAAACACATTTTTACAGACGCAGTAAAGACGAAAACAACATACAGCTATGTTAATAATTTCCAAGAGATCATAGTTCAAATCGAACATTTCCTATGGTCCCAGAGCACAGATCCAAATGCATGTGTAAAATAAATACCTTCTTTTCAAAACAGAAAGAGATTTTTTTTTACTTTTTATTTTGCTTTGAACAATATAAAAAAAAAAAAATCTCTGCTACCACATTAGTTGACCAAGTTGGGCTGAACTAACAATATATAAAGACTTCCTTATATATTGTCATAAAAGTATTATGACATCCTTGAGCAATACTCAGTTCACAAAACTTTCTAAAACTGAAATTGGCAGACATTTTATTTGGATGTTTTGCTTTCCATTTTGCACAAATCCGGCCATCATTTCCCTCCTACTTATAGTATTTTTAGATCTCTGCTCCAAGTCAGATGTACTGATTTAGCATTGCCTTTGGAGAAGCTGCCTTCTGCTACTTCATGATGCAAAAACAAGCCATTTTTTCATCTCATTCCCAAATGTTTGCAGCTTTTAAGGTATCCTTTGTTTGATCATGACAGTGAGATAGAGTTATATGGCAAATTGGTTCCAGAGTGGGAAATGGGAAGGAGGAAAAAATAGCATAGTTAAAAGAGAAAAGTGAACGATGTGAAATATGAATAGAACAAAAACAGGAACAAAACAAAAACAAGCTGAATGATACAAAGCTCATATTAATATTGTATTCTAATATTTCTAGGAATATTTGTTAATATATGTTGGATATGGTCCAAGACATTTTGGAGTACAAGATCAATAGGATAGAATTTTTCCTGTCATAACTAAGAAAAGAAACTAGCCAGGCTAGCACTTAAATTTAAATTATCATTAGTGACTACATTGTATTCCCCATGTACCTGAGATAAAAAAAAGTGACTTGAAGAGTATAGAACAGTCCTCACAATATACACAAAACTGATCAATCTCCATCTCTTATTCTGGATAAGCACCCTCAAAATGTGAAATCAAGTATAGTAATTCTCATGGTTTCCTTTTTATTGTATGGATGTAAATTTAGCTTACAAACCAAACATACACAAAACAGAAACCTTCTATAAAATTTCGTTGCTTTTTCATGTCTTAGTGAACAATTGCTGTTGTTGTATTTGTAGCCTGCCTTTTATTTTTAAAAATAACTCAGGGCAGTGAATATATCCAACATACTTTCCTCCTCCATTTTTCCCACAACAACAAAACTGTGAGGTAGATTTGGCTGAGGGAAAGTGACTGACCCAAAGCCACCCAGTCAGCTTTCATGGCAAAGGAAGCACTTGAATTCATTGTCTCCTGTTTTCTAGCCTTATGCCAGTGGTGGCGAACCTATGGCACAGGTGCCAGAGGTGGCGCTCAGAGCCTTCTCTGTGGGCACATGCACTGTCACCCCAGTCCTAGGCCTTCAGCTGGGATTTATAAAACCTTTTTGCTTTAGGCCTCCACTGCCATGTGCAAAAAAAAAAAAAGGTTTAATCAGTCAATTTTAACTTGTTGTGGGAAAAAAAGTTGGAATTGATTGATTGTCAATTGTAAGAATTGTCTTGCAAAGTTGGAATTGACTGAACTTTTTAGTCCCACCCAGTCTGCCGTTACCACCCCAGCCATGCCCACCCAATTGACAACACCCAGCTAGTGGGCCACCCACCTGGCACTCGATGACGCATAAGTGGGTTTGGGGTTGCAGTTTGGGCACTCAGTCTCTAAAAGGTTCGCCATCACTGCCTTATGCCTTAACCATTATCCCAAACAATACTGCAAACAATCTACAGAATAAAATATTGCCTTTATCAGCATCTAAGGGCTGATAAAGCAATATGTTGTTTGATATTTTATAAAGGGCCTCACCATATCACAACATGTATTAACTTATTGTTTTCACCAAAGCAGCCATGGTAGACTATTAAATTCTATTCCTGGTATACCTCTTAAAGATGATGAGAAAATCTTCTGCCACAGCAACTCATGTTCATTGCCCGTGAAAACAAAAAGGACTGTCCCAAATGGATTAGCTCTGATAAATTACACTTACCAGTATACTACATCCATTGTACAATTTTGTACAAGAGTCCTTGACTAACAATTGTAATTGAGCCTTCTTGGTCATAGGTCTTACCGGTCATTTAAGATCACCATGTCACTATATCTGCTTTTATTACCTTTTTGCGGTGATCACTAAGTGGATCCATTTTCTGCAATGGACATTTTTTGCCAGAAACTGGAAGTAAATGCTGGTTTTCAGCAAAAAAAAAAAAAATGTCAATCACAATCACATGACCATAGGACACTGCAAAAACTGTAAATGTGGCCAGTTGTGAAAAACTCAGATGCGATCATGTGACTACAAGGCACCGAGACCAACTGCAGCGAGCAGGAGATCAAACGGATTCATAACCAATCTAGCCGACAACTTTTGTCATCCAAAAGATAGAGGAGAGAACTAGAAGTAAAGCTATACTAAACCTAATTCTTACTAATAGAAAAGAAGTGATAGAGGGAGTTGAAGTTGCAGGAACGTTGGGGGAAAGTGATCATGTCATATTAGAATTCAATATTATGCAAGTACAAGCAACAGAAAATAATTCAACCAATGTCTTAAACTTCAAAAAAGCTGATTTTAACAAACTCAGAGAGAATCTAGGGAAGATTCCATCAATGAAAATCCTAAAGGAGAAAACAACTCAAAAAGCATGGGAAACTCTG
Source organism: Crotalus tigris (assembly GCF_016545835.1). Lineage (NCBI taxonomy): Eukaryota > Metazoa > Chordata > Lepidosauria > Squamata > Viperidae > Crotalus > Crotalus tigris. Next base: position 4,120,539 of record NW_024096625.1, on the reverse strand, counting down.
AAAAAATGATATCATAAAAGCCCAGTTCAGCACAATACCACTGAAAAAGAAAAACAAGAAAGTCAAAAAGAAACCAGTATGGCTGCACAAAGATTTCTCAGACAAACTGAAAGACAAAAAGGACAAGTGCAAAAAATGAAGCCTGATTATCAGCAGAACATGCAAAAATGAAGTCAAAAAAGCAAAGGCTCAGAATGAACAAAGACTTGCAACAGAAATCAAGGATAATAAAAAAAGTTTTTTCAACATATTAATAACAAGAAAAAACTCAAGGAAACTGTAGGTCCACTGAAGAGAGAAGATGGTAAGGAAGTAACAAGCAATAGGGAGAAATAGAGCTACTTAACTCATTCTTTGCATCATACTGTGAAAGACAAACTAGAAACAAAAATTAAAATAAGCAAGAAAATGGTAAGAGAACACCTATCTGACCTTGACTAATATAAATCACCAGGACCCAACAGATTACATCCCAGAGTTCTGAAGGAGCTGGCAGATGTTATCTCAGAACCATTGCACCATATCTTTCAAAAATCCTGGAGCACTGGGGAACTACCTGAGGATTGGAAAAGAGTTGATGTGGTTCCCATCTTCAAGAAAGGAAAAAAAACAGACCCAAGAAACTACAGACCAATCAATCTAACATCAGTACCTGGGAAGACCCTGGAAAAGATAATAAAAAACAGACATGCAAACAACTAGAAGCAAACAAAATTATAACTGATAGCCTGAGGTGGTCTCCCATGGAGAATGAGACACGCACGCAGGTATCTCGGGATGAGAGCCCAGAACTGACTCCAGCACCCTCTTTTATTGTTACTAAGGTTTTTTCATCACACAGCGTAAGCAAAAGACGTATATAGGGGTGGTTACAATATATCAAATAACAGACACTTTCCAGATGCAAGGCTACAGCAGGTGTTCTTATCAGAGTCTGTCCAAATGGTTGATGAATGCATCCTGTGTCTAGAGCGGTCCGTTTGTTATCTCTGGGGCCCTTGTGGGAGATGTCCATGGGTATTTGTGCAATTAATCCCACATCTCCTGCTTTTCTGTTTTTTCAATGTTACTCACTTCCAGTTCCAGAAGGGATCTTGATTCACTGATTAAGGCGTCCTTCCTAGTGGAGGGCGTAACATTTTTGCACATTTGCAGGAGGGAGGGAATACATTGAATGCAACAACATAGCAATACAAATAATATCAAAATGGTTACTATAATAGAAATCAAAGATCGTAGCCAGGATCCATCCGGTAGCCAGGACCAAAGGGCACCCCAGATATCCATGGTGCCTGATCCATCACTGCGTAAGGGATTATTTTGGAGCAAAGATTCCATTTTCCTGGCTGTAGCAGAAATATTAGGTTGAAAATCATGTATATACATACAACAATGAGAATGAATTAAAGCACACACACCGCCTTTTGCTGCTAAAATAATATCTAAAGCATACCGATTTTGCAAAACTACTTCCCTTATTTCCCCCATTTCTTGATTAATCATTTTAATGCTGTTGATTGTTTCATTAAACATATGAACAGTCCAATTGTTAAGCAAATGAAGGTCTCTATAGTTCATGGCAACTCCTAGATTGGGTAGAATCCCTCTGCTGATTTGAGTCTCTAAACTACCACCCAATGTTAGGGGTGGATCCGAGGAACCAGTATCACGTTTGTTCCGCAGGCGTCCATCAGGGAGATGAGGCAAGGCATATACAGCAGGAGTCAAAAGGCCCAGTGTACAGGTGCCTTTCCAATCCTTAGGCACCTGGCGATAGGCTCTACGGCCACATAGTAGCCACATATCGGGTAACTCATAATAACCCTGGTGAGACTCATTAGCAAATGTTATTATGGATTCCATGTCAAGGCAAGCCATGTAGGTACTGATGTTTGTCCATTGATTGCTTCGATAAGTGTCATTTATCTTAGTAAGGTTGCTTTTGATGGATTTGCATTTCTTTGCTGAATTCCATATAATAACTTGTTGACAATTACTATAAGTTCCCAAATAAATGGCAGTACGGAATAGTCCTGTGCTATAAAAACAAAATCTGGCAGGTTCCATTATACGAGCGCCCACAGCATATGTCATATTCAATGTCTCTGTAGTTATGCTCCACAGCTGCTTCCATCCTGTTTCATTGAACGGAATGGCATGGAAAATAAGGCCACCACGACTGTCACCAGGAATTTGCATGCAAATCCAACAGTTTGTGACGTTAAGTGTAAGAGCAGTGCGCCTGGCATCCCGTACAAAAGCATTAAAAGCCCACAGTCACTGATCCTCATATGCCTGGCTGAGGTGGTGTACGTTGAGCCATATAAGGATGAACACAACGAGCTGGAGTCCAAATGATCTCGCCATGGTCGTCTATTGCAGCATAGCCTCGACCCCAGGTAATGGGAGAGGCAGGCCCTTTCCAGGTGGGATCAGGCAAACGTCGATAGTATACCTGGGGGCGTGAAGAATCTGTGGGAGAAGCAGAAAAATGCCTGCTTGCGGCAGTTGAGCCAGGGGTGCCAGAAACATTCAAAAAGTTTAAGGTAAAAAGTACAAGATTAATAGTGTTTTGTATCCCAGGCAAGCCGGGGGTATTTTCCCCTTTCTTTTTTACATGCATGTCTAGAGCCCTTTTTACGGTCTGATTGGCTCGTTCCACGATCGCTTGACCAGTGGAGTTATATGGAATGCCAAATTTATGAACAATAGACCAGCGAGAGCAAAACTGCGCAAAGGAGGTGCTGGTATAAGCAGGAGAGTTATCAGTCTTAATTTCTTTTGGATTGCCCAGGGTAGAAAAAGTACGAATACAATGATTAATAACATGTTTAGCAGACTCACCCCTTTGAGGGGTGGCCATAATAAAACCTAAATAGGTGTCAATGGAAACATGCAAATATTTCCAAGGGGCAAATGGCAAATATTGCGTAACATCAATTTGCCAAAGTTGACAGCTCTGCGTCCCTCTTGGGTTGACCCCTTGAGGAACAGAGTGTGCTTGGAGGCTGCAGGTGGGACATTGTTGTATGATAGCCACAGCCTCCATAGCTGTTAAAGAAAATTGTTTCATTAAAGCCTTCTTATTTTGATGAAAATATGAATGGTTGTCCCATGCAGTTATGGGAGATAAAACAAGGACAGAAACATCCTGGTGAGTGGAGGCGGCCGAAGCGGTAGCATCCGCCTTGGCATTGCCTTCGGAGATAATACCAGGGAAAGGTTGGTGACTTCTAATATGAGCAGGAAAAAAACAAGTAGAGCAGGAATGAAGAAGGGATTGAAGTGTGAGAAATAGACTGAGGAGAGAGTCATCCAGTGAGGGTGACACATATGAATCAGATAAAGAGGTGAGAACTTTATATACATAAAGACTATCTAAAATAAGATTAAAAGGTTCAGAAGAAAAAGTTTGTAAAGCCAATATTGTAGCAGCAAGTTCAGCACGCTGAGCAGAAGTTTGAGGAGGAGTAATTTTTGTGTGCCATTGTTCACCCTCCTTCCATACACATGAACCATAAGTCTTGCTGCCATCAACATACAGGGTGACAGCGTTAGGAATGGGAGAGGAGGAAATGGGAGAATGCAGAGAAATTGAAACATTATTAAGGAGTTGGAAGCGAGGGTCAGAGGGAACATGACAGGAAACAGATCCTGCCCAGTCAGCAAGAGAAAGTTGCAATACATCTGAAGAGGCAAATAAAGGTTCCCATATAGTAAGAGACATGGGGACATATAAAAAAACAATATCAAATCCAATGAAACATTTTGCTCGAAAACGGCCCTTTGTAATTAAAAGAGCAAACATATATGGCAGTGGATTGATAGATTTGCGAGGGGTGTTGGGGAGGTGAATCCATTCAACAATGGAGACGCTACCCTTTTGATGTTGGAGAAGGGCAGCTGTAGGAATAAAAGGAGTATTAAATATGGCCAAAGACAAAGGCTCATTGGGAATGGCCCGGTCCACCCATCGGGTGGAGAGGGCACTATTGATTAAGGCAAAAACATGTTTTTGAGTAGGGTTAAGAACAACAACAGAGGAGGGGGAAGTGTGGCCTCGCAAAGCCAAAAATAAGGATGCCAATTGGGCAGTGGTGAGTGCAAGAAATGGACGCACAAAATTTATGGTGCCCAAGATTTGTTGTAAAGCAACTAAAGTGAGAGGAGAAAGAAGGTGGATGGCAGGGAGTACTGGAACAGAATGAGAGGCTAGGACTTTGTGTCCCAGATATAAAAAGGGAGATTGGGTCTGAACTTTTTCTGGGGCAACAATAAAGCCATAAGAAGCTAAAAGCTGAATGAGTTGGGGTAGGACAGTTTGTACTGTGCCAGGAGGACCCGGGGCAGCTAGGAGAATGTCATCCATATAGCGATAAAGCAAAAAGTTAAGATAGGATTTGCGAAAAGGCATCAATGCAGCGTCCACAAAAGCTTGACATATGGTGGGCTGTTAAGCATGCCTTGGGGAAGAACTGTCCATTGATAGCGAGAAGTAGGTCGGGACATGTTAGTTTGAGGCAAAGAAAAGGAAAAAAGTTGTTTGTCATCAGGGTGTAAAGGAATGGTAAAAAAACAGTCTTTTAAATCAATAATTGCCAAATCATAGTCTTTGGGGATCATATTTGGGTTGGGCATTCCGCACTGTAGCGGACCCATGAGTTTAATTATTTTATTAATGAGGCATAAATCATGAATAATTCTCCAGTTGCCTGATTTATTCTTGACTACAAATACTGGGGTGTTATAAGGACTGGTAGTTGGTTCCAAATGGCCAGATTGTATTTGCTGATATACCAGTTTCTGCAATGCTTCCTGTTTTTCTAAAGTGAGTAGCCATTGGTCCACCCACACGGGGGTGTCAGAAAGGAGCGTAAGCTTCATGGGTGAAGGAGGCATTGTTAGTCTTCCAGAGTTAACTTCGCATTAAATTGAGAGAGTAAGTCTCTGCTCCATAAATTTGTGTGAAGAGGGAGGACAACAGGTTTAAATTTAGCAGAAATGCCTTTTGTGATTCGTTGTGCAGTAAGCCAATTTTTACTGGAGCTTGCCTGTTGGAGACCTCCCACTCCCCTGACTGCCGGCGAGGATTCAAGAGGCCAGTTAGAGGGCCATTCAGCTGTTCTTATGACTGAGACATCCGCACCAGAGTCTACAAGACCAGAAAAAAGAATGCCATTGATTAAAAAAGGCATCAACAGTTTTTGGGGAGTAATTTGCTTTGTTAGTGCCAATAAATCAAAGGAAGAATTCCCAGAGTGAGGTGCATATGCAGCCTCTGGAATGGGTGGTTCTGGACGTGGTAATAAGACCAAGCGTGCCACCGTATCCCCCTGGTTCATTGTGACAGGGAGATTGGTATAAAATTGGACTTTTAGGGTGTCTTTATATGTGGGATCTATCAAACCTGGAAGCACAAACACTCCTTGTTCCCGAGCAACAGGTGTGGGAAGGATTATTGCCTCCGTTTCCGGAGGCAAGGGTCCAGAATAAAGGGTTTCAGCAACCGTGAGTAGGTTAGGAAAAGTAACAGAAAGATCAGAAGCCAATTTTAAATCAATGCCAGAAAAACATTGCGAAGCTGGAGTAAGATCTGAAAAGGATGCAGCCTTTGGAGAGGGGTTAGCTACAGACCCCTTTGTTAGTTTCCCCGATTAGACTGAGAGGAACGGCATTGATTGGCCCAATGAAAACCCTTTTTACATTTTGGGCACACAGTTTTGGGCTTGGCTCCGGGGATGGCAGCGGGTCGAGCTGCGCCGCCTCCTGGAGCTCTGCATTGTTTTTTAAAATGACCAGATTTCCCACAATTAAAGCAAGTGCCTTGGGGTTGATTCCCCTTATGGATTGCAGCTGCAAGAGTGTCCATTTGAAAAGCATTGGTTCCCACAATGCAGCAGGCTTTAAGAAAGTCTGCTAGGGTTGCCGTGGGACTGGAAACAAGTGGTTTAAGAATGGACTGGCAGTCCGCATTTGCATGTTCATAAGCCAATTTTATGAGGATTTCATTTGCTGCATCTCTGTTTGAAATTTGACGCTCAATGGCAACTTGCAAGCGATTCACAAAGTCTGCATAGGATTCAGTTGCAGTTTGGCGAATGGCAGAAAAAGATTGAATCGGGGTGCCAGACTCATCAACGTGAGCCATGGCAGAAAGAACACAAGCATTAATGATAGGAAATGCAAAGGGAGTAAAAGTTTGAGCTTGAGCATTAAGGGTAGCAAAATTGCCTTCTCCAAAGAGTTGTTCTGCTGTCCATTGTGAACCTGGGTGATTAGCTCTCTTTTGTGCCTCTCTTTTATATTCAGATTCAAAGACTACGTATTGTGTTCCATTAAGAAGCATGCGGAACAGATCTTTCCAATCTTGAGGCAACATTCGATATGCACTAGCAATTGAATGTATTAGTCCTCTAGTATAGGAACTGGTTATGCCATAATCTTTTGTAGCCTTTTTCAATTCTCTGATCATAGCCAGGGGAAGTGCCTCCCAATCAACTACTAAGCCTGTTGCAGTCTGTTGGTAAGTAACAGGGAACAACTCTGTCTCAAATAGTTCAGAAACGCTTAAATCACCATTGTTTAAAGCCTTTTGAAAAGCACCACGGATGAGAGGCGGGAGAGAGGCGGCAACGTGGCAGGAACAGGAGAGGCTGTAGAATTTGCAGTTGCAGAGGGAGGGTTAAAACCTGCTCCAGGGGGCAAGGGAGTGGCCAACATAACAGACGGATTTTTATACGGTGGAGGATCTAATAAAGGCTGATGGGGCGAGTCAGCATAGGTTTGAATCAGAGTATAGGCAATTTTCCAAAGGCACAAAATCTCTGGGGGGGCTCTTTGAGACTGATGGAGAACAGCGCCGATTTTCCTCCATGTATCTACTTTTAAAGATCCAGACTCCGGATAGGATGAGCAGTTAGCCCATACGTAAGCAAGCAATTTAACAGCCTCAGATTTAGAAAGGTGATGGGTTAATTTCTGTTCCTGATCAGTAAGATATTTTTTCCTGCCAAGTAGCCTCAGCTCTTCTACATGCTGCTTTTGAGCGTGAGACATTCCACCCCCATACTTACGAAGAGGAGTCAGTTGCCAGCAACTTCGTTGGGTGCACCAAGCCTATTCCAGGCGATAAGTAAAGGGTCGGCAGGGACGTATCCCTCAGTGGATCACATCGGGGTCACCAGATGAGATGGTCTCCCATGGAGAATGAGACACGCACGCAGCAGGTATCTCGGGATGGGAGCCCAGAGCTGACTCCAGCACCCTATTTTATTGTTACTAAGGTTTTTTCATCACAGCGTAAGCAAAAGACGTATATAGGGGTGGTTACAATATATCAAATAACAGACACTTTTCAGATGCAAGGCTACAGCAGGTGTTCTTATCAGAGTCTGTCCAAATGGTTGATGAATGCATCCTGTGTCTAGAGCAGTCCGTTTGTTATCTCTGGGGCCCTTGTGAGAGATGTCCATGGGCATTTGTGCAATTAATCCCACAATAGCCAGCATAGATTTGTTAAAAACAGATCATGCCAAACCAATCTTATTTCATTATTTGATAACATGATCAAATTAGTAGACCAGCAAAATGCTGTGGACATAGTATACTTAGATTTCAGTAAGGCATTCAACAAAGTAGATCACAATCTATTGCTTGGTAAGCTAGAAAAAGGTGGAATAGACTACATCACCACCAGATGGATTTGTAGCTAGCTGACAAACTGTACTCAACAAGTAGTCCTCAATGGTACTACATCCACATGGAAAGAAGTAAGCAGTGGAATACCACAATGCTCTGTCTGTGGTGGTCTCCCATGGAGAATGAGACACGCACGCAGGTATCTCGGGATGAGAGCCCAGAGCTGACTCCAGCACCCTCTTTTATTGTTACTAAGGTTTTTACATCACACAGTGTAATCAAAAGACGTATATAGGGGTGGTTACAATATATCAAATAACAGACACTTTCCAGATGCAAGGCTACAGCAGGTGTTCTTATCAGAGTCTGTCTAAATGGTTGATGAATGCATCCTGTGTCTAGAGCGGTCTGTTTGTTATCTCTGGAGCTCTTGTGGGAGACGCCCATGGACATTTTTGTGCAATTAATCCCACATCTCCTGCTTTTCTTTTTTTTCAATGTTACTCACTTCCAGTTCCAGAAGGGATCTTGATTCACTGATTAAGGCGTCCTTCCTAGTGGAGGGCGTAACATTTTTGCACATTTGCAGGAGGGAGGGAATACATTGAATGCAACAACATAGCAATACAAATAATATCAAAATGGTTACTATAATAGAAATCAAAGATTGTAGCCAGGATCCATCCGGTAGCCAGGACCAAAGGGCACCCCAGATATCCATGGTGCCTGATCCATCACTGCATAAGGGATTATTTTGGAGCAAAGATTCCATTTTCCTAGCTGTAGCAGAAATATTAGGTTGAAAATCATGTATATACATACAACAATGAGAATGAATTAAGGCACACACACCGCCTTTTGCTGCTAAAATAATATCTAAAGCATACCGATTTTGCAAAACTACTTCCCTTATTTCCCCCATTTCTTGATTAATCATTTTAATGCTGTTGATTGTTTCATTAAACATATTAACAGTCCAATTGTTAAGCAAATGAAGGTCCCTATAGTTCATGGCAACTCCTAGATTGGGTAGAATTCCTCTGCTGATTTGAGTCTCTAAACTACCACCCAATGTTAGGGGTGGATCCGAGGAACCAGTATCATGTTTGTTCAGCAGGCGTCCATCAGGGAGATGAGGCAAGGCATATACAGCAGGAGTCAAAAGGCCCAGTGTACAGGTGCCTTTCCAATCCTTAGGCACCTGGCGATAGGCTCTACGGCCACATAGTAGCCACATATCGGGTAACTCATAATAACCCTGGTGAGACTCATTAGCAAATGTTATTATGGATTCCATGTCAAGGCAAGCCATGTAGGTACTGATGTTTGTCCATTGATTGCTTTGATAAGTGTCATTTACCTTAGTAAGGTTGCTTTTGATGGATTTGCATTTCTTTGCTGAATTCCATCATTGAAAGGAATGGCATGAAAAATAAGGCCACCACGACTGTCACCAGGAATTTGCATGCAGATCCAACAGTTCATGACGTTAAGTGTAAGAGCAGTGTGCCTGGCATCCCGTACAAAAGCATTAAAAGCCCACAGTCACTGATCCTCATATGCCTGGCTGAGGTGGTGTACGTTGAGCCATATAAGGACGAACACAACGAGCTGGAGTCCAAATGATCTCGCCATGGTCGTCTATTGCAGCATAGCCTCGACCCCAAGTAATGAGGGAGGCAGGCCCTTTCCAGGTGGGATCAGGCAAACGTCGATAGTATACCTGGGGGCGTGAAGAATCTGTGGGAGAAGCAGAAAAATGCCTGCTTGCGGCAGTTGAGCCAGGGGTGCCAGAAACATTCAAAAAGTTTAAGGTAAAAAGTACAAGATTAAGAGTGTTTTGTATCCCAGGCAAGCCGGGGGTATTTTCCCCTTTCTTTTTTGCATGCATGTCTAGAGCCCTTTTTACGGTCTGATTGGCTCGTTCCACGATCGCTTGACCAGTGGAGTTATATGGAATGCCATTGATTAAAAAAGGCATCACCAGTTTTTGGGGAGTAATTTGCTTTGTTAGTGCCAATAAATCAAAGGAAGAATTGCCAGAGTGAGGTGCATATGCAGCCTCTAGAATGGGTGGTGCTGGACATGGTAATAAAACCAAGCGTGCCACCGTATCCCCCCGGTTCATTGTGACAGGGAGATTGGTATAAAATTGGACTTTTAGGGTGTCTCTATACATGGGATCTATCAAACCTGGAAGCACAAACACTCCTTGTTCCCGAGCAACAGGTGTGGGAAGGATTATTGCCTCCGTTTCCGGAGGCAAGGGTCCAGAATAAAAAGTTTCAGCAACCGTGAGTAGGTTAGGAAAAGTAACAGAAAGAGCAGAAGCCAATTTTAAATCTATGCCAGAAAAACATTGCGAAGCAAAAGAAGTAAGGTCTGAAAAGGATGCAGCCTTTGGAGAGGGGTTAGCTGCAGACTCCTTTGTTAGTTTAACAGGGAACAACTCTGTCTCGGATAGTTCAGAAACGCTTAAATCACCATTGTTTAAAGCCTTTTGAAAAGCACCACCGGGCTGGGAGAGAGGGGGCAACGTGGCAGGAACAGAAGAGGCTATTTGCTGTTTATCAGGATCCATAGAATTTGCAGGGGCAGAAGGGTTAAAACCTGCTCCAGGGGGTAAGGGAGTGGCCAACATAACAGACGGATTTTTATACGGTGGAGGATCTAATAAAGGCTGATGAGGCGATTCAGCATAGGTTTGAATCAGAGTATAGGCAATTTTCCAAAGGCACAAAATCTCTGGGGGGGCTCTCGGAGACTGATGGAGAACAGCGCCGATTTTCCTCCATGTATCTACTTTTAAAGATCCAGACTCCGGATAGGATGAGCAGTTAGCCCATATGTAAGCAAGCAATTTAACAGCCTCAGATTTAGAAAGGTGACGGGTTAATTTCTGTTCCTGATCAGTAAGATATTTTTTCCTGCCAAGTAGCCTCAGCTCTTCCACATGCTGCTTTTGAGCGTGAGACATTCCACCCCCCATACTTACGAAGAGGAGTCAGTTGCCAGCAACTTTGTTGGGTGCACCAAGCCTATTCCAGGTGATAAGTAAAGGGTCGGCAGGGACGTATCCTTCAGTGGATCACGTCGGGGTCACCAGATGTGGTGGTCTCCCATGGAGAATGAGACACGCACACAGGTATCTCGGGATGGGAGCCCAGAGCTGACTCCAGCACCCTCTTTTATTGTTACTAAGGTTTTTACATCACACAGCGTAATCAAAAGACGTATATAGGGGTGGTTACAATATATCAAATAACAGACACTTTCCAGATGCAAGGCTACAGCAGGTGTTCTTATCAGAGTCTGTCTAAATGGTTGATGAATGCATCCTGTGTCTAGAGCGGTCGTTTGTTATCTCTGGGGCCCTTGTGGGAGATGCTCATGGACATTTTTGTGCAATTAATCCCACATCTGTCTTAGGCCCAGTACTCTTCAATATCTTCATCAATGACTTAGATGAGGGAATAGAAGGGGAACTCATCAAATTTGCAGATGACACTAAACTGGCAGGAATAGCCAACACCCCAGAAGACAAGCTCAGGATCCAAAAAGATCTTGACAAATTTGAACAATAAGTCCTATCCAACAAAATGAGTTTTAATGTGGAGAAAAGCAAAGTTTTACATTTAGGCAGGAAAAATCAAATATATAAGTACATATTAGATGAGACCTGGCTCAAAAACAGTAACTGTGAGAGGGATCTTGGAGCACTACTGGACAATCACTTGACTATGAGCCAGCAATGTGCAGCAGCAGCCAAAAAAGCTAATACAATCCTGGGTTGTATAAATAGAGGCATAGAATCAAGATCATGCAAAGTATTAGTACCACTTTGTAAAACTCTAGTGAGACCACACCTGGAATACTGCAACCAATTTTGGTCACCATACTACAAAAAAGATGTTGAGACCTTGGAAAAACTTCAGAGAAGAGCAACTAAGATGATCAAAGGCCTGGATAGGAAAACATACGAAGAACGGCTGCAGGACTTGGGTTTGGCTAGTCTAAAGAAAAGAAGAAACAGGGGTGACATGATAGCAGTATTCCAGTATTTGAGGGCTGCCACAAAGAAGAGGGGATCAAACTATTCTCCAAAGCACCAGAGGGCAGGACAAGAAAAAATGGTTGGAAACTGATCAAAGAGAGAAGCAACCTGGAATTGAGGAGAAAGTTCCTAACAGTGAGGGCAATTAACCAGTGAAATAGTTTGCCTTCAGAAATCGTGGGCGCTCCATCTCTGGAGGTTTTCATGAAGAGACTGGACAGTCACTTGTCTGAGATGGTAAAGTTCTCCTGCTTGAATGGCGGGGGGCTGGATTAGAAGACCTCCAAGGTCCCTTCCAGCTCTGTTCTGTTTTATCCTAACCTCAAAGACAGGTTGTAAGTAGCCCATCAGAACTTTGAATGGTCACTAAGAGATCAATTGCAAGTCAAGGACTACCTTTATAATGAGTATTATTATGCTTTATTATTAATAACAATTTTCTGACCTCTTCTTTTTACAGAATGCTAGGCACAACTGATAACAAACATGAAAGAAAATTTGTAACTTTTTTATTATATAAGTTGACAGTGGTGAGGATCTTATATGAGCAGAAATGAAAAGACATACTTATTCCCACGTTGGAAGAATGGATGATGATAAAGGTGGATAGAGTTGGCAGAGATGGCAAAATTGATTCTTAATTAAAGAGGAGAATCTATCTAATTTTGTTTTCATTGGAAACCACTTCTGAACTTTGTATCTGAAACTGAAAAAAAATAAAACTTTTTAGTTTTAAGTTTTTATGACTTAGTATAACTTTGCTGTTATGTAAATGGTTTGAAACACCATTATAGAGGTTGCTCCATGCTGCCTTTTGTAGTCCTTCAAAATGCTTACTACCACCCTCGTCTATTTCTGAGGCAGATAGCTACAATAAAACACTGAATTGTAGCCATCAATCAATTTTATTTTCTAATAATGCCATGATTCAAAAAGCCTCCTGAAATCTGAAATTTTACATTAGCTATAGTTCCATTGCAAATATTCCCTATCTGAGCATAGCTCTGGAAAAGAGAAATGACCACTTTTAGAAGACAGAATGATTGCTCTCATTTGTTTTCATCTGAGTTCAGATACAGGTTTGGCACAAAAGTACTTTAATTCCTAACCTGGGTACGAGGGGTGCATCCCTATTGATTTACCTGAATAGCAGCTTTTGATATGTTTGTCTTAATAATCTCCTTAATAATCTGCTCAATCTGGTAAATTGAAAAGTGGAGATCAATGAAACAGAAATTCCATTTTGCTTGTAAATTTATTTGCAAAAGAAATAAACATATGGGGAATATTTTAAGAAGTCATACAATATTTCATTCTACCATCTATAATTTTAAAACAGGGGTCTCCAACCCCTGGACCATGGATCGGTACCAGTCCATGACCTGTTAAGAAACAGGCCATGCAGTGGATAGGCAAGCAAAGATTCATCTGTGCATGCGGATGTGCACAAAACCACTCCCCCACTTGTCTGTCATAGACAATTTTTTTCTGAAAAATTCTGGTGCCAGAAAAGTTGGGGACCACTATTTTAAAATATCTGCAAGATATTTTACACTAGGAAAAGAGCCCTGAAGATAAAGTACCATCAGTATTATTGCCTGTTATCTGGAGAAACCAAAGAGTGTCTAGAGCAGGAGTGTCATACTCACAATGTCACATAACGTGTCATGTTGTATCGTGAATTTTGCCATTGCTGGCAATGGAGTGGGTGCAGTTTCATTATGATGCATCCGGCCCATGGGCCAGCAGTTTGACACCCCTGGTCTAGAGACACACTGGAAGGAGGAAAAAACAATAAAAAATCCTGTGTATATTTCAAGGTTCAAGAACTGAATGCATAAAGTATTTTTTTAGATGGGTTTGGTATTCCTGAAAAACTAAGTACCGTATATAGTAGGACAAACTTCTTTAATACAGCTTTCTCTCACTAAAGCCTCATCTTTAAATTGCACGCCACCTATTGCCATTGCAAAGAGGGAAGGAATGCAGCCACACTGAGTCATGTTCTGGTAACTTTCCATCTAGGTTATTGTAAAGTACTTTACCCGAGGCTGACCTTGAAAACTATCCAGAAAGTAGAACTGATACAGAAGGCAATTTGCACCACTATCAAGAGTCATTTGGTATTGTTACTGGGGAAAAAAAACGCATCGGCTGGCTACTCAGAATATTTGTATAATTCAGTAATGACTAATGGCAATGTTTTTGCAAATAAATTTCATTTGAGCCATAGCCATAGCCAAACTTTGGCTGGAGATTCAAGTGACCTACCTCTGCTCTAGATATCTTGAGAGAGGAACTCACTATATAAACTAACATTTGCAAGTCCTCTTTCACCCTATTTTTTGGCAATGCTTTTTCTTCAACCTTGATGAGTTGTGAGCTGTCCTTTAATGACTGTGGCTTCAAAACTCTGAAAATGGGGAGTTATTGAAATAGGAACAAAAGATTAAACCTTTTTTTTTAAAAAAAAATCACAAATCATTCAATGATTAAAGGAATATTTATATTAAAATTTGGCTATAGTATATTTAGTCTGAATCAAAATTTCTATAAAACTTATGGTTTGACTAAAAAGTAGATTTTTTTTAAATCTGTGAAAATGCCTGGACTAAGTTATATAGTCTATAACTATATGTAACCAAGGCATTATTCAAAACCTATATTATAAATCTACATTTTTTATCCAAAGGACCACGTAGAATGCCAAATTATGTGGTGCAACAGTAATAACACCCTGTAAATAAACTCAGCTGTGTATATAAGGCAATGCAATGTTAGAGTGTGAAGAAACAACCAAAATCTTTTTTTTTCACTTTAGCTGCCCCCCAGTCTTCAAGTATCAAACAATGGACTTGATTATCAAGTATGTATCTCCTTTGCAGCTACACATATCAATTTTATCTATGACAATCTGTGTTCAATCCAGTGCTTTATGTCTTCTAAAATTGCACCATTATTGCTGCAATTGAATCCATTCATCATCCTCTCCTTCTCTTTCATTCCACAATCCCAGCACTAAAAACTTTTCTGGGGACCTTCACAAAATGTGTCAGAAGTATGGTAATTTGAACTTAGTCATTTGTGCCCTCAGTGAGAACTCTGAATTGATTTTTTTCGTTGATCTATTTTTGCTTGTTTCCTTGGCTGTCCATGGTACGCTCAGGAGCTTTTCCAATGCCAAAGTTAGAAGCCTCAGTAAAATAATTATATCTTAATCCTTTAGAATTATAATCTAGATTTAGCTATTCTATTGTATTCTTTGTTTTCAACCAAAAAGCATTTTGGCTGAAAGATATTTAATAATACATGTGTATTTTACCACACCCTCATAAGAATCACACAGTCTGTTGACCAGAACCATCCATTTCTTCTTATAGCAGCAGTCAACCAAAGCACTTAATACACAAACCTTTGGAATAGGCGGCTCTTATCAAGGTTTACAGGTTATCACTCACAGTGCAAGTAACTTTTTTGTTACTTATTCAGTTCTTGTTGAAACATTTACTCATTTACAATATCAAAAATAGAATCAGTTGCCCACCACACCCATAAGGAATCATAAGAATATCATATACAGAGAGAGCTGTTCTAAGGGCATTGCTACTTGAGGAAGTGTGGAAATTTTGAGACCATTTTGTGGATACTCACAAATGACTATTATGAGAAGGGATTTATCTATTCACAAAGAGCTCTCACTGGAAGTCATTAAGCCTCCATTTACCTGAAGGCAGACTAGTAAAATTGATACTATAGGATTATGACAATTCATTAGCAAAGATCTGAAGTTACAACAACACTGAAAAAAGTGACTTACAATTAGTCCTTGCATCCCCATAGCATCCCCACGGCCAGCTGATCAAAAGTCAGGCGCCTAGCAACCGGCATGTATTTAAGATGTTTGCATCCTGGATCATGTGACTGCCATTTAGGATCTTCCAACCCAGCTTCTGACAAGCTAAGTAAATGGGGGAAGCTGGATTCACTTAATAATATGATTCACTTAAGAGCTGTGGCAAGAAAAGTGATAAAATTGGCATGATTCACGTAAAGTCTGCCTTGCTTAGTGATAAAATTCCTGGTCCCCAGCGTGGATATAAATTGAGGACTAGTCATTCACTTTTTCCTTTTATTTTAATTTGCCTTTCTCCTTTGCTTTTATCAGGAAAGATGAATGCACTTGTGAATAAAATCCCTTTTTATTTCCTTAGATCAGGGGTAGGCAACCTTGGCTCTTTTATGACTCATGGACTTCAACTCCCAGAATTCCTGAGGCAGCATTGCTCAGCTTGGAAACCTCTCCCTTTCCCCTCAGCATGGCTGGCTCAGGAATTCTGGGAGTTGAAGTCCATGAGACCTAAAAAAGCCAAGGTTGCCTACCCCTGCCTTAGATGCCTCTGTGGTTTACTGGCCTTCATGGAAGCCATGATAGTAGTGGAGAGCTTCCAGTCCCTGTTTGACCGTCCTGCTGTTCCCATAAATCAGGCAGGCACCAGGGCTGCAGAGGCAATGAGTGATCAGTCTCCCTACCCCATTTTTTTCCTCATTAAAGGAATCAGAAGCATAATGGATATCAATGGAAGTGCTGTGGTCATGCCAAATCCCACATTCCCATTGCCAACCTGTCATTTAGCAGCTCCAGTGTTAAAGATGCAGCCATGCAACTGCATGGTGATCAGCCTCTTGTCTGTGTATCGTGAACTGTCCATTGTAAAAACATTGTTCTACTAAGTAATGCTCAGTAGAGTCAAATCTTATTTCAAAATCTTCTGCCGCAGCTATTGTGATCTGCTACCTAATCTTGCCATTGATGGACAAAGTTAGACAATAACTTCCTTCAAGTAATTTTCTTCTGACAGCCTATACACACACATACATAGGCATAACAAACAAACAAACAAACACATAAAGACAAATATTTAAGATGCCAAATTTGATGGATGACAAATCAGGATGGTTTGGAAACCTCATATTTTGGAGCATTAGAGGTTAATCTGATTTGCTTCATCTCAGAGAGAAACTCAGCTGTCCACTTAGATTTACTATATGCTTTTCTTAAAGTTTTCCCCAGTGATATCTACCTCTTTAGCTTCATACTTCATACTTTCCATATTGTTTATTTGACTTTTCTTTGGGAGAATACAGCTTTAATTTAGATTAAGGTAATAAGTAAACTGCATTATATTCAGACCTTGGGCTTGATTCCTAAAATGCAAAAGTCTGCCTTTGATATCAAATCATATTAAATAGCCTTGTGGTTGCTATCCCAGTATTACTGAGATTAATGTCTGTTCCAAAGTCTATTTTAATGACTAAAGACACACAAGCAGTGCTAAATGAGTATTCCAAAGTTCAGTTACCAGTGCAGATTTAGTAAATTCTAAGTATCTCAGAAATCAACAGTTTAACAATGCTAGTTCCAGAATTCGAATAATTTCTCTCCTTTGAAATATAAATCACTCTCCTCAATCTAGCACCTTCTGGATGTTTTGCGCTTCATAATCCACATCAGTGTTATATTATGAGATGTATAGTTC
This sequence comes from Crotalus tigris, assembly GCF_016545835.1. Lineage (NCBI taxonomy): Eukaryota > Metazoa > Chordata > Lepidosauria > Squamata > Viperidae > Crotalus > Crotalus tigris. Next base: position 4,103,310 of record NW_024096625.1, on the reverse strand, counting down.
AAAACACAATGGGGCACAGGGCTGGACTCAAACATCCATATCAAACACAAATTTTTCCTTATATTTCTAATTTCAGGGCATTAAGAAGATCCCCATTTTTAGCTTAAGTATGTCTTTCCTTAAAAAAAAAAAGTGAGAGAAATGCCAATGAAAAGCAATGACATCTCCAATATACCAAATGTTTGATGACACAAGAAAAGCTCCTTTTTCAGAAAGTAAAATAACAGTGGATTATTTCAGAAGAGAAGTAAAGCTCAGGTGTAACAGAAGTTTAAATCAAGTGAAACTTTCTAGAATTGTTTTTTTCTCTCTCTCCTGTTCCCCCTGTTGCACATAACAACAACAACAACAACAACAATAATAATAATAATAATAAATCAAAGCCTTACAAGAAGTAATTCAGAATGTAGAGGCAAACCAGGGGGAGTTGGCAGTGAAAGAATCCAATAGAGATATACAACTGTTCTCATTTGGAAACCAGGCGCCTATTCCTCAGGAAGAACAAAACCTTCTAACTAAAGAAATAAAAGAATTGAAACAAAGAATAACTGAGCATCTAGAACAGCACAAAAACAACAGAATAAGGCTGCCTGCATTGAAGCTTGTTTCAAAGAAACAGCTAGCAAAAGCATTAAAAGATGCAAATACTGCAATAGCAATTCACTGCAAGAAACAAACCAACTAATGTACAGCACAGCTGCAGTTATAACTGAATACCTGGGATGCAAAATCAACAAAGAAGAGAAACAAACAAACAATGCACCACAAAAATGGAAGGTTAGATTAGAAAATAAGATCAGCAAGTTAAGATCACATGCAAGCAAGCTAGAACAGATGAAAGAAAAGAAGCTGAAGAACAAGAAGACCAAAGAATACCTAATCAAGAAATACCACTTAGAAACAAGGAAGATCAAGGAAGCATTGGAAATAATAAAGCAACAAATAACAGCTATAGCCAGGAAAATCAGTAGATATGAAGCTTGAATTGCAAACTATAGGCAAAACCTCCAATTTCAATCCAATCAGAAATGTTTCTACCAATCCATCAATGGAGAAACTACAAGGAATCAGTCAGTACCTGACAAGGAAGAAACAGTGCAGTTCTGGAAGCAGATATGGGATAACCCAAAGAAATACAACAAGGATGCGGCTTGGTTAAAAGAGGTGGATGCAAATAAAACAGAAGTTGAAATGAAAGAACTAGTAATAACAACAAAAATGGTAGAAAAAAGAGCAAAGAAAATCAAAAATTGGTCAGCACCAGGTGAAGATGAACTGCATGGGTTTTGGTTGAAACATCTAACTGTTATACACCCACTCATTGCCAAACAGTTCAACAATATACTACAAGGAGGAGAAATTGAAAAGTGGCTAACAACTGGGAAAACCTACCTAATAATGAAAAATCCAGCAAAAGGGGCAACACCAGGTAACTACAGGCCAATTACCTGCTTACCAACAACTTTCAAATTACTAACTGGTGTGGTAGCTGATGCAGTACAACAGCATCTAGTTGAAAACAATCTCTTTCCACCTGAGCAGAAAGGAAACCGCCCCAATAGCAGAGGAACAAAAGATCAACTCCTAATAGACAAAATGATCTTGGAAAACTGCAAGAGAAGGAAGACCAACCTGAATGTGGCATGGATTGACTACAAAAAGGCATTTGACTCTCTGCCACATGATTGGATAATAAAGTGCCTAGAAATAACAGGAGTCAGTAGAAACATCAGAAAATTTGTGCAAAGATCGATGGCACAATGGAAGACACAGTTGCAAATCAATGGTGAGAGGCTGGGAGAGGTTAATATCAAGAGAGGAATATTTCAAGGAGATTCATTATCACCATTACTATTTGTTATTGCACTGTTTCCTCTGTCAACAATACTGAATAACTCAGGACATGGCTATCAAACATCAAAAACATCTGCCAGACTATCCCACCTCCTTTATATGGATGATCTGAAGCTGTATGGAAAAACATCATCTGAAATAGAATCGCTGCTCAACACTGTCCGTATATATAGCCAAGATATTGTAATGGAGTTTGGCTTGGACAAATGTGCCACACTTACTATCAAACAAGGAAAAATAGTGAAAACTGAAGGAATCAAGATGCCCCACGAAAATAACATTAAGAGTCTGGATGAGGAAGAGTACTACAAATACTTGGGTATCCTTCAAGCTGACAACATCAATCACACTGAAGTCAAGAAAAAGATTAGAGGTGAATACATCAAGAGAGTGAAGAAGATCTTAAAGTCCAAACTCAATGGAGGAAATACCATAAGGGCAATCAACACCTGGGCAATCCCAGTCATTAGGTACACAGCTGGAATAGTGGACTGGACTCAAGCAGAACTAAAAGCAATGGATAGGCAGACCAGAAAAATAATGACAATGAATCATGCCCTTCATCCACGCAGTGACATTGATAGACTTTATCTACCAAGGCAAATAGGTGGGCGTGGAATGCTACAAGTACATCAGATGGTTGAAGAAGAAAAAATGGCTTTGGAAGAATATCTGAAGAACAATGATGAAGATGCACTGAAATTAGTATATCAGGAAGGCTTACTAACTACTGGAGAGACCAAACTGGCCTACAAGAAAGACCAAATGAAGAACAGAATAGAGACATGGGAAGACAAAGCACTACATGGCCAATACATGAAAAAAATAGCTGGGAAAGCAGATAATAATAAAACCTGGCAATGGCTAAGAGCAGGAAAATTGAAGAAAGAGACCGAGGGACTAATTCTGGCTGCACAAGACCAAGCCTTAAGGACAAATGCATACAAAGTCAAAATTGAGAAGACAGCAACAGACAGTAAGTGCCGCCTATGCAAAGAAGCTGAAGAAACAGTGGACCACTTGGTAAGCTGTTGCAAGAAGATTGCACAGACTGATTACAAGCAGCGGCATGACAAAGTAGCAACAATGGTGCATTGGAAGATCTGCAAAAAATATCATTTGCCTGTAAGCAAAAACTGGTGGGATCATAAAATAGAGAAAGTCATAGAAAATGATAAAATTAAACTGCTCTGGGACTTCAGAATTCAAACAGACAAGCACCTGCAACATAACACCCCAGACCTAACAATTGTCGATAAGAAAGACAAAAAAGTCTGGATAGTGGACGTGGCAGTGCCTGGAGACAGCAGAATAGAAGAGAAAGAACTGGAGAAGATAACAAAATACAAAGACCTACAAATAGAAATAGAAAGACTGTGGCAAAAGCAAGCAAGGGTAGTACCAATAGTCATAGGCGCCTTGGGTGCAATCCCAAAACAACTGGAGCACCACTTGAACACCATTGGCATTGACAAATTCGCTATTAGTCAATTGCAAAAGGCGGCCTTATTAGGAACTGCTTCCATCCTGCGACGATACCTGTAATACCATCAAACATCCACATCTGCCTATCCCAGGTCCTGGGTAAGGACTCGATAGGTAGACAAAATGCCAAATCCAGTCTGAACATCTGGCTGACTGTGCGATGAGCCATAATAATAAAGTTGGAAGGGACCTTGGAGGTCATCTAGTCCAACCTCTGCTCAGGCAGGAAACCCTGTACCATTTCAGACAAATGGCTCTCCAGTCTCTTCTTTAAAACTTCCAGTGTTGGAGCATTCACCGCTTCTAGAGGCAGATTGTTCCACTGGTTAATTGTTCCAACTGTCAGGAAGTTTCTCCGTAGTTCTAGGTTGCTTCTCTCCTTGATTAGTTTCCACCCGTTGCTTCTTGTCCTGCCTTCAGGCGCCTTGGAAAATAGCTTAACTCCCTCTTCTTTGTGGCAGCCCCTGAGATACATCTAGCAGTACAACTGATCTTGACAGCAGGATCAACAAATAATCATTAAAGGACAAAAGGAAAGCAATGGTGATGTTCACCATGCAGTGACATAGCAATTACATACCATAATATAGTCCACATATAGCACACAGGCAAGTGTAGTTGCATATTCTTCAGATCCAAAAATAGAAATAGTGTACTAAGAATGTATAATTTCCTTACAAAGTATGACTGGAATTCATTGATAATACTTACAGTCCCTGCTTACTATAATCTCATGAATGAATCGAGAAATAGTAGGCACTTTCTTAATTCGCACTGTTCAATTTAATTCTCTATCACAGCTAAAATGAAAATTCACTTTCATTGTAAAACAGCTAGAAACAGTACTTTAGAAACATTTAAACTATCATGGGCTTATGCATATATGAGTTTTCCATTCTATTACAGATCTGTGGACTAAAAAAGATCACACCTCTATATTGTTCATGGTTTGCAGTTTTATTTAATCCCTGTTAATTTTAATGTTTTTAATGTTTTGTATTCTTGTTTTATTGTGGTGTAAGCAGCCCGGAGTTGCAACGATAGAAAGGAAGGAAGGAAGGAAGGAAGGAAGGAAGGAAGGAAGGAAGGAAGGAAGGAAGGAAGGAAGGAAGGAAGGAAGGAAGGAAAGAAGGAAGGAAGGAAGATAGTCTGAAAGTCTCTCTAGTTATTAAACATTTGAGAATTCTAGCCCTTATCCAAATTCTTTGAATGAGCAAAGCTAAATAATTTATTTAGTAGAAGATTGCATCTATAATGGATTGACTAAACTATATTTTAGAAAACTGGCCACCCAAATGTGTTTAAAAGTTTCTTTTAGGAAACTTCACCAGATAGATTTTCCCATATAGTACACATGATATAAATATATCATGTTTCTCAACAAAAGGAACAAGGCAATAAAAGATTTTTCATGTATCCCACTCAGCATGATAATTTATTTGCTTGCTTTAAACTTCTTTTGCATTTTTCCCTAATGTAGCTCAGAGTAGTGTAATTCTGAAAAAAGACAGCCAAGGTTCTCCATTTTTTTCATCAGCAGTGGCTATTGAAAATATTTACTGCATATTTTTTCTGGTCAATGAAGAAACAAGATGTGTTTTCTCTCTCCCTACTTTGCATATCTGCCTGTACATATTCATGCACAGAACATTTGACATACATGTTGCTCTTGGTCATATGACTGGGAGGGAGGAGGAAGAGAGCAATTAGAATAGAGCAATTGCCAGCAACTCAGCTGTCCCTCCCAAGAAGATTTTTTTTCTAAATATTTTTCTCCACAGACTTTGATCTGATCCAGCCAATTTTGAACTTCAAGTTTCTTTTGTCATCATCTCCCTCATCCCTCACAACCCTCTACCAACATTGACACTTTTTATTCAGTTGCTGTACATATAGAGTCCAATGGTCCTTAACATAACTTATTTCCAACATTTTGGAAAAGAACAATTAAAACAGGTTAATTTTAAAAAGCAGTTTAAAAGACTGCCTATTCTAGTTGTTGTTAAACTGAAAAATATACGAGGAAGACATCTATCCTTGGTTGTCCATTAAATAAGACAATAAGTTGGTTATCCATATTTCCTTGGAAGACAGTTCTACAATTTGGAAAATCGGATGAAGAAAAAGTTAAATATCTTGGGGTTATGTTAGCAAATACAAATTCTAAACTATTTCAAAATAATTTTGTGCCTATTTGAAATGATATTGAAAAAGACATACTAAGATGGAATAAATTGCAATTATCCTTATTGGATAGAATTTCTGTAAATAAGATGGCTGTTTTACCAAAGTTTTTTTTCCAGACATTACTGATATTGGCAACTGATGTTCTGTTTAAACAATAGTAAAAGGATATTTCTAAGTTTATAGGTAAGAAAAAAAACCTGAGAATTAAATACAAATTGTTGCAAAGTGCTAAAGAAAGAGAAGGTTTGGGTTTACAAGATTTGAAACTGTTGCTTGGTATGGATGAAAGACTGTATGAATCCTAAAAAATAAATACTTGAACAGGCAGGCCCTGAATTAAGATTTGGATGGTATGCCTACTTATAGTATGACAAGGTTAAAATAAATGGTGATTTTAAGAATCATTTTGTTAGATGTGCCATTCCTGACGGTTTGGAATAAATATTTAAAAAGACCCTCCCTAAAGGTACCTCTTAAGACGTCACCTAAGAGCTTTCTTCATAAAAGAAATGATCAGGCCAGACTGTAGTTAAATAATGCCTTTTAATCAAATGAAGAGTTGGAACAAGAAGGACATAACTATCATTGGCTCACATACTTCCAGTTGAAGGAAAGCTTTAATTTATACCAAAAAAAAAATGTTATGGGTTTGAATCTGGAATTTGAAATTATACTGTTTGTGTTAATGATGAACTTGTTATTACCAAGGTTTATAAAATGTTGCTGAAACTGAACTTGGAAAATGAATATGTGAAACACTTTATGTTTTATGGGGGAAGGAACTTTGGGTATAATATTATGCTTGATCAATAGGGAAACCTGTGGATGAAATTATAATATATACTATATTTTTAAAGAATTTTTTACAAAATGATGTATCATTGGTACTTAACCCCTGATATCAAAGATGTATAAAGGCATTTCAAATATATGTTAGAAATGCAATTGTAAAAAAGAGACTTTTTATCATCTTTGGTGGACTTGAAATGAAGCAAAGTAATATGGGGGCCAGATTCACATTTTAATGCAGAAGATTCTTACTATGAATATAAGATTGAAATGAGACATTTTCCTTTTAGGACTAGTGAGGGAAGAAGTTGGGAAAAATGGAACTTTGTTATTGTATATGACTGCAGTGAGAATTCTTTAAGTGAAAAAATGGAAAGATATATCAATCCCCACAACTGAAGAGTGGTTGAAAATAGTGATGGAGTTAGCAGAGATGGCAAACCTAACTGTTTGAATTTAAAAAATAGCATATCTACTTGGAAACCACTTCTAGACTCCAGATAGAAAAAAGAAAAACCTTGACTTTGAGATTTGCTGTTTAGATTAGCTTGTTGTTATAGAAGTGGCTAGCATTTAGTATTTTTTTAAAAAAGTTGAGACTGTAACTTTATTTTTTTATCCTACTATACTGCAAAAAGTTGGAAATCAATGCTTTTTTTCCTCTTTCATCTTTACCCATCATTCTCTTTTCTCTTTCTTTCTCCTTCCTATTTCCCTATTAGCTTTACTTTTATTTGTATTTTATATTATGATGAACTTAATTTAAAAAAGTAAAAAGGAAACAATTCTACCATTTGAATACTGCAACTGAGGAGGCCCTTATTCTGTAAGTCAGACCCACATTATATTTACTGTGCTTAGCAAAATTCTTAGTTCCTTGAAAAATGTTCTTTGCCTTTCCCCAAACTTTCTTCTGGAACCCTTGAGGCATGAAGATTTCTAAAAACACTTTCTTTTGCCCAATGGAAAACTCCATGCCTGAATTTTTAAAAGTCTGTCTGAAAACAATATCAAGGCACCATGTACTTTGACAAAGTGAACCAGCATTCTTGCTGTGTATTGACCTGTGTGTGACCCACACATTCTGTTGGCTGCAACTCCAGAAGTAGAAAAGGCAAATACCAATGTTGACTCTTCCAAGCTGTGTCAGCAGGTTTGATGTCAGTAATCAGTTTCCACTGAGCATGCACAAATTGGAAGAGGCATTTAGTTTTTAAATTAGATTCTAGTCCTCATGGTTGCATTGCCAAGATGGAAGATCCAGATTCTACTTTTTGTGATTGAAAAAGCCTTACAAGAAGATAGAGAAACCCTGGGTGACACAACAACAAGGAGGAATCCAATTTTATAGGTTTCCCTTTTCCAGGGGACGGGAAGTAAGAAACAATACAACAGAAAGTACTAAACCAGCGAAGATGCCTTCTCTCTTTTTGTCAGTTTGAGATTTCCCTTCAGCGGATATCCTTGCTGGTGAAAATAAAACCTGGAATTAGTTCCATCTGTGCTCTGACATAAATGCTTGCTACAATATGGAGAACAAAATGCTTGGTATGATATTGCCATTACAACTAAGAGATAGCTACACATTCATTTCAAAGAAGCTTTGATGGAAAAAAGAACAAAATGAAATATCATCTCATATTTCAAAAGTTATATCCTCTTTTTGTTCAAGAAAACTAAAAGAACTTGGAAAAGGTAATATGCATAAAACTCAAACTCAAGTCTTTGTTTGGGTAATTCTATAATTTTCAAAACTTTCTAAATCAGAGGGGCTAGGACTTAGAGCAGGGATGTCAAATTGTTGGCCCACGGGCCAGATGCATCATAGCAAAATGGCGCCTACCCCATTGCCGGCAATGGCAAAAAAATCGTGATACATCGTGACACATCATGTGACGTTGCAAGTTTGACACCCCTGACTTAGAGGCTTAATTAGTTTTAAACTGAGGACTTGGGGGCTTAATTAGTTTTAAGCTGTTCCTTATATGTATAAAAGATAATTCAGGTTTTAAAGGCTTATATTTGTAACACTATTTACTGCTGTTCATCATATGTACTGGAAAACAGGTTCAAAATTCCATTGAAATTGTAATTGCATATTAGCTGCAGATAGAAGGGACTTGGGCCAGGAAAGGGGGCATCATTTACAATTTTCCTCTTGCTGTACTGTGTGTCCTTATTTTTAAAAAAAGCATTACATCAATTTTTTATATTGTTTTATTTTTCAGTGTGTCTAAAAACACCTGAAATAGTTTTGGAATAAGTTCCAAAATTATCTTTGTAGGAGAGTGGAACGGGGTAATTTACCAAATAAGCTGACCTATAAATGGGGTTTTCTTTATTGTGAATTAAAATATGACTCACCAATTCCTGAATCAGCAAACAACAAGCCAGTATAAAATTTGCTGCACCTTTACATTGCCAAATAAGTATCTGTATTTACCAAGTACAAGAACCTTTTTTATTATTATTAAAAGTTTTACAATTTTACAATAATATCCCTCTCCCACTACATCCCAACCCTCCCAAAAAAACCCTCCCCCCCTCTTCCCAGAGCTGAATACAGGTTAACAAAAACTAAAAATACAAAACATTTAAACTTAAATAAACCTAAAACAAAAATTACATTAAAAAATCCAATATATATATATATATATAATAAAAAAGTCCAATATATATATATATATATATATAATAAAAAAATACTTATTGCCTTAAACTTTAAACATAAATTATTCAAAAGCTAAATAATATCTTTTAATATCATACTTATACTGTATAAAGTTTATCCATCTTTTCCACACCAAAAGGTAATTCTCTTGAGATTGATCTTTCAAATAAGCTGAAATTTTTGCCATTTCAGATAAATAAGAAACTTTAAAAAACCATTCCTCCAAAATGGGCAAAAATTCCTGCTTCCAATATTGTCCTATCAACAACCTTGCTGCTGTAATTAGATTTAACATTAAAATAATTTCTTTATCATTACAATCAACAATAATACCTAACAAAACCAATTGTGGAGTAAATTTTATCCTTCTCTTAAAAATTTTTTGGATATTCCACCATATCTTTATCCAAAAAGCTTTTATACTTTTGCATGACCACCCAAATATGATAATACGTTGCGTCCAAACAACCACATCTCCAACATTTAAGTTGCAAATTTGAATACATACGAGACATCTTTTGTGGATCAAGGTGCCATCTATAAAACATTTTATAAAAATTTTCCCATAAGTTTTGAGCTTGCGTGAATTTAACATTCCTCACCCAAATTATCTCCCATGTTTCTAATAAAACCGGCTCGTCAAAATTTTGAGCCCATTTAACCATACAATCTTTAACTAATTCTGTTTCTGAATCCAACTCCACTAATACATCATAAATTCTTTTTATATGAGATCGACTTTGATCTTTAATTTGTTTCCACAAATTTTCATCCTTTTTTTAAATGCATGCTATTAAGGTTCTTGTATGAAAAAAAATAAGTACAAGAACCTTAATAGCATGCATTGGTGAACTTATTTCCTCTCTTTGTAGTAACGGTTCCCAGCTGGAAAGAAACCAAAAAGTTTTCTTAATATGGAATTAAACATGGAGTGGAGAGAGGTTAAGATTTGATTGATCATTAGCCTGGTAGGTATCCATCTCTCAAAACTTGTTGCTTTTGCACAGGGATATTCAAAAAGAATCTCAAAGTAGTCTCCTTTCAGATATGGATTTCAATGCCATTCCAAAAAAAGAGCTAAACCAATCCAAACCATAGCTAACAGGTCCATCAGACATGCTGTCCAGCAGCAACCAATTCAGGCTTTTTTCTCCCACATCACTCCACAGATTTTTTTATCCCATCAGCAGTCAGCTGCTATCCAGATATCTGGCCAGGGGTGAGATTGCCCGGCTCCTATTGGCCACTTTAGGCTGCTGCAAACAAACCTCCATGCATCCATAGGAAATTTGGTTTAGCCAAGAGAGTAAAAATATGGCTTTCACAGAGACATCTGCACTTAAATTTATTTCTCAAATCTGACATGAACGCCTTATCAACATAAACTCAATGTTTTGGAAAAGCTGTAGACGTTTTTAACATGGTTTTCATATGCTTTTGAGCATGTGCTAATCCTATTCTGCCTGGAAAGTTCATTAAAACTAGGAAAAAAAGATAATTCTAATAGCTGTGTGTTGTCAGTTTTGTCCCCATTGAGTGTGCACTACAGTTTCTCTGGTGCTTCTGCTGAGAAATTTTGCATGGACTTATTTTATCCTTGGTTGTCTTTGAGGACTCCCACAAGAGTATTCCAGCAATCACCCTGCCTATGAATGTTATGATTTCTTGTTCTCACTGAGCGGGGCAGCAGGCAGCATTGATAGTACCATATTGGGAGTTAATCACAATTGGGAGCCATCCAGAACTTGGTTTAAGATAGGCAACTATATAAATACTTTAAATAAATAAATGAAATTATTTGGCTCCACAGCTTCTGTATACAATTTCTCCATGGCTGATCCTTCTCTATTCTGGTTAATGCTAGTCAAGAAGTCAGAATCATATTCTTGGTCACTCACTACTGCACTGCCAGCCCCTAGAAAAGTGGTTCTGAACCTGTGGGTCGGGACCCCATTTGGGGTCGAACGACCATTTCACGAGGGTCGCCAAACAACGCAGTCTGCCATTTTTTCCCCCTTTTCCTTAGCTGTGCTACTCCCTTTTATTCTATTGGCTTTTGAAAGCCAATAGAATAGACTCTCTTGAATAGAGTCTAATTCTATTTGCTTTCAAAAGCCAATAGGAATTGTCCAGGCTGTCTCTGCCCTGTTGAGCCCACCAAAAGTCCCATTCTGCAAACGGTGCTGCACCAGTTGAGTAGTCCTCGACTTACCACCGGTTGGGGGTTGCGGCATTAAAAAGGTTGAGAACCACTGCCCTAGAACATTAGCTGAGGATGGACCTATTGATTGGAAGTGCACAGGATATGAGATGAATTCTCCAAAGACATACACACTCACACACACACACCAATACCTTTAAAAGGCTGCCAATACGGGATGCTTGGTGGAGGCATCAAAGTTTTGACTTCTTCCTTGAAAGTAGAAGGAATAGAATCAAGGGCAATTGCCAAGAGAATGACTAATGACTTAAGAACATAGAAAGCTAAAATAATTTATATGGGTCTTAGGACACTGTGTTAGATTGGACACAGCCTCATGTAGCAAATTTTTAGTTGTAAATTCATATGGCTTCTCCTCTTTTGCTTTGCTACTAAATTATAAATAAAATAGTTACTTCCATATGAACAACGGTGTATTGCTTGAGCCTGAATGGCTGGAGTCATGCACATCTGAAGGACAAAACATTAAGTTTTTTTTCTCTTTTGGAGCTGATAATATGAAAAATGTACTCATATTGTGCCTATAATTTAGTTTGTTCTGGGACTTGCTCAGACACCTCAGTGTTATAGAAATGACATCTTAAGTAGTTTCAAAAATTGAGTTTGATGTATCAGAATAGCATATGAGTCTGTTCAAATATTGGACCATGTATAAAACACTGCAGTTCATGTCTTGTTTCAGAAAATGCATTTCTAGAAATAGATAATTTGACTGTTTTGAAGGTAGCTCAGCTTTTCCCATAGCATTCTGGGAATAGACTGTGCAATTTTTCACAATCCTATTTGCTAACGCTTAGAACATTTAGTTAACTTTTATTTTACTTGAAAAAGCTAAGCGGTGTAAGCTTTGGGTAGTATTTTGAAGGAAGGCTACTAGGAAATCCCAGAGCTTTAAACAATATTGTAAAATTTAAAAAATATATAACCTGAAAGACAGTAATTGAAAATCACTTCTATATTATCATCGAGAAAACAATATAGTTAGAATAACAGAATAAGAGGGACTTTGGTGGTCTTCTAGTCCAGCCCCCTGCTCAAGCAGGAAACCCTATACCCTTTCAGACAAATGGCTGTCCATTCTCTTCTTAAAAACTTCCAGCGTTGGAGCAAGCACCGCTTCTGGAGACTGGTTGTTACATTGATTAATCATTCTAACTGTCAGGAAATTTCTCCTTAGTTCTAGATGTTTGTGGAGATTTTCAGTCATCCAGATCATGATTGTCCCAAAGGTGTTTTTTTATCCCAAAAGGCAATTGGATTTTCTTGGGAGTTTTTTTTTCTTTTTTTCCTTTGCAGTCATTTTGTTTCTCATCCAAGAAGCTTCTTCAGTTGCCTTTTAGGGGAAAAAAACCACCTTTGGTCCTTAGTTCTAGTTGGTTCTATGAACCTTGATTACTTTCCATTCATTGCTTCTTGTCTTGCCTTCAGGTGCTTTGGAGAATAGCTTGACTCCCTCTTCTTTGTGGCAGCCCCTGAGATATTTTTGCCACAAGCAAATCACTGCACTTGTTAAGTGATTCACATGATCATTAAGCAAATCCATCTTCCCCCATTGAGTTTGGTTGTTGGAAATGAGCTGGGAAGATTAGAAATGGTGATCACTATTACAAATAAGAACCAATTTTTTGTAATACTTTCAATTTCCTTGCTCTGAATATATCCTGCAACAGCCCTTGATCTTCCTTGCAATCTTTATTTCTCCTCTCCCCTCCTCCATCCCCAGTTCCGGATACAACTGCATTAGCTTTTGACAGCACTTTGGTAAGCTACTCATATAGTTTTTCAAAATAGATTACTGGGATTTGATATATAAAAACATAAAGCACTTTATATCTTCAGGAAGAACTACATAAAAATAAGTATCATTATCAACACTACAAAACATGAAATATAGCCCAAAGAACTGTAGGATCAGCAAAACTTAAAATGGACATTTAAGATTTTTTTGTTTAGATTGAGTAGTGGGGAAGAACTAAATCAGAATCTGCTCAGAGACCACAAAAAGATTTGGAGTGTATTTCTGCTTCAGGAGTATACATATGTGTGTAAACCAGTTTCTATACTAAACATGAAAGATGATAATGATAGCTTCATCATCATCATCATCATCATCATCATCATATCATCATCAAACATCCCCAATTACCTATCCTAGGTTCTTGGGAAGGACTTGATTGGTGGACAGAAAAATGCCAAATCCAATCTGAACAACTGGCTGTGCAAAGAACGATTGAAATAATTGCAAAAGGAAACTTTATTCAGAACAGCCTACATCTTGTAAAGATACCTTTAATGCTATCAAAGAACAACAACTCTTTATCCAAGTTCTTGAGAAGGACTCAATAAGTGGATAGCCATGCCTAATCCTGTTTAAACATCTGGCTGACTATGTGGTGAATTATATTAATAATAGTGCAAGTAATGAAAAGAGTAAAGTGAAATTCATAAATCAAGAGGGTTACTCTTTATTGCTCAGTTCAAGCACCATCTATCAATCTCTATGATGCCAGACAACTATAGCAGAAGAGCACTCTGTCCATGTTTGGCAACAATCTAAAATGCTGATAGGCACAGGGAAACAGGCTCTGTGAAAAACAAAGAGAAAGTTGTCTCCATCCCAATGCACCACACAATCTGTTCTACTGCTGTTCAGAAAGATTTGGGGTTGACTGGAGAGTTGATGGGTACAAGGGGAAAAGCCAGCTTTGAAAAAAACTAGAATTTATCATTGCTTAAAGCCAAATACATTTGGAAAGAGTGTTCAAGAACAGGAGGCTTACATCAGATAGATGCCATATTTAAAGGTGATGCAAGCCTCCCATTCTCAGCTTCACTTTGACTCCACCCTTAACCAACTCAATACACAATGAAAAATACTAGACTGCATCCACAGTAGAACTGTGAAAACTTATTATTTGCTTGAAGGGGGAAATACTGCCAGACACTAAGTATGACTTTAAGCTGCCTCAGTTATCAGGATGGGATGAAGACAATGACATGAAGCCATGGCAGGAGAGAAAATGAATAATAGGCATGTTTATTGTGGAGTTAGATGCAAACAGGAAAAGGAAAGGTCCAAAGTCTGCACAGCTGTATTTTCACTAATGTATGATCCATGTGCCTTCATCTTTTCAGCAAATCACTAAATATAAATCCATAAAAGAATGTTCCTTCTATCATTTCTGCCAATTTTTTGCTTTGCATCAAGCCATCCATAATTTTGAAAAGCTCTCCATGCTATCAGGCTCTTAGACAACATACTACAAAATTTTGCCTTCATGCATCTGAGCTTCAATATGTCAACCACATCCCTTATTAAACAATTTTCATTTTAAAAATATTGCTCAGAAATTACGTTTTTGCATATAGATTCAGAAACATTGCCTTTCTTGCTGGAAGTTAATTTAAGTTGGATAAAATTGGAACATCTATTGAGCATTTATTAATTTTGAGCTTTTAAAATCTTCTAAAAGAATGGCCTGGATCCGTTAGAAACTCTCTTCCCAATGAGCAGTGGACTTAGCTTCTATAGTGACTTTCACAGCCTGTTTGAATTCCTATGAGTTCAATTGATCTTCCATTTGAATGTGGCACATATAACTTCCTTACCTTTTCTTACTTTTTTCCTTACCCCTATATCTTGCTAATGATATACAGTAGGGCTAACAAGCACAGTGACATTGTAACATTTGCCTAAACTATTACCAGCTAAACACTTCTGATAATATTATATTTTACCTTTAAATATTGATCAACTCAAGATTAAGAAATAATTAGATCTATTGTAAATGAGTGCTGTAATATATATGCTCTTTCATATATAACAGAGGCAAATTTAGGCAAGAGGAATAAAATTAAAATTATGCAACTTTTCATTATGCAAGCCATTTTAATATTTCAAAGTACGTCCCTGTTGATTAAATTAGTTGACTTTCTTCTTTTTCACTGCTATGGCATGTTTTGCAATCTTCTCTTACTAAGGGCAATTGAATTCCCACTTTGGATTTTTCTTCAAAAGCTTATTCCAGAATTTGAATCCATGAGCAGAGTGACACAAAAACCATACACACATAGAATGGAAACTTAATCATCATAAGATTCATAACAATTAAGAGTCTGAATAAAGAACAGAACAAAATGAGATTTGAACTTAAGCTGCACCAACTGAATAATGTGCCTTAGTTATATTTTTAACCCATCCGCTTCAATTGTCTCCTATAAGACACCCTGTTCTAGGGTGTTATAGTAAAATAATATAGAATAATATTAAAAGGAGCAAGAGCAAGAACAAGTAAATTGTTCTTAAACCAGACAACTCAAAGGTACCAATTTTAATAGCTTGCTATTAAAGTATTAAGTATTCTTTTTTTGGACTCTAATATCCGAATATCTAATATCTGAAGTAGTGGTATGTTAAATTTAAAGGAAGCTTTATCTGAGAAAAATCTTTCTCTCATCAGGTAAGTATTTTTTGGTTCTTTCATACATTTTCATTTTTTAAATATTCTATTCCATTTTAATCAATGTCCTTCAACTGTTCCTACTGTTTTATGTTGGCCTTTTATTTCTGAGCTCTTCTGAGAGTCCTTTGAACTAGAATAGGATCACAGAATCATGGGGTTGGAAGGGACCTCAGAGATATTCTAGTCCAGTGGTTCTCCATCTTTTTAATGCCACGATCCCCAACCGGTTGTAAGTCGAGAACTACTCAACCTGTCGTAAGTCGAGGACTACTCAACTGGTGCAGCACCGTTTGCAGAATGGGACTTTTGGCGGGCTCAGCAGGGCAGGGACAGCCTGGACAATTCCTATTGGCTTTCAAAAGCCAATAGAATAAAAGGGAGTAGCACAGCTAAGGAAAAGGGGAAAAAAATGGCGGACTGTGTTGTTTGGTGACTCCCATGAAATGGTCATTCGACCCCAAATGGGGTCCCGACCCACAGGTTGAGAACCACTGTTCTAGTCCAACCCACTGCTCATGGCAGGAGTCTCATACCATCCCAGTCAAATGGTTGTCCAGTCTATTCTCCAGCACCCCCAACTCCAGGAAGCAAGATATTCCATTTATTAATTGTTCTGTCAGAAAATTTCTCCTAGGTTGGATCTTTCTTTATCAAACTTCCACCCATTACTTCTTGTCCTGCCCTCTGGTGCTTTGGAGAATAAATTAATCTCTTCTCTCTCACAGCCCCTCAAGTATTGGAAGTAGCTATCATGTCCCCCTTAATCCTTCTCTTTGATAGACTAGACATATCTGGCTCCTGCAAGTATTCGTCATACAATTTAGCCTCCAGACCTTTTATCATCTTTGTGGCTCTTCTCTACATACTTTCCAGGGGTTCAACATCTTTTCTTATGTTGTGGTGACTAGAATTGCATAACAGAGTATAAATATTTAAGGAAAAGGAAAAAATAAATAAAAAGTGAATAATAAATTCAGTGGTACAAATATGCTTGTTTAAATGAAAGCCTAAAATTATAGTAAGAGTTTAGGGTACATGGTATATGAGGCAATTTACAAGACATGCTCCAAATAGGGGTTTGACTTCTATGATTCTCAAAGTAACTTGTATCTTCTTTTCAGAAAAATAAACGTTACCTTTTGAGATGCCACACTTATTTTTTCTTCTTCAGCTCAAGACTTACTGAATTTATGATCTGTTAATATATCAGATAAAGCAAATTCTAGTCCACAAAAGTCCACATCATGATTAATTTGCTTGTATTGTGAAATTTATGACCGTAACTGAGCTTGACATTTGTGGTTGTAAGTTGTGACATTCTTAAAGCAGGTGATCATATTACCAGACCCAAATTTACAGCCTTTTTGCAGTGATTGTTAAGTGAAGTTGTAAAGCACACCCATTGTTTACTATGGGACATTTCTTTTTCCAGAAACCAGAAGTAAACAGTAGTTTCTGGAAATATGTAAGCAGCAAAAACATAACTCTAAATGCTGTAAATGCAGGCCAGTTGCCAAGTGCCCAAAATGTAGTCACGTGTCTTGGGGAGCAGATGTCATAACTTCAGAACTTGGAGTAAGTAGTTTTTTTTGGGGGGGGGGGAAACCATTGTAACTTTAAATGTCACTAAGTGACCAGTCATAAATTGAAGACTATTGTGCTGTACTGTTTTACATAATATTATATATTGTATAAACTTCTCATTATGTCGAAGTTTGGGTGCCCTGACAGGTTTATTCTGATGGTATGACAGTTCCATGATGGCATGGTGGCTCGTGTTCTGAGTAACGGTGAAGCCTCAGAGGCCTTCCCTATTACTAATGGCGTTAAGCAAGGCTGCGTGCTGGCACCAACCCTGTTCAGCATGATGTTCTCAGCCATGCTGTCAGACGCCTTTCAGAACAGCTCAGTGGGAGTTAATCTGAGGTACAGAACCGATGGGAAACTGTTCAACCTGCGAAGACTTCAGGCTGTCACCAAGGTAGAGGAGACTGTGCTACGAGATCTCCTCTTTGCCGATGACTGTGCCGTTAATGCAGGATCGGAACAGGAAATGCAAGCCAGCATGGAAAAATTCACAGCCGCTTGTGACAACTTCAGCCTCTTCATCAACACGAAGAAAACTGAAGTGATGTACCAGCCAGCTCCAAAAGCCCAATATCAAGAGCCTACCATCACAGTAAAGGGACAAAAGCTGCAAGCAGTGGACCAATTTACGTATCTTGGTAGTACCCTCTCCTGTGCAGTGACAATTGACAGTGAGGTCAACTGTAGAATTGCCAAGGCAAGTTCTGCATTTGGCAGATTGCGGATTAACGTGTGGGACTGCCGTGGAATAAGTCTTGCTACCAAGCTTACAGTTTACCAGGCAGCAGTGCTAACTACCCTATTGTATTGTATGTTCTGTATGAGACCTGGACAGTGTACAGAAGGCATGTTAGGCAACTGAACTACTTCCACATGACTTGCCTTCATAGAATTCTGAGGATCCGGTGGCAGGATAAGATACCAGACACAGATGTCCTTCCCAGAGCAGGTCTATCATCAGTTTACACTCTGTTGATGAAAGCCCAGATGCGCTGGGCGGGCCATGTTGTAAGGATGCCAGATCATCGCATCCCTAAACAGCTCTTCTATGGTGAGCTGTCTCAAGGAAAGCGATCACATGGGGGACAAAAGAAGCAATACAAAGACACGTTAAAAGCTTCTCTTAAGTCCCTGGATATTAACACCATCTCTTGGGAACTTCTGGCGCATGATCGACCGACATGGTGCACCTTGGTGTACTAGGGTTGCCAGACATATGAACACAGAAGGACAATCTTGGCACAAGAAAAGCGAGCACTCTGCAAAGCCAGAGCTGCAAATGCTGAATTAACAGTGTCTACCTTTCTTTGTTCAGTATGTGGCAGAACATTCCGTGCTAACATCGGTCTTATTAGCCACCTACGGACACATCGTTGATGGCCCATAACCCACAGGATGTCAAGATCTTCATCGAAATCGATGGACGAACAACATATATGAAGCATGAAAATAGTCCTTATAAAAATGATTTTCCTACTTGCATGCTTTTTTTTAAAGAAGTCTCAATCATTTTTCTGAATATTCTGTGAAGCTGTTGCATTTTATCACCTCCCTTTAAATCTCATTATTTGTTTCTGTGTTTTGCATGATATTGTTTAACCCCAAACTTAACACTATTGAATTAAGCAGGATCAAATTTATAGTATATAAAAGCTGCAGGAAGTATATAGTTCTGTGTGGATGAGTTGCCTTAGGATAAAGACAAAATTCTGTACTTGGTTTCATAAATATTAGCATAGTGACTGGAGGTGGTTGATCAAGTTTTCTCTACCAAGCTTTCTGTTTAGGAAGCAGCTACAAAAAACTTCTGGCCTTTTTGGACAGCTGCCTGATCAACTAACCATAAAGAGTCATCACTATTCTTTATATTCTTAAGCAGGAAGTTTCTCCTTCCAGCTAAGGACAGGAAACATTATGTCCAAAGATTCACCAATTTGTTCAGAATAAAGAATATCCTATCTAAAACATATTACATTTCTATGAAGCCACACACATCAGTTTGAAGCAATGATCAGATAGTTCCAAAACTATTACTACACATGGAAAATTAAGTCCAATTTGCTTTTCCTCCATTTAGTATATTTGTGTCTAATTTTAAGAGAAAAGGGATTACACAAAAGGATGAAAAACTGACATTTAGTTATGGCTAAACTGATCTAGGAATAGCAGTAATGGGACATTGCATAGTTGATCATTATCTTTCCTTTGCTCTTTTCTTTTATTCTTATTTTTCAGTTATATATTTCACATTATATATATATATAATTATATATTTCACTATCCATGATAGTTGCAATGCAATGCCACTAAAATATATACACATTCCAACTCAAAAATTTAAAAAATCCCTCTTAAGTACAAAGGATTTTTTTTAAAAGATAAACAAAGCCTCTTTAAAAGAAGATACCCAAGATGCTAAACTGAAAACAAGACATTTAGTCTTGTTTTATTGTATTGCTTCGATAATCAATTTGTAGAAAATAAGTCTCCATTTATAAAATATAATTACTCTACAGCAGGGGTCCCCAAATTGTAGGCCACAGCCCACTACCGGGCCCCAGCCTATTGGCCACTGGACTGTGTGAGTGACTGACCAGAGGGCACATGTGCGCGCACTCACCCATTTGAGCTAGTATTGCCACGAGCATCACACAGGATCTAGCATCGCTGGGGGTTTTGCATGGGTGCTCATAGTCCCTTGTGCGTGCATGCTCATGGCCCAGTTCACATGTATGCATGTGCATGTAAAGGCGCCTGCCCCTCTCTTTTCCTCCGGGCCACTAACCCAGAAATATTGGGGACCACTGCTCTATTGCAGGGCTTTTCAACCAGTGGTATCACCTGTGGTACATTGGTGCCGGGCAGGTGGTACGCGACCATTCTAGAAAAGTGATAGCAGGGGAGGGAAATAAGCTGAACCGGTGGCAGCAGCGCATAAGCCTGAGCAAGAGATGGCTGGAGCTGCAGGGCTGTCAGGGCTCAGTGGAAGTGCCAGGATCAGTGCCAGGCTCCAGCTGGAGCTCGGCGCTGATCCTGGCGCTTCTGCTGAGCCCAGAAGCACCAATCAGCTGGAATGTTGCAGCATCTCCAGGGTCTTGTGATTTACATTCAGATGTTTGGCAACTGATTCATATTTATGACAGTCACAGTATCCCAGGCTCATGTGAAGTGACCAAAACCTGTTGCAACCACCCAGCAGATGGGGGGAATAAAAACCAACACCCCCACCCCCGCTGCCAATCCTCAACAGAAATGCTCACAACAATGAAAACCTCGGACAGGAGGAAGAGTGCCACTGGGTGGGCAGGCAGGTGTCTTGCTCGGCTGTGGCTTGGGGGGCACTTTTTTCAGTGCCATTGTAACTTCGAACAGTCACTAAGTGAACTGTTGTAAGTTGAGGACTACCTGTACTTTATCACTTTTTTCCTTTTTTTTTTTTTTTGGTCATCAAGGTTTTGACATCTTGCTAGGCGACTGGTGGTATCGGATGTTGCCATATCCTAAAAGTGGTACAATGGGTGAAAAGGTTGAAAAGCCCTGCTCTATTATACTGTTCAATTAGATAAATTGAATCAAGTCTTTTCAGTAGAATCAGATGCTGTTACCTTAGGAAAATAATACCATTAGGAGTTAACAAAAATCCTAAATGAATCAGTTCCTCACTTTAGATGCCATTAGATGTACATAGAATGCTTTGTTCACAGCAGGAAACCTGCCTTCGATTTAAAGATGGGAAAACACATTTCGCTGGTATTCTTAAACTTGTATATCTGTAAGAAAATCATCAGTTACTCAATTGCCTAGGTTTCTCCATTTGAGATTTGATAAATCAAAATCAGAATTTCTATCAACATGTTGCAACAATCTAAACTTCCTAAATTTAAACAGCACTGATTCACACACACTTCCCTAATATGTTCTTTATTAAATATTGTATGGTCCAATTTTCATTTTAGATATCTAGAAAAGTGTCCTAGGTTTTTTTTTTAAAAGTACCTCTTTAACATCATGTCACTGATCCTGCTTGTTATATATCCCTTAATTTTATTTATTTTAAATAACAACAGACTTCAAAATCCTTCAGCAACAAAATGTTCCAGACTTTCGCAAAATATGTCTTCTAATGGCATCAGTTAGCATACCTTTACTAGAACAAAATAGAGACATGAGGGTAATCCAGAACATTTAGCAGCACTAAAATTACTATTCCCTGGCGTTTTTCAAGAATAAACTTTAATGCCACTACTGTATTGGCCCTATTTATAAGCCACCAAGGTATCCAACCAATGTAACTGAATTTCATATCAAAGCCTCAGATTTTCTAAAGAAATGTATTTGTGCCTATGTTACTATGTATCTTCTCAACTCATCTAGAAAATGCAGACTGAGTTCATTACATTATACAGTTACTTGTTTTTGTGACTTTGTACATTGAAGAAACCTAGCTAGATTTAGTTAACTATGTTTCATACGTGTATACAACATGGAAATACAACTAGTTGCAGCTTACTCTGTATGAACCCAGCCTCTATAGCTGGATAGTCATGGAATGTTTTGCTCATTCACAATTCACCAAGCTGCATGCCACCAGCTTTTAAGGTAATCTGAAAAAAAAAATCATTCCACTCCAAGTCTTATTAGTCTGCTAAGGGTCCCATAGGAACAGGGTTAATCATACTCTACAGTTGCAAAGGAATGTTGCAATGTTTATTGTGTTAGCCTTGTGTTTTCTTCTTCTTGCATATACTGTACACAAGTCATTTCAGAGGTTTTGTGATCCTCCAGTCTGAGACTATTAAAATAAACCACAGAAATTGATGGGTAAAATCTTTACTTATTGCACTTTTGAACCTTACTTCAGAATTCAAGTATGGAGATAAAAAAATAAATATTTGAAAACTAGCATTGCATAATAGGTAAAGTTGCCGTTTCAATTTAGTACCTTAAAATTTTAAAGAGTTCTGATCCCAATACAGTGTGGGGTAGGAAGGGCAGAGAACTATCTAAAATGAAACTATCATTAGCACTATACCTTATTTCATAATAAAGTATCAAGATTTTTTTTATTTCATAAAATCACTAACTTTCAGCCACTTCCACTAATTTGCAATCTGCAGATAACCATGACCTACTATGCATGACCTACTATTATAGACAAAACACAATAAGGACATCATATATTTTCAATATTTGACAGGATTATATAAATATTATTGCCATTTGTAAGTTCACCTGAATAAAGTGAATATTCAAATCTCACTTTAAGACAGGGCCTGTTGAAATTGGTAGGTATCTAAATAAATGAAATTAAATTCAGATAAATAAACAATGCAAAATAGTATTAAAGACTTAAAAGAAACCAGGTGGAAGAAAGTCATTCTAAAGCAAAATGAACTGCATGTGCTGAAATGTGACAGACATATCTTGGGTTTATTCCAAATAAAAGATTTAGACAAAATAAGTCCTTTACATCTCAAAATATTAAAATTTATTGTACAACAATTTTGTAGAATTATTTTTGGCTGATTAAATTGGCATATCAAGATTTATAGATAACTATCTCACATTTTAGAATTACCGTATGTATTTTTTACAGGCTTTCTTCAATATCCAACAACTTCCTGCTATTAACATTTAATCGGAATGCTTCTTTAAGTAGTCTAAATCTAGACTATATACCACATGACTCATTAAAATAAACATATTGTGGGAAACAAGTATATGAATGGCATGTATTCTACCAATTGCTATACTAGAACAAGGCTGAACCATGTTTGCACAGTTGATCAGGGACTGTATGCTATGCTTGGATGAAAGAAACTATACTCAGAAAGAAATTTGGACACAAGTTTCATATATTTCAATGTAATTATTAAATAAAACTACCTTACCAATGAAAGTACACTTTTCTAAACTTTATGAATTCGACCTGTATGAAAGAATTGTAAAAAAGTGATCAGCAGATCATTAAGAGAAAATGTGTTTGATGAATTGAATCCACAAATAAAACACAAAAAATAGTCACCAAGTTTTTACTTACATTTTGCTAGAGAACTGATTATTTATATCAGGCATGTCAAACTCATGACGTCACGTTGCCGGCAATGGGGTGGACGCAGTTTCGGCATGACGCATCCAGCCCATAGGCCAGCAGTTTAACATGCCTGATCTATAAACTGCAGAAGTCGGTGATGAATGCACATTTCATAATTTTACATTATATTATTTTATATTATTGACGACTTAATATATTGTATTGTACCTTAATTCTTACTAATCTAAGCAACACCTTTAACACTCATCACAGATAGCCATAACTGTATGCTATAAAGCTATTCACCAAAAGATATGATCAAAATATATACTTTCTAGCTCAAAACTTGAGATTCAATGTATTATTCCCAAGCATGCTTCAGTGCACATGCATTTGCTATTAACTGTGTATTTATCAAAGTAGACGTCTTTTATAAAGGAACTGCCTATTGAATTTTATATATGGATTGTGCTTCTTTTTTTGGTACTGTTTAAATATGACAACCATATGGTCTAGTGGTTAAGGCACCAGACTAGAAAGTGGGAGACCATGAATTCCCACCTTAGGCAGGAAAGCCAGCTGGAGGATCTTGGGCCAATCACTCTGTCTCAGCTCAACTTACCTCACAGAGGAAGAGGAAGGAGTGATGGATATGTTCGCTGCCTAGATAATTTGTAAAAATAATAAAAGGAGATTCAAATAAAGAGATATTCATTTTATTTAAAAAATCAATCATTTTTATTAATGGGTGCTTTTATTAAAAGTAGATGATTCAGGAAAGCTGGTCTAATAATCTAGGTGTAAAATATAATTTTTCCCACAACACAGTAAATACGAACTTTTAAAAGTCTTCATAGTGTTCACAACTAAGAGGCTGAAATCAATTACATTATTAGTTAAGTAATTAAGCAAGCACATTCAATGCAGCACAATCATTTAATTCAGAAACATATAATACATCATAGATTTCTAAGTAATTTATATTGCTGCAAAAACTTCTCGCACCATTATACAACTAATCAATGCTATAACTATTTCAAATATAATAAAAGTTTATATTCAAAGGCAATTAATAAACTTCAGTTTTTTTAGCAGCACCAATATACCCAATTACTTGAAATTAGCAATTTACAGCATTTTGTCAAGCTTTCCTTTTCAGACTTCTAGCAAAGAGGCCACGTAAATAACACCCAGATGCTATGCTATTTAAAACATAAAAAACTAGAAGGCCAAGTTTCAAAAGAATGAAGGTTTTGTTTAAACACAGGGATATACTTAGTGCTTTTGCATAACCACTAAAGAAGTGCCACTTTCCCATAAGAGTTGCTTTTAGCCTTTCCATTCTATTTTGTTGAAAGCAGCTGGCAGTGACGTGTCCACCTGAGTTTCAGGAGTTCTGTGTTAACTCCTTAGCTGCTGCAGCCCCTGAAGAGAAAGTTCTGTAGTGCACTGACTTCTATTATAATCAGAGTCAAAGTGTCACAGAACTTTCTTTCCCGAAGCCAAAACTTTTTCTACTAAAGGAGCTTCATCAGCTTCATCAGCTGCAAGGCTACAACAGAAATAAAAGAAAAGCATATATTATTCAGAAAGTACACAAAATGATTTTTAAAGAAAAGAATTTGACAGGTCCCAGTTTCCAACATGTGCATTCCACTTTTGGACTCAAAATAGCAGCCAAATTATTGCAATCAGGCAATTATTCCTAAATGGGTTGGTTTAGGCTCAGGTATGTTCCAGTCAGCTGTCACATGAGATGCCACGATAGATTTCCGCATTGGTAACTGATGGCACAATGGAAGCACAAACTAGCACCCATATGCTAGGGAAAGAGTTTGCTTCAGGAGGAAGGTAGTAAAGCAGTTATGTGGAAGATCTCATTAGGCCACGTAGGCACACACACGGAAACAAAAGTATACAACCCGTAAGGAAGAATACCTATGCCTTTTTTTCTTCTCTCTATTGCAAGCTCCGAAAATCGAAACTAACTCTAGAAAGCAAAGACCAGCAACCAAATCAAGAAACAGGAAACCCACCTGCTTCTCTCTATACACTGATCCAGATGCATACAAGAGAAGGGGGATCTCCTGCATCCAGAAACCGACTTGTTTCCATCCCCATCCCAAAATGACCTTTTAAGCATACCGAGGCGACAATGGGAGGGTTGCCTGCAAAAACGCACCGGTAGAGGAGACAAACCCACCATGCTGTACAAAAGGGAGTGTTGGTGGAGGAAAAGGAACTCACCCACTTCGCCTCCTCGGCACCTGGAGCAACTGGGACGCCCAATGCAACAGGTCCGTGCAGTGCTTCCTCCAGCTGTCCTGCTGCAGCAGCGCTCACCTTCCCTGCACAAAGAGAAATAGGAAGAGCCCGGGTGCTGTGTAGCGGAGCTGCCGTGATTCGGACTTCTCGCGGCGGTGCCGCAGCCTCCTCTTCCGATCCGTGGTTGCAACAGCGGCGGCTGCTACGGCAACGGAGCGGCAGCTAAGCAGTACCCCTCCGGCCGTCGCGTTCGCCGTCATTGCCTATTCCTTCTCAGCGCTCCCTCTCCATTGCTCTGCTTCCTCTGCCTGCCTGCTCGCAAATGCCCGGGTCCCGCGAGCTCCGCTCCATTTTGACTTTTGCCGACGTGGAAATTTTGGGTTTGGAGACGAGCTGCGCTCTTATTGGCTGGCGGGGAGCGGGGTCGGAGGTCATGGTTGCTGTGTAGCTGCTCCGCGCCGAGGAGTCTATCTCTTTTTATCTATCTCAGACAGTGGAAAGAAAGGGGCGGGACAGGAACCGGAGCCCCGAGATCACGCTGACCCGTTCAAGGCTGAATGAGGTGCGAGTGGGAGGCAGCACCTGCGCGAGCTGTGAGCGTGCCCCCGCCCCCTGAGCTATTCCGCTGTCCCACCGGGAGGGCTGCCACGGCAGGCTGGGGGTGGTGGGGGAGAGAGGAGAGGAGAGGCAAGGACGATGTGGTCCAAAAGGCTCTGTCCGCACTTTAGGGTATCCTGCGGACCCTGTAGGGGGTGGTCAGAATAAGAGGGCCAGGAATGGCAGGCAACTTACTTTGGGGCGAAGGGCGTAGAAGAAGATGTGGGTGCGGCAAGCTAACTCAAGTGGGCAGAGAGGAGATGAAAGCAAGGTATCAGAAAAAGTCGCCTTCTGCCAGGATTTGGGGATCTAGGTGGAATCTAACTCTCTTAGTGGACAACCACTTAAGTGTGCTTCAGTTGTCAAAACAGCCAGTGCAGTTCTAGGCTGCCTCAATAGAGGGATAGTATGAAAATCACATGAAGTAATAGTACTGTTTTATATTAAAATAGAATAGAATAACAGAATTTGAAGGGATCTTGGAGGTCTTCTAGTTCAGCCTCCTGCTCAGGCAGGAAACCCTATACCATTTCAGACAAATGGCTGTCCAGTCTCTTCTGGAGGCAAGTTGTTCCACTGGTTAATGGTTCTAACTGTCAGGAAATTTCTTCTTAGTTCTAGGCTGCTTCTCTCCCTGATTAGCTTCCATCCATTTCTTCTTGTCTTGCCCTCAAGTGTCTTGGAGAATAGCTTGCCTCTCTCTTCTTCGTGGCAATCCCTGAGAACACAGCTATCATGTCACCCATAGTCTTTCTTTTCATTAAACTAGACATACCCAATTCCAGCAATCATCAAAGGCATGATAAGGTGGTATTAATACTTCACCTGATCTTGATTCTATCCCTTTGTTAATGGAGCCTAGAACTGTGTTGGCTTATTGCACTAATAAGATCCCACTTGGAATAGGGCATCCAATTCTGCTCACCAAATTACAAAAAAACATGTTGAAGCTGTAGAAAAGAGTACAGAGAAGAGCAACAAAGATGATTAGGGGATGTAGTCTAAACTATACAATGAACAGTTGCAGCAACTAGGTGTGTTAAGTCTAGTGAAGAGGGCAGAACAAAAAGTCATTGAGGATAACTTATCAAAGAAAAATCCAGCCTAGAACTATGGAGAAATTTCCTGTCAATGAAAATACTTAATCAGTGGCAACTGGTTTATACTTATGACCATTGATGTGTCCTGGGGTCATGTGATCTCCCCTTTTCCAAAGTCAGTGGGGAAGCCAGATTCACTTAGCAACCAGGTTACTAACTTATGAACTGCAGTGATTCACTTAACAACTGTAGCCAGAAAGGTTGTAAAATGGGACAAAACTCACTTAACAACAGAAATTTTGGGCTCAATTGTGGTCATAAGTCGAGGACTACATATAATGTATAATTGCCTTCAAGGACAGTATGCAGGTAACACAAAATCATTCTAGAGCCTACTCTAATACACAGAATATCCTCCTACTACCAGTCCTAAGTCCATTGCCCCTCCCCATAGAATCCCTATCACCAGAATTCTCTTTAACTTCACTATTCAGACCCTCTACGTTGGGGCCACACTCAAAAAGGGAAGGGCAGCAGACCACCCTACAAAGTTTCTTGGCCAAGATGATTACAGAAAGCACACACTGGGGCGAGGTGCTGATGACATATCCTTATACCAGGAGAATCTGATTTTAGTATAATCTATTGTGTGAATGTGACATTTGTGGTTTGTGTCTCTGTTATACAATCTCAGGCAACTGTGGCTTATAAGGCAAATCCTGACTTAATTTTGTAGGCCAGCCTAAAAAATGAGTTTTCCCTTACATACCAGGGAGTAGAGCTTTGTTTTAATTTTCCCAATTTTTGGAGTGCAATACAGTTTGTTCTTAAGCATTTTATTTATTTATGATGCTTTGTCTCTACTTGCAACTCCATATCTTTAAGTTTCAAGATAACCACACCTATAAGTACAGGTAGTTCTTAACTTATGACCACAACTGAGCCCAAAATTTATGTTGCTAAGTGAGAAATTTTCTAAGTGAGTTTTGCCCCATTTTACAATTTTTCTTGCCACATTTGTTAAGTGAATCAATGCAGTTGTTAAATTAGTAACACAATTGTTAAATTAATCTGGCTTCCCCATTGTCTTTGCTTGTCAAAAGGTCACAAAGGGGGATCACGTGATCCCGGGACACTGCAACCGTCATAAATGTAAACCCAAATGTAAATCACATGACTGTGGGGGATGCTGCAGTGTGAAAAATAGTTATAAGTCACTTTTTTCAGTGCAGTTGTAACTTCAAAGGGTCACTAAATGAACTGTTGTAAGTCAGATACCTGTATTCTAGGAAGAAATCAGTATATTCTGATCCCTAGGAACGGATCACAGATTGCTATTTGTGCTGAGAACTATTTTCCAGAATTAAGTGTCCTTTCCTTATTCCCCATAGCTAAGTCTCCTTCTTGACTTCTTCCTACTGTGTGCTTAGCAGATAAATTATAGATCCATATCCAGATTGCACTAAGCCATAAGTAGTTTAACTTTTGCTTAGTGTGTTATATGAATCCTTCAGTACAATTTGTAAAACATTGTGTATGACTTACTGTTCTTTATTCAACAAAGGATCAGTTTGTCAAGCTAGCAACTGGAAGACCATAAATTCTAGTCCTGCCTTAGCTGAATGACTTTGAGTCAATCACTCTTTCAGTCCAACCCACCTCACAAGTTTGTTGTTGTGAGGAAAATAGAGGAAAAAGTTTTAGGTACTTTTACCATCTTGAATTATTTAGAAAAATAATAAAGGTGGGATATACATAAATAAGCTGCAGTTAAAACATGACATAGCACAGTGCAAAAATCACCAACATATACCTCTTTCTCCAATAGTAGATCTAAAAAGGTAGCTTTGGCAGAAAGGTTAACTGGCAGTTCTCTTAATCTTAATTTTCATCATTGCTGAAATCTTACAACTTTTGATCAGAGAAAAATGAGCAAAAAACGGTGTCTTTATTGCTGGTAATATCAGCAATTCCTTAAACCCATATTTATGATTTGCTGGCTGGGTTTGCTTAAAAGATGCATGAGTAGAACATATCTCTTAATAAACAAAAGTTATCTGCAGAAAAAAGGCATGTGCAATGTATTTTCTGGGTTTTGTCTAACTTCCAGGCAGACGCAACATTCTTGGGGTTATAGAAAGTGATATACTGAATGTAGATAGGAATATAATTGTGTTTCTTCATTGTTAGAAAAGAAACAATTGATAGGAAAATAGAGGGTTATACAGAATAATATCTGGAAACTTAAAGAGACTAAATAATGCCATTTCACGTAAAAGAAAATTCAGAAGAAAAAAACCATACCAGTTACTGTGCTGATTAGTGTTTGTACCCATAAAACAATAGAGGTAGGCTATTTATTATTTATAAAATTTATGCCCAATTCACAAATTGTAACCCTAGGCAGCTAACATTGGATTAAAACCACATAACACAACAGCCAATAAGTAGAAAATTGGAGAGAAAAAACAAGAAATAACTAATAACTACGCCACAATGTACTGCACTCTCATTCCAAGGCCATTTACCAGAAAGACTCATCTAGTGTCCTAGCCCACATCCAGGTTTTTAAAGTCTTAAAAACAATGTTCGAGCCATCCAAATTTCAGCAGACATGCTTTTCGAAAGGGCAGGCACTGCCATAGAGAAGGCACTCCTGGTTGCCATTGGATAACACTTTCATAGAGAGAGCCCAAAGCATTCCCTTTTTGTTGGATGTTGTGGATAAATACATTCAGAGTTAGGTAACCAGCACCCTGAATTGCATCCAGAAGCCTATAGGAAACAAGTGCAGCTTGCAAAATAATGGTGTTCTGTGAGTTCACAAAGACAGTAGATAGATGCATTATCCCTGGTCTCACCAAGCATCACCTAAGTCTCAGTACAATATCTCAGTCTGAAACCCAACTGAAAAGCATCCAGAAAGTCTGCTTCCTTCAGGAACTTCTTGACATCAAAACAGACCACCTTCTCAATAAAAACTGTCCAATTCTAGGGGCTGGTGCTCTTCTCCATTTCCTAGCTGAGGCAGCCAGCATTGTCTGAAGATGCTTTTATGGTCATGAGGCTGGCATGATACGTCCAGATACATAGAATGCTGTTACCTTTCCACCAAAGAAGCTTTGCAAACTGCTAGATGCTTGGGTCTCAAACTGCCAACCTTCTGGTCAAAAAACCCAGCATCTTAACTGTTAGGTCATCATGCCCTTCACCTTCTCAATAACCTTTCCTATTAAAGGAACACAGGATAAACTGTATTTCATGTCCATAGAATTGGCTCAAGTAGTTACTTATTGAGGAGAGGACAGACCCATACCTGTTTAAAAGTCCACAGAATCACTCATCAAGATTCGATTCACCACCACCTGAAAACAGCCAAATTGTAATACAAAGGTGGTCACTCTTATTTCAAGGATTCTGTCCATTTCCTTAGGACCAAGAGGCTTGAACTCTTCAATCAAGCAAACTGAGTCATTTCCAGAAACCTGCTGTCAGAATCCAAATCAAAGTGGATCTGAGTGACTTTACTCAACATATGTCTTAAATAGTTTTTCATCATAATCTTGCAAATATTCCATTAGGCCAAGAGGGATCGGGTCACCTTGAACAAAACTACT